>NW_027464597.1:4188125-4806250 GCF_043290135.1 Rhipicephalus microplus | reverse complement strand
AGCATGCTGTTTGCGGCAGTGATTAGCCACCAGTGGTTGGTCAAATTGCATTGCTGAAAAGCCAGGCTTACAATTGTGAAAGTGGTTGGTCACGCATTTTTGCAAAAGTTAAAAACAGAGGTGTTAATTAAGACATAACACGAGGGAAGGAACCCACAGGACGAGCGTGACTAGCAACTGAAAGTTTTATTGCCTCAAGGCGATGTAAAAGAACAAGGGGCAGGAAAACATGGCACATGAAACTTGAAGCTTTTCGTCACGATAAAATTGGCAGAAGCTGTTGATTGAGAAGGTCTATTATTATATTGCGAGATTTTCCTGGTAGCTTTTCACAAAGGTGTAACACAGTTCGTTTGCTTGCTGTCACAGGGTCGTGTGCTGGAAGCAGTGGCCCTTCTCAATGGTCTTCGTCCCGAGCTGCTGGACAATGACCAATGCCTGCTGTTCCACCTTCGACAGCAGCACTTGATTGAACTCATACGCGAAGGGCGCACAGAGGAGGCGCTCGCCTATGCCCAAGACCACCTCAGTGAGTGCGGAGAAGAGAATCCTCAGGTGGGTCATGAACGAGGTGCTGTGTAATTTGTAAGTGAATAACTTCAAGATTTACATGTCCTACAAACTAAACGAGTGTACAGCAATGTGACCTTCAAAGGTGTACCTTGTGGTGACTTCGTTACTCACCGTAACGCAAGGGCACCGCAGGTTCAGGCTTAGCGAACCACAGGGTCACCGTCGCATGCTCACGTGTAGCGCACGGCTCCGCGCGCGCTCATTTAGCAAAGCATTTGGCGTGGCTTGGCAAGACAGTGTTCAATCTTAACAAAACACACAAACACTTTATGACCCTTGGCGGCACCCCAAACGCTGTACAACGTCCGGGGCGCAGAGAGCAAAGGCTTCAGCATGCTGACGTTCACCAAAAAGGAGAGACTGCAAGTACGACGCAGCTGACAGTGGCGAGCTTATACACCCTGGTCGGAAAAGATTTTTCGCCGCTATGCGGCGCACTCTCGCGATGGCCACTGAGCCTGGTCACGAGAGTTGGGTAAACCTTGTACACGTAGGCCACCGGCAAGTGTGGCTTGGCATAGTACGACTCTGTCAAGCACTAGACACCGTTGTTTGGCTTATCATATGAAACTGGAGCTAGCATAGAGGTAAACACGCTCGCCAAGGCAGGCTATAGTGCGACGATTCCCAAAGGGGACGCGGATGAAGAAAAACACGTGCTTACCGAGTGCCGCTCAAGGAAAGAGAGAGCCTTCTCGGTGCACACATGGCTCGGTCCCGCCAACTCTCGCAGGTGGCGTCGTAGAAAAAAAAATGGAGTGGCTACGTGGCGGAAATGCTCGCGAAATGCTCGTAGGCTTGCCGCAGATTCCCACATCCTCCTCTCATATACCTGTCTACAAAGGTAGCCGATCGTCGCCCATGCATGCAAAGACTTCATGCAATGGGCAGCAGCTAGCCTCAGCCTAGCCCTGCAACTGCTGCTAAAAAGTTAAAAAAAAAAAAACATTTGAAATATACAGTGGCTTCGTGGAAGGGGGTAACAAGTGTTCGTGATGCTCACGTTGGAGAGCATCCACGGTGGGAGGGGAAGCAACGTGTAAAGTTTTGGCTGGGTGAACAAGTGTATGCTGGAGTGCAAGGTGGGAGGACTGGTTGAGGCCCTCATGCGAGAAACGGGCTCACCTTGGGCTTGTTGCTGTCGGCAACAGGCCCACGAATCCGACGAACGCGGCCTCGGAGGTGGTTTGCATGGACCTCGCGGGGACCAGGTGGCCCTTCTGCTGGAATCGGGTTGCCATACCGAACTGGCTGCGAGGCATCGTGGCCTTGGTGGAGGGTTGTGCACAGTGTCTGTGGCAGCTGGCCTCGTGCAGGAACCCTGATGGAAAGGGCGGCAGAGCTTCACAGGGACGGCAAGGAGTTGGGCACAGCCTTGCTGATGACAGCGAATCTCCGAATGCCTCCAAGACTTCTAAGGTGGTATAGGGGTTGATGATGTCCTAAGTTGTCGCCACCACGCACGTAGACACATGCACACATTCCTACGATGAACGGGCCTCTCCAAATCCGCCACGCGAAGGAAGGCGCACAGCGTCCTTCGTTCCTCTCCCCCATGCAAAAGCACCAAATCATGACCCCTTCCACCAGCGAGGAAAAAATGAAAACATGCGAAGAAAAAAAAACCTCAAGTCAACATGAACACTAAAAACAAATCAATAGAAACTGGGGGGGGGGGGGGGGGTCGACTTTTTTTCAAGCACTGGCTGTAGAGAAGTTAGCTAACTGAGGCTACACAGTAAAACGAGGGCCTTTGGTTGTGGAAATAAGCCCGCCATCCGGTGCAAAATCACTAAGGTGCCGGCTTCCTCGGATTATACCAATTCGTGTTTTGGATGCGGTTCGCCGTGCCGGATGTGCACTGTTGCTTGCACAAAGTGCCACTGGGCGCTGGCGCAGGGTCGTCAAAGCTCAACGCAAAGGCTTTCAAGTCTGTGGTGGGGGCACGGCTGAGCTTTCCGGAAATGGGATCTTTGGAAGTATTCGGGTGGAGTTCAAGCTTTCTCCACTCAATATGGACAAAGCCACTTAGGAGCGAGCGAAGCTGGGAACCCCTTGTTTGCGTTGCTAAGAACCGGATTCCTTCTTGCGGTGGAACTGGTCTCTATTAACTTGGTATATTTTTTTAACTTGATGGCAATGTCCAGAAAAAAAAGTAGGATGATAGTGACGGTGCTCAGGAGTGGTAAAGGTGTCCAGTTTCCAGAACAGCCTAGCAGAAACTGGTGCACAGGGTAGCTTATTGAGCTCACGCATTTGTTCTCGTTCGTTTCACCAGTGTGCGCCATTATACGTAACTTATCAGCACGGCAGTTGACGCTAGCGTGCTTAGCTTAAAGAAAAATGGGTGGCAATGCGTAGCTAAAGAAGTCACAGTTTCACTGCAAAAGCATAGCAAACAATGCAATCGCAACAAATTGTAATATTATACTAATTGAGGCTGGTAGCTAACTTTTTTGGATCCAATCTCACACAACTCTTCAAAGCTCGAGTGCAAGAGAATATGGCCACTCCAGGAAGAGTAACACTTTTTGTACAGTCTCTTCGCAATGACACTGCAGCATGTCAAAGTGTATACAAGCTGCCAACTTATGGCTGCTGAGCTAGCGTGCGTACTAGGCCCTCGCGACCGCAACTTTATTAGCAAAGTTCACAGTTTCTGCTCGAGCAACCCCCCCGAACCGTCGCTCTAGACGTTTAGTCCTCGTTAATGATGGGCAGGGTGTTTGCTCTCTGCTTGGACAGCAGGCCACCAAGCTCTGCTTCGGCCATGTTCATCATACCGGCTCATACCGTGTGAGTGGGGTGGGGGGGGTACGTTATCAATTTGAACTTTAGTCCCATGTGACGAGAAGGGCAAAACTCGTCAAAAGTGTCTATATAATTAATAACTATTGCAATAATAAGGCGTCCAGTTACACAATTACACAATTTAGCTTAATGTGTGAAAAATGCAGCACTGAAGAAATTTTTCTTCCCAAGAGCTGGGTATTTGGGCTACATGTGCTTCGCATGTTGTCCTTGACTGCTCGAAACTTGCTCAAAAAGGCTGTTCTGGCTGATACAAGCTTGCTACAAAAGGCACTTTTGCCTGGTCCCAGGACTGCTCCCAAACCCAAGTACCCATATTGCACACCTGTGTAAACAATTTTGGAGCATAATAACGTTATATATTTCAGCATTAAGGCTCGCTGTTCACACACATTATTTCTGTGCTTGTGTCTCGGTTACCACTGACTCATAAATACTCATAAATGAATTTTGTTTGGTGCTGGAGCTCCATGTGCCTAATTGCCACAAAAGTGAAATAGTGCCTGATTTGCGATAAAAATTCCGAAAGTGAATATATTGGGTTTGGACTGTTCAGTGTGGTGCAATGTTCTAATAATTATAGCTCCCACCCACTAACTCAAACTCCACCTAATTTGAACAATTTTATAGTCCCCTTCAAGTTCGAATTATTGAGTTTTAACTTTTATAATATTTAAGCATTTCAACATAGTAAAGGACTTATGCTCAACATAGCACTTGAGCTCAACATAGTTGGCTGACAACACGGTGCAAAGCGTGTTGAATATGTGCACATGTAATGTTAAAAGCAGAGTAAGCCTTGTAATTGCACAGCATTATTGAGAGCACCTGTTTCATAATATACTAGCATATTAAGCATGTTATAATGAAATGTCGCTGCTTGCAGTGACTCTTTTAAAATGATACATGCAGCTAGGGTGAGACTAGTACTAGATATTTCGAAGGTACTTTGAAGATCATTTACTCGGCATATACAAAAAGTATGTACAACATACTGTGTTCAGAGTAGCGCAAAATACATGGAAAAAGTGTTTCCTTACATTGAAGATGCTTCCAAAATATGAGTAGTGTGAGGCAGTGCAGCCCTGTCTAGTTTGTGTACCACTTTCAGTGTAAACAGCATCGCAGCCTGTTTACGAGGAACAGAACTGTGCCTGTATTGGCCAAGAGGGTTGGTCTTATGTTGCCTTGCTAAGGGATCGTATTTTTTTTCCAAGTATTTGTATTACTATGTGCAAGGTACCCCGCGATGTATTTAAGTGTCAGGAAAAATACTGCCTTATTTGAGAAGTTTCTAGATACCAAAGTACTCTGGAAACAATTAAGGGGACCTTGAAACGGTTTTGGCGATTTCGTACAAACACATTGGGTCGTTATATCAAGTCTTAAGGGTTATCTAAAGACTAATTTGAGCTCTCTGCGCAAACTGTGTAATTTATTACAATGCTTTAATTTAAAGCTGCCAATCGCTGCAGATCAGCACAGATCATTGCGACTCGGCCAAACGTGTTTTCAACCGTTCATTCACAGAGTGACTTGCTCTGGCAACTTCATGAGGCCAGAGCATGTCAGCAGCCACATCACTGTGGTTGCTGGCTGTAGAATGCGCGGAAGTAAGATCAGCTGGGAGGGTGGCGGCACTTGTCGGAGTAGATATGAACCACTCGGCAGTCTTCATCTCTGTTGCCAGACGGCATACGTGCTGCTGGGCACACTGTGTGATGACCTGCGAGACTTGTGCAACCTATCGCTGTGCCATCTCGAAGGTCTAGATTGGTAAAAGCTCAAATCGTCGAGCGTGCTCATGAGAGCTCTGTGATCGCCAGCGTGTTTGTGAGTTGAGTAGGCCATGTTGAGGTGAGAAGGATGGTATCATTGTCCATAGCGGTCTTGGTGCACGGCATTTCACACTAAATTTGTGGTGTGAAAAGTTTGATGATGCTCTAGCCTCAACGCTGACAAAACTTCAAAAAACCGTTTCAGGGTTCCTTCTAAGGTAGAGTAACGTGAGTGCAGTAGTCAAGATATGTACAGATACCCCAAAAGTAAAACAGAGTGCACAAGATGTGGCCAGCGTGGGGAAACTGCATGCCAGCGGGCTTTACCAGAAGATGCGCTGCAGGTACCAAGAGTGCGTCAGCATATCTGGCTGAGCCGTCCTGATATTTGCCCGAATTTTTTTGGGGAAGTGAACGGTTTCAGAATGTTGCGACGCGAGCACTGGAGGAGAAGCACACAGGACAAATGCTTGTCCACCTCCAGTGCTCGCGGCGGGATGTGCTGGAAGCCTTGAACGTGTCATTCCATACAGACCTGCCCAAAAAACCACAGTGCCAATCTCAGTTCACTTTTTGTCGACAGGTGATATCAGAACTGGAACGAACGCTAGCCCTACTGGCATTTGAGGAACCGCAATCGAGCCCGTTCGGCGACCTACTCCACCCGTCACAGCGCCAGAAGGTGGCCAGCGAGGTGAATGCCGCCCTGCTGGAGGACCAGAGCACCACACGGCCGCAGCTGTCCGTGATGCTGCGCCTGCTGCTCTGGGCACAGGAGCAGCTGGAGCAGCTACCACCGGGGGCACCGCGATTGCGCTTCCCGAGAGTCACGCAACTGGCTGACCCGTTCCCCCAACAGTAGCAGTACCGACAAGGACACGTTGCTCGAAACTCACCGTTCCTTGCACCATTCGCCGCAACAAAGGAACACGCATGCGAGGACACGAAGCTGCCCTTGAATCGCCATTATTCTGAACCGGTGCTGAAGAAGCACGTTACCGCTGCCGCAAGACGACCGGCACGATTGCGTAACGCACTTCAGCTGCACAAAGTTTTGGCTACGCCTGAAGCAGTGGTCCTCGTTTGAGAGGCTTATCTGCTATTCCCGGTGGATCGGAGAATTTGGTAGGCTTCACTCTGTTTCTTTTGGACATAATAAATGATTCCACTCTGTTTCTTTTGGACATAATAAATGATTCCACTCTTGCTCTAGAAGCTTGCATCAATGTCGTGAAACATTGAATGTGTGTGCTACCAGAGTTGGTGGCTCGCAGATCGGCGTGCAAGTAAAATAAGGGAGTCGTGAAACTTTACAATGCATTTCTGCATTCGTTGCATTGTTAAAGACTGGCCTTTGTGGTGAGCACTATGACTAATATAGCGAGCTTCAGTTGAAAGAAGTTCTGGAAGTCTGTAAATCTCTGATTAGAAAGAAACCTGAGCTTGATGCAGATAACAGTTTCCAAATTCGAATAAAAATGCAGAAAGGGAATTCTCTTTTTAGGCAAATGCATTACTGATATCAATTCCAGCAACTGTTGGAAGCAGGATTTCCAGTTGAAACCTCAAGTTTTTTTGTAAAATGTGCCAAAAATCAGTTCGGCAAAAGACCAGTCTAAAATTGCATTGCCTAGTATCGAAAAGTTGTTAACTCTGCAAAGGTAGATGATCAGCTAACTTGTCTGGTTGCTTAGTACTCAACACAGAGGTGAGAATTTTGCTGAAAGGTGCAAAGAATTGAACTTCTGAAAAATGCACCGAGACGGGACATCGCAAAACTTGGAAAGATGTTGCAATTACTTAGCTTCATTCTGTCAAAGCGAAATATACTCTCGCGAAACTCATAACTAAATAAGATGAAAACAGTGCTCTTAATGGCACGTACTCAAAGAATATTCAATAATCAAGACACTCATGCTCTTCAGGAGGTCTATTGAAGCAACATGACGACGGATGAGCCATAGCGTGTGTGAATCACGTGGGCCTCATAAATTTCTCTGGCATATTAGTTAGGTCAAAGTGCTGCGTGCAACCACACTTTGCACGGTGTAGAGCGAAACTACCGGTTGTTGTGTGATTCATGATGGACCTTACCTAGGCTCACCTAGGCCCTGTTGTCCAGTGTGTGACTTCCTGCAAGATAGTGGTATGTCATACACTACTCACGATTGGCATTCAACGAACCCTTGTGCGTGCTTTCTGGAGCGAGACTTTCCAGCAGCTTCTTCCACATTCACTTTGCCGCACAATCTGTTCGGTTTGTTGGGTGCACTGAAAATGACCGAGACTCCGACTCGAGCTGCATTTTTTTTGGTCTGTGGAATACACCATGAACATATGGGATCACTGCCAAATTATTTTGTTCAATAAAGTCACGTTTGTTCGTAGGTTTTCGCATAGAGATTTTTTTCATGCTAACTAAACAGCACGGGTGCGGGAAATCCCAACTTGGTCAGTCCATCAACCTGGGAAGGAACCACATTTATATGAGGCTTGTGTGAATATTTAAATGAATATCGGAGTATTTGAATTCTCTTCGATTTGAACTTAAATAATTCAAAATTTCAAAGTATTCGAAATAGGTGTATATTAGCCTCCAGGTAACTCTCCTGTAAAGGTGGTTTCACAGCAACAAAGGGGTGCTGCACCGTGAGTGCACCTGCCCAAGAAAAATCCGCACTGCCCCAAAGCCCCCATTCAAGGTTAAATGAACATGTTACCCTCTCATTGATTATGCCTTATTAGTTTAAAAGCTTGCAATACTGACATGCTCTAACTATAGTCAATTTCAATATGTAACATATTTTATAGAACATAATAGAATAGAATATTGTTTAGTTTTAACACAACTCAACATGTTGCATCTCAAGGGATGATATGGCTAAAGGCAGATTAACTGCCTGACAATGGCCCGATCACCCAAGCACTGTTCAACAGCATTTTGAACATATCAATATGTTATACAATGAAATGGAAAGTGGAAACACTAAGGGAGAAAAAAAAGAACATTTACTGTCAGCAACAGTTCATAACACAAACGAAATAATTTAAACAAAGGTACTTTTCTTTTTAATGTCGTACACCTTATAGTGCTCGAGGTCTTGCTCATACTGTGAAGGCACACAGGACAACAAATAAGTCTTAACGACATTTTAAAACAAACATGTTGACATAGCTTCGTTCACATTATTTAGAACTTGGAGATGTTGATTTTAAAAAGGTGTCAGGTATTTAGGTTGATTGCTTCCGTATGGAGTTCTACAAAGCGGAAGTTGGAAGTGGCTATATCTTAGGATATATTGCTTGCGTGTAGTTAGGTACATATGTGAAAAGGTTGATTTATTTTTTTGTATTTTTCTGTGTATATATGTAGCAAGTCTGAAGTTATATAGCTGATCAACATTTTATATCTCATTTTTTAGAATAATGGTGTGGTCAAGCCATCCAACATTTTCTATGTGTCGAACAGCTTGCTTTTGACTGCCTACATATGTTTGTTTTGCTTGCAGTGTGCCAGATCACTAAACAGTAACGTAGTTGAGAATTGATAATCAAATAATACAGCCAACATTTCAGCTAAGTCGGAACCAGATGGTGGATTTTAGAAAACATTTGATTGCACCTAGAAATAACAGTATACGACTTGTTTACATGACGAGTCAATTTGAAATGCCGTTCAAATAGTACTCCCAGAAATATAAATAGTGACACCAGGTGAATAGAACAAGCTTCAAAAAAAAGAGAAATGCCAGTGTCATCTGGTTTGTTCCCTAGGTTTGAAAAAAGAAAGTGTATTAAAGACGATAGTCTTTCTTGGGGACCTTTGACGCAAAAACATTGGTCTGCCTGTCTGTATATTTGTCTGTTTCTCCACCGTTACCACGAACCGGGTACTTAAACAGCACCAGCCGATACCCCGAACGGCTGACCCCATCCGCAGCGCCCACCAATGTTGCTCAAGGATCAGCGTTCATACATGTGCGATTGTATGCAAAAGCAATTATTGCGCATATCTGAGGCACCATAACAATACGTATATATTCTACATGTTCGTCTTTTACTAGAAAAGGTATACATAAATAATTTTAAGGACCGTAGCGCTTATCACGCTGCGCTGACTATGCAACGCTTGCACGAAGAAGCGAGTGTTTCCAACGCATTGCTAAGATGACACGGTGGTGGCACCTACCCGTCGCCTTGCGTTCTACACCTCATCACCTCACACGCTTTGTTTTGCAAATAGAACTGCCAGATGGCGCTGATGTCTCACGTGTGACGTGACTTGATGTGCTCGTTCGCCTCCGCTGCACGCTCGAGGCACTCTCACGAGCGCCTCCGGAATACCATTCGCCTATTTTCTTGCGCGGAACATCAAATAAATGTTTTGTTCACTCTCTCCACACGCAAGACTATCGTCTTTCGATGGCATTTGCAGATTACATGCAGATACAGGGCCAATTTTTTTAGCTTGAGACACATTTAGCTGAAATTGTTTGAGACACAACCATATCAGCAGTTCATGCAACCAATGGTCTGCCGGTAATTCCAAGTGAGCTAAGTTTTTACCGAAATAAAATAAACTAGCATCATAGGCACAGAGGACCATTTTGGGTCTAAACAGTATGTTAACTATGTCGTTAATATAAATGATAAAAAATACGGGACCCAGAATGGACCCCAGAGGTACGCCACATCTCCTAAAATGCTCACCATACTCTGTTAAGGCTTGCTATATATATATATATATATATATATATATATATATGTATATATATATATAAACCTCGTGCTTCGGTTTCTTGCTGTGCCGATATCTGGACGGTTCTTCACGCTGTCTCGTCGCTGTCCCTCACAATAAACCTCTTCACATTTGGTGGAGGGTGCTGTTTGTCCCCGTCGCTATACCCTGGAGCTGCGAAGCCGCACGCTACCGCCCGTCATGACTAACAACGCCTAGCCATCGGCGTCTTCGCCCCACTTCGTCAACTGCCCTGGCCGTCCTAGGCAACGGGACCCGAAGGTCTTCAGCGATACGGTTGGGACCAACGTTGAAGATTAGCTCGAGAACTACGAACTGGTGAGCGCCAATAATAAGTGGGATGAAGCCGACAAGCTGGGCCACATCATATTTTATCTCACTGGCGTTGCCGAATTGTGGTTTAACAACCACAAACACATCATCTCCACATGGAGCGTCTTCAAGACGTCGTGTGCTGAAGTGCTCGGTCAGCCGGCTGTCCGCAAGCAGCGGGCAGAACAGCGCTTGCGCGACCGCTCTCAGCAGACTGGCGAAAGCTTTACCAGCTACATTGAAGACGTCGTCGATCTTTGTCGACGTGCGAATGACACCATGCGCGAATCTGACAAGGTCAAACACATCCTGAAGGGCATCGACGATGGCGCATTTCAAATGTTCTTGGCTAGGAATCCGAGCACAGTTTCCGAAGTCGTCAGCTTGTGTCACAGCTACGACGAGTTGAAGAAGCAACGCACTCTGACTCAGCAGCCTCAGCGTATGACTCAGCAGCCTCAGCAGCCTCAGCGTGGTGATGAGTCACTGTCCAGTTTCGTCACCATGCCTGACAATTCACCGTTGCTTCAGCAAGTCCGAGCCGTTCGTGAGGAAGTCGCCCGTCAACTTTCCCTAGTGCCCTTTACTCACAAGACCACCACCCGTCTACCTGCCCCGCTTCGCACTGCTATTTCGGAAGAGGTTGCCCAAGCTGTTCCCCTTGCGCACCACGAGACGCCTCTATCTAGCCGTGTTCACTGCCCAGGTGTCGCGCAGCCGGTAGGCGCTCCTGTCGCCTATCCCCCAGCCGTGCAGCCTGTGGCCGCGCCCCTAACGTATGGAGCGCAGCCTGTGGCTCCTCCTGTCGCCTGTTCGCAAGAAGTGCGGCCTGTGGCAGCGCCGCTCACATATGCAGACGCTGTGCGTAGGCTTCCGCAACCGCCCTACACCACGCGCTTACAGCCCGCACACCCGGCTGCTTATACTGCACCTTGGGCGGCATTACCAGTCGCCAATCCTTGGAGGACGCCTGATAACCAACCAATATGCTACGCCTGCTTCACTCCCGGACACGTTGCCCGCTACTGCCGCCGTCGACCTCAGACGTTCGGTGACTATGCCTGATCGTCGCAACCCGGCAGCCAACCCTTCGCCCAATACGGGCCGGTCTCGTCACCTCGGATTCGCTCGCAGGATTTCAAGCTGGACGGTTGTGCCCTCGCGATCTCCGACGCCAGCGTAGCTCCCGCCGACTGGTTCGCCCTCCGCGGTCTCCTGACGCCGTGCAGCTCTCGCATTGTGGCGTCCCGCCCTTGGACTGCTTCGACCGGATCCCCACTTTCCCATCCCCTTCTTTTTCCGTCGCTTGCCTGTCTACTTCTTCGTCTATTTTCCTTCTATTCTTTTTATCCCTCCTTTTCCCCACCCCTATAAGGCACTGCGCCGTGCCGCCTGAAGGCAGACAGAAATTAGGTGCCTTTTTCCTCTTTCTTCTAACCACTACCACCACCCCCACCTCGCATGCCCCTCCTAACTTAGACCCCGACTTCGTGATGCCGCGCGCACCCTCTCCTCGTCGGCGATCGCCCTCCCCCACGCGTCGCCGGCCCGGACCCTCTGACTAGGAAAACTAATCACCTCTGTTCAAGAGGCAAGAACTGTGCCATTTTCGAACTGTCTAAGCCCTCCGCCTCTCTCCTGCTAACGTGGTCGCAGTAACTGCTGAAAGTTATAGTACTTTCGCCCTTGTGGACACTGGCGCCGCTGTTTCTGTTATTGCCACTAATCTCTGTCATTTATTACACAAAGTCACGACGCCGCTTTCGGGACTGTCGCTCCACACCGCAAGCGCACAGCAAGTAACGCCTCTCGCAGCCTGCACTGCAAGGGTGTCCATCGAAGGCATTTTTTACATAGTGGAGTTTATTGTCCTCGCAGTCTGTTCGCATGATGTCATCCTCGGGTGGGCCTTCCTATCCCGCCATAATGCCGTCATCGACTGCGCACGCGTTGAAGTTGAGTTTTCACCCTTGTGTGATGTCCCATTACTTGACGCTCTTCATCAGCCGCCGAAGTTGTTCGTGCATGAAGATACCGATATTCCATCAGAAAATTTCGCACTCGTTCTCGCTTCATGCAGCGCCTACACTGACCCTGCAGTCTTTTTTATGCCTTCCGATATCTTCACGAGTCGTCTAGCTCTGCCGCTGCCTTTCGCAACGATTGACCTTGCCGCCGGAAGAAGCAATATGTTCATACTCGATCCACTTTCCACACATGTCACTTTGCTTGCAGGGAAATGTCTCGGCCGCGTGCAGGATCTCGACCCTTCGTCTTTGGTTGATGTCCCGAAGGACTACTGCGACCACCCAAAAGCACTGTCGGCACTCGGGGAGTCGTCCAAGGATACGTTTTCCATCGCCATCGCCGACACCCCCCCTCCCACCGAACATGCCGACCTGCTTGATCTTCTGCATGAGTTCCTGAATTCTTTCTATGTGTCGCAACCTCAACTAGGCCGCACGTCGCAAGTCAAACATCATGTTGACACCGGCCTACACCAGCCACGAATGACTAAACACGAAGAGAACAGAGTCGATGCTATTCTTAGGAAAGTAATTAAGCGCGCACTTGATTTACCCATCAGCACTTCAAATCAGAAACTCTCTGCATTGGGAGTCTTTAACTCTATACAAGAGCTCCAAGAAGCCCACCTCACAAATCAATATACGCGTCTTACGCAGACGCCCCCCGGGCGGCGCCTACTGGACCGCCTCTTGATCCGGCACGAATGCGAAATCGAAAACGCGGAGCGTATTACTGAACTTTGGAGAACAAAACTCTGGGTGTCCCCGCTTCCCCGCAATATGACCAGGGAGGCGCACCAGGGTAGAAGGCAAGCGCGCGCTGAGGCACTTGAACAACGGCTTGGCTCCCGTAATGGGGTCTATTACGTCGATGTGGCCGGGCCGTCACCTAGGGGATACTACACGGCGGCGGTAATACATCAAGGAACGCAGGTGGACGGCCTCACTTTCAAAGCCACAAGCTCAAGTAAGGTGGAGGAGGTGGCCATTGCACTGGCAGTATCCCATCCAAACTCAAAACAAATAGTTTCAGACTCTAGAAGATCCTGCGAGAGCTATCTTGCAGGAGAAATCTCTCCATTGGCTAATAGACTTAAAATTCAGCATCAGGAACCGCGATCCTACCCCAAAACGTCTTATATGGACTCCAGGACATCAGGGTCTACAGGGTAACGAGGCTGCACATGCAGCGGCCCGCGTGCTTACTTCCCGGGAAACTCCCCGTTCTCCTGATAGACCTGAACTTCCCACACCTTTAACACGGTTTCGAGAAATCAAAGAATACTACATTGAGCAACGCCGCTTGTATCCCGCACCAGCGAAGGGACTCTCGAAAACGGAGGAGCGCATCCTGCGGCGTCTACAGACAAATACGCTGCTCTGTCCAGCCATACTCAAATATTATGACTCGAAAATAAGTGGGCAGTGCCAGTACTGTGGGGAAGTGGCCAACACTTACCATATGGTCTGGGCCTGCCAAATGAACCCAAAATTAACCCCCTTTCCCAACCCCACCAAAGAGGACTGGGAGACGACCCTACTCAATAGTTCCACACTAGAGGAACAGCGAACTCTAGTCTAGCGGGCTCGGGTGGCGGCCTCGACTAATGACGTCCCGGACTAGGGATGTCAACCAGCCCGGTGGGGATAAGGGCTATCTGGCACAGCCAGCATCAATAAAGTTTTTTTTCCTCCTCCTCCTCCTCAACTAGGCCGCACGTCACAAGTCAAACATCATGTTGACACCGGCCTACACCAGCCACTGCGTCAAAGACCATACCGTGTCTCCACTGAAGAGCGCCGCGTCATCAACGATCAAGTCGAAGATATGCTTCGTGGAAACGTCATTCGACCATCTCACAGTGCCTGGGCGTCTCCTATCGTCCTGGTGCGTAAGAAAGACGGATCTATCCGATTTTGCGTGGACTATCGTCGTTTGAATAAGATAACCCACAAGGACGTCTATCCTTTGCTGCGCATTGATGACGCCATCGACACGTGCCCTTCACGGAGAGGAATTTTTCTTGTCGCTAGATTTGTGGTCTGGCTACTGGAAAGTCCCAATGGCTGAAGCCGATCGCTAAAAAACTGCATTTATTACACCTGACGGACTATACGAGTTTAACGTCATGCCCTTTGGGCTTTGCAACGCGCCTGCCACGTTTGAACGACTTATGGATAATACGCTACGTGGCCTGAAGTGTAATACGTGCCTCTGCTACCTCGACGATGTCGTGGTTTTCTCGCATGACGTTCCTACGCACCTCCTTCGCCTCAGGCACGTTTTGACTTGTCTAACCAACGCTGGCTTGCAGCTTAACCTGAAAAAATGCCGCTTCGCTGCACGCGAGCTCGTCATCCTAGGCCACATCGTGTCCAAGCACGGCGTATTACTGGACCCAGCAAAACTTCGAGGAGTTGTAGAATTTCCCAAGCCGATGACCATGAAGGAACTTCGCAGTTTTGTAGGCCTATGCTCTTATTTCCGGCGCAGTTCGCAATTTTGCATCCATCATGTCACCATTAACCCAGCTTCTTCGCGGTGACGTGAACCTCTCCTCCTGGTCCCCTGCATGTGACGTTGCCTTCACTACTGAGCCGTCTGCTCACCTCCCCACCTATTCATCGCCACTTCGACCCGACGGCTCCTAATGAAGTGCACACCGACGCCAGCGGCGTTGGGCTAGGCGCTGTCCTCGCTCAACGAAAGCTCGGCTATTCAGAATACGTTGCAGCGTATACGCTAGCCGCGCTCTGACGAAAGCCGAAACTAATTACAGTTTGACAGAAAAAGAGTGTTTGGCTCTGGTGTGGGCGCTTGGAAAGTTCCGGCCGCCCGTTCGATCTAGTAACTGATCACCACGCGCTTTGCTGGCTCTGCACGCTGAAAGACCCTTCTGGCTGCCTTGCGCGATGGGCACTCCGCATCCAGGAGTACGACATTCGCGTCGTATACCGCTGCGGACGCAAACACTCTGACGCTGACGCCCTGTCCCGCTCACCTTTACCACCAGATCTGACGTGCGGAAACACTTGCCTCCAGACCTTGTCATCGCTAAATCTTGACTAGATTGCCACCGAACAACGTCGTGGCCCGTGGATCGCATCTCTTCTTGAATATCTATCCGGCTCGCCCAACCTTCCGGTATCTCGATCCCTCCGACGTCAAGCTTTCCACTTTGCCATCGCGATCAACTTCTTCATCCACGCAACTACGCTCCCGATGGCCGCCGGTGGCTACTGGTCATTCCACGCACTTTACGACCGCAAGTATGCGCCTCTCTTCACGACGATCCACAATGTGGCCACGCCGGGGTGTTCAAAACATATGAACACCTTCGCCATCGCTATTACTGGCGCGGCATGTACAATTTTGTACGCAAGTTCATGCAGTGCTGTCCTGACTGCCAGCGACGCAAATCAACACCGCTACGGGCGACTGGCGCATTGCAGCCACTTCCATGCCCTGCCAAGCCACTTGATCACGTTGGCGTGGACCTCTACGGCCCCCTTTCATTGACACCAGATGACAATCGGTGGATTATAGGGGCGGTCGACCATCTAACACGCTACGCCGAAACAGCCGCTTTGCCGAGCACTACCGCTCAGGACGTCGCCTCTTTCATTTTACGTCGCTTCATCTTTCGACATGGCGCACCTCGAGAGCTCCTTAGTGACAGAGGCCGCGCTTTCCTCTTTGAGGTCGTCGAAGCTTTGCTTTCGGAATGCCACGTCATTCATCGGAAAACGACTGCATACCATGCGCAGACTAACGGGCTAACGGAACGGTTTAACCACACGCTGGGTGATATGCTCTCAATGTACGGGGCATCTAATCACAGCAACTGGGACCGTGTTCTCCCATACGTCACATTCGCATATAACAATGCTATACAAACAACCACGGGATTTTCACCTTTCTTTCTTCTTTACAGACGAGAACCTTCCAATACAATCGATACCCTACTTCCCTACCGTCATGATGCTTCCGAATGTCCACCTATCTCCGATGCTGCTCGACAAGCCGAAGAGTACCGTCAGCTCGCCGGTACGTTCACCTCGGACGAGCAGCAACGCCAGAAAGAAAACCGTAGCACCTCCCTTCCGGATTCCAGCTATGCCCCAGGGTCTCTTGTGTGGCTTGCCATCCCATACCGAACTCCGAGACTCTCATCGAAACTTGTCCCCCGGCACGAGGGGCTTTGCACTGTTTTAGAGAAAACCTCTCCGGTTAATTTCCTAATTGAGCCAGTTTCCCGATCGGACGACATGCGTCAGCGTGCACGTGACATCGTCCATGTTACCCGCCTGAAACCGTATCACAGCCTCTGCATGCAACTTCTTAGGTCGCCAGCATGGCTCCTTTTTCCGCGGGGGTGATTGTGAAGAAGAAGATGTACCTGCAGC
This sequence comes from Rhipicephalus microplus, assembly GCF_043290135.1. NCBI lineage: Eukaryota > Metazoa > Arthropoda > Arachnida > Ixodida > Ixodidae > Rhipicephalus > Rhipicephalus microplus. The sequence continues at coordinate 4,789,583 of NW_027464597.1, read as the reverse complement.
AAGCAGCATCGTCAACGCCCGGCTCTCTCGGCTCGTGCTTCGGTTTGTTGCTGTTGTGCCGATATCTGGACGGTTCTTCATGCTGTCTCGTCGCCGTCCTTAACGGCTAACACACACACACACACACACACACACACACACACACACACACACACACACACACACACACACACACACACACACACACACACACACACACACACACACACACACACACACACACACACACACACACACACACACACACACACACACACACACGCACGCACGCACGCACGCACGCGCACACGTGTGATTATTTGGTTCTTCTAACAATTCTAGTCCCGCCGCGGTTGTCTAGTGGCTATAGGTACTCGGTTGCTGACCAACAGGTCGTGGGATCGAATCCCGGCTGCGGTGGCTGCATTTCCGATGGAGGCGGAAATGTTGTAGGCCCGTGTGCTCAGATTTGGGTGCACGTTAAAGAACCCCAGGTAGTCGAAATTTCCGGAGCCCTCCACTACGGCGTCTCTCATAATCATATGGTGGTTTTGGGACGTTAAACCCCACACATCAATCAATTCTAACAATTCTATTTCAATATTCTTGTTATAATTCGTATATCGTCTTGAGTTTCGGGTTTCGTTTTCCCTTCATTATTACTGCTTTGTGTTCTGTGAAATGGAGTGCCAATGGTTTTTCAGGCAAATTCAATCTAAAACTGGCAAATACAAGGTCTATGCACGTTCCTGAAGTGGTTGTTAGTTGTTTCCAGTCATATGAAATGGATCATAGAGTGTATCGACACATCACATACTGCATAACCCAGTCGCTGTCTATCAACGTCTACATTGAAGTCGTAAAATAGTATAAAATATTTGTGCTTGTACTTTTTTTTGTAACCGTAATTGCAACATACACATCTTTCGTCTTTGGGGAAGAAATTACATGTTCTTCTACTAAAGTTGTCTCACACTAAATCTCTTACGAAAGCATTTCTTCAAAATTTCTCGTTGAGTACAATCTGTCAGTCATTACACCATCCGCAGTCCCACAGTACACATCCTTCAGAATCGTGATAGCCAGATTTGTTGATTTCGGGAACACCGTGCCTTTAATTGCCATTCGATGTCATATTAAAATATTTTAGGAGTGTTTCGAGTGCACCGTATGGCTTTATCTGGGACTACATAATCTTAAATGTAATCTCAACACACATATGCTTCCTATATAGAAATGGTTTTTTATATACTATGACATTGGACAGTGAGAATGGACGACAAAGCTCAGTCCTATTACCGACATATTATTTTTTCATAGATTAATATTTTTTTAAGGTTTGAAAGCTTGTGTGGGTAATGCGCTCTAAGTATGAAGATCTTCATAGTGTAGCGTATTTTACAGGTTATCTTTTGCATTCTACCGAAACTGTCAGAACTGTCTTATATAGACCTCCAATAGGACCTATAACAATCTCTAATTGGTCCTATATACAAGAATGTCCAATCGAAGGCTTAATACCACATGGCCATGCATAATGATATCCGAACATTCCGATCAGAAGAACAATATCACCATATGGATTGACCTCAATTGGAATTGCACAATAATTTGGATTTTTGAAAACTCTAATAGGGTGGCAGATTGAAAAACACGCCAATTGTGACCATTTGGAACTATTACTTACAGTTGGGCTAACTCATTGAATTTCAAGGTCCCAATCGATTTTAGCATCATCCCATGGGGGCCAAATGGTATGACGACTTTGTCTTACTGCATTGTAAGACAAACCTACCGGAGATGAGGCAATGGGCTAGCATTGTGGACATTTCAGAGCATCCCATTGAAAGCAATTGGATAACGGGTCACACCAATGGGGGCCAATTGACACCAACTAGAACTTCCAATTGGTTTCAATGTTTGTTTTTTCCGACTTGGGAACTATGGTGGCTGTGGATCCGCTGTAAATTTCTTGCAGTATTATAGTGTTCATGGATGCCTTGATTACATAGTGCTTTCATCACTGCTGATGTCTCGACTGATCCAAACGCCTTCTCGTAATTTATGAAGGCTACATGTATAGGAACTGGTTGTATTTCGCGCATTTCTCTATCGCCTGATTCATAGTGTGAATTTGGTCGATTGTTCAGTAGCCTGTACGAAATCCTGCTTGATCCTTTGATTGATTGAATATCGCTGCCCGGTCGCGGTGGTCTAACGGCTAAGGTACTTAGCTGCTGACCCGCAGGTCGTGGGATCGAGTCCCGGCTGCGGTGGCTGCATTTCCGATGGAGGCGGAAATGTTGTAGGCCCGTGTGCTCAGATTTGGGTGCACGTTAAAGAACCCCAGGTAGTCGAAATTTCCGGAGCCCTCCACTACGGCGTCTCTCATAATCATATAGTGGTTTTGGGACGTTAAACCCCACATATCAATAAATTTATTCGCCCATACTCGACAGCGCTCGGCCACTATATCAGGTGAAGTCATTGATAAGCTGCACGCCACGAAGCAACTTCCTATTAAGATTTGTGCTTTGCATTATAGTGTCACGTGCTGCACTTTTGATACGTATCGAGTTCTTTGATCGTTCACTTGCGCTAGATGCGGTATCAAGCTGTCCGGTTCTGAAAATTCACTTCCAATAATCTGAAAAAGATCGTGAACATAGATGCACTGTTATATAAAATTGACAGCTTTGATGCGAAAGCACTGTCAATGCACCAGGACGAGACGGAACTGTCCAACATCCCTCGCAACGTAATGCCGAAGATTCTCGAGCTACATACGTGCTTGCTAGTTATTAAGAAAAGAGGTGTTCTTGGAAGAGTTCAAACACCCTGGACATCAGAGTTGCCAGGTGCCACCGAGCAAACAAGCAAACGGTCACCCCAAAACAAGCCCAAAAAAGTTCTGGCGCTTCTCCGAGTAAACCCAGAATAAGCGGAAGTTAAACAAATGATCCCATTCTTGAAAACTGCGTTGTAATACGGAAAGAAATACTACAACTACATCTGGAAGGCGTACAAACATTTATTTTGCCTAATGAGAATATAGGTGCATGAATAAAAGTAAGAATTTATTAGCCTTACATACGGTCATCGTCACTGACATCTGGCAGATCAAGATAGTCCATGGCATCCAAGTCCGCGGAACCATACATGTCCTTTGCGTTGAATGGTTCCATCATTTTTGCGGTCGGTTGAAATACTCGGTGGCGAACTCTACGTAGCGAACGTGCAGGATGGCGCTCAGCGTTGCAGTTTTCGTCTTATTTCGGAGGCGCGATTTCACGAGGTTCATGTGTGAAAAACACGCTCGACATCGGCGTTGCTTAGGGGTACGGCCAACAACGACAGAGCGAATGCTGCTAACACCGTGAAGCAGCTTTCCCTACTCCCGTCTGTGAAATACATGACTTCTATTTAAAAAGAAGTAGTGCTATTTTTTGTTGCATTTTTCCAGAGAAGGTGGACCTGCCTAAATTCATTGTCCAAAAGAACTACATCTCTATTAATAGGTGTATTCTCACATCATAAACGGCGTAATCTCGCATCATAAGGATATCATGCCTCATAAGGACATATGCGTTAGTCACCCTTCACTTTCACTGAACGATAAAAAAGTTGAATTCTTGAACAAGATGGGAGGTTACACCGTCTATGGCAAAGGTTTTATCAGTTTATGTGAATAATTGTACGATGCCGATTTGCTCATGCGCTGTGTTCATGAGGTCCGAAAAGAGTATATCTTGTGGTGTATTAGTGAACGAAGATCAGTTGTTAGTCTGCGCTAGTTCGGTGTGTTTCTTTCATGTGTATCAATCAATCAATCTGTCAGCGGCACTCGAGTTCGCACAGCTGAATTCTCCGGCAGCGTCTCATTCTTCGGCGGAGTCTCCGTGCTTGCTCGGGAAACGCTGCACTGCGTTAACGTGGACTCCGAGCCCTGAGCGCGTCCACTCGACGCGGTTGCCCATTGGTTCAACGAACATTCAAAAAACAAAAAGTGAGCCTTCGAGCCGGGACCGCATAGCAACGCATCGCCAGAGAGGGGAGAACGAGCCGAGATTCGAGCCGGGACCGCAGAGCAACGCACCGCAGAGCGCGCCGAGACGCGAGTGGCGTCGGACGTATCCGATCGAGCTCCTGCACCGAGTCCAGTTTCCTTATACATGTAACCACTTCCGATTCACCTGTAACTTAGCACAATACAGTTTTTCTTAAAATTTGAACCTTGCCTTGACTACATTCATTCGGACATCGCTGACATGGCGCAGCCGACAAGATGTGAATTGACCGAGCTGCATGCGGAGGAGGAAACGACGCCACGAGAAGGAGCGACGCCGCGCCGTACATCGTCTCGGGACTCCGAAACGACCATCGTCGAAAGCGTGTTCACGACCCTCGACCACAGCACGATGGCCAATGCAACGAAAAAGCAACTCGTCCATGAGCTGAGAGCACGAGGTTTATGGTGCTCGGACGAAAGGACAAGCTCATCGCAAGAATCATCCGCGACATCACTCGCCAAGCCCTAGAGCCGACGGATTCGTCAACGAAGGACCAGGCTGCCTACGACGACGACAGGCAGGCGCACCTGGAGACACTGTCCGCCGACAACGCGAGGCTTTGCGCTGAACTGAGTAGCCTGCGAGCCCAGCTTAACCGTGCGACCACGAGTGAACGTGAGACATTGCACGAAGCCCATCAGAACGCTTCACTGCCAACGGAACGGGTGATGACTCCAACTTTCGGGCTGCACCATTCCGTCCCTGCTGACATAACGATGTCCTCGGGTTCGACGCGGCCACTGTCACTGAACGACGGCACCAACCAAGACGCGGCACGCCCCGCCGCGCCGACCGTTTCAACGCACGAGGGAGAACCTTCCATGGCCCAGATCCTCGCCGCGCTCGTGAACACACAAGCCCTGCTCGCCAACACGCTGTCGAGAGGTCCACCGACGACGAGCCCGATCCAGATTCATTCCACAAGTGACACGTCATCCTCAATCCCTTTGTTCGATGGGACGCCGCAACAAAGTGCTCACGAATGGATTACGCAAGTGGAGAGAATCGCAGCGCTCGCCCACCGGACGCCATCGCTGAAGTTGGTGACAGCAGCAAGCCGCTTGACGGGATCTGCCAAGGATTGGCACAGCGCCTACGACTCACAGTATGACACCTGGGAGCAATGGAAAGAAGCGCTCATTCTCCGATTCAAACGAAAGCTGACAATGCAGGAGTTTCTCGAACTGCAGACGAAGCGACGCCTTCAGAGCCACGAGACCATCGTCGAGTACATGTACTCGAAAAACGCCATTCTGAACAAGGCGCCGTACCGTTTAGCAGAGGAAGAACGAATTTCCCTTATTCTCAGCGGCATCGAGGACGACACATGGGCCAACCCATTCGCGGCGCAGCTGTGTGGCACAGTAACCGAACTCATTGACAGAGCGGCTTTGCTCGACGCGAGGCATCGCACGACCGTGTGTGCCGAGAACGACAGGAAACCGTCATCTTCTACAGCGAGCCGTGGTCAGGGTTCGAACCAGCGGGTGCCAGCCAGCAGCTCTGCCAACTTGCCGAAGGCCAACCCGCGCAGCGATTTCTCGGGAGCTCCACACCCGCGGCCCATCTCTGCTCGTTCGTGCTTCAACTGCGGCGACATCGGTCACCTGTCCCGTGATTGTAGAAAGCCGAAAACGCCAGCAACGATCAGAGTGGACGAGAAACGAGCGAAGAGGGACAATAGCAGTTACGAAACAGGGACTACGTCACCTAGGCAAGCGAACTGTTTTTTGAATTCGACGGGCGGCACATTACCAATAGTGTCCGGTACTGCTAACAACCGACCCATCCGCGTGTGCATTGACAGTGGCGCCAACTTATCCATCATGAGTGCCAATGCCTTGACGGATGACATTCCCACGCACGCATGGGTATCGCGCGAGAACATTGAAGTTCTCAACCGCAGCATATGCCCAACTCTCGCTGCAACGCTTGATGTGACACTGGGCACCACGAATGTGCGACTCGAGGACGTCATGGTAACGGAACTGCCCAGCGGCATCGACCTGATTCTGGGATCAGACTGGCAACGAGTCGCGAACGTCGACGTAACGTTTCACACGTCAAACGATGTGACTATCGTTCCAGTCAAGCCCTCCGGAAAATTTTCATCGTCCAAAGTGCCACCCCGAAATAAGGCACACCACACCGCACCGGGGAAACGCTTATTGCGACGTTCTGCCGGCAATCGGACCAGAGTGTTTCCAAAGACGAAGGGTACGTGCGCCTCAACACGAAATGTCCCGCACCCGACGAAGACTTCACGAGTCTTGTCGAAGACGCCACACGGAAGATAACGAAGGATGCCACCGAGGCAGAGAGGGAACAACTTCACGCAATTCTGTTAAGGCATCACCAAGCGTTCACTTCCAAAGGCGACACTTTGGGCGTGTGTCCTCACACCGAGCACAGCATCGAACTCAGAGACAATATACCAGTGTCATCGAGGCCGTACAGGTGCTCACCGGCTGATCGCAAGTTCATCCGAGACCAGGTGAATGACTACCTCTCCAAGGGCATCATAAGGCCGAGCGAAAGCGAGTACGGTGCTCCAACGATAGTCGTCGACTAACCGCACCACCCGACGACTCCGCGAAGAATGGTACACGACTATCGCAAGCTCAACGAGAAAACCATCAACCCATCTTATCCAATGCCCGTCATGGAAGACGTTATTGACGATGTCATGCGCGACGGATCGGCTTACTTCACTGTGTTGGACGTGAAGACGGCATTTCTGACTATACGAATGAAGCCGGACGACGTACACAAGAACGCATTCGTCACTCCAGACGGAAAGTACGAATACCTTCGAATGGCCTTTGGGTTTTGCAAGGCTCCTCAGACCATGCAAAGAGTCATGCGTCGCACGTTCGATGGCTTACCTAGGACAGCTACGTACATGGACGATGTCGGGCAGGGAGCCACAACAGTGAGGGAGGCTTTGGATTTGCTGAACGAAGCACTCAGGAGAGTCGTGATCAACGGCTTGAAGATGGATCTCCGGAAATGCCAGTTGATTCAAGACAAAGTATCTTTCCCGGGTTACGTGATCTTCGCCGAAGGATGAACACTGGACGAATCCAGAGTTGCCGCTGTCGAGAAGTTCGAGCCGCATCGCAACGCAAAGAAGCTGTACTCCTTCCTGCAGTTCGCTAACGACTGCCGAAAGTTCATACCGGAGTTTGCAAAGGTCACGCACAAGCTACGGCACCTTCTGGCGAGGGACGTTCTTTTCGTATGGGCTGACGCTCATGAAGCAACCGTCAACGCCATAAAACACGCCTTAAAGAACCCGCCGATTTTGGCGAGCTTCCGCCCAGACTGCCCGACTAACGTTCACGTCGACGCTTCGCAAACCGGGCTGGGTGCGGTGCTTTCTCAAAATCAAGACGGAAAGGAGCGAATCATAGAGTACGCAAGCAGATCACTAAACGAGCACGATCGTGGTCTACACTCTAATATGCTCGACTGCATGACGCTCCACTGGGCGATCACTGAGAAGCTTTCGGTCTACCCAAGAGGAGGCCCTCGGTTTACAGTGTTCACGGACAACTTCAGCTTGTCATACCTCGTCCAGAAGGGAGCCAGCAACCGCAGATTTGCGATGTGGACGCTCGACTTAGCAGAGTACACCTTCGACGTCCAGCACAAGCCAGGACGCCAGAACTCCGCTGCTGACGCACTCTCGAGGCAGTCGGAATCTGCAGAGGCTTTAGATCAGGGCGTTTAGACCCGAGACCTACACTGCTACGCAGTAGTGGTCGGCAAACACAGTCGCCTACGCGGGTTTCAGGAGAGGGATACTGACTGCAAAAGATTTCGATGGGAGGCCAAGCACAAATCTTCAGACTACGAGATCGAAAACGACATACTGGTGAAGAAATCTCTCGAGGAAGGACGGGTCCGTCGGAGGGTGATCATTCCCGCTGCCCTCCGAAACAGTGTGATTATCGTTTTCCACGACAACAACGGCCACCTAGGCGTCGAGAAGACAAGAGACCTGATCCAGCGAAAGTACTGGTGGTCATCGATGAGAAAGGACATACGCGAGTATGTTGACTCCTGCCACACGTGCTAGACTATCAACGCCCGCACGACACGGAATGAAGGTTGCCTCATCCCACGCGATATTCCTACTGAGCCAAACGCGGTGATATCCCTGGATGACATGGGTCCGCTAAACGAGAAGGGAGACCACATCCTCGTGTGTATCGACCACGCCACGAGATACATGGACGCCGTGACCGTACCGAGCACTTCGTCGACGCACTACCTTGACTTCATGACAAACCGGTGGATTCCGCGATTTGGAGTTCCCAGCGTAATTATTACGGACCAAGCCAAGAAATTCGTGAACAAGAAAACCAACCAATTCCATCACAGACTAGGAATTGTTCATCAGAACTCCACAACGTACTGGCCACAATCAAACGGACTGATTGAGCGAATGGTAGGAGCATTGAAACAGGTGCTACGCAAAATGCTAAACAACAAGGACAAATGGCAGAAGGAACTACCCCGAGCAACGCTAGCAATCAACGCCACGAAGCATCGTCACAGTGGCCACAGCCCATTTCGACTCATGCACGGCTACGACCCAAAACTGCCAGGAGAGCTCAACCTCGCCTCAGTCGAGGGAGGCATCGACGAGTCTCATAGACTACATGACTTGGCAAGGGGACGTGCGGAGACAAGAGAGAGGCTACTGCAGAGTCAGCGCAAAACAACGGTCCGATACGACAAGAAGCGGTGAACTCCGAGGTTCATAACGGGGGACCTCGTCCTGCTTGAGTTGAGCGCTCGAGGCACATTAGACCCTCGCTACGAAGGTCCGTTCGAGGTAACGGCCCTCGTCGGAGGAAACAGGGCCGAGATCCAAAGAGTACCCCACACACCGGGCATGATCAACCAAAAAGTCGTCAACGTGGAGCAGCTTCGTAGATATAAGGAGCCGCTCCTAGAAGTTACGGAACCATCGCCATCTAACGACACGCACGCCTGAGGACAGGCGCAAATTTCGGGAGGGCCGTGTCAGCGGCACTCGAGTTCGCACAGCTGAATTCTCCGGCAGCGTCTCATTCTCCGGCAGCGCCTCCTTCTCCGGCAGCGTCTCCGTGCTTGCTCGGGAAACGCTGCACTGCGTTAACGTGGACTCCGAGCCCTGAGCGCGTCCACTCGACGCGGTTGCCCATTGGTTCAACGAACATTCAAAAAACAAAAAGTGAGCCTTCGAGCCGGGACCGCAGAGCAACGCACCGCAGAGCGCGCCGAGACGCGAGTGGCGTCGGACGTATCCGATCGAGCTCCTGCACAGAGTCCAGTTTCCTTATACATGTAACCACGGCCGATTCACCTGTAGCTTAGCACAATACAGTTTTTCTTAAAATTTGACACAGAGGCAGCCAGAATTCTCCACAGCAAACCCCCCTCAGACGTTATTCATCACATAGTCTGGTTTCCCGCTCACATGGGACCAGACGTACTGCCGGGTCACCTGAACCCAAACGAGATAGCCCACGACTGTGCGCGAGGTTTCACAAGCCGCGACGGGGTGGTCTCTCGGGTGGGTTCGGGAGAGCTTGTCCACAGTGATCCTCTCGTTACTTTTCACGAGATAACATCTCATTACAGAGGAGAGCGACAGACTTTTCCTTTTCCCCATCATAAGCTCCACAGATCACAAGCAAGCACGCTCCGCATGCTCCAGACGGGGTCTTACCCCTCTAGGGGCTTTCTGAGCATGCTTCATCCGGATATTGATCCACTTTGCCCAGATTGTGGTGAATTTTGCTCTTTGAGTCACATGCTGTGGCAGTGCTCTGCGTTACAGGATTTTAAAACAGAAGAAGACTGGACGACGGCAATCACAGACCCCAGACAAGACGTCCAGCTTCAGGCTGTCCAGAGGGCCCGTGAACGAGCGGAGAGGCATGGCCTCTCTGTTCCGACATGGGACTAGCCAACGGCTGGGTGGGGACCTACATAGTTGGCCCGCTGCCTTGCCTCTCAGGACCAAATAAAGTTGTTTGTCCTGTCCTGTCTTAAAATTTGAACCTTGCCTTGACTACATTCATTCGGACATCGCTGACACAATCAATCAATCAATCAATCAATCAATCAATCAATCAATCAATCAATCAATCAATCAATCAATCAATCAATCAATATATCAATCAATCAATCAATCAATCAATCAATCCAATAAATAAATAAATAAATAAATAAATAAATCAACCAATCAATCAATCAACTAATCAATCAATCAACTAATCAATCAATCAATCAATCAATCAATCAGTTTATTTGGCATTCGTCCTAGGGTGTGTGCGCGGAAGTTCCAATATGCTGGAAGTGCCGAATGGTAGGAAAGTGTAGTATCGCGCCATGTTTTTGACAACAAACTGCGTGCTGGGCGATGCAACATTATTTAAAGAAAAACACAAATACCCCCCCCCCCCTCCCCCCCAAAAAAAAGGCGACAAGTGACCACACAAATCCACAAGCGTCTAGGTGAGAAAACAAGCCCAAATCCGCTTATAATATGCGGAACTGGCAATTCTGGTGGACATTGAAGACTGCTGATTTTGAGTAATCAGTGCCTGCCAGCGGCGCACTTCTTGAGGGTGTGGTCTGTATGATAATTTTGTGGAAAAAAGAGCGAAACGAATGCACGATAGAATTTGTTATAGACAAGCTGCAAGTGGGGTTGAACTTTCATTTCAAGTGTTTTTTTCATTCGACTGCATTTACCCCTTTGACGTGATCAATGTGTTGTAAGTGCGTCAACTACTCATTATCTCAAACGACTGGCTCTCGCTACAAAAATATCGTCACAATGTATTTTATAATAAGTAAAAAGTCTTTATTAAACTGCAATTACGTTTATCCCGATTCATATTCTCTTTGGGCTACAAATATAGTGCTAGTATTTTTCTTTTTCGGTCATGTTCATTTTGAGTAAAGGTAATATATGAAGCGGGACATCGAACATAATAGTGTCTTCAGCTAGGTGAGTAATCAGCTAGTAAGTACACTGCAGAATGAAGTTAAATGTAAACAGATTTATTAATTGTGAAATTCAATTTATCCACTCTTCAAAGTAAGTTGCTCTTTATTAGTCACTAGTCAACACGACTAGCTGTCCATGTGGTATTGGGCCTTCGATTTGACATTCTCATATATGGAACCGATTAGAGATTGTTATAAGTCCAATTGGAGCTCTATATAGGACAGTTCCGTGTGCAATAAGTTGTAGAAAAAATTATGTCCCGAAAGGTGCAGCAAGACAGACTATGACTTTGCGAAACTCCAGTCGTAATTGCCGGTACTTTAGGCTTACAGGCTCATCTATACACGGCTTGGATTTAGACCATACACTAACTAAATCTGACGATGCCGATGCGATGCAGTGAACTGCCGATCCCGAATAAACCCAATCGGGATAAAATTTCTGTTTATTCCGATTGGGATAAAATAAACCCAATCGGGATAAACAGTTAGTGGTTGCCTAATTTCTCCAAGTTGCTTACAATAAATATTCGTGGTAGAGTAATTCTACATGGTCAGGCCCCATCATTATCAAAATTGACAGTATGACACTGATAAAATACATCAATATTCTGGAGGCCAACTAGTCGATATGCACACCTTATTAGAAAAGGACGACATACATTGTTCAATGGAAACCGATTAACAGCATATTGGCTCACGCATTTTTTAAACTACACTCAGACGTGGTATGCAACCCTTCACGCTCAGCTCCCACGAATGTAAAAATATATGCATTCTCCTACAGTGAACAATATGGGCTCACTTCCTTGAGCTCAATTTTCGTGACACACAGCTCGTCACTTCAAAGTATCATGTGGATTTTTCGTTTGCAGATACCTGCCTTGATACAGTTGGCCTGCCAAGATTGTATGCCTTGCATACTCAAATAGCAGTGTCTTTTGCTGCCATGTCTCCCGTTACTTTTTCTCAGTAGCATAAACTATCTGTACTCATTTTGTCTGCACTACAATGGAGATGCGCCTCAACTTCAGCATAGCCATAGGCGTCGGCAGCGGGTGCAAAAGGCCCACTTTCCCCGCTCAAGCCTCCCCAGCACTTGCCCTCAATCAAGGTACACCAGTGCTCTCCTACTCCCCCAGCCATGATGCAACACTGATTTGCACCCCTCAAGAACAAATCCTGCCGACGACGATAAACATGGCCAATGTTGAGGTGGTATGGTAGGGTATAGCCCCCCCCCCCCTTTCAAATGAATTTGCCATTCGGACACCGAAAAATTCACTGCACTTTTAGAAAAAAACCTGTGGAAGCTCGACGTTGAGCGGCTGTTTCAAGCTGTTTCAGTGCCGCGCCAAACTGCGCCGCGTGGCTTCAGGCTGATGCTGATGATGCTGATGACCTCTGATGGATGGCGCTTACCCACAAAGGGGGATGGGCCAAGAACCGGGCGGCAGGATACTTAAATGAAACTAAACTGAAAATGAAGCCAATCTGAAAAAGTAGCTTAAAATAATACTACCAAAAAAACAAAAATGTTTGCTGAGCAAGCGGTCAAACCATCTTTTGTTTTTGAAAGACATAACTACGAATTATAAACTAAAAATCTGAAAAGGTAGTGGTTCACTAGCATGGTAATCTTTTAGTTGCGTTGATGTAATCAAACACAGCGGAGCATACATCCCTGTGGCAGTAACCAAATGAAGTTGCGCCAAGTGATAAAATTACTGGTAGATTTACTTGTATTCCTAGCTTTTGTAATGGGGCTACTAAAAATCTTTTTCTCTGATAAGAATAACGATGACAGAATAAAAAGAAATGTTCAATTGTTTCAATTTCGTCGCACCGAATGCATAGCGGTGACGCCTTGAGCTGAGCTTTATTAAGGTAATAATTTAGTTGTGGAACTGCACAGCGCAATCTGGTATAAGTGACCTCTAACTGGCGAGATACACACCACTGTTAATTCCAGCAATAGCTCAAATGCTCGAAATCTTTGAATTTATCCAAATTACCTTTTCCCCATTGCAGGCAAGTATTTCGGAACCTTAGCGCGGTTACGTAAGCCGTATCTGGCAAAACTGGGATAATGGGCCCACCCAGGGATACTTCAGCCGTAAGCAGTATGCGCACACTAAACTTTGTCTTTCTCAAATTCCGTTTTAAAATATTTTTTAACTTCAATGTACCTTGTCTAAAAAGTATTCAAACGATTTCGATGAAACTTTTAATTCATGCATGTACTACAAGCTGGGAACAATCTGAACTAAGAAATTGCTGATTTCTTAAAAAAAGGGAAGGCGTAAAAGAAACCACACGGCATCTTCTGTGGCTCTGTGAACATAGTAGGTTTTTTGACAAAAACTTCATAAAAGATGTACTATTATTTAGTTCAGACATAACCTACGAGTCTCTGCAATAACACGGCTGAATATTATTACATTGCTCTCGCTGAATGGAAACAAAAGGTTTACATTGAAAAACTATGGACCACCTCCCCGAAGGCAACACTGATAGGATGCGAAGCAGCAGTGCTGCGCACGGCGTTGACCCGGTTGAAACAGGTGTCGATGCCGGTGTTGGAAAAACGTTTTGAAGTGAAACTCAGTGTAGCGTTTACTCGAGTAAACGTTTGTCTGAAACGCAAAAACACGGGAGGCGGGACACGTTGAAGGAGCTTGTGCTTGGCTTCCTTGGCTCGCGTCTCGTCGCTGTTACCCGCGCGCTATCTGTATTCTCGGATGCGCTCGGTGTTCTTGACTCGCACCTCGTCCGTTTCGCTGCTCTTCCACTGCCGACGCTTGCGTTCGGCTTCCCTGGCTCACGCCTCGTCAGTGTTGACGTCGCCACTCGGCTTCACTAACCCTCGCAACCTGGCGATAGCCGGGAAAGGTACGTGCACACTAGCGGGAAGCTTGCCACGGCGGCGCCCCGCCTGTCGGCGCAATCCCGTGGCAAGCAGCGCTCGCTCCCGCCGGCTCGTGGCTTCTTCTCGCCGACACAGGGAGAGAGGTAGCGCGGGTGAGATGACGCTCACGTGAGGAGTGGGCTCGAGCGTTGCGAGTGGTGGAGAGGGTGAAGCGAGCGAGAGGTGACACGCGGCGAGCGCGCGGCAGGCGAGGGCGAGAGGCGTCACCACGCAATGCTAGGAGGGCGTGAGCTACTTGGAACCGCTCCAACACCTGCGGCGAGGGGAGCTGTACGGACGGAGGGACAGCGTTACACAGGCTAGTCAAAGAGCTGCTTCGCATTAAAAAATTATTGACAATCTTCCCGAAGGAAAACATGGGATGCGAAAGAGTGTGGTGATGCAGAGTTGCGTCGCGGGTTGCGGAGAGATCAAGGAAAGTCTCTGCCCTTCCCCAGCTTTGACTGTGCGGCGCGCCGACGAAACTTCCAGAACCCAGTGCAAACGTATATAAGCGAGCAGCGGACGGCAGTGATCAGGAGATGAAGAGAGTCTCTTTCCGCCAGCGTGAGAAGGCTTGTGCTACAAGCAGAAGAGTGCGTGTTTACTGCCAGTGGGCGAAGACGTGTTCTGCAGTCACAGCGCGTGAGTGGCCGCCGTCCTACCGGCGAAGAAGCTTTGTTATAGAAGTTCGGACATTTGACGACGCGAGCTTACTTGGATGAGGAACTTCGGGAGCAACAGAACGGCAATCAGCGCTGGACTTTGAGGGAGTATTTTCTTGAAGAGAAGCATTCAAGGTTGGTTCCAATAACTTTGGACTGAATTAGTTTGACGAAGATTTAGTGCATAAGTGTTCTGGTTGGTTAATGCACGAGAGTGCATTGTAGTGCGTAATTTAGTTAGTGCCCATTGTTGTGAGTGTATCTGATTGTGTTGTATGGCACGTTGTTTAGAGGATCTCGTGATTGGATTATTGCCAAGTGTGTATGTTTGTGTGTTTTTGGTGATGTCGTATTTGAGAATATATTTTAGTTTTGTTATTAACTCTCGACTCTGTCTGGTTCTTTGGACCACAGCTGGCGTTCGCCGGTGTGCCAAAAACGACCAAATCTAAGTTGTCCTTGATTTCGTGGTGCAATTCGGAGGGCTGATACTTCAGCCCCGAGAATTAGCCTGGTGATTGCCTCCCAAATTAACGGGACCAGTGGCAGTCTAAAAATTAGCAAAATATCATATTTTACAGGTTATCACATGCATTCCACCGCAAGTCAAAGCCTGCTACTAATCAAAGTTGCTTCCGTTTCCATTGAACCAAGAATGACATTTGCACGAGTCTTGTATCAATTAAAAAATAGGTAGTTTTGACATGACGAATATGCTCACTTTTTATAACAATTAAGGGACATATACTACTACATTTCGAGCTGAAATTTTTCATGAAACCAATATGCACTTTGAATTAATTTTGAACATCAAAATTACTGTTCGCCGAAGCTACGTCGTTTCCCTTATCAGCCTCCACAAAGTTGCAGACATTTACGAAGACAATGGAAACAGCATTATTTGGTAATATGCAGTCAACCGGCCCAATAATATTACCAAGCGAAATCTGTCGCACTGTGATGATTTCGTTAATCGCCATACGTCATCAGAAAGACGACCAACTGCACTGCTTGAAGAGCACAAAAGGTTTCCCAGTCGTATACATGGCTTCTACAAAACTTCGACAAAAAATGAAATAGGCAAGTTTTTCTGCCTTGAATACTTTTTTTATGAATAAACTAGTAATTGCCACTTTTTACAATCTCTAGATGCGTTTCAAGAGGCAGAATTAATAGATCAGCTTCAAGAACAAAAATATTATGCCTCGAACTATCAGTATCACATATAGAACTGTTCATCGCGTGATATTGTTCAAGTTCAACATAGTACAGCATTGTGTTCACAAAATAAATTGCCACTGATACGACTTATTTCGTGCTTTCACCTTTTATATAGAAAGCGGAGCTCCTCTGAAAAGTAACGTACCTTAACTACCAGTCTTTTTTTTTTGTTCCGTTTAACGAGAGAACACTGTATTCATGTTCCGCAGTGTTACGTGAAAGCCCCGATAAACATTTACTTGTGTTTTACAGCTCACACTGATTTGAATGATCAAAGACATTTATTATTAACACACATACAAGAAAGCTATGGGGTCGCCGTGGTGTCAGCGCTTCAGCGGTGGTTTGGTCCTCTGCTGCTGGCAGTCACTATTGATCTTCTGGAGCTTCTGCTGCAAGATACCTGTGGCACAAATAAAAGTTCAGCATTGCTGTGCTTAAATTGAGTGGAGTAGTCATCAATTAACATCAATAGTTCAATTTCAGAAACATAAAAAGAAGTGGGAATCTGTCTACGTTCAACAAGGTACGCTGTTCACTGACACACTACACAGCCGTGTACAGACCAGGCATCGTAGTTACTATGCACTGCGTTGCCTGCCCAATGTAGTGAACGAATTCACAATAACAGATGGCAGTTTGGGCATAATGCCTAAAGAATCGACTTCAGACATGGATTCTCTCAACTATAACGTTTGAGTGTTTTTTTTGTTTCCAGGTTTTGGATTGTCAGTTCATGTTAATGCCTGCCACTAGAACTCCGTATCACACATTCCTGCCATTGTTACGGAAGGGCAAGACAGCAGATCTGTTTACCTTGCTTTTCTTATCACATTTGTTTCTGTCTCCTTTATCACAAATCTACAGATGTAAAATAACCACATCTCGGAACACATTGCCTGTCAGTATCGTACGCCCATCGTAGGAGTCGATGCTGTGGTCGAATTAACGTGAATGAGACGTGTGTCACACATGGAGATGGCACAAGGGCGATTTATTACGACTTGGTTTTTTTACCTTACACAATGCTTTGCGCACTTTATGCAAACACATAGAGTGCAATTTTCTCGTAAGACCGCATGCATTGACTCAATTGGGTGGTTGCGTGTGCCAACACCACATTATTATTATGAGGCATGCCTTAGTGTGACCCTGAAAATTAGTGTAGAACCTCTGCGATTCTTTAATATGCCTGTGCAACTCCAGGTACAAAAGTGTCTTGCATTTCACTCCCACTGACGTGGCCCAGTCCGATGCATGAATCTGAGCTTCTTTTTTCATAACTTCACTTGAAGCTCCCACCAATACAAACGCACACAGCCACGAACGAAAGACGGTCAATTTCAAAGGCTTGTTTTTTCTTTGTTGAGCATAACCTTAATTTGAGCAAACAGGCAGAAAAGTGAAGGAAAGTATCGAGAATGTTACTTGCAGTTATTAAGATGCAAATGAGAACAAGTTAAAGTGGATGAAAAGATAACTTGCCGCTGGCAGGCACTGATTCTGCGACCTTAAAATAACGCTTCCAATGCTCTACCAACTAAGCTACAGCTGCGGTCATCTCCCCGGACACTTTGTGGAGTGCTTTGCAGACGTGACACCTATAGACATGACCGACCTGCAACGATGTGTCACACTCCGGATGACACACACAAGTACAAGAAACATATCTCTCACGAGTGAAGCAAACAGAGTGCGACTGAATACCTGAAACGTTTAGCTCCTTTCAAATCAGAGTCAGCATTAAAAAAAAAAAGAAATTTGGTGGTTGAATGCAGTCTTAGCAAATACAGTGAAACCTCATCATAACGAACAATCATAAAACGAATAATGAAATATAACTAAGTAAATGAAGAATAGTATTGCCAACAGTTTCACGAATAAATGTCTATAATGAATTTTCGGGTATAACGAAGTTATTATTGTGACATGTCACATGAGGTTTGAGTGTACAGTGGTAAAGCACGCTGTCACAGTGTCTTGCGTGGAAAGCATCGGCAAGCTCGCTACATTTCACGTTTTCATGAGGTCTTGAGGCACCAGGTAACGGTTCTCGCTAATCGAAGGAGATGGGTGCGCAGGGAAGGACAACAAACCGGCACAGGCGCGTGTCCGTATAGCTATGACAAAACGTGCGCGAGAAGGAGAAAATTGATCTTGGTTGAGCTTCAAGGAGAAATGCATGCACAAAGCAATTTTATGGATTGGCATTGGGAGGAGTCACGCTATCGCTCTTTAATGATGTAATGTGATGTTAAATGATGATTGCGACTGCTACGCTGCCACAGCTCACCCGCTTTTTGTTGCACCCACGCAAGGGCATCCATGTGGGAGCTCAGCACCTTTGAGAGCTGCTGCAGCTGCAAGGAAGGAGAGGCACAAGAGTTGGTGCTACAGCAATCAGTGTTGCGAATGAGTTGGGACAAGCAGGACACATCCTTTCGAAAGTTGATGGAGTATGGTAGCTGTTTTGTGTATCGATATTTTCAGAAAAGAAAAAAAAATGCCACCAGCTAGTCTTCACGCTGGAGTACATAGGCTGACGTTACAGCCTCGGCAGTGCGTTTTTGGGGGTTATGCCTATTTATAGCAGCGCAGAAAGGAATATGGAAGTGTCCTGGGAGCCGCATGTGAAAACCTACACGGTTTTGTTTAGAAATTTTCATTATGTAAGCTTGAAACCATCGTCCAAGCACATCTGGGGTCTATGAGAGTGGACATTACGACAAAAGCCACAGTGGTACAATTTCCCGTTTCGCGCCCCGCCCCCCCCCTCCTACCCGGAACTTGTAAGTGCGACTACCTTCGATTCCTGTGCAATCATGTTAACCAGGTTCATTTTTTTTACATTTTCCTTTCCGGTTGTAATGCCTAAACACTGCCACAGTACTCTCGTAGTGTGTGACACGTTGTCACCTAAAATGGCGACAAAAATAAGCGAAAAGTGCTTAGTATTTTAAAGGAGACCTGCAACACCTTTTTAAGTAGTCGCGGAGTGCATTCGCTGAAGGAGTTAGTTGCCTCACGAATCCACTACCACAAAAAAATTTCGGATCCGTCCAGTATGAGTGGAGTTACAAATATTTGTCACACGCTGCGATTGCATCCTCTGTTTTCTCATCCCGGCGAACGCACAGGGAGCTAAGCAGGGAGGGATGACAAGGGGGAAGAAAATGCGTCATGCGCGCCTAATGACCTTGAGCACCTTTAGGGGTGAAGCTCCTCTTAGTCTAACCTTGTCGTTCATCACGCGTAACTCAAAGAAGAGACTAGAAAGAAAAGAAGGCAGTGTTTCCCAAACAGTATAATCGACGGCGTTGTCTCATAGAAGTACAGACAAACTGCAGTTGAGCAAGGATATTCTAGATGGCGCTGTAACGTCACTCTCCAACTGGCTGCTGCGTGGGCTGCGCTTGAGTACGCGCATAACGAGTGCCTCTCTCAGTTTCCTGGATAGTCGCCGAATGTGGCGGATCGTCGGTGGGGCATTGACGAAGTAGAGCGGCGGGCGCGTTGAAGACTTTTGCGCTCGGCATCTTTTGCTCGCGTCTCGTCGGTGTTACCCATGCACCGTCTGCATTCTCGAACGCGATCGGACGCATAGACGCATTCTCGGACGGACGGACATATGGACGGATGGACGCTTCGCCTCACTCATCATCCACTCCGTGGATGTGCTGTGCTTTTTTCAGTTTGTTTATTCGAATCCTTGGCTTTTCGGTGCGATCGCACACACGCATGGACCAGTGGCGGCCTCCCGTGGCAGCCCCAGTAACGAGAGAGTGCGTCATACTGAAATCAACCAATGGCTGATACTTGGCTTGGGTCGTCGTGGTTCTTAGTTTCTTGTGAAAATGGGTTTACTGCAGTACGCATGAAAAAAAAAACTATTCAGGGGTAATTTGCGCTGCCGTTATTAAATACAAATTCAAGTAAAATGAACATATTACCATCACATCAAATTAGTGGCGTAGCCAGGGGGCGTTACACCCGGCCTGTGCCTCCTGCCCCGTAATTTGATTTCAGAATGCCATACAAAAAGGTGCCCCCTACTACCCCTGGAAAAATATTTCTGCCTACCGGCTTATGTTCCCTAATTATATTAAATTTTAAAACGTTCTACATTTTGTAACATTTATCACTTGCATTCTACCGACAGTGAAATCTTGCTACTACTCAAAATTGTTTCCACTTTGGTTGAAGCAAACCGAATGACATTTGCAGAGACCTTGTTTATACCTTTACAAAGTATTGTGCAAGTTAGTAGGGTCAGGACAAATATATACGTTTTTCTTTGTGGCGTCCCCGCAAACACGAACTGAACCCCGGTCCTTTCAAGATGTTTTCGCTCGTTTCTTAAACCCACGAATAAAAAAAAGGGAAAGAAAACCTTCGGTGTAACGATTGGGCATTCCGGAGTGGAGTACCTGGAAGGATTATTTCTACTATTCTCGCGGGCTCCCCCGCGCAAACACGAGCATCGGGCGGCGCCTTGTCGTTTACAGACAGTGTGAGAGTGTACGGTGGAGATAATCCGCGCGCACCCTTCAGATTTGTGGCATGGGGGAGCAGCAGAGCACCTTTTTGTTGGTTCGGGGAACGCGACCCTGCCGCAGCGTCTGTGCCGGGTCCGACCTGACTTTTCGTCAGCCTCCGTGGCTCCAGGGCTCATTACTGCGTTCTGCGCGGATGACCACCCGCGGCGTTGAATGACGAAGAAGCGGCGGCTACGGAGAATTTCGCGGGAGACACCGAGCTGCATGGAGACGTCGAGACTCGTTCTGGACATCGGCTCATCAAGTACCAGAAACCGGGTCAATCGGTTCGGCCGAAAACTTTTCGGCACAACACTGCAAACTCCGGACGTTGGTCATTACAGACGACGCACTTTGTCGGAAGCATCGGGACCATTGTTCGCCCGTAATTAAAGTGTCTTGGGACAGCTCGCCCATTTCTCTCTCTGAGGCTTGAGTTTTTACATTGTTACTTTCTCACCTTTGTTTGGGAAAGGGTTTTCTACTGGTGTGAGCCGCGGGGGCGGCCGTCGAAGATGATACACTCCGACTGACAAGAAAATAAGCCGCGCCGATAGTGGCGATTGGTTTGGGGCCCCGGTAGGGCGGAGTTGGGTTCTACAAAAAGGAACTACGAGACGATACGACAGGGGGGTCAGAGATATATGATGCGATGAGCTCGAGATGGTAGAGAGGCAAGGACGGTACAATGAGGAATGAAAGTTAGGAATAAGAGGCGAGTGAATGGAGCGTTACGAAAGAGCGCTAAGATGGAAATCACTGAGAGGCACGATGTAGGCGACGATGACGAAGACGAAGACACTGACGAATCGGACAGATCAGACCTCGACGCCAAGAACCAACCTTCAGCCCCGATTCGAGCAGCCAACTCCGAGGCCCCGACTACATGGACATTCTGTGAGACGAACTTCACCTCCCTTACTTAAACGAGCTTTGCGGGTAGGGATGCGGCATATTGAGACATTGCGCGGTTTTATTCATTGATAACTTTACCATTTGTGTCGTCCTGTGTTTACTCTGTATTGAGGCACCCTTGTATTGTCACCGTTACTTCGCTTATGTATCCTGTTTCGCGTGTCGCGAGTATTTCCTGATGTGTTGCAATTTCGTCTAACAGAGATGTTGTTCACGAACAGTACGTGTGTACGCCATTTGCACTTGCTATTAAATTAAATGAATCAGTAAACAGAGACAGGTCGTAGCGTCTCTTACTTCCCGGCCCCAGCACGAATCCCTGTATGTGAGAAGTGATTGAGACACATAGCCAAGAGGGAACCGGATAGACAAGGGGTTGAGTGGCCTTCCCTCTCTTTGGTAATCGGTGGCGTAGCGGGGGACGTCTCACTTTATGATATACGATATACTATTCAAATTCAATTTGAACTTATTTGAACCAAATCACTATTCGTTTCGAACCTAACATTCTTTATCCGCGCAATCCCCATCTTTTTTTTTTTTTTGGAATCCCGCATCTCTTTCCTGCTGCCCCATCGCAAGTGTAACGAGATTTCAGTGGATATCTTTGAAGGTACACTGAACTGCAGGAGAAAAGACACAACAGAACAAGGCACCTAAAATAACAACACAACAGCAACAAAATCCTTCCTGACAGCTCGAACGAAAATTCATGAACACCAACGCTTAAAACTTGAATTGGCCAACCTAGTCACACTAAAGGCTGAAACTGAACTGACCGGTTCGTCCTGCACGACAGATGCGTTGGCCGCATTCAGCTGTGCTGTGAGGTTTCTAACGTTCTGCGACACAGAGCTCAGCTGGGAGTAGATGTCCTCCGCCATGAGATACCTGCGACACATTTAAAAGAGGGTGATGACGCACGGCGTCTAATGCAGAATGTTCGGCTATACAGTATGTTCTGTTACGGAGTGCACATTGTGGTTCTCAGCCAGAAGGGTCAAAAGTAGGCCATGCGCGACAAGAGGGACAAGCAAAACCCAAAGGTTACATGTTCTTAAAAGAAAAGCATTGTAATTGTTGCAAGAGTATACAGACGACACAGTACACATGACAGCGTTACAAATCCCACTCATCCCAACTAGAAAGGTTGTTTAGCAAAAATGCAGCATTAACACCATATGCCTAAAACAGCAAGAGAGGTAGCTAGTTCACTTGGCTGCCAATGCGGGGCCACAGGTCAAGAGAACAGAGTATAATCTACTCATAAATGTGCATCTCCGCGTTCCTGCTTATTGAAAACTAAGCCATAAAGGAAAGGTTATGGCAGAGTTAGTTAGATATAAGACCATCAATCACGACATTATAATATTAACAAGGACTAACATAACAGACATGCAAAACATGCAAAAATTATCTGGTATAGTTCTCGTTATTGTGTCTAACAAAGAAGAAAAAAATGAGTCCTTCAAATTTGTTCTTCTTTCCCACATTATATTACGAAACCTATCTCACTTTTCGAAGTGTACTCTTTCGTTATTACGCTGCTGAAATCGATCACCAGCGACCGATGCTTTGAGTTGTGGCGTGTTGGAGATGTTTATCGCGTACGTAGCACTTTCTATTGGTTAGTCCCACCACTGAACTTTACTAAAACAGATTGAATGAGCCCACTTTGGCAACATAGCGATTTTAGACCGATCCTTGTGTTAACCAATGTATCTGTCGTTGAAAATGTTTGAAGTATGATTGGCTACCGCACTTTAGAGAAATATGTGCCGTTTGTGGTTACTCTGCATTAACGTCTGAATTCTATTATATAACGAACCACTGCAAGTCAAATAGTATCAAATTTTGATCTGACCTTCACATTCTGACAGTGTTGAGCGGTAATAAGTGCCCAAAATTTATGCCGAAAAGCGTTCAAGCAACGCTGGGCTGAGCGCCATTGTTAATGAAAACAAATTAAAAACCCGCAAGAACGCGGTGCTTGTGCGAGTGAAAAGAGGTACAAACGTAAGATAGGATTCCAATTCGATGTGATCATTTTTTTTGTAATCCAGGTGGTATGTGTTTGGCCAAACGCGCGCCTATGCTAACGCACAATGACAGCCGTTGGCTGTTTTCTGTAGATACAGATGGCGCTGCAATTTTTTTCACAACTCATCTATATCGCTGACATGAGAAGTTCATTCAACCGCCTTTCGTTCTCTTTTTTTTTACAAAGGAGGTGATTAAAACCACCCGCAAGAAGACAAATAAAGATACCTGGATGCACATTTTGGAATTCCAAAGTATGCAGAGATTGGCCGCTCATGGAAAGAGGTGACGCCAGACGAACTAGTTAAGTTGATTGGACTTCTGATGTTTCTCTGTTGTTTGGTAGATTTTCTTTTGATATATTCTGCTGTCGTGGATCTGCCGTCGTGGATCGTTATACGTGCAAACGATGTGTTTTATGATGAGATTGCGCAGATTATATTGGTTTCGTAAATGAACTTTGCAACACCTTTTTCATGCAGCTATAAAATGGATTCACTAAAAAAGTTTACTGTCTCATGAATTCACCACCGCAGAAACTTTTCGGACCCGTCGACTATGAGAGAAGTTACAAAGATTTGTCGCATGCTGCAATCGCATTCTTCTTTCTCTCGTCCCGGCAAAATGGCTGGAAGCTAAGTGGAAAGGAATGGCACGGAGAAAGCAAAGCATCGTCTTAGAACACGTGAATTTTCAGTGCGATAGCGTTCGTACGCGTGGACAAGTCGCGGCTTCCACGGTGATGCCTGTAACGACCGAGCGCGCCATGGTCAAATCAGCCAATAGAACGGCTGTGACGAGTGGTTTTTGAGCTTCTTCCTTCATTTGTAAAGAGAAGAGAACAATTTCCAACTGACTTCGAAAATTTGTTCCGAATTAGCATATAGCATACTCGTATAAGTGTAGTGGGATAATCAGGGTGAACAGTGGAAGTGCCTCAGACTGGCTGGCCGACGTTTCGATAGGAGGACCTACCTTTTTCAAAGGCGCCGTGTCATCTTTGGCGTGTTAGTTTTAAAGGGGTTAGTGGTGACGTCATTCACTGGTGGTGGTGCCTGTCATGAACACGCACCACCACCAGGAACGAAAGGCAAAGATCAAAAGGCAAAGAGCAATGAAGTGCTCGTGTGCACCCCTCTTTGCCTTGTGTTCTTCACCGCGTTGCTTTTCCCTCCAGCGCTTTCGTGCTTGTGCTGCCACCACTTTTAAAACTAATTAACACACGAGCTGCAGAACTCACGTGTCCTCTCGCTGTAGGTCGGCGTGCTGCTGCACGGACAGGCCAGGCGCCCGCTTCATTGCAGCTTCGAGAGGTGCGAGCAGCCGCTCGAGCTCCTCTTGCTGCGCAGCCATGTATTCAAGCTTCTGTCTTAGCTGTCGATGGTCCAGCTGCGCACGCTGCACCTGGGAGCTCAGCTGGCTCACCCGTTCGGCACTCATCATGAGTGCATGGTCTCTGGCATTCACCTGTGTGCAGACGTGTGTCGAGCAGGGTGTTGAACAAACAGTCCTTAGCTGCCAAAGAGTACAGTCGATGCAAAAGGTAACGACACAACTGAGGACGAAGAAAAATGGAGGTAATGGAAAGTTTCAAGTGGCGCTCCTTCTTTTAATTCTTGTTTCCTTCGTCCTGCGCTGCGTCATTACCTTTTGAGCATGTATGAACCAACTGGTGTGTCCCTACTTAGCATACGTTGAAATGTCGTAAGGCAACCCTGTACAGGCGGGAAGCGAGGCAGGTTGTTGTCAAGTAGTGTCGAAATAAAGCTGCGTGTATTCCGGGCTCAATCGGCCTTAATCTGTCGTGCTATTGACGTTACGGTACATTACACCAACCAGCCCCAAAGCATGTTTGATTGAGCACATGGTCTCTTTGTAAAGCAATGACACTGTGTCAGGTAAAAAGGATTTATTGACCTGATTAGCATATGTCATTTGAATTCTTCGAAGTAGTTTTTTTCTTTGGTGTATATGCTGTGAGTATAATGCAATTTACATGTTTGAAAGGCTTTCACACAGGCAGCTTTTGAGACCTCTGTTAGGTACTCGGTGACACTTTGTTGGATGGTGGGAACATTGACAAGTTGGTGACTTTTTTAGCTTCTCTCGAGCTCTGGCAAAAAGGACGGTGTCTGGCGGGCTCAGACCAGTGTTGCATTAGCACTGAATCAACCCCGATGAGAGTCCGGCAGACTTGATCTTCTTCACAAGGCTCACGAAAATCCGAAAAGGTCATCAATTCATCAATGTTTTATCCATCCAATGGACCATGACAGTCTTTCTAGTATAGGTCCGCAAAAATTGCGGAGCTCACCGAGGTTCACTCACGAAATATATTTTGCGCTTGGGACTCACTCGGACTGAGAATCATAAATATTTTCCTGTGGCGGACCCACTCGGACTTATTCTTATGAAAATGTGCATCAACCGGCATCACTCGTACTAATGTTCATAAAAATATTACTCACCCAGACTCGCGGCTCAGTGTCAGTCTGGGTGAGTTCGAGTGTGTCGACTCATGAGTCCGCAAGTCTAGAATTAGCTCGTCCAATCACGGTGTTTATGTTAATTAACCCCAATACCTCACGTATTTAGTGCTCTTCTTGGCACGTTCTGATATAGCACCTTCGAATACGAGTTATGAGTGCTTGTAAACCAGCAAGGACGTTTTTCTTGAACGAGGTGACAACGTAAGGTATAGTAATCAAGAACGTTTTTGATGAGTTTGTGGTGTGAGGTTGTCACAGAATGAGCGCTAAAAATGGGCGCGCCGCCAAATTCTTGCGATAACGCGCGGGGGAGACGCCGGGAGGTCAAAAGAAAAAAAAAGAAAACAAACATCCAAGGCTCCCCGGGCGCGCGCTCTCCCCTCGGAAACGTGGCTTCGCCGACGAACCTCCTCACCCCACATCGGCGGCCGAGCAAGCGCGCGAGAATTCTAGAACGAAAGAGGCGTGGTCACGCCGGGTTGAGTCATCCATCGCGGAGGGCATTCGAACTGTCTCACCCCCTACCCAGCCTTCGCTGCGTATCGCGCCGACGAAATGACGAGAACTTTCTGGAATGTCGTGCGGAAGGTATTTAACCGAGCAGCGGAGACGAGAGATCAGGCGAAGACGGAAGTTAGCGCCAGAGCGCATTGGGTGTCCCGCCGTGTAGTTGGTGAAGGTTTTGTCCGTAGGGACAAAGCAGGAGAAGAAGAGGATTTCCACCTGAGGGGTGAAGGCTCGAGCTACAGGCAAGAGCGTGTGTTTACCACTATCGAGCGAAGACGCGTGGCAACAGCTGCGTGTGTGAAGCCGACGTGTTTCCGGCGAAGAAGTTGAAGCTTGAAGAGTGGCCAATTGAAGACGCGAGGTTTCCAGGAAGAGAAACTTCAGGGGGCAGCGGAACGACAACAACGCTGGACTTTGAGTGAGTGATTCTCGGAAGAGTATCATTCAGACTTTTGTTCCAAGGACTTTGGACTGAATAGGTTTTTTATCTCTTTAGTCTGTAAGTGTCTTGGTTGTTAAATGCATGCGACTGCACTGTAGTGTGAATTGTTGTCTGTGTCCGTTGTTTTGAATGTGGCTGATTGTACTGTGTAGTACGTTGGTTGATTGGTGACACATTGTACTCAACTATTGTGGAAAGTGCATACTCGTGTATTGTTTTCGATCTGCCATTATTGAGAATATAATTTTGTTTGTTTATCAACTCTCGGCTCTGACTTGTTCTTTGGGCCACAGCCGGCGTCTGCTGGCGCGCCAATAAGGACCACTTCTAAATTGTCCACGCTTTCGTGGTGCGGTTCGGGGGGCCGATACTTCGGCCCTTGGAATTAGCTCGGCGATCGCCTCCCTAATTAACGGGACCTGTGTGACAATTAATCTGGCGTCCGCGACGAGGACCTTTTGGTGCACAGTGTGTCCAAAGTAGTGAGAAAGAGCCTCGAGTGTTGATAGTGCTATCGGAACGATTTTGTGTGTTGTGCAGTGTTCTCGTTAACGAGTGCAGTGGAGTGTTCCGATAGACTGATTTAGGCTGATACTTTTTACACGCGGCAAGACTTTATTTGCGAGAAGCTATGGATCTCGAAAAGTTAGTAGCTCTTGGTGAGAAGATGGGTCTTTCTGGCGCCGAACTACGGAAGTGGGTCACCCAGAAGAAAAAAGAAGAAAAAGAGAGGGCCAAAGAAGAAAAGGCAGCTGAGCTGGAAAAAGAAAGGCTGGCGGTCGAAAGAGCCAAAGCGGAAAAAGAAGCTGAGTTGGAACGAGAGAGGTTGGCAGCTGAGAGAGCCAAGGAAGAAAAAACAGCTGAGTTGGAACGAGAGAGGTTGGCAGCTGAGAGGGCGAAGGAAGAAAGAGAGCAACAATTGAAGTTGGAGTTGGAGAGAGAAAAGCTGGCAGCTGAAAGGGCGAAAGAAGAAAGAGAGGCAAAGGAGCGACAGCTGAAAGAAGAAAGAGAGCAGCAGTTGAAGTTGGAGCTGGAGCGAGAAAAGCTGGCAGCCGAAAGGGCGAGAGAAGAAAGAGAGGCAAAGGAGCCACAGCTGAAAGAAGAAAGAGAGGAAAGGGAACGGCAGCGACAGCACGAGATGAAACTCGAGCGGCTCCGTTTGCAACAGCGAAGCGAAACTCCGGTCCAAGCTAGAGTTGAAAGCAGCGAACGGGAGGACCACGGCTTCCGCTTGAACACAAGCAAGCTGCTCGTGGCGTTTGATGAAAGGAAGGATGACCTTGACGCGTACATTCACCGATTCGAGACGATTGCGAAGAGCCAGAATTGGTCGGAACATCAATGGGCAACTGCTTTGAGTACTTGCTTGAGTGGTGAAGCGCTCAGTGTGTACGGTAGGCTGACGCCGACCGATGCAGCCAACTATGCAAAGGTGAAAGCTGCTTTGCTGAAGCGATTTAGATTTACCGCGGAAGGATTCCGGGTGTTATGCCTGCGAGTCCACAGCGAACGGCCGTGCCTCTGATAAAGGCAATCTGTGTCAAGGCCAGCCCGCCTGACACGAACAACTCAACGGCGTCAACAGGCGGACGGCGCCTTTCTGGCGTGCACGTGCAGTGAGTCATCCCAGCAAGCGAGCCCGTCGAGTAAACAACGGGCGTCTTCATGTCTGGGGGTCTGACGCGGCCCAGCGGCGACCCCATTGGAGGAATCTGCCCTGACGACCAGCGGCGCTTCTGGTTGGACATTTGAGTTGGACCCGGTGCATATAAAAGAAGCCCTGCGGCGCGTCGCGATCGGGGGTCCTAGGTGAAAGCTGACATGTGTGTCAGAGCGGACCCGTTTGAGAGCAGACCTATGTGTTAGAAAGGAGAGCTCGGCTCTTGGAGTCTCTGTCGGCCCCAGTGCCGAATTTGTAACGCCTCTGTATATATGCTGTACATAAACCTTGTTTAACTCACCGTCGTCTCGTCCGCTCGTCTATCAGCTCTGCGCAGAAGCAGTCGCGAGCTGAGAAACCTACGCTACCAAAACGGCTGGTGACCTTCCCGGCGGAGTTCGAAGCAGTGGCGCCTTCGGGACCGTGTTGGCGTCGCCGTCTTTCGAAACAGTGGTTGCAGCGGAGAGATTCGAGGCGCCCTTCGTAACGTCGTCGGAGGTGCGCTTCGCAACAGTGGTTGGCAGCTGCGGGATCGGCCGGCGTCAGCGACATCGATGCGGTGAGTGCCTGATGTTTTCCCCTCAGTTCACCAGACTACTCTAGCTCAGGTTATAGTAGTTTAGAGAAGGGCTGTGTGAAGCATTAGAGTGAGCTTTGATCGTTTCAAGCCAAGTGGAAGCGCTTTGAAACCAAAGTTAATGCGGAGGGTGTAAACACGGGAGTGTGAAAAATTGCTTGCGCGTCTTGCTAGTTGACTTATAGTGGGTACGGCAAGTAAATTGTTATCAGGGGCAAACAGCAAGAGGCTAGTGTGAACGATGGAGAACCTTAAAGTGAAGGAACTCATCGAAATTTGTGAGGAACTCGGCATTACTTTGGGTCGTGCGAAACGAAAGCAAGCAATCCTTGACATCATGAAGCATGTGGGAGTGTCGGCTGAGGAAGTCTATGAGGCCTGGGTGGATCTCAAAGCACGCCGCGAGGAGGCTGAAAGGCGAGAAGCTCGCGAACGTGAGGAGGCTGAAAGGCGAGAAGCTCGTGAAGAAGCTGAAAGGCGCGAAGCTCGTGAAGAAGCTGAAAGGCGCGAAGCTCGCGAAGAAGCTGAAAGGCGCGAAGCTCGCGAACGTGAAGAAGCTGAAAGGCGCGAACGTCGCGAGCGCGAGGAGGCCGAGAGACAGGAGCGCCTCGAGTTGAAACGAATAGAATTGGCAATCCTACAGTGTTCGCAGGCGCCTAGCGTGGCTTCTCCGACGATTCAGGTCAGCGGTTTTAGAGTTCGGGACCAACTGCCACCGTTCGTAGTAGGCGAGGACATGGCGAAGTATCTCGTCAAGTTTGAACACGTCTGTGAGCGAAACGCTTTAGAGCGGTCTCATTGGGCGAGGAACCTATTAGCTCTTCTTCCCGGCGAAGTGTCCGACGCGATAACTTGCTTGTCGAGGGAAGCGTTTGAGAGCTATGACGAGGTTAAGGAAGTGCTCTTAAGACGTTATAAGTTGTCACCCGAGGCTTTCAGGCAAAGGTTCCGGTATGCTAAAAAGGGGAATGAGTCACACGTTGACTTCGCGTTTCGTCTTAAAGCCGATTTAATTGAATGGTTCAAGGGCGAAGGTGTTTATGACGACCGCGATAAAGTGGTGGAATGCGTTGCATTGGAGCAATTCTACCGCTGCATCGAGGAGGATGTCAAACTTTGGCTGCAGGAGAAACTTGGTGAAGTACAGCTAAACAAGGCAGCAGAGTTAGCTGAGGAGTATTATACTCGTCGAAAGTTGCACAGCAGGGCAGTGCGCGTGGAAAAGGATGAAAGGAAAGAGGGTTTTTCAAGAAAACCTGATCAACGGAAACCCGCTCCGCACCGTAATTTCAAGAAGGACCCGTCTCTTACGAAGGACACTGTAGGGGAAGGACAAACGGAAGCGGAGAAATCGAGTGAGGTTTCTACCACACGGGCATTTGAATCGGAAAACAAACGGAAGCCGCTAATCTGCTACAACTGCAAAAAGGAAGGACACATCGCGAGAAACTGCCAGGAAAAGTTTGCCTTCGCAACGATCCGAGAATCAGAAAAAAACACGCGGTTGTTGGAGCCGTATCTCCAAGAAATTAGGGTGAATGAGAAAACGTGCCGAGCACTTAGAGACTCAGCGGCAACCATGGACGTTGTCCATCCTTCATTGGTGTCTCCGGATGACTTTACAGGAGAACGCGCGTGGATCAGGCAAGTCGCCGAGGAGCAGAGTGCTTGCCTACCAATAGCTACGGTTGTCATTGAAGGCCCGTTCGGTAAGCTTCGCACCGAAGCAGCTGTGTCTGCCACGCTAAATGATGGTTTTCCTTACCTTTTCTTCAACAACTCAGAGCAGCTTCTCAAAGAGCAGGGCAAATCGTTCTTCCCCAACTTAGCGTGCATGGCCCTCACGCGATCGCAAGCGCGGAAGCTTGACCTTGTTCAAGGCGGTGAACTCTCAGGTGACCTTGTCGGCGGGTCGACGGAACCCCAGAAAGGAAATTTTCCGCGTGAGTCATGTGAGCAGTCACGCGAGCGGCCCGTCGCCGAAGCGATCAGCGCGGTATGCGTAGGGGGAGACGACATGGCGCCATTGAGTCAGAGCGAGAGGGTTGCAACGCTCTCGCCTGTAGCGGAAAGTTGGAGCGAGCTGCCGAGAGTTGATCGAGAGACGCTCATTCGAGAGCAGCGTGAGGACCTCACGATTAAAGCGCTAGTGGAAAGACACAAAAACGCGGCACAAGTGCTGTCGAAGGAGCACTACGAGAAATCGGTGAAGAAGCGTGCTTTTGAAGTAGGAAGTCAGGTAATGCTGTTGCAGCCATCCAAAAGGAACAAGCTTGAGGTTCATTGGGAAGGGCCCGCCAAAGTAACATCAAAGCTTTCTGACCCCAATTATGAAGAGAAATTAGGAAGGCGGCAGAACAAAATTTACAACTTGATGAAACCCAAAGTTCAACATCAAACGGTCGTAAATCAGCTGTTGAATGCTTCAGAGGAAGAGGAAGCAGAAATTTTTAGTTCTTGTGAGGTAATCGAAGGGGGATCGAAAGTAATCTGGGAGCAGATAAACCTA
The DNA here is from genome assembly GCF_043290135.1 of Rhipicephalus microplus. Classification (NCBI taxonomy): domain Eukaryota; kingdom Metazoa; phylum Arthropoda; class Arachnida; order Ixodida; family Ixodidae; genus Rhipicephalus; species Rhipicephalus microplus. The sequence continues at coordinate 4,758,055 of NW_027464597.1, read as the reverse complement.
GAGCCTACGTTAAGTGAAGTCCAGAAGGAGGACCTGAGAAAGATTGTTTCCGAGTTTGGAGACGTGTTTTCAGACCGTCCCGGAAACACGAGGGTGATCGAACACGATATCGAGCTAAGCGGTGAGGAGTCAATCCGTAGCAAGCCGTATCATTGTTCCCCTGTGCAACGTCGCAAGTGTGAGCCGCTCTTGGTGCCGCATAGGTATCGTCGCCTAAAAGTGGCCGGTTACTGAGATGGAGCATGTTGCTCCACAGCGCAACTTTGACGTTCGCTAAAAAAAAAGAAAGGGGGAAGCTTAACGCTAATGCAGGTGCATTGAGCAGCAGTGCGTTCTAGCTAGTACCCTCTCTTTTTTCGGTTTCTCGCTGGCGATTCGGGGCAAAATTTTGACCTCATCACGACCTGGGCTGAGCGCTCTTGTTCAGAGTGATCTCAAGGGGCCAACTTTATGTGGTATTCTAATTCGTTGCGTTGTTGTACGTGTAAAAATTCGAGTTCTCATTTTAAGAGTCTTGTGTCCCACATGTGCCTCTTGATGTAGAGGGAACGAAATTCCGATAGACACATAGCTAGGTATATGTTGTACTATACTTTGTCTGGTGTTCTGTCGGGTAAGCGGGGGCGCTTGCTTGTGTCGTGTGTTGTCTGTTGTCGATCCGTTCTTGGCAAGTTGCAGAACCATCGACAAGTGCTGAAACCAAAGATTGTCAGAAGAGACGAGCGAAGCTGGTCAACAAGTTGTGGCAACAAGCCAGTAGAGCTGGGATCCGTCCTCAAGGATGGGATGTGTTCCCGGGACAGAGTCTGGAGCTGCATTCTCCCCATGGCCCTGGAGGCGAACCTGGAGGGACCTGGCGAACGAGCGCGCCTGTCATCCGAGCCCCGTGGAAGCAGCTCGTCTTTTCGGCGCATTGTCTGGCGGCGGGGGTGCTGTTATGCCTGCGAGTCCACAGCGAACGGCCGTGCCTCTGAAAAAGGCAATCTGTGTCAAGGCTAGCCCGCCTGACACGAACAACTCAACGGCGTCAACAGGCGGACGGCGCCTTTCTGGCGTGCACGTGCAGTGAGTCATCCCAGCAAGCGAGCCCATCGAGTAAACAACGGGCGTCTTCATGTCTAGGGGTCTGACGCGGCCCAGCGGCGACCCCATTGAAGGAATCTGCCCTGACGACCAGCGGCGCTTCTGGTTGGACATTTGAGTTGGACCCGGTGCATATAAAAGAAGCCCTGCGGCGCGTCGCGATCGGGGGTCCTAGGTGAAAGCTGACATGTGTGTCAGAGCGGACCCGTTTGAGAGCAGACCTATGTGTTAGAGAGGAGAGCTCGGCTCTTGGAGTCTCTGTCGGCTCCAGTGCCGAATTTGTAACGCCTCTGTATATATGCTGTACATAAACCTTGTTTAACTCACCGTCGTCTCGTCCGCTCGTCTATCAGCTCTGCGCAGAAGCAGTCGCGAGCTGAGAAACCTACGCTACCAAAACGGCTGGTGACCTTCCCGGCGGAGTTCGAAGCAGTGGCGCCTTCGGGACCGTGTTGGCGTCGCCGTCTTTCGAAACAGTGGTTGCAGCGGAGAGATTCGAGGCGCCCTTCGTAACGTCGTCGGAGGTGCGCTTCGCAACACGGGACAGATTTCGGACAGGAAGGCCAGCTGATGGTGAGACGGCTACGCAGTACGCCGCCCGACTTTGCCATTATTTCGACAGATGGATTGAACTTTCAGGGACAGCGCAGGAGTACGATGAGCTTAGAGAGCTCCTAATTAGAGAACAATTTCTTACTAGTTGCCACCCAAGCCTGTCGCTGTATTTGAAAGAGAGGAAGGCTGAGTCACTTGAAGGAATGCTTGAATTGGCTGATCAATTCTTGGAAGCGCAAGGTGAAACTAATTTGGCCACGGTCAAGACGGATTGTCCCGAGGATTCGAAGAAATTGGCTCCCGACGAAAAGAAGCGTGCACCAGAGAGCATTCCGCGATGTTTTCTGTGCAACCGAGTGGGTCATCGCGCGAAAAACTGTCGAACGATCTTTACGAGCCCTACGGCAGTAAAATGTTTTAAGTGTGGTCAGACTGGGCACAAGGCAGACGCATGTCGTAACGGAGCGAGTCAAACTCACCAGGTATCCTGTGTGCAAGCGGCACCGACATCTGATAATAATGCCGTCACCGATGGATTCGTAGAGTTGAAGAATGGGGAGAAAATTCCTATTGTGGGTGCTGTAATGTCAAAACAGTCAACCGGTGTTACGAAGGGAATGCCAACGCTGCCTGGAAAGGTTGCAGGCAAGAAGATTACGGTTCTAAGAGACACCGGTAGCTCCACGGTTATCGTGCGGAGAAATTTGGTACGGGAAAGTGAGTTGACAGGCAGAACGAAACCGGTTTGCCTAATTGACCGTACGGTTCGGATGCTTCCCGAAGCAGAGATTGAGGTGAAAACCCCGTACTTCAGCGGGAAGGTTACCGCTCTATGTATGACGACCCCCCTTTACGACCTTGTCATCGGAAACATCGACGGGGCGCGAGCACCGAATGATCCGGAATGTTTGGGAGAAGACCCTAAGTAGAGTCCTCGCCAACCCAGTGACCGCGAGATACAAGGGAGGAGCCGCCCGTGACGGATCTCACTAGAGCCCAAGGTGAAACCGTGGTACAAGAGACCGTAAATGAGAAGATGATCGTGTTGAATGAGTTCACGGGCCGAGCAACTGGACTTACGTTGGCACGACCTCAACCGACCGACAGTGTAAAGTAGACGGAGTTGGCCAGCCGGGCAAAATGTAGAGACATGATCATGTTGGTAAATAAACAGACAGGACCCGTTGAAAGTTATGACCCGCTAACGTTGTCGGAAGTGACAACGATGGCTGAGACGCTGCCTCAGATACCGTCGTTGGAAGGGGCTCGCCGGAACAAAACGAGCAAAAACAATAAGAAGAGATCGAGAGAGCACCGCAAGAAAGGGCGCAAGCGCCACTCGAAATACACAGGATAGGTGCTGAGGTAGAATCGGATTGTGTTTGGCAGGGCTGAGTGCCATATGTTGTGTTAGTGTTCTTGTTGTCCTGTGTCGCAACTGTATGTTGAGTGAGTGAAAATGTTTGTTACGGTGATGTGATGTATAGTAATGATGTGAGTATAGTAATTGTTGTAATGAGAGAACTTCATACATTTGTATTGTTTGGAATGTGTGATGAAGTGTTGTAGTCATGTACCTGGGGCTATATTTCATGTGTCGTGGAATTGAATTACAATGTACGGTTGTATTGAGTGATCTATTGTGAATGTGAAGTGTCATGAGCGCCGGATTGTGTTACAGTCTGTGAGAGGTGTGGTAACTGTTCGCGTTCGTTTGTGTGGTTTTGAATATTATGAGATAATATTCTGAAAGTGGGGGGCAGTGTCACAGAACGAGCGCTAAAAATGGGCGCGCCGTCAAATTCTTGCGATAACGCGTGGGGGAGACGCCGGGAGGTCAAAAGAAAAAAAAAGAAAACAAACATCCAAGGCTCCCCGGGCGCGCGCTCTTCCCTCGGAAGCGTGGCTTCGCCGACGAACCTCCTCACCCCACATCGGCGGCCGAGCAAGCGCGCGAGAATTCTAGAACGAAAGAGGCGTGGTCACGCCGGGTTGAGTCATCCATCGCGGAGGGCATTCGAACCGCCTGACCCCCTACCCAGCCTTCGCTGCGTATCGCGCCGACGAAATGACGAGAACTTTCTGGAATGCCGTGCGGAAGGTATTTAACCGAGCAGCGGAGACGAGAGATCAGGAGAAGACGGAAGTTAGCGCCAGAGCGCGTTGGGTGTCCCGCCGTGTAGTCGGCGAAGGTTTTTGTCCGTAGGGACAAAGCAGGAGAAGAAGAGGATTTCCACCTGAGGGGTGAAGGCTCGAGCTACAGGCAAGAGCGTGTGTTTACCGCTATCGAGCGAAGACGCGTGGCAACCGCTGCGTGTGTGAAGCCGACGTGTTTCCGGCAAAAAAATTGAAGCTTGAAGAGTGGCCAATTGAAGACGCGAGGTTTCCAGGAAGAGAAACTTCAGGGGGCAGCGGAACGACAACAACGCTGGACTTTGAGTGAGTGATTCTCGGAAGAGTATCATTCAGACTTTTGTTCCAAGGACTTTGGACTGAATAGGTTTTCTATCTCTTTAGTCTGTAAGTGTCTTGGTTGTTAAATGCATGCGAATGCATTGTAGTGTGAATTGTCTGTGTCCGTTGTTTTGAATGTGTCTGATTGTACTGTGTAGTACGTTGGTTGATCGGTGACACATTGTACTCAACTATTGTGGAAAGTGCATACTCGTGTATTGTTTTCGATCTGCCATTATTGAGAATATAATTTTGTTTGTTTATCAACTCTCGGCTCTGACTTGTTCTTTGAGCCACAGCCGGCGTCTGCTGGTGCGCCAATAAGGACCACTTCTAAACTGTCCACGCTTTCGTGGTGCGGTTCGGGGGGCCGATACTTCGGCCCTTGGAATTAGCCCGGCGATCGCCTCCCTAATAAACGGGACCTGTGTGACAGAGGTCAAGGCAACTTCCTACGTAATTGACGTCTCTAATAAATAGTGAAACAGTGTATGAATGACACTGCTTCGAATACCTGCGAGTAGAAGTGATCATAAATATGAATCGGGGTAAGACTCATGGCTTTCCCCGTATTCAGAAACGCTCCTTGACTTGAACTTGACTTGGAAGCGCCTTCAATGCAGCGAGTTTGAAACGCGTCTGTGCGTTCGTGCTGCATAGGTACCACCAGCGTGTTCGAAACGCGTTTGTGCTGCATTGAAGTCGGAGGCAAGAGCAAGTCAAGCAGCGTTTCTAAATACGGACGGTTAAGATAAGCGGATAGAAAACATATATACATTCGCTTTGGACTCGCTCGGGCTCAGAGCCCCCAAAACTTTCCTGAGCAGGACACACTCAACTCACACTAACGAAAATTTTCTTCTACCGGACTCAATCGGACACAAATTCACGAAAGCATTACTCGCCCTGACTCACTCAAGACTCACAATCGCAGCTTGATCCGAGTCTGAGGGAGTCCGAGCGGTCGACTCATAAGATAGTTCACCGACTTGCGGTTCCTGGGAGAGGGCACAGCAGCTGACTTTCTGGGAGCCTATGTAGCGAGGGAATCGCGTTGTACGCCGTGTTAAAGCCCAAGGAAACTATTTCAGAAATGTTATGTAGTAAGTACTGATCGTATCAACACGTTCTTATTACCAGACCCAGTCTCTTTAGAAAGACGCATGGACGGACAGACAGACAGACTGGCAGACAAACGGACGGATGGATAGATGCGTGGACGTAAATTTACAATAAGTCCCTGTACTATTATACCTCAGCCTTTTTAGCAGAGTCAACATTACCTGAGAGTACATGCATAACATATTGCCTATAGTAACGACGTAATGTCTCGTCGCAATGTAACGGCATACCTCATATCTTCCCAATTTCGGCACGTAATACTTCACAAATACATTTGCAGCTGTCCAAAGACTTAGCCGCACTTAATTAGTTGTAACACGTGCACCGTACAAATAATTAAAAAAGCTTGTTATCTGGTAACTCAGATACCATGATGTAGCCGATGTCTCTTCATGGCAATGTTCTTACCGCAGCCTGTGTTATTTACAGAACTTATATCATGGCCCGTGGTCCGAATGGTCTAAACTATGTTTGAATAGCCACAGCTAATGGAATGACGGTTGTTCCTCAATAAATTATGAAACAAACAAGCACCTTTAATGTTAAAATTTTTACACGCGATTATTTACTCTTCCTCCGACATTTCTGTCAATAATCTCACCACATTTAATTATTAAACCTGTACTCGTAGTTACCACGCTTTTAACGTAGCACATTTCTTTGCTTGTACTGATGCTAACACCTGTGAGAAAAGATAAAAATATCTTTGTTCATATTTTTGAATACAGTTATTTTTTTCTGCGTGCAATGGAACAGTGGAAGTTCTTGTCAAGCAACATTGGCTTTTTACCACTAAATGTCTTCAAAAGTTGCAGCCGATGTTAATCTTACTAACGTGTAATTACGTTCATTTTACTTTTGCTTTCAAACAAGTGTCCGTGCCTTACCATTAGTAATATTTGTTCGAATTTTTTCCCCATTTTTCCCATTTTACATGCCTAAATAGGGATGAAGTATGTACAAAAATGAATAATGTAAAAAAAAATAAGAGAAAGGTGAGCGCGTGGGAATCATTTCCAGCTTTGGTTCTAGTAACGTTGATGGCGCTGCTGCGCGCTTCGTACGTCACTGTTTTCTGCACTCACCCCAGTGGCCTGGTCGATGAAGCTCCTCTCGAGGTCTCCCATTTCCCGCATCCACTGGTCGACGGACTCCTCCAGGAGACCGTAGGTCATTCTGGAAAGTTATTCAATCAAGATGCACACAAGTGCACGATGCAGCTTCCGGTCATGTTCCATCGTTTGATTGCTCTGTTTCAGTTTAATTTGCAGAGCATGAAAACCTCGAAACGCTATTCCCGTGGTTAGCGTCGACTGGTTTAGGAAGAAAATGAACAAGGAACAAGAAAAAAACATAAATAAACAAGAGAAAGGATAATGAAAACCTTCGTGCGATAGTGTCGCCGAAATATGCAGAAAGCTTGCTACAAATATACGAACTGAGTACCGGCACACCATGCAGCTTAAATAGAAGAGATAATGAAAACTTTAGTGCGAGAGAATTGTTTCTGTTGCTTATTTATGTGTCTAGTAGCAATGGACTACTGAACTGCGTGTGATAAAGGCACGGTGTGTGGCAGGTGAATATTCATGCTTTGATGGGCTGCTATTGTGCTAGCGTTTCGTACAATTCATAAAAATGATCATTCAGCTTTGCATGAAACATTTTTGCAAATAGTGTATGAGACTATGACAGCAATGATATCGAGGACTTTTGATTTGAAGCAATTGATTTGAAGCAAGCGAAAGTTTCATCTTGTAGCTTCTTGGAGCGCGCAATTTCGGACCTGGGAGCACTGTGAAAGAGATAATTTTACATATATGAGTGCAGTGTAGAAGCAAGTAGCAATTGCATTACAACACCTGAATAATATTGTGGTGCTCTAATGGAGATATAAAAATATCTCGATGGATCGCAAATCTCACGGACGAAATCAACTTAGGAGCTGTTCATATTTCACTCGAAAATAAAAAAAAAGTGGCACCACGTAATGAAGCGTTCTGGAATAACCACTTCAGCGATTGTCTTCAGCAGTAACAAATGAACGAGATATTGGATGACTAAAATTGTTCTTTATGAGATAAGGAGGAGGAGGAATAAATGAGGAAGGACAGGGAGGTTAGCCAGTTCTCAGACCGGCTGGCTACCCTTTAGAAAGACGTTAGAACAGAAACAAGATTTCGACTCTAGGTCAACCACCCAACTTGGGATTTCAACATATTACAAAACCCTTAATACACCTATGTGGTTATCATCAGATGTGTAGACAACCGCGGCGACGTGCAACACTGCCTCAACGTTAAACGTCGCACTTTCTCTAACACTTTCCCCTCACACGACGACAAAAAAAAAATAAAAGTTATTTTTCTTCCCAATCGATCAGACCGTATTGACACAATTGTCAGCCGACTCGAATGTTGGTCGACCCACCCAAACTCGCACGAAAAAAAAAAAATTCCACACTAAAAAAAAAGCGGCTTCATGGCAGGGCTGGAAAGTTGTGCAAAAAAGCTAGCTTCGCGAGAATACGCGGGGATTATATTTAGAAAGACGTTAGAACAGAAACAAGATTTCGACTCTAGGTCAACCACCCAACTTAGGATTTCAACATATTACAAAATGGGTCGACCTACAACCGCGTAAATACCGCACTACTGAGCGCAACATGATGCCTAAAAGAAACAACCTACTTAGACACCACCCCTTCACTCTCTTTGATGCCTCTGCGTGATGTGGCAAGAGCATTCTCGCAGTGCTTCCAGGCTATCATTTGCGCATGCACCGGTTTGCCTGGCATATCTGCTTCAAGTCGAGATTTCGTGAAAGTGTCCAAAAGTGCGTTCATTGGGGGGCTCTGAATAGTTTAGAGGCAAACGTCGTTTTCCTTTTGCAGCAATGATGTATATGGCTAGGTCATTCTTTTTGTATATCGAAAACCCCCTGGTGCCCTCTAGGACACATTGCCCCTCACGCCTGACTCCCCTTAAAAAAAGATATGAGAGGTTGAATCCAACAAGCGAGAGAACATTCGTTCTATATAACTCAATAAAGTTTTCATTGAATCAATCAACTTACGGATTGACCTAACCCGACGGGAAGGCGAAAACGGCCTTCTTTTTCTTTCTTCTCACGATGTTTTGATCATGGTTTATTGTTTTATCAGACACACTGTTTCACTCTCGAATCATTATTTGCATGAAATCGTCGTTTACAACACGTGACCGGTGGCAAAAACAGCAGTTGGATGACCCGTGTGCACTACATTAGGATATTTACAGCGGATAGAGAAATAGAAGAGCTTTTCTAAGAACTATTGCTCTTCCATTTCATCAACCAGATTGCTTAGGTTTCAGCTGGACTAAAGACACGGCGATTCGTCCCCAACGGCGACAACTTGTGCGTACACGAGTTCGGCTGATTGTGAACCAAGAAAAAGCGCAGAGGTAAAAATGCAGAGAGGGGAGGTTTTTTGAGGGCAATCATAGCAAGGTTGTTGCTGTGTTTGGGACCGACCGATGATATTTTGAAACCAAAACGCTCCGCCGCCGAGCAAGGAGGTGGGATAACGAACTACGGTGCTCTTGGAACGAGCTGCACTTGAGTAGGCGCAGTAAGGTGCCGACAGACAGGATCGTCATAAATCGGCACAAATGATGCAATTGGAACACAAATTCATGGATCAAGTCTACAATCGCACCAGGTATCGCAACATGTGAATTACGCAAAGAGTAGGCAATTTGAAGGTCTGCTAAAAGGCATAATTTATCATCACCACCTGCAACAACTTCAACAGAGTCTGCAGCCGTTAAGATGCATGTACTGTCTCACTGAACGAATGCTCAAACTTTGCAAGATACTGCGCAGCACGAGCGTAGTAATTTTCTTTGACTGACTTTTCAGAAGAAAAAACAATATGGAAGGAACCACCTGCAGAAGAGACATTCTTTGTTGCTGTACGAGATACATAATGCTGCTACAGCGTACTTACGTCGAAGATGGCGCAGCGTTTAGGGTTATCTTTGTCGGAGCTTTGGTCGTAGCTGTCAAAGAAAAAAAATGCAGATCAACAAGTAAGCTTCTCCACGGGGAATCGTCTGGCGTATAAACATGGAGTTCAAAATCATAGCCCGGAAACTCGCAGACGCTGAGGTAATACACTCACGGTAGAAGAGATTAAAAATAAATTTCTGCGCATTTCCGAAATAATTTCGCTTCACTTAAATCTGGACACGTCAGCCAATGTCGTAGTCATGACGGCAGGAGTGGTACTGTCAGACATAACGACAATCAGAGCTGTGTGATACGTTCCCCGCATAGCTTTGACGAATATAAGCCATAAGCAGGTGACAATGTGCCAGAACTAAAGCTGCTTAACTGAGCCCCCTATGCTGTCTGGTCGTACAAACTACATCAAAACACAGGAGCTTAATAATCTTAAAATACATCAGCATTCTCTTTTTCTGCACGCAATTGCACTATAGAATAAATTATCTGAAGTCGTAGTTAATGCTAATACAACAGAATTATTTGTTCAGTTTTTAAATAACCTTTCGTTTTACACGTAAAGCTACGCTTATGCTGAACAGCTATGTTGGCAGTTGATTCCCGCGTTCACTTTTTTTATGTATAGTGTGCAATTTACCTCATGGGTCGAATTGTTGTATGCGCATGTTTTAACACTGTTATAAAGTTGTTTGCTAGGAATTTCGAAGCATATTTACAAATTTTTCTTTGTTTGTTAATTGTAGTTTACGTTCACTCTTCCTGTAATTTAGCGACTGCTGTAAATACTATTGTTGGTATTGTTTATGTTTAATGGCGTTCTCACTCCTGCTTGGGACCGAGTAGGACCTGTTGTATTTGTAAATAAAAGAAAAATAAAAAATAAAAATACTTCCCTTCCGGCCCATGAGGAAAAAAACTGCAACGAACCTTACAGCGCAAAAAAAAAAAAAAAAACACGAGACGCAAAACGAAGAGAAACACAAGGAACGGCACCATTATTGTGTTTTTATTCATTTTGTGTCTTTTTTGCGCCGTTCTCAACTATGAACCCAAACCAACTCACCTAGCTGTCAGTGTTACTGACCTAGCCTTACGTGCGCAATATATACGCATTAGCTTTGGCTGATGTAATGATCTGGCTTGTGAGAATATTCGAACACTTCGAATATTGAAACTGTAGTGACAAATACGGGCTTTGCTATAGAAACGACGAAGAAGACGTTTGTTGTGGCGGAGGCTCGTGCTGCTGCAGCTGCTGATAAAACCACTGGTGGCTGCCTCGCTGCTCTTAGGCCCATTAAACGGTTGCTTCAGCCCCGCGCGGCGTCTAACAGTATTCTTACAAAACGAATATTACAGTGTTTGAATGCACTGATTCAAATTTAAGTTATTGGAAATTTTGAAGTACTCGAAATAAGCTAATAGTTGGTGATCTCTCTGTAAAAGCGGTTTCACTGCAGCAGAGAAATGCTGTAACATGAATGCACCTATGCAAAAAGTAACCCACACAGCCACAAAGTTCCACTCTATGGTTAAAAAGAACGTTTTTCTCCCAAGTCGATTCATAATACTTTAACGTTTAAAAGCTTGTGACACCGGCTTAGTTGTTTGAAGTATAGAAATTTTTAGAACTTGACATATTTTACAGGTTGATACTTGCATTCTACTGGAAGTCAAGTCCTGCTACTATTAAAAGGTGCGTCCATTTACTTCGAAACAAAAAGAATGACATTTACGCATGTCTTGTTTCAATTAAACAAATTGAGCAGCTTAGTTGGGTCATGAGAAATATGCTCGTTGTTTTCTAACATGAGATATATACCATTTGAATTCGTACTTGTCCAAGTGTTTTCTACCAAAAACCCTATCCGCTTCCAATCAACCTAGGACGTGAAATTTGCTATTTGCACAAGCGTAGTAATAATGCTACGTTAATGCAGATAGGACTTGGTGTTTCTAGATGAGCTTGGGGTTCCTAGAGCTCATTGAGCCATCCGAAATCATGAAAAATTTTTGCAAACCTTGACACGTTGCGAATGTAACCCTTTTGTGGTAAACTTCAAAAAATAAAGGCTAGGCACAAAGCAAGAGCGGAGGATTGAAAAAAAAAAGTCAAGAGCAAAGGCCTTTTTATTCTTCCTGCATTTATTTGCGGAGTACCACTTAGTAACTACGGAGAGCCACGTAGCCCATTTTGGTTCCCTTCAAAAGTGCTCATTAATATTCTCTTAAAAACACAAAACGATGCAGCCTCACTTGTTGTAGCCTTGATGGCGGCTGGTGACGCGACAGACGTGGCTGGGGTGGCCGTGGCTGGGGCGGGGGACGCCAAGCCCGTCGGCCGCAGCGTTGTGCCGAAGTTGAACGGAGTGGACATCTCACTGGTCTTGAGAGAAAACGCTGAAAGCCCAAGTAACGCGCGGTATGTTTGCAATCACTTTCCACAGCCTGCTGTTTGCAACAATAAGAAAACCCCTTTCCTCAAGTTTAGTAGCAAACGCGCTCAAGCGGTACACTTCTTAAAGGGGTAACTTGGCGATGGGAATGGTAAGTTTGGTTGCAAGATTCAATTTTGAAATTCATTATTTTTTTCGCAATTCCCCGGCCACATTTCCCATCGTGGCAAAATGTTAGAACAAGATAACCAATAGAAGTACAGAAAAATGCTTTACTACTGTGCTGTCATCAAAAACTGAGAAAATCGGCTATGGAGAATGCATAACTTGCAGCTTTCTTTTGGAACAGAGTCGCCAACTTTCATTATTGCCTGGAGTAGAGGTCGAAGGAACTCAGGGTAGCCACGATGATACCTCAAATGAAAGAAAGATAAACACTATTTTCATCGCAGCTGCGTTTTCTTTGCTTATACCTTCGTTTTTTTATGCTCCATTTGATCAGCTTCGATTTTTTGTGTAGTTGCTGGCACTTTTTTGATGTGCCATTCTGCAATAAATAAATATATAACCATTCAATGTTTTGCTCTTAGATCCTGAAACATTTGTGGGTGCTGCAAATCTGTCCATATTTGACCGCACATGGTATAAATTTAAATAAAATTGCCTTGTGTAAAAGTTGTGTACAAGTGAATAGTACAGGCGATTTGAAAAACAAGTTTGGTGTTTATTTTTGAAAAGGAAAAATAAACAACCCTTAACTTTATAGCACTCATCAAGCCTTCGTAAACATCTTTAAAGAAAAATTCACATGTACTCGTGCTTAATTCAATAACTAATTTTGGGATGATACGAATTGTTGCAGCTCAGAAACTACGAGACAGCTTGAAATCAATCTTAGTTATGATATCAACATAACAATTATCATCTGCATGACAAATTTCACCAGTCTATCTTCACAAAAAACAAAAAATAGTTTTTATCGGCTTGCCATCAGAATAGCGGAAAATGCAGGTCAGCACCTTGTTCTGTGTTCACAATAACAACTGTAGGAGCTTTTAAGTCCCAAAAGCACGATATGCTTACAAGAGACACCGTGGTAGAGGGCTCTGTAAATTTTTAGCGGGTGGGGTGCTTTAACGTGAACATAACGTGCATGGCACCCCCACCCAGCCCCTCGTTACAAAGACGTGGCCCTAGAGGGCCTTTCTCGACTTCAACCACTCCTAGGTGATCAAGCTCGTCCTCGGAACGAGAAATTAGTGAATATAGGGGCTGTACACGCGCTACCACAAGTCCACGTCGCTTACGTAGTCGCCCGTACGAAGTGCGAATGGGTCCACTCAGCGAATTCTCGTCTCGTCTTCGTACCGCTCGGGGTCTTTCTGGCACAGCATTGTGGTGTAGTATTCCAGTGAGGCTGACATCGTACACGACACTCCTTGGATGTAAACGTGCGTCACGCTTTCACTCTATCCCGCCTGCAGGCTCCGTAGACGCTCACAAACACGACTGCGCTGCTGCACTCCCCAGCCGCCTCTGGCAAAAAATGGCTGCCTACCCAGAGCACAGAGCGTCGCTGCCGTTCATGCAAGACATGGATGCACCGATGACGACAAGAAATGAGAAAAGGATGTTCCCTATGTAAAGCTACGTCGCAAAGTCCTGGGGCCTTGAGGAATCCATCCACGTTTGAAACAGTGACCTATCGATAAGAATCAATTGTACCAGGAGAAATCGACGGTTGTGAATCGCAAACGGAGCGAAAATGTCCATGTTTCGCGCACAACAAGTAAGTACAATTTCCGCCGGGCAACGAGCAAAGTTTCCTAAAGAGCGACAAGAGCCACATCATAGGCCGTGAGCATGCGCAAAATACTAAGATGCCGACTGAAACGACATAAAAGCTTCGTCTTAACTCTGGGAAGCTGAATGTGTCAAGGCAAAGTCGCCGTGTTGCGGACTGCTAGGGCGCAACAGCCTGAATAAGATTTGGAGCAATTTTCGGAGCACTAAAATGTAGCTTTTGCAGCACGAGAACAAAAATTTAGAGTAGGTTACGGAAAAAAAAAACCGCCAAAAATTTTCACGAAATTCTGAACTTTGAGCATTAAAAATATCTGCAAACCATTCAACATCGCCTAATGTGCGCACAGTGTTTATTTAAACTGCTATTTTAATAAAAGCAGCATTTGAAACTACCCCGAAGTGGAAGCAACGATGAAATTCAAATTAGCATTTGCGGCGCTTTTAAAATTCTTTGAGAGACTGCTCAAGCTCAGACGTGGATCTACCAAGCTGGCGACCTTGGAACTCGAGACTCATAAAGCAGTATATTAGGGGAGAGGGGAGGGAAATATAATGCATACGGTTTTGTTTATTGTTTTTCAGGGATGCAGAAATATCCTGCACAGCTACAAATGACCACCAGTGATTCATTTAGGCGTCAGTGATCTTACTTGTACTTATAATCATGCGACAGATACGCATGAGTTTTGGGGAACAAAATGTGCTGCGTCCCGTGAGTAGTACTAACATCTCCTTCCAAATTTTAGTAAGCTTTTAGTAAGGCAACAATGTCGTGCGGCAAAGGTAGCATCAGCATAATTCAGCACTGGATATAAAAAAAAACGAAAAAGAAACGCCAAGAAAATTTTCAACAGCTGCTTTTTTTTTTCCTTTTCAAGGTCCAAATTGCTTTAGCGTACAACAATTTTTTTTCTTTCTAACACTTGCCGTTTCAATAAAAGTTGTTTCTCTCTCTTTCTCTATGATGCCACTTCTTAGCTCACTTGTAAGGCGCGTTCGACCATTTCAAGTAACAACGCCACGCGTCCATTAGTCCAGCGGTGGCACCGGATATCTATCGCCAGGACGAAAATACGGAGATTGTGTCAACGCCAGTGTTCGAAGTACGTCGTGTTTATTCGCCCACGGAAAACGCGGCACACATCTCCAGCAAACCCCGTATTCAGAAACACTCGTTTACTTAAACTTGCCACCACCCCATGCAGTGCGTTTGAAACGCGTTTGTGCTGGCTTGGCACCACCTAAACACAGCGCGTTCGAAACACGTTTGGGCTGTATTCAAGGCGGTGACAAGTCAAGTTCAAATCAAGGGCATTTCTGATTACAGGGGTTAGTTCCCAACGTGCCATGGCTGTGTTTGCCGACTAGAAATTTATATTTTCGGCGAAGAGAAGTGGCTACGCGTGACATTTTTAGATGCGGAGCATCTTATACTCGCGCCTTGTAGTGCGCCGTCCGCGCCGTCCGCACCGCTTCTTGAACATTCGACAGCTGACGCGCGCGCATGCGCCGTCGCGCCGTCGCCCACTCTTCCACCATCTGTGCATCCCTTCCTCCTCTACACACCGCGCGCGCTTCACTCCTCCACCATCTGTGCACCCTTCCTCCTCTACACACCGCGTTCGACATCTACAATTCTCCTGATTCTCCAGTGGACGCGCATGTGGCGTCGCGCTTCGAGAACATTCAACAGCTGACAGTGCATGCGCCGTCGAGCTGTATATATACTCAAGGTCGGCGCTCGCTCGCTCAGTTGCCGCTCGTCGGTTGGTTTGTACGGCGCGTCGACGTCCAAGGTCGCGGTGAAATGAATTCCAACGAATCCACAAACACAATGATCGACGTCCCTTCGACCAGCGCCGCCCTTTCGCATACGTGTGTACGTTTTCACTCATTTAACACCCCCTCCTACAACCACGTTAACCAATTTAGCCATCGACCCAAGTAAGTCGCAATTTAACACCCCATTTCACAACCACGTTAACCAATTTAGCCATCGACCCAAGTAAGTCGCACTTTAACACCCCGTTAACCAATTATATGGTCCGCATCCTCCTCAGTGTTCCCCCGAGGGAAGCTGCGGGCAATTTTATTTTTATTTTAAGTTGCGTCGTCTCGCTTAGAGATACTCGCTGCGGTCAGTGGACGAGATGTGCGTGCGGCGTTACGTTATTTGATCTATAGCGTCTCGTCAGTGTCCTCCTAAAAACACCTATATATTTTATACATCGTGGTTTAGAATTAGGGTCTGCGCAATCATGTTGGTTACATGATGCCAAAAATGCAGCAGCATGGGGCAGTTTCAACAGATTTGATGGTTTTGGCTAAGCTTGGCGCGAAAATAGGGAATCATATCAAACTGTCGCAGCCGTTGCACCCCTGGGACTGATCTGCTGGAACGGAGCTGACGGGCTGCCGTGCTGGCCTGCTCGAGACGACTGGGAAGACAGGCGGTCATGTTGGCGAGCCCCGGCCGACAAATAATGGGCGCCATGTGGCCCCGTAGCGGATTTTTTTTTTTACATTTTGCGGAGAAAACTTTTCCATATGAAAACGAACCAGCTCGCCTTCGCGAGCGATAGAAACAGCTTTGGTCAACGAGACGAACGAGCCCTTTTGAAGTAGACGGCAGTGATCATTGAAGGCCAAACCTCATAAGCGTGAAAATGCACGCGACAGCGACAAGCGACGCGACGTAGATCCTCTTCGCGCGATCAGTCGCTAGCGCAGGCAAACCTCATTCACGCGACGGCTTCGGCGAGCGAATTCCACTGTTGATGGCATGAGGCCGTCTACTCGCACCAAGAAAACCGCGTAGCGAGCGGTATGCAATTTAAAAATAAGATATATTGTTGTGTAATAAAACGGAAAGTGGTTATTATTGCCTTGCAGCATTTTTTATATGCACATGCGTAATAAACATTGCGTTATTTCTTGTTGCGCATACGTGACTCGGGCAGGGTCACGTGCACCTATGTAGTCTTCGTCTTTTCCGGTTTTTCGCTATTGGCTGCTTGAGCCCAGCACTTCCGGGCGATGAGCGACGGTTTCCAAATCTGGAGAACCAAGCGATCGCGCGAAAATGAGCACACGTCGCGCGAACGCCCTGTTTCGTCGCTCATAGCGTCGCTCGTCGCTGTCGCGTGCATTTTCGCGCTTATGAGGTTTGGCCCTGACCAACACGATCAATGAGCGACTGATATCAACTCACGTGACTTTCCAAGGCAACAAAACCGCAAAACGCTTCAAGCGTACGAAGACTGGCGATTAAGTTTGCGACTGGCTCTCCGGGAAATCGCTTGCGTACCTCAAACTACTGCTGAGGGACATGCGTGCAGGACGTCTGCTCAACGTGGAAATCAAACTATGCCACGGAGTCGGAGGAAGAAGTCGGCGTCTATAGGGTTAAATGAAGCTTTAGTCTGCATACACTGAGGGCATCGGAGACCGTTTTGGAGCCCGGGCTAGGTGGTGTTTTCGCCGACAGCATCCGCGTAAGGCCGTGAGAGGAGCTCCCATACAGCACATAAAATCAGCGGAGCGTAAAAAGATACGCAGGAGAAAGAATAACAGATACCATCGTGAAGTAGGTCAGAAGAGAAGCAGAAGCTAGAAAAGGATCTGCAGAAAGCGTGAATGGTGGCGCAGAGTTAAACGAGACGCTGGCCGCGCTCGACACGGGAGAACAAAGGCGAGCATGGAAGGCAGACGCGGTGGTCGAAAAGCAGAAGATAGTGACGCACAGTACGTACCGGAATTGAATGTTCTTACATTTCTCTCGTCGCCGCTGTTGCGTCTCCTCTCCTCGCTAGGCCGGGTAGGACGAAGAAGAAACCGTGGTCGCGCCGATGTAGTCGGCGGGGACGCCGGCTCCACGGGTTCGCTGCAGCATTGCAGACCGGTACGCCGAATAAACATTCACGCTGCATTATTTCTTCGCATGCACATTTAGAAATTAATATTATTATTATCACGACGAAATTCATAGGCAGAACATGAAACGGCACCCGTAAATGTAATGCTGTAGGTACTGAAAATTGGCATCTCGCGTGTTGTCATCAAAGTGACAAAAACGCTAAACACAGAGTGCTCAATTAAGGATAAGTATTACTAGATGTGGAAAATACCTTCGGTGAGTAAAAATGCTGCTTTCCAACTCCTCAAAGTCGTCGAAAGCCTTTCCACCACAATAAAAGTTCACAGTAACCACCACTATGACTTCAACGCCGATGGAACGCTTCTTCTTCTCCTTCTTGTTCTATTCTCATGGCTTGCAGTGGATTGGTCGAGTGCTGGGTGATTTTTTTTCCTAAGCGTTTCTTCGCAACAACACCCCCTAGAGGCGTTTCTTCGCAATGAACAAACCCGATTGGCTAGTCTTGGATCGCCTATTAATTGTGCCGCGATGTTGCTCCATGGGGAGGTTTAATGATGGTGGCAGTTTTTTTATTGAAGGGAGCGCTGGCACACGTAGCAATATATATTCTCATGGCATTATATTGACAGCACTTTTCTGCAAGGTGGTGACAGGAGTATTATGGGATGATTTGTCTGCTATGGTGTGCTTTAAAGTACGTATCCAGCGTGTGCTACAGGCATTTAATCCGCATTTTTTAAATGCGAAGAATTCCTTAGCGAACATCGGTGACTTCGCGCGTATCTATCATCTAGCCACCTACGACTTTTAGCTGTCCTGGCCGTTTCGATAATGGTAACAATACCAAACTTAATATGGCATACTATGACTGTATGAAGAACATATTTGGCTAGTCATAACATGAAAATCATGACACGGATGTTATGAATGTCATGATTTACTATTAATGGTCCTGCAGCTCTTGCGGTGGTTTCGTTAACATGACATTTTGCAAGACTGGTATGGTATAAAACGATTGCATGGGGAACACAAGCGACCGACCATAACATGAAAATCATGACATGCCTGTCATGTAACAACACGACTACATGCCAAGCTCATGATGCGCTCGCGGGCGTTTCGCTTGCGTCGCATATACCAAATTTGGTATTACGGTACGTGAATGGATGACGAAGGTATGTGAATGGTGCAAACATGATAATCATGAGATGCGTGTCCTGTAACAACATGACTACATGCGACGCTCATGATGCGCTGGAAGCCGTTTCGCTAACTTCACTTATACCAAATTCGGTATTACGGGACGTGAACGGATGACGAAGGTAGGATACTGGTGCAAACATGATAATAATGAGATGCGTATCATGTAACAACATGACTACTTGCTACACTCATGATGCGTTCGTGGCAGTTTCGATAGCTTCACTTGTACCAAACTAGGTATTACGTGACGCAAACGGACAACATAGGTAAATGAGACATACAAACAAAATAATCACGACATGCGTGTCACGTAACAACATGACTACATGCCAAACTTATGATGCACCCGCGGCCGTTTCGCTAGCTTTACATATACCAAATTCGGTATTACGTGACGTCGATGGATGACGAAGGTTTGTGACTGGTGCAAACATGATAATCATGAGATGCTTGACATGTGAGAACATGACTACTTGCCACAGTCACACCGGCGTTGCCAAGGCTGACACTGGTCCTGCCATCTACTCGCAGACGCGTGACGCACTGCGTTGCTCTGACGCATGCGCGTTTCAGCGCATCCGGCGTCGCTCCGTCACGAAAAGAGAGAGACGCAGTGTTGTCTCGGTAACGCATGGGCGTGTAATGCAGCATGTCGCATTTCGCGCAGGTTGCTGTCAGGCCGCGCCGACGGACGCTGGTGGCGCTGGTCGCGTCTGGCGTCAGGCTATAGAGTGCTCGCGTTTCTGCTAACGCAGCGTCGCTGTGCCCAGCATGCGCGCGCGTCAACACTACATTGCAGATTATTGGGCCCTTCATGATGCCTTCGTGGCCGTTTTGCTAGCGCCACATATTCCAAATTTGGTGTTACGTGACGTCAATGGATGACGAAATATATGACTGGTGCAAACATGGTAATCCTGGCATGCGTGTCATGTAAGAAAATGACAACATGCCACGCTCATAGTGTGCTCGCGGCTGTTTCGCTAGCTCCACATGTACTAAATTTGGTATCACGTGACAAGAACAGATGACGAAGGTAAAGGACACATCCAAACATAATAATCATGACACGGCAGTCACGTATGGCATCATTTATCTCCACTTCATAACGTTGTGATGATTTTAAAGTGGCATATCAACACTGCCCACTCATGCTTCGCATATCATCGATTCCCAGTGTTCGTGGGATCTGCCAATTTTTTTCGTCTTTGACTTTTCAGAAAGGTCTTCACGTACATAAAAGGTCTTGAATAACAATCAAGAGTTGCTGTCGCTTAGAAGGGGCCTTTCGCGCGAATTCGCACTGGCACTATGGCTTCTGACATGGCACTCATTACTTGCATATTTATTTTTTGTTCCATTCATTTTAAACAGGAAACGCATTCCGCCTGAAAACATTCCGGTGAATAACACGCCATTGCCAATGGAGTAGCGTTTGAAACAAAGATCGCTTCGATGTGTTATCACGCGCATGTGTATTCTTCTTCCCGATTGCAACATTGATGGGATAACCTTTAAGTAAATGTAAGAGCATATTTCTTCCAAAAGCACACAAACACACGCACCACGCGTGAAAGTGAAATTTCGTAGAATACAGCCTATATATTGACGGAATCTCATAAACCCTGCTCTACCTAAAAAAACGGGAAAACCAGATATTCCTTACTTTATACACTCGCCGGTAGGAATTTTCACGCATTCGAAAAATAAAAAATTGGGAGATCCCACGTACAGTGGGAATCGATGATATGCGAAGCACGAATGAGAAAAGTTGATATGCCACTTTAATATCAGCACAGTGGTACGAGGCGGAGTTGAATGATGCCGTACATGAGGTCTGTGTCATGATTATCATGTTTGAATGTCTTGTTTAGCTTCGTCATCCAACACGTCGCGGGATACCAAATTTTGTATATGTGAAGCTAGCGAAACATTTGTCACGTTCTTATACGACACGCGTGTCAGGATTATCATGTTTGCACCAGTCATATATTTCGTCATTCATTGACTTCATGTAACACCAAATTGGGTATATGTGGCACTAGCAAAACAGCCGCGAGCGCATCATGACAGGCCCATTATACCTCAATGTAGCGTTGACGCGCGCGCACGCTTGGCACAGTGACGCTACGTTTGCAAAACGCGAGCACTCTATAGTCAGACACCAGGCGTGACCAGCGTCCGTCAGCGCGGCCCGATGGCAACCGGCGCGAAAGGCGACATGCTGCATTTGGGGCCATTGCGTTACCCAGGCAACAATGCGTCTCGCTCTTTTCGTGACGGAGGGACGCCGGACTCACCGCAACGCGCATGCGTCAAAGCAACGCAGCATGGCGCGCGCCTGCCAGTATATGGCAGGACCGGCGCCTGGCGTGACGCGACGAAACTAACGCCGGCGAGTACGCGCACCGCGTCACGTCGAAATGTATTGGCGCCTTGACTGTGGCATGAGGTCGTGTTTTCACATGACACGCATCTCATGATTGTGATGTTTGCACTATAGTCACATACCTTCGTTATTCATTGGCGCCACGTTATAATACCAATTTCGGTATATGTAAAGCTAGCGAAACGGCCGCGAGCGCATCATCAGTGTGGCATGTAGTCATGTTGTTACATGACATGCATGTCGTGATTATCATGTTTGGATGTGCAATTTACCTATGTCGTTCGTTCGCGTCGCGTAATACCGAGTTTGGTACATGTGAAGCTAGCGAAATGGCCGTGAGCGCATCATGAGCGTAGCATGTAGTCATGTTGTTACATGACACGCATCTCATGTTTATCATATTTGCACCAGTATCATACCTTCGTAATTGAAAATTTTGTTGAAGCGCACTAAAGACGGACGGACAGAAGAGGCTGACAAGGACAGTGCTTGCCACCAACTTGCCACCTTGCTGCATCATACCTTCATCATCGATTCACGTCCCGTAATATCAAATTTGGTATCAGTGAAGCTAGTGAAACGGTCACCAGCGCATCATGAGCGAGGCATGTAGTCATGTTGTTACATGACACGCATCTTATGATTATCATGTTTGCACCAGTCTTATACCGTCGTCATCCATTCACGTACCGTAATACCAAATTTGGTATACGTGACGCCAGTGAAACGGCCGCGAGCGCATCATGAGCGTGGCATGTAGTCATGCTGTTAGATGACAGGCATGTCATGATTTTAATGTTCGGGTCTGTCGCTTGTGTTTGCAATGCAATCATGTCATACCTTAGCAGTTTTGCAACATGTTATGTGAAACGAAACCACCGCAACAGCTGCAGGCCCATGAAATGTAAATCATGGCATTCATGGCATACTGTTGTGCCACAGACATGTTCCGCGTTCGGGAGCACGTCTCACGAGATTGAGTCCTGTTCCGACGAACTGTCTCCCCGCCTCCCAGCGCCGTCTTCCGTGCAGAAGAACCGTGCAGTTCCGGGGATAACGTCGCTTCCTCCGCCGAACCACTTTGCAGTTCCGGGTATGGCCGCGTCTCCTTAGCCGAGCCACTGTGCCGTTGCGGGGAACTGGTCTCGCAGAAGAGTCCCAAAATGCTATTTAAGGCCGTGCCGGCCCCATGTTAGAGGAATTTGCCCCAGCCGACGTTGTCGTGCTGGCCGGCTCTGTACAAACGACAACCTGCTACAGTAAACGCTATTTTTGTTGCTGTTTTCAAAACGGGTGGCCTCCCTATTTCGCCTTTGGGCTAAGGCTTCAGCGAAGTCCGCTCGACGGCTCGCCGCTCTTTGCCACCGCTACCATCGCGACAG
The DNA here is from genome assembly GCF_043290135.1 of Rhipicephalus microplus. Classification (NCBI taxonomy): domain Eukaryota; kingdom Metazoa; phylum Arthropoda; class Arachnida; order Ixodida; family Ixodidae; genus Rhipicephalus; species Rhipicephalus microplus. Next base: position 4,735,783 of record NW_027464597.1, on the reverse strand, counting down.
AGCAAATTCCTAACAGTGGTTGGCAGCTTCGGGATACGATATCCTACGTTTGGCAAGTCTGATCGGATCTCTGAGCACGAGGACGACCGCCGTGATAGCGTCTGGCTACGCTGTGATACGCTACCCTACGTTTGGCACGCCGGATCGGACCCCTGGAAGCTCGAGCACGACCGTCCTGATATTAGCGTTTGAATACGCTGGTATACGCTACCCTGTTCTCATCGTTCGGCAAGCTGGGACAAGCTACCCCAGATCTCAACATTGGCAAGTTGAACCGGATCCCTGCAGGCCTGACGACACCCACGGCACTGTTCGAAGGCAGCCACGAGTTGGATAATCATCGGCTACTTTGGTTGGGCGAGTGCCCAACGTTTACTGTTCATATCGCCAGACCTCTCTAGCACATGCAGATGTTAGGAGAGTGTTTTGTTTTGTTTGGGTGGTTATAATTTAATATTCACCTACTTTAAACCACGAGATTAGTTTTAGAGTACGGTGAATATCAGTAGTAGAGCATCACGAGGGACAAGATCGCGATGGAGCAGTACCTGGTGCAGGACCTTCTTGAAATTTGTGGAGCCATGGGGATTTCCGCCGGGTCCGCTAAAACAAGGGAAGCGGTTCTCGAGGTGATGCGGGTAGAGAATGTGATGGCCGAGGAAGCTGACGAGTTTTGGGAGCTTATTTGTGAGCAAAAGCAGAAGGCCGAGAAAAGCCACGAAGTGCTCGAAGCTCAAAGGCACGAACAATGGAAAGCCGAAGGAGCTCAAAGGCACGAACAATGGAAGGCCGAAGAAGCTCAAAGGCACGAACAATGGAAGGCCGAAGAGAGTCGCAAAAGGAGAGAGCATGCTTTCAGAATGAAACAGCTTGATCGTCAAATTGAAGCGATTAAGTGACAACGAGCACAATACCGACTCGGACTCTTCAGAATGGATCAGAACATCTTGTCTTTTCTCGTTAGTTTTGAAGAGGTCTGTGACGATGTTGGTGTTGAGCGAGATTTATGGTCGGTGAATCTTGCCACGTTGCTTCCCTGCAAAGTCGCAAGCATTTTGGAGTGCTTATCTGCCGAGGAAGCGCATAACTTCGAAAGGGTTAAATACGCTTTGTTCCAGCACTTTGCTGCTATGAGTACTGCCGACTGCGAAAGTCGAGCATACAAGTACAGCGCTGAAGCGCGCAGTAAAGCGCTAGAAATTGAGGCCCATCGCAAAGCGCAGGACGTCAACGTGCGTCAGAAAGAGCGAAATGAGGCGCAGCATAAGGCGATGGAGGTAGAAGCTCGTGAAAATGAGGCTCACCGAAGAGCGCTAGATGTAGAAGCGCGTCGAGAAGCGCGTTATAATAAAGAGAGACGGAACGTGCAAGAGGCTGAGGCCCGTCGCTATGCACAAGGCGCTGAAGTGCGTCAGAGAGATCCGGGCACTGAGGAGCCGCACGAGGAGCTAGGGGAGGAAGCCCATCGGAAAGCTCGGGACGAAGAGGCGCATCGTAAAGCGCTAGAGATGGGGCTGCTTGGCCGCGCACGTGAACAGGATGAATCGCGTCAAAGTGAGCATGAGGCTGACTACGAAGGCCTGGGAACAAGGGCTATCTTGGAAAGAGAGAGACCCTTACAAACTGAAGAGAAAATCTCGGGCGAGATGGTTAACTTTAAAAGCATCGGGACTCCCGTTCTGTCACAGGCAGAGACAGCTAGCATAGGGCCCGAGGAAAATGTAGCTAACCAGTCTAGAGTTTCAGCAGTACTATTTAGAGGCAGCCCACTTGTGAGTAAGTGTGTTGAGACTGCCAGTATTGCGAGAAGTTCGCACAGAAAGAGGCGTCGGCGTATGCGTAACGCGGTGAAGACGACTGATGACAAGCGCGCTAAAGCTGCTTTTAAGTGCCGTGGCGTTATCAGTCGAGACGCCAGGCTTAAGGCTAGGCGTAGGATCGCGAAAGGGTCCTCAGCGAAATGTTTGCATCTCAGACCATCACTGAGATTGAGATCAGGCGGGAAGTCCGTCAAGAAAAACCGAGTTTGAGGAAAATTCGGATGTCGAGATCATCGCCTGGTCTCATCTTTTTCGATGCCACATAGAGTAAATCACGTGGAGGAGCATCGCGTACGCCTGAGCTGTAACAAAGGCTCTCAATCCTCACCGTGGCGAGAGGGTCACTGGTCAAACCGGAGGGGTAAACGACGCAGTGCAGATGCCCCTTCCTCTGATTTAAGTGGGTGTACGTCAAAAGTCGGTGCTACTAAGTTCGGCGAACAAGTTGGTTCGTCGTCCCATTGTCCAGACCACAACCCTCGAAAACTGTGGAGTGCGCGACTCCCCAGAGTTCGTCTAAGACAGTGCTGCCTTGCCAATACCATGAGTGTACTTTGTGTTTAGTTTTGAGAATAACTTTTTCTAGTTTTGTCGTCTGCCGATGAGCAAGGAATGGTTCTAAATTTTTGTAAGTTTTACTTGCCTTGTCATCGCAGAAGCTCACATTAATATGTTTGTTCGATTAAATTTGTTTTCATAATATTTCAAAGGTAACAGTTAGTGTGCTTTATTTTAGCAGAGAAGGCATAGTAAAAACCCCTGTTTAAGATACCTTCTGTGTTTAGCATTGCGTGTTATTTTGCACGTCGGTGAAGGTTAACTTTTACCTTTGTTCTGTCTAATGCACGCAAGTTTGATTTTCAGTCTTATTTTCTTAGTTTTCAAGCGTGCTTTCTCTTGTCGTGATGATCGTTGGCGGCGCGCAATGAATGATTGCTTGTAGGATGACAAACTTTGTTATGTTTAACAGTCTGACGCTTGCAAGCGACGCCAATGTGCGTGATTCTGAATTGCTTGGTATTCTAAATTGTAGTTTTGGGGCCAAATTGAGTTAACCCCAGCAGCTTCGATCGTCCCTATTCTGCCCAAATCACAATTGAGAATCGCTCAAAAAATGTTTGGTTCAACAGTGTCATGCACTGATACTTGGCTGAAGGTGTGTCCACATTATGTATTGCTCCTCAGATGCATTGCTCGTGATGCTATTTTTTTAGCTCAGCTAAATCTCGAAGAAATATTTTCGTTTCTGGTGGTCTGGCGATTTGATCAGCCTTTGGAGGGTGCTTGCTTTGGCCAGAGTGGTTCGGCTTTGTGTTCGACTCCGTCGTTCCAGTGAACCTCTGCAGGCCTATGGAAGTCTCAACGAGTGGAGAAAGCGGAACGGCTACCGACGGTCAACCAGCATCCCTCCTTCCGAGTCGCGCTGACGGCTCAAAACTCCGGATGCATTGTCTGGTGGCGGGGGTGCTGTTGAGCCACAGACATGTTCCTCGTTCAGGAGCACGTCTCACGAGATCGAGACCTGTTCCGACGAACTGTCTCCCCCCCTCCCAGCGCCGCCTTCCGTGCAGAAGAACCGTGCAGTTCCGGGGATAACGTCGCTTCCTCCGCCGAACCACCTTGCAGTTTCGGGTATGGCTGCGTCTCTTCAGCCGAGCCACTGTGCTGTTCCGGGGAACTGGTCTCGCAGAAGAGTCCCAAAACGCTATTTAAGGCCATGCCGGCCCCATGTTAGAGGATTTTGCCCCAGCCGACTGTCACAAAACGAGCGCTCAAAAAAGGGCGTGCCGCCAAATTCTCCCGACGAAACGCCGGAGTGACGCCGCGAGGTCAACGATAAAAAAAAGAAAAAAAGAAAAAAAGCATCCAAAGACTCCCCGGGCACGCGTCCTTCTTCTCTCGGAAGCGTAGTTCGCCGATGAACCTCCTCACCCCACATCGGCGGCCGAGCAAGCTCTGGAAAATTCTAGATGGAAAGGGGCGTGGTGATGCCGGGTTGCGTCATCCGTCGCGGACGGCCTTCGAACCGTCTCGCCCTTTCCCTCAGCCTTCGCTGCCAATCGCGCCGACGAAATGACGAGAACTTTCTGGAATCTCGCGTGGAAGGTATTTAATCGAGCAGCCGAGATGAGAGATCAGGAGAAGACGGAAGTTAGCGCCGGAGCGCGTAGAGTATCCCGCCGTGTAGTCGGCGAAGGTTTTGTCCGTAGTGACAAAGCAGGAGAAGAAGAGGATTTCCACCTGAGGGGTGAAGGCTCGAGCTACAGGCAAGAGCATGTGTCTACCGCTATCGAGCGAAGACGCGTGGCAACAGCTGCGTGTGTGAAGCCGACGTGTTTCCGGCGAAGAAGGTTGAAGCTTGGAGAGTAGGCAATAGGAGACGCGAGGTTTCCTAGAAGAGCAACTTCGGGGGCAGTCGAGGTTTCCTGGAAGAGCAACTTCGGGGGCAACGGAACGACAACAACGCTGGACTTTGAGTGAGTGATTCTCGGAAGAGTATCGTCCAGACTTTTGTTCCAAGAACTTTGGACTGAGTAGGTTTTCTATCTCTTTAGTCTTTAAGTGTCTTGGTTGTTCAATGCATGCAGCTCCATTGTAGTGCGTATTGTTGTCTGTGTCCATTGTTTCGAGTGTGGCTGATTGTACTGTGTAGTACGTTGTTTGATTGGTGACATATTGTACTCAACTATTGTGGAGTGTGCATACTTGTGTATCGTTTTGATCTGCCATTATTGAGAATATAATTTTGTTTTGTTTATCAACTCTCAGCTCTGACTTGTTCTTTGGGCCACAGCCGGCGTCCGCTGGCGCACCAAATAGGACCACTTCTAAATTGTCCACGCTTTCGTGGTGCGGTTCGGGGGGCCGATACTTTGGCCCTTGGAATTAGCCCGGCGATCGCCTTCCTAATTAACGGGACCCGTGACACCGACGTTGTCGTGCTGGCCGGCTCTGTACAAACGACAACCTGCTACAGTAAACGCTACTTTTGTTGCTGTTTTCAAAACGGATGGCCTCCCTGTTTCGCCTTCGGGCTAAGGCTTCAGCGAAGTCCGCTCGACGGCTCGCCGCTCTTCGCCACCGCTACCATCGCGACAGAGCAAATTCCTAACAATACATATCATGATTTTTATGTTATAACTAGTCAAATATGTTCTTCATACAGTCATGTTATGTCATACCAAGTTTGGTATCGATAGCATTATGGGAACGGCCAGGAGAGCTAAAGTCATAAGCGGCTAGACAGATTGATTGATGATTGATATGTGGGGTTTAACGTCCCAAAACCACTATATGATTATGAGAGACGCCGTAGTGGAGGGCTCCGGAAATTTAGACCACCTGGGGTTCTTTAACGTGCACCCAAATCTGAGCACACGGGCCTACAACATGGCTAGACAGACAGACAGACAGACAGACAGACAGACAGACAGACAGACAGACAGACAGACAGATAGATAGATAGATAGATAGATAGATAGATAGATAGGTAGATAGATACGCTCAAAGTTGCCGAAGTTCGCTAAGAAATGCTTCGCATTTATTAAATAAATAAATAAATAAATAAATGAATGAATAACTAAATAAATAAATAAATACATAAATAAATACATGCACGTCCCCTGCGATCGAGACTTTGTCTCTTATCGATATTACCCACGCCTAGTAGAAAATTTTAAGCTCCACGATCTCTGGTACACTTTTCTGAGTGAAGTAGCCAGCTTTTGAAAAAAGACAGGCAAGTAACTGTCGTACCGAGGTATTTGCAACACAGCTATGGTGGCTAGAGCAAAGTGAAAGCTTGCGACGCATGTCTGTCGGCCCAGAAACCCGTCTAGCGGCGACGACAAACAACTCGAGCAGTCGGCCGCGAGTTTGTATAACGGTCGCCATTATCTGCGCTGTGAGTTAGTTACGTCATTCTCCGTGCCGCACTAAAGTGTGCGCGCCATTGGCAGTGCCGTTAGTGACGTCGATCATTCCTTCGTAGCAGTGCTGACGAGCCCGCGCGCAGCATGCAGTTGCATCTTACAATTTTCACATTGGGAGGGCACGAATCGTGCAAACCTCCGCACAATAGACAACCTCCCAACAGCGCTTAGCTGATCCGCGAGAGAATTCTCGTTCACCCGGCCGATGCAGCAGTGCGTGCATATGGGCAGGCCCGGACTATGGGCGTACCAACTTGTTCGCGAGGAGCAAGGAGGTGAGGGCAAGCCTCTCCCACTTTATCGGCTTTAGACCACCACAGCTTCTCAACGTGCTGGAGTCTACGGCCTTTACTGCCGCCTTGTTGCAAGCCCCCAGAATAGCCGAAACTGCCGTATTGTCCCGTGATTGTGACGGTTAAAGGGTGTCACACACCCAATTTTCGAACATATTGTCACGATGAGTCACAAGTACTGGGGGAATTATTAAACCACCGGGTAGCTAGCTCTAGGTCGATGCGTCAGTCGTGGCTGACTCTCGAGCAGAGAAGAAACACGCGATCTTCTTTTGTAGCGTTAGCTACACTGGCCTCGCTGAGCCAATTTCTCGTGGCACTAGTCTGCGTATGCGCAACGATACTCCGCAGCCTCCGCGTGCGGCTCGCCGCCGGTGTGCGCGCAATTCGATGCGCTGCGCAGACGATCAGTGGTGTCACGCACCGGAGCCGGCACCTCCCTCGCAATCGGCCGCGCGCGACTCGCCGCCGCCGGTGTGGGCTTTCCAGAGGAGTGCCGTCATAGCCTTGGTAGACATATGGACGCCGACGCGCGCGCCTTCCCCGTGCAGTCGCTATCTGACACTGCGCTGGAGCCGCTTGATAGCGCCTCTGACTGGCGTTTGCCACTGTGGTATAGCCATGGAGAAGGAGAGTGCAAATGCTGCTCAACGGTGCAGTAGAGCGGAGAAGCTTAACTCATCGGATCTCGAAGTAGTTGCCCGGGAAAATAAATATACATGTCCCACATAATACGTATACCGTGTGTGTGTTTCATTGGAACAGCTGTAAGCAAGATATCTGGAAAGCTAAGAATAATCAGCTGAACCTTTGCTAACGCTACGTATATTGTGGCATAGCTGACTTAAGCCACTGCCATTTTTTTTCCCTCCAGATTGAGAGCCGCTCTTGCTGTCAACCCACTACGTGCTGGTGGCATTATCCCCCTTTCCTAAATTAAAAAAAAGAAAAAAGAAACAAGTCCCAAAAAGAGGAAAGAAAAGTACACAGCAGCACCGCGATGCTACTACATAGGCAAGCGAAAAAAATAAATTCGAAATTTGGATAAAGTGAAAGCAGAAATTGAAGAGCGTGCAAATATAGGAAACGTCAATGAACGAGAAAGCAGGTTCACAAAAATAAACAAAACCACAAGAACGCTTTACAGTAAAGGAAAAGTTACGAACAACGCGCAATAAATGGTTTCATGCGCAACACACGAACGACGTCCTGCCGCGGTAGAGTCCGACTACATGCATGCGGTGTTGAGTCTGGAACCACTTCGTAGTTCGCGTCACTGACGCGGTGTAACACTTTATATGGGCCAAAGTAGTACCAGCTCAGTCATTTTTCACTAAGGCCACGGTGGCGGACGGGCGTCCACACCCAAACTTGGTCTCCGGGGTTGTAAAACACTTCTCTGTGGCGAGTGTTAATGCGTCGTGCGCCTGCCTGCTGTTTGTGGCCGATGTGCAGTCACGGAAGCTGCCGGGCTTCCTCAGCACGCTTTGCGAATTCTTCGGCGTCAGTTGCCAACTCGTCTTCGTCTTGACACGGTAGCATAGAGTCCAGCATGGTCTGCACTTCGCGGCCGTATAGAAGCCGAAATGGCGTGAATCGCGTGGTCTCTTGCACGGCGGTATTATACGCGAAGGCCACGTAAGGTAAGATCTGGTCCCATGTTTTGTGCTGTACATCGATGTACATTGACATCATGTCTGCGAGGGTCTTATTCAGTCGCTCGGTAAGCCCGCTGGTTTGCGGGTGGTACGCAGTTGTCCCTCGGTGTTTGGTGTTGCTCAGTTTGAAAACTTCGTCCGTAAACTGCGCCGTGAATGCCGTCCCTCTGTCCATTATTATACTGGAAGGAGCACCGTGTCGTAACACGATGTGGCGCATGAAAAATTGTGCTACCTGAGAAGCCGTGGCTCGTGGGATCGCCTGTGTCTTAGCGTAGCGCGTCAAATAGTCGGCCGCGACGATCACCCATTTGTTGCTGTCCGCAGACAGAAGAAATGGCCCGAGAATGTCAATGCCGACTTCGTCGAACGGCGTGCAGGGTGCTTCGATGGGCTGAAGCAAACCAGCTGGCTTAACAGATGGTTGCTTTCGGCGCTGACATTCCCAACAGCTCTTGACGTACTTCTTGACGCTTGCCGACAGTCCTGGCCAATAGTACTTCTCGCTCACTCTGGCAAGTGTCCTTGAGTAGCCCAGATGACCGGTTGTGGGTTCGTCATGGCAAGCGAAGAGGACGTCGTCTCGCATGTCTCGAGGAACCACCAGGAGGTAAGCATGTGTTAGCCAAGCTTCCGTCACCTTGTCCGATAAAGAATTTGAGTTTTTGAAAGGCACGTGCAACAATCCGTCTGCAGATGCGTGAACTCTTCAAATTTTGTCGTTTTGTTGTTCTTATCATGACGTAGCGCTGAATAAGCTTTCTTTAGGTTATCTTGTGTGTTCCTGGATCTACCGATGGGGGTGGCGTGTGGGCTACGTGAAGATATAAGTACAGTTTGTTGTTCAAAATAAAGCAGTTGTGAGTTTGCGCGCGTGTTGTTTGCCTCTTTTCATTGTATCCGTGTACGTGTTTGCGCAAAGAAGTCATGAGGTAAGCATGGTTGTTCGAACGAGCGTTCTTCTTGTACACCGTCTCGCAGGCACACCGTCTCGCAGGCAGAACGATGTCAACGAGCGGGATAAATGACGTGGTATGATTGCGCCCTGGCCCTCTAAATGATCAATGATTGGACGAATCTCTGCGTCCTCTCACTGCCGTTTGCTCAAGTGTGATGCGCTAACGGTGCTCAGGAAGCCTTCGTCTTCCTCTTCTTCTTGACTGACGACATGAAGGGGTGCGCGTGACAGTGTGTCAGCGTCTTCATGCTTACGGCTGGACTTATGAACGATGGTGACGTCAAATTCCTGCAGCCGCAAGCTCCACCGTGCTAGCCATCCTGAAGGGTCGCGCAGGCTTGCCAACCAACAGAGGACGCGATGGTCCGTCTTTATTTTGAAGGGATGACCACAAAGGTACGGGCAAAACTTGGTGATTGCCCACATGACTGCGAGGCACTCTTTCTCCGTAGTGGAATAATTCGCCTCGGCACGGGATAGAGAGCGGCTGGCGTAGGCTATCACTCTTTCGGTGTGCTCTTGACGCTGAATGAGCAGTGCACCAAGCCCAATGTCACTAGCGTCGGTATGGACCTCCATGTCAGCATCATCGTCGAAATGAGTGAGAACGGGCGCTGATTGCATGCGCTGTCGCCGCTCATCAAAAGTTGTTTGTTGCTCGTTTTCCCAGACAAACGGCGTGTCGTCCCTTGTGAGACGAGTCAGAGGTTCTGCTATCTGTGAAAAGCCATGAATGAACCGGCGATAGTGGGCGCACAAACCAAGGAAGCGCCGGACGGCTTTCTTATCGACAGGAGCTGGTAATTCAGCAACAGTGGCAAGCTTGTCCGGATCGGGCCGGACTACTTCGGCACTAACTACATGTCCAAGAAATTTTAGTTCTTTATAGACGAAGTGGCCACCAGCGCGTAGTGGGTCGACAGCTAGAGCGGCTCTAAATCTGGAGGAAAAAGAAGATCGCGTGTTTCTCCTCTGCTCGAGAGAAGGCCATGCCGATGATTATGGAACGGCTTTTCAACACCTTTGCTGAAGGTCTGACAAGGATGCTCACCTCCAGGTTAAACAGCCTTATTCCCTCCTTCGCTGCACACACTGTCACGGTCCAGGGTGAAGCTGAGCATCTCGACAATGAACAAAATAACCGGCGTCAAGATGTTACCCCAGAAACGCTCGTCAGCGCTCAGTCGCCGACCCCTGTGCGGCCCAGTGGGTCATTTGGTGACATGAGACTTGGTAATATCATTCATAAACGACGCAATGCTCTATTGTCTCCAACCAGTTTGCCGATGTCGAAACCAAAAAAGTTATTACTGATACCAACAATGAGCAGGACATTTTGCGTTCTGCAGTCGAGTCAACTATACTGAGTCCATCATAGCGCCTGTAAAAGTTCTCCAGTGGAATTGTCGTTCCGTATCTTCCGCTTACATAGATCTTATTTATATCATACAGCAAACAAATCCTAATATAATTTTACTTCAAGAGTCTTGGCTTTCAGTAAACTAAAAATTTACTCTGAAATATTTTCGAACTTTTAGACTGGATCGGCCAGGTAGAGAAGGTGGATTATTGGCCCTATTATCTTCAAAAATGTGTCATCATGTTACAGTAACTTTTGAACATATTTGTCCGCATTGTGAATTGTTAGGAATAGATTGTTTGTTACCTGACTCCAACAGGATTACAGGAATTAATACGTACTTTCCGAATGGAGTAAGACGCACAGATCACCTAGAATGTGTTATCAAGAATTCTTCGTCAAATTGAATTTGATCAGCTGGGGACTTTAACTCACATCACACTTCTTGGGGGTTTAAAACAGATGGCTGTTGCGAAAAATTGTGGAATTGGTTGCAGGATAATAATTTTTGCTGTCATAACTCTGGACATGTTACTTTCTACGCGGGATAAGCTCATCAACATTAGACCTAACTTTTTCGGGGAGCCAGTTTATAATTTCATCGTGGGAAACGTTTGATAATGGGACGAGTAGTGATCATGTACCGTTTACCTATGAAATAATGCTACCACGACTCACCTCTGCGATCCGGCAATAAAAGTTCACCAACTATAAAATTTATGAAACTGTTTTAAACTCCGCACTCTCGTCGTGTCGGACAGCAACGAGCTGCTTCAGTAGTAGTGTGTCTAAGTGACTCTGTCCAGCCGGCAGAGTTTTATGTTAAATACTGCAGCACACCGTCAAATTCAGCTTGGTGGAATGAAGATTGTACGCTTGCGTATAGGCGACGTAAGGCTGCTTGGAAACGTTTATGCCACAACCATACTCCGAAAAATTGGGTTGACTATGAATTCCACGCAGCGCTGTTTAAACGTACAGTTGATATAGCTACAGGAAAACACAATTCTGACTTACATTCACATTTATCAAAACCTGATAAAAGATCTGCCTTGTACAGGTTTCTACGGAACAAAAAATCGACGCAGGTACCAGCATATTCGCATTCAGTAGTTGTCACAGGTCCCGTTAATTAGGGAGGCAATCGCCGGGCTAATTCCAAGGGCCGAAGTATCGGCCCCCCGAACCGCACCACGAAAGCGTGGGCAATTTAGAAGTGGTCCTTTCTGGCGCGCCGGCTGTGGCCCAATGAACAAGTCAGAGCCGAGAGTTGGTAAACAAAACAAAATTATATTCTCAATAATGGCAGATGAAAAACAATACACAAGGATGCACACTCCACAACAGTTGCATACAATATGTCACCAATCAAACAACGTACTACACAGTACAATCAGCCATACTCGAAACAACGGACACAGACAGCAATACACACTACAATGCAGTCGCATGCATTGAACAACCATGACACTTAAAGTCTAAAGAGATAGAAAACCTATTTAGTCCAAAGTTCTTGGAACAAAAGTCTGGATGATACTCTTTCGAGAATCACTCACTCAAAGTCCAGCGTTGTTGTCGTTCCGCTGCCCCCGAAGTTTCTCTTCCAGGAAACCTCGCGTCTTCAATGGGCCACTCTCCAAGCTTCAAACTTCTTCGCCGGAAACACGACGGCTTCACACACGCAGCTGTTGCCACGCGTCTTCGCTCGATAACGGTAGACACACGCTCTTGCCTGTAGCTCGAGCCTTCACCCCTCAGGTGGAAATCCTCTCCTTCTCCTGCTTTGTCACTACGGACAAAACCTTCGCCGACTACACGGCGGAATCCCAACGCGCTCTGGCGCTAATTTCCGCCTTCTCCTGATCTCCCATCTCGGCTGCTCGATTAAATACCTTTCGCGCGAGATTCCAGAAAGTTCTCATCATTTCGTCGGCGCGATACGCAGCGAAAGCTGGGGAAAAGGGCGAGACGATACGGGGGCCGTCCGCGACAGATGACTCAACCCGGCATCACCACGCCTCTTTCCATCGAGAAAATTCCAGGGCTTGCTCGGCCGCCGACGCGAGGAGGTTTCGTCGGCGAACCTACGCTTCCGGGGGAGAGAGTCGCGCGCCCGGGGAGTCTTTGGATGTTTGTTTTCTTTTTTTATTGTTGACCTCACGGCGTCACTCTGGGATTTCGTCGCGAGAATTTGGCGGCGCGCCCTTTTTGAGCGCTCGTTTTGTGACACTGCCCCCCACTTTAGGAATATTATCTCATAATATTTAAAACCACACAAATGAGCGCGAACAGTCCCCACACTCTCAGAGACTGTAACATAGTCCGTCGCTCATGACACGTCACATTCGCAATAGATCACTCAATACAATTGTACATTACAATTCAATCTCACAACACATAGAATATAGACACAGGTACATGAATACAATACTCCATCACATACTTCAAGCAATACAAATATACAAAGGTCTGTCTTTACAACATTTGTGCCATGCTATACATCACATCGCCGTAACAGAAATTTTGATTCACTCAACATACAGTTGTGACACAGGACAACATCCACATTAACTTAACATATAGCACTGTCAAACACATTTCGATTCGTCCTCAACACTTATCCTGTGCATTTCGAACGGCGCTTGCGCCCTTTCTTGCGGTGCTCGCTCGATCTCTTCTTGTGTTTCCACGTTTTTTTTCGGCGAGCCCCTTCCAACGACGGTATCTGAGGAGGCGTCTCAGCCATCGTTGCCACTTCCGACATTGTTAACGGGTCGTGACGCTCAACCGATCCTGCCCGGTTATTCACTTGCTTGTTCATGTCACGACATTTGGCCTGGCTGGCCGACTCCGTCACTTTTACATTGTTGGTCAGTTGAGGTCGAGCCGACGTAAGTCCAGCTGCCCAGCACGTAAACTCATTTAATACAATCATGTTATCATTCGCTGTCTCTTGTGCCCAGGCTTCACCTTGGGTTCGAGTGAGATCCGTCACAGGATGCTCCTCCACTGTATCGCGCGGTCGCTGGGTTGGCGACGGCTCTAACTAAGGGTCTTCTCCCAATCGTTCTGGATCATTCGGCCCTTGCACCCAGTCGATGTTTCCGACGACAAGGTCGTACAGGGGGGTCGTCATGCATAGAGCGGTAACCTTCCCGTTGAAATATGGGGTTTCAACCTCGATTTCTGCTTCGGGAAGCATCCGAACCGTACTGTCAATTAGGCAAACTAGTTTCGTTTTGCCTGTTCACTCACTTTCCCGTACCGAATTTCTCCGCACGATAACAGTGGAGTGACCGGTGTCTCTTAACACCGTAACCTTCTTGCCCGTAACTTTTCCAGGCAGCGTTGGCATTCCCTTCGTAACACCGGTTGACTGTTTTGTCATTACAGCACCCACAATAGAAAGTTTCTCCCCAGTTTTCAACACTACGAATCCGTCGGTGACGGCATTATCATCGGATTTCGGTGCTGCTACCACACAGGATACCTGGTGAGTTTGACCCGCTCCGTTGCCAGATGCGTCTGCTTGATGCCCAGTCTGACCACACTTGAAACATTTTACAACCGTAGGGCTCGTGAAGTTAGTTTGACAGTTGTTAGCACGGTGACTCACTCAATTACACAGAAAACATCGCGGAACACTCTCCGGTGCACGCTTCTTTTGTTCAGGTGCCGAATTTTTCGAATCTTCGGGACAGTCCTTCTTGACCTTGGCCAAGTTAGTTCCACCTTGCGCTTCCAAGAATTGAACAGTCAATTCAAGCATGTCTTCAAGTGACCTAGCTCTCCTCTCTTTCAAGTACAGCGACAGGCTTGGGTGGCAACTAGTAAGAAATTGTTCTCTAATTAGGAGCTCTCTAAGTTCATTGTACTCCTGCGCTGTCCCTGAAAGTTCAATCCATCTGTCGAAATAATGGCAAAGTCGGGCGGCATACTGCGTAGCCGTCTCACCATCAGCTGGCGTTCCTGTCCGAAATCTGTCCCGGAATACTTCTACAGTAAATCTAAATCGCTTCAGCAAAGCAGATTTCACCTTTGCATAGTTGGCTGCATCGGTCGGCGTCAGCCTACCGTACACACTGAGCGCTTCACCACTCAAGCAAGTACTCAAAGCAGTTGCCCATTGATGTTCCGGCCAATTATGGCTCCTTGCAATCGTCTCAAATCTGTGAAGGTACACGTCAAGGTCGTCCTTCCTTTCATCTAACGCTACGAGCAGCTTGCTTGGGTTCAAGCGGAAGCCGTGGTCCTCCCGTTCGTTGCTTTCAACTCTAGCTTGGACCGGAGTTTCACTTCGCTGTTGCAAACGGAGCCGCTAGAGTTCCATCTCGTGCTGTCGCTGCCGTTCCCTTTCCTCTCTTTCTTCTTTCTGCTGTCGCTCCTTTGCCTCTCTTTCTTCTCTCACCCTCTCAGCGGCCAGCTTTTCTATCTCCAGCTCTAACTTCAATTGCTGCTTTCTTTCTTCTTTCAGCTGTCGCTCCTTTGCCTCTCTTTCTTCTCTCGCCCTTTCGGCTGCCAACTTTTCTCTCTCCAGCTCAGCTGCCTTTTCTTCTTTGGCCCTCTCTTTTTCGTTTTTTTTCCTTCTGGGTGACCCACTTCCGCAGTTCGGCGCCAGAAAGACCCATCTTCTCACCAAGAGCGACTAACTGACTAACTTTTCGAGATCCATTGTGTCTCGCAAATAAAACCTTGCCGCGTGCAAAAAATATCTGCCTAAATCAGTCTATCGGAACAGTCTCCTGCACTCGTTAACGAGAACACTGAACAACACACAAGATCGTTCCGATAGCACTATCAACAACTCGAGGCTCTTTCTCACTACTTTGGACACACTCTGCACCAAAGGGTCCTCGTCACGCACGCCAGATTAATTGTCACAGGTCCCGTTAATTAGGGAGGCAATCGCCGGGCTAATTCCAAGGGCCGACGTATCGGCCTTTCGAACCGCAGCACGAAAGCGTGGACAATTTAGAAGTAGTCCTTTTTGGCGCGCCAGCGGACGTCGGCTGTGGCCCAAAGAACAAGTCAGAGCCGAGAGTTGATAAACAAAACAAAATTATATTCTCAATAATGGCAGATCAAAAACAATACACAAGGATGCACACTCCACAACATTTGCATACACTATGTCACCAATCAAACAACGTGCTACACAGTACAATCAGCCACATTCGAAACAACGGACACAGACAACAATACGCACTACAATTCCGTCGCATGCATTGAACAACCAAGACACATAAAGACTAAATATATAGAAAACCTATTCAGTCCAAAGTTCTTGGAACAAAAGTCTGGATGATACTCTTCCGAGAATCACTCACTCAAAGTCCAGCGCTGTTGTCGTTCCGATGCCCCCGAAGTTTCTCTTCCAGGAAACCTCGCGTCTTCAACTGGCCACTCTCCAAGCTTCAAACTTCTTCGCCGGAAACACGTCGGCTTCACACACGCAGCTGTTGCCACGTGTCTTCGCTCGATAGCGGTAGACACACGCTCTTGCCTGTAGCTCGAGCCTTCACCCCTCAGGTGGAAATCTTCTTCTCCTGCTTTGTCACTACGGACAAAACCTTCGCCGACTACACGCGCTCTGGCGCTAACTTCCGTCTTCTCCTGATCTCCCATCTCGGCTGCTCGATTAAATACCTTCCGCGCGAGATTCCAGAAAGTTCTCATCATTTTGTCGGCGCGATACGCAGCGAAGGCTGGGGAGAGGGCGAGACGGTTCGAAAGCCATCCGCGACGGATGACTCAACCCGGCATCACCACGCCCCTTTCCATCGAGAATTTTCTAGGCCTCGCTTGGCCGCTTATGCGAGGAGGTTTCGTCGGCCAACCTACGCTTCCGAGGGAGAGAGTCGCGCGCCCGGGGAGTCTTTGGATGTTTGTTTTCTTTTTTTTATCGTTGACCTCGCAGCGTCATTCCGGCGTTTCGTCGCGAAAATTTGGCGGCGCGCCCTTTTTGAGCGCTCGTTTTGTGACAGTAGTGCTGTTCTAAAGAGACAACAGATTTGTTAGAGGGCATCGCGAAAGGACTTGAAGCGTGGTTCGCTTCGTCATGCTTCAGACCTGTGACATTCAAAAGCGCAACCTCGGACTTCCGGGAAGTCACTATGGTGGAACTGGCAGATGCCATACTAACTGTAAATCAAGCGGCTCCCAGTCCAGATCAGATTACAAACGCTATGATTAAATTGATAATTAATTTCCATCCCGATGAGCTTTTGAATATTGTTACTGCTTCTTACAGCACACATGGATTCCAAGCACATAGAAAATTGCTAACGTTGTGTTGCTGTGAAAAAATCCAAGCCACGGATATGTCCTGGATAACATTCGGCCAATTTCGCTCACTTCAAACCTAGTTAAAATAATTAAAAAAATTCTTGATAGAAGGCTCAGTGAATTTATCGCTCGTCCGGACATACTTTCAACAAGACAAGTATGATTTAGACAGGGGTGCTCTATATGGTCGGCTCATGTTGATTTGGAAAGCCGAAATCGCCTTGCAAAAGTATCTGGTGAGCTTTCTGCATTAGTCACGTTAGATATCGCAAAAGCCTACGATAGTGTGGAACACAGTACATCAATTTCAAGATTAGTAGACTGTGAGGTGCCCAAGTACATTATATCTTGGGCTCAGGAGTTTCTCTTTGAGAGACAATTCTTTTGTTGCAAAGAGGGAATTACTTGTGCCTCATATAAGCAAACAAAAGGTGTTCCGCAAGGATCAGTCCTGTCACCTCTTTTATTTAAGATATCATTATCATCCATTTCCGTTCATAAAAATGTTCCTCTTTACGTCTACGCTGATGATATTGCTTTTTTATCGTCATCCCGAGATATCAATAGTTTGTATCGAATCTTACAGTCATATTTGAGTGAGCTTGAGGTATGGCTTGGTGGGCTGTCTTTTTCACTCAATGTTAGCAAATGTGCTCTGCTTGTATTACCTCTATCCATTCCCGTATTTCTTTCACTGCATTATCAAAATGATCCAATTCCACTAGTAACAGCACTAAAATATCTTGGCATTGTTTACGTGGACAAGTTGAAATGGCAGCAACAAAAAGAATCAAACACCCGTAAAGCAGAAAGCGCCCTAGGATTGCTACGCCGGTTTTGCAATAAGAATTCAGGGATGCGCAGGGATACGTTACTTATGATATACAAACTTTACGTACGCCCAACTCTGGAGTTTGGTTGCGTTCTGTTTTCTTGAAGTGCCGAGTACAAATTAAGACCTCTTATATTGCTAGAAAGGCAAGCTCTGCGGCTGTGTCTCGGGCTACCTAGGTGTGTCGCGAATAGCGTGCTTTATTTGAAAGCTCGAATCATTCCACTTGATGCTAGATTTTGATAGCTTACTGTGCAAACATTTTTAAAACTTTATGATGCGCCCCTCTTCTGTTCACAGACAGTTTTCATCAAACATCCAGTTTCTTTTTTGTTCAGCGCCCGTGGTTTTGTTATCAAAGACCCCAAGTCATTTTCGTCGAGTCTCTGTTATCAAATCTTCACGTTTCCCTCCAGCATTTAACTCTCCAAACCCTATGCTCGGTGCCAGTTGACTTAATTTTTGATAATATTTTACCGAAAAATGCCAAGTTACTTCCAAAGCATGTTCTGGAGGGCCTCCTTCAAGACCATCTCAGTCATTTTCACAATTACGTAGTAATTTCGACGGATGGAACGCAAAATCTTCAGAAAGCTCGAGTAGGCATTTTTTCTCATCAGCCTAAATGGTCTTTTGCGCTCCGATTGCTTAACTTCACACCAATTTATTTTGCAGAATTCCTGGCTATTACATTGGCTCTTCGCAAACTAAATTATCAGCAATCAAAAGCAATTCTTATTTTGGATTTTTTGTCTGTATGTACACATCTAACGTTCGCAAAGCAGTCTCCTCTTTTCAGGATATTTTGGTCTCTCGTACCGCATAGCCTATCAGAAGTTCGGTTTATTTGAGTCCTCTGGCGTGCTGGAATTGTACTAAATAAAATTGCTGATTCGCTCGCTTCGGCATCTTTAAATTTCCCGGTGGTGCTAGTAGCTCCACAGTTTCCTTTCATTACTGCTGAACGATTTGAACGCCTGTTAATCTTAAAAATCAACAAAACATCACTCCTACAATCTGAAGTATTTCGGCACTTGCAATTCACATGGAACACCGCAAAATGCCTTTCCCGTCAATGTGAGGTGACCCTCACAAGCTTCGCTGTAGAGTTCCTCGGTTAAATGTTTATCTCCACAAATCAGGATTTTCATTAACTAACATATGTGCAGTTTGCGATGAATCGGAAACAATAGATCACTTTCTTCTCACATGCCGCCGCTTCGCCTCACTGCGCCGAATAATTCTTGAAAGACCGATTGGTATGCTCGGATTGCCAGTCAATACATCCACCCTATTATAGTTTGGAGCCAGTCAGTTGGGTGTGGGCCGCAGTGCTATTCTGTCAGTGCTACATAAATTCATTCAGGCAACCGGAAGGATACGCTGCTAGTGGTACTGCCAGATATATCCAATTCTTTGTCCCCCTTCCTCATCATTGTTAATATGTTTTATATATTCTGGTTTATCGAATTCTTCTGCACTTCTCACGTTTTTCAAAGGAACATCATTATTGTTCTTATATAATTTCTCTCTTTTTCCTGTTTTAGCAAGCGTTGTAAAAAATATCTATTATAAGGTACAGTGTGGGGAATCCCCTTTGTGGGTATGAGCCAATATCTCCTAGGTGACAAGACAAGACAAGACAAGACAAGCCAGCCACGACTGACGCATCGTCTCAGAACTAGCTACACAGTGGTTTAATAAATCCCCCAGTACTTGTGACTCATCGTGACAAACTGGTGGAAGTTCTGGGTAGTCTCATGGATGCTGCAGACCGCCCCCCCCCCCCCAGGAAGCTGTGATACGAGTCCAGTGCCAGTCAATACTCCCGTGCATCGGATCAGCCGCCGAATCAGGGGATTGCCTTCGGAAGTCGATGATACTGCTCCCACCACGTCGACAATTATGACCAGCGCTTTGGTGCAAACATCATAAACCGGAACGAGAAGCACGACGTCGAACCGCTATACGCTGGAAAGCCCACGGGCACCGGCGACGTTTGATGGCACAGAGCACGAGGACGTTGAGGACTGGTTGACGGACTTCGAGCGCGTAGCCACCTTGAATCAGTGGGACGACGTGGTGAAACTGGGTCGTGTCTATTTCTATCTCGAAGACGGGGCATGTACGTGGTATCAAAATCGAGAGGAGCAGCTGACGACGTGGCCCGAATTCTCTCGTAGACTTCTGCAGACCTATGCCAGTGCTGATCGCCAAGAACGAGCTGAACGAGCTATTCTGGCCTGCGTCCAGTTGCCAAACGAAACTGTGACTACGTACGTAGGAGACATGACGCGCCTCTTCCGACGGGTTGATTCAAGAATGACGGAAGACAAGAAGTTGCGTCACTTGATGCGCTGTGTCAAGGACCAGCTTTTTGCCGGCCTCGTGCGAAGCCCTCCGAAGACGGTCGCGGAGTTCTTGTCTGAGGCCGTGACAATGGAAAAAAATGCTGCAGCAGCGATCCAACAAATACGACAGGCAAATTAGTGGCATGTCCACTGTCGACATTTTCACCGCCACTAGAACCAGCAACGACTGTGTACGTGAACTCATCCGCAATATAGTACGTGAAGAGTTGCAAAAGGCTAGTGTAACACCTCATACTACGGTTAACTATTGCAACTGTCATCAAGGATGAGCTGCACCAGACCCTCCGGGACCCCTTGCCTTCTGATGCAGCTGCGCCAGCTCCGGCTGAATACCGCCGTGAGACAACATATGCGGAAGCCTCCAAACGTCCTGCTGCATCGCCGCCATTATTCATCCATCCTGTTCCTGCTGTTTTACTCCAGTCAGCGCAGCACATACCATACTAGGAAGGCACGTACACGCCACCGCCCTTGCCCTTTCTCCCTGGCGCTTCTGTCGCCCATCGTTCAATGCAACCAGCTCAGTACATCGACGATCGACACACGTCTCCTCGAAAGTCTGATGTTTGGCGCACACCTGATCGCCGGCCTCTGTGCTTTCACTGCGGAGTAGCTGATCACTTGTACCGCCAGAGCCCATATCGCCGTCTTGGGCTTTGCGGGTTCTCTGCGTACTGACCGCCACACCGTTACGGCCAAAGACCACGCCAAATCGAAAACTACCTCTCCCAGCAGCATGCACCACCATCTGCCGGGTGCCAGTCACGCTCGCCATCGTCGAGGCGATTTTCATCAACACCCCAGCGGTATTCTACCACACGGTCTCCAAGCCCCCGCCGGATGGATGGATGGATGGACGTGGCTGTACCCTTCAGATCGGGCGGCGGCTAACGCCACTTAGCCTTAATACTTAGTAAACTAACCATTAGATTTATATTTTTTCTTTGAATAGTGAGGGTGAGTTTTCGTACTTTGCAGTGAAGGGTTTAATTTTCACTCGTGCCTTGACTTTAGCCACCAATCAGATGACCTCCTTCTAGTTAGGTCTACCCGCTTAAAGTATATTTTGCCCTCCCTGTCCCTAAACCCCAGTGCTTTGAAAAACTCCGTGCCATCATCCTGAACTATAGGGTTAAGCCCTTTATAGAACATTATCAAGTGTTTGGTAGTTTCTTCTTCCTCCCCACACGCACTGCATACTGTGTCCACCCCTTCGTATTTGTCCCGATATGTCTTGGTTCGCAATACTCCCGTCCTGGCCTCAAACAGTAGAGAACTACCCCGAGTATTATCATAGATCCTTTCCTTGGCAATTTCCTGCCTAAAAGTTCGATAGATCTCTAGTGCGGACTTCTTAATCATACCGATTCTCCACATATCAGTCTCAGCTTCCTTCACCTTCTTCTTAACCGATAATTTTTTTGGTTTGGCCCCGTACTGTTTTCTAAGTATTTACCGGTCAATTTTCTGCTTCGATTCCTCCATTTTGCATCGAAATTCTTCATGCACAAGTAGCTGAATACCTTCCTAGCCCAACGCTCCTCCCTCATTTCTCACAATCGCTTCTCAAATTTTATTTTGCTGCTAGCTTACCTGCCCTCAAATGATGTCCATCCCATATCACCTTGTACTCCCTGATTTGATGTAATCCCGTGAGCTCCTAAAGCAAGCCTACCTATTCCACGTTGCTTAATTTCTAATCTTGCTTGAACTTCTGATCTCATGCACAAGACCGCATTTCCGAACGTCAGCCCAGGAACCATGACCCCTTCCCATATTCCTCTCACAACATCATACCTATTGTAATTCCACAGTGCCCTATTTTTCATCACTGCTGCATTCCTGTTACCTTTCGTCGTCACGTATATTTCGTGTTCTCTTGGGTACTTGGTCCTATTGCTTATCCATACGCCCAGATATTTGTATTTATCTGTTATCTCTAGCGTGACCTCCTGTATTCTAAGCTTACTACCTTTGTTATCATTAAAAATCATAACTGCTGATTTTTCCTTACTGAATCTGAAATCTAACCTATCTCCCTCATTACCGCAGATGTCCATCAATCTCTGCAAATCTTCCTTGTTGTTGGCCATTAGCACTATATCATCTGCGTACATTAATGCTGGTAGTGCCTGATCAATGAGTTTTTCTTGTTTGACTAAAGAGAGGTCGAGGCCAAGTCCACTTCCCTCTAAATTGGCCTCTAATCCTTCTAGGTACATCATGAATAACAAGGGTGACAGTGGACACCCCTGCCTAAGTCCCCGTTTTATCTCTGTGGGCTTGAATACCCGTTTTTTCCACTTTATAACTACCTTGTTACTTTTATAGATTTCCTTTAAAAGATTAGTGACTCCATCTTCCACACCCAGTGTGTCTAGTATTCCCCACAAGTCCTCTTGAACCACGCTTTCGTACGCTCCCTTGATATCCAGCCACAGGGGCCTGTGTTCCTTTTCTGCTATTTCGATGCACTGCGTTATTGAGAACAGATTGTCTTCCAACCTCCTGTGTTTCCGAAACCCATTCTGCAGTTCCCCCAGCACCCCCTTATCCTCTATCCATGCCTGCAGTCTTTCCTTTATAATCTGCATCGCCAGCCTGTAGACCACTGATGTCACTGTTATAGGACGGTAGTTGTTTATGTCAGCTGTGTCCCCCTTTCCTTTATAGATCATGCTCAACCTGCTAAGTTTCCATCCATCGGGAACTTCACCATCGATTATTATTTTGCTCACCGCCTCTCTCAAAGCCTGCTTAGACTTCGGACCCAATGTCTTTATCAGCATAATTGGAATGCCATCTGGGCCTGTTGATGCACTACACTTGGAAACCTCTTCTCAACCCTTTCCCACTCTCATTGTGAAAATGGAGCCATTGTGCCACTTGATCCATCCCTGTCTATTGTGGTGCATAAGGCACTTTGTTGAAAATTTTCTGTCACCCTTGTTTTTATATATTCAATAGCTTCGCCCCCTTCTAGCCTAGCACTTGAGCTGTAGTTATAAACCTCTGCTCCAGGGTTGTTTCATTTCTTAGGGAGTTTAGATGGTTCCAAAATTTCGGAGCTGCCTTTCTGTCCTTTTTATGTACTTCTGCCAGCCACTGAGCACCCCTTCTTCTAATTTTTTCATTGATCAAGAGGAATTCTTCCCTTCTGCAGCTTAGAAAGATTTTCCATTTTCTTTCAACATCATCTGTCGGTTTACCCCGTTTCTTAACATGTCTGTGTTCCCTAGAGGCTTCCTGACGTTTTGCTATGGCTCTCTTAACTTCCTCATCCCACCAACTCTTGTGCTTGTGTCTTCTTTTCCGGGGTGACTTGTCACGTGGCTTAGCAAGCTCTAGCCGAAACAGTCTAATTAGATTTGTGTATGCCCACACTGTTTTATTATCCTCAGTGATTACTTTCTCAATTTATTTTAGTGGCAATTTTAATTTGCCTTTCTGAATAAAAATTTTCCTGTAGTTGTTATCTTGTCTCCTTGCCACTTTCACTGCTCTTCCAAAACTTAGCTTGATACGTTTGTAGTCACTACCCAGACTTCTGGAGCCACCTTCATCTATATGCATTCCCCTGAGCTTATCGTACATCCTATGTGACATCAGTGCGTAATCTATCGTTGACTGCAGCCTTCCTAACTCCCATGTTATTGGCCAGTCACACTTCTCGGTAGTGTTGCAAATGATCAAATCATGCCTTTCACACATATCCATGATCATTTTGCCTGTTGAGTCAATATGCCCACCTATATCTTCTATGTGCGCATTCATAGCTCCTAGCATACTTATGTCGCACTCTCCTCCTAACTCCTGAATGTCATTTGATATACACTCTACCATTGCCTGGTTTTCCTCTCTGGCCTTCGCTCCCGTTCACAAGTACATGAAACCAAGGAGTGTCATTTGCCCTGCCACTTTCCCTTTTAGCCATAAAAGATCTTTGCATCCCTGCTTGACTCTTTGCCAACCCATGCTGTTATGTATAAATTCACCGATTCCATCCCCCCTTTTTGCAGCCTTCTGTTCTACCGCAATATTCCCATACGTAGTCCGGATTGCAGGGTGGTTGCTCCAGGTCCCGAAGATGTGTCTCCACAACCCCATATACCATCAGCTCCTCCTGCCTCAACTGCTCTTGTATCTCTTCCCCCTTTAACCTATTCCTGCCCCCCTGCAAGTTAATGTAGCCTACGTCTGACTTAGCTCGGCCCTTGTGCTTACGTCAATTTCTTCTCCCACAGACTTCGTGTGGCTTGAATATTTGTGCCCCTTTAGGTCCGTCTTTGGCTACACTGTTGGCCTCAGGGCTCTGGGTCCCCCTAAAAAAACTATGGCTTGGCGAGCCATTCCGTTATCGCCCTCCTGCCCGTCGCACCACTGTAGTGAATGCCATCCTGTGCAAAGGGACAAGCGCCGGGCTCGTACACGCCTTGGTTAACATCCATTACGCTGTATCCGAGTTGCCGGCTAAAACCCTTGATCACACAATTGGCCTCCACTACCCTCCTTTCAATCTCACGAGGCTGCCCCCAGACCTCTGGGACTGTGCATATGGTCACACGCACACTCCCAGAGGCTTCTCGGAGCTTACGCATCCCATCCTCTAACTTTCTTTGAAGGTTCTGATGCTTGCCCTTCAACACATCATTGAGCCCAGCATGAATAATGACTAGATTTTCGCCCTCAATGCGTTTTCTACAACCTCCTGAGCTTTGGCCAGTGCACCCACCATGCTCTTCCCTGACTGTGCCTCCACCCTGACTCTCCCATCTTCCTTCACTGTCTTGAAGACGCCATCCCTAAACCTGGCCACGTTAGAGTCCCCCACCACTAGGACCCTTCTACGCTCCAATCGCTGGCTTCCTGTTTGTGATGACGCCCCTGTTTGCGTCCCCTGTTTTTCTCTCTGCCGTCTGTCCTGTGTTTCTGCCCTGCTTGAAGACTGATGCGCCACCGAGCTGTATGTTCTCAGAGCCTCCGTGCTGTGGCCAGACACTGCGGCCCCCTGACCTCCCTTCTCGCCTGTTCCTTCCCGCCTGTCGCCTTTTCCGCTTCCCACGCCTTTCGTCTCACACCACTCGGGGCCGGGGCAAAGCGCCATTAGCTCCTTTACCCGCTGCTCTAGCTCAGTCCGCCCTTCCCGTTCTGTTCGAAGGTCGCCCTTCATTTGCTCTAATAGGCTGGCGGTAGCCTCCTACCTCTCACGCGACGCTCCGAGCTCTTTTTGAAGTTCTATCCTCTGCTCCCGTTCCGCCCTAAGCTCCCCCTGAAGCCCCTTGATGCTAGGCTCCATGCGCGGCACGGCCGCCTTCAGTGCCTCGCACAGCCTGCACACGAAGCTCGCCTTCTGCGATTCGGCCAAACTCGTGAATGCTGTCTGATCTAAGTAGCACCAGCGCTTGCATTCTTCGCACTGCACCAGCTCACTCTCACTCGTGGTTTTCCTAGCCTCCTTAGCCATCGCCCGCCCGACCACCGGACCGAGTGCCCGACAGGCCTACGTTCAACCCTAATGCCGACATCCAGCCACCTCCGTTAACTCTCCTACCTCAACAACTGTTCGAAGCTGCCACCTACACCACACACATACGTGTTCAATTTCGCTAGTAGCCTCTCACTAGGTCCCCTTCGTGCTCGGCTCTAGCTATTTAACAACTAACCGGGCGCCGCGACCTTCTTCAAAACAGCCGCCTAGCCCGTTCACGTGGTCAACGTGACTACAACGTTACCCGTGTCCCACACCTACAGTACTCGAAACGCTAATTATTGATTATGAGAAATAAAATAAAAATGGTGTTCACAAACACAAAGAAATAAAGAGAAACTTATCTCTCATTGCGCGCGTGCTGCTGCTGCATCAACCAACCTTGCACAACTTTGCACGACCTTGAATCCCTAGCCGAAGCGACCTCTGTGTGCGGGATCGCTGAACGTCGAAGCGCTGAAGACCTCCTATTGGCGCAGAACTGTAATGAAACCGGTCCGACATCACCTACTGCTGCAAAGGATAGCCGACTTTCACTCGACATAGCAGTGACAATTGATGGTTGTGCAGTTAATGCGTTAGTGGACACCGGCGCAGACTATTCCATACTGAGCGGGAAACTGTGAAAACGCATCTGAAGAAAGTCATCACGCCGTGGCGTAACTCGCAGATTCGGACAGCTGGTGGCAATATTCTGTGTTGTGTGGGTTGGTTCTTGTACGTTCGCAAACAAGCCGACGAAATTTCAGCGCATTCGGTCATGCCGGTAATTTCTAATCAAATATTTTTTTATACTATCGAGCGGCCTAGTGGTTGGGCAAGACTGGCGCGCTCGCTAGCCGTGACGTAGCGAACCGATTGGTCCGCGAGCTTCTGCATGGTGTGCAGTACGGAGGGTGATCGTGGTTCATGGTCAGCTGCGCTTGCAATCGAGTTGTTTCAGCGTTATTCAACGTCCTACTGTAACTGAATGACTTGCAGCGGTTGAAGCAATGCCACCGCGTCACCCATCCTGAGCTGTGGGGTGCCAGAGCGTACAGAGCAGAGAAAGTGCTGTGTCATTGTTCAAGTTCTCTAAAGAGCCTGCCAAACGCAAGGCTTGGGAGATAAACGCGCGCAGGAAGGACTGGTGCGCGAGTGACGCATCTGTTTCGTGCTCAGCGCACGTCACGGGAGACGGCTACAATGATGGCCTGCGTCTACTCGGCGAGTTCGGTTATACCAGTGAAACAGCAGATGCGGTGGCCGGACGCGACTGCAGCGTCTTCTAATCGTTAAGCTCACTTGTCAACCTCGCACGCTTGAAATAAAGCTACTTACTATTGCGGAAGGCCATCTGCAATATTTCCCACAACACCAAGGTCACTGGCTGGTTGGTTGGTTGGTCACTGGCATCTGGGTTCGCCCCGTCTTCGACGCTTTCTTCGTCGCTCGAGCTGGTGGCGATGGGGTCGAAATTAAAATGCGCAGCGTACACGACTTCATCGCCGCTTCTGCTGCTCAATAAATCATTACCGAAATCTTAAGCTGATGATGGTGCCAACGACATGGAGTTGGTACCGGTACTACTTCGCAGTACTTTTGACACGTGCGGACCACGTGGCAAGCAACACTCGCAACACAGTGAACACACTGACCGAGATGGGAGCAGACGACCGCACTGCTCCCATTGGTTTGTGACGTCACGCACGCCACGGCGAAATGGCAGTCACCGGCGGGGGGCGGAGTTTACAGCCGAAGACTTCTGCGGCTTAGTTTGGACTGAAATAATCTTTCACAGTCCAGTTTTCACACGTGTACAAGCATATTCGACCCTCTACCTTCGTTTTTCGCCGAAAACTGCAACTTGTTGGGTGACCATATCATGACCCTTTTAAGATGGCTGCAACTAGACTGGGAAAGACGGAACCATTTTTATTTGAGGCGAGGACTTGTGCTTGAAAAATGAGAACTGGAAATACAAGTGATGGACAATGTGCACTGATAACGACGAGAAAAGCGAAGGGCCGTCTAGTATTCTCATCATCACTGGTCTTTTATGCAGGCCAATGAACCTTCCTGCGTTATTGCCGCTGTTCCCACAAGCCACCGAACTTGTTTTCGCGTTCTTCGCGTGGTTTTAACAATAATTAGCTATTTATTTCCAACAAATAAGAAGGAGAGCGCGGGTAAAAGTCGTTTGAAACTTAAGCAACTTGACCGAGGCCTGCCGTCACCTCTACAATACAGGCAGCGATAGGAGACATGTGCACAAAATAAAGGCGAAAAAAATGTGTTGAACGTATTTTAAGAAATACAACCTCAAAATATTAATGCGATACCATACGGGGAAAACAGTCACATTAGTAACAAAAAAAATGAAGGAAGCAAAGCATATACTTTTGTTTACTTAGTGAATGTTGGAATTTCATTTTCACCAACATAAAAAACATCATTCATCATCATTTTCAGGCTCATCACACTCGAGGACACAAAGTCTTCAGCTATTTTTATTGTTTTATTAAAGAGCGTTCCTTCCGGGTGTTCCGTCTCTTGTCCAGCATGACTTCTTGGTAGCCGGTGGACTTTGAGCTTCAACAAAGTGAGCATGAATTGGTGAAATGTTCGTGTAGAAGTTACCGGTATTCCAGTGTCTAATTTATGAAATCAGCGCAAGAGAGTTGGTAGGGTGCAATATATTCTTTGCAAAGAATAATTTGCCCATGAAGCTTGACATTATTCTTACCAGGATGATGTTTAAACGCCAAGAAATAAAAAAAAAAGACTCCGCGAGTGAAACCTCAATGCATCAAAATGAAGCAAGAAACGCTCGTGGTAATATGAAACAATGTGAAAATCAAAATGAAGCAGGTTTCGAAGACTGAAGTGGAAACATAATTTTTTAGCTCTTGCAGTTTCGGTCCAAATAAAACATTTAACACTTCTGCATTCTCTTCTCATCAACCCACAGCAGCTTGACAGCAAAATTGTCCGCAAACAGCTGCTCAGATAGTGCCCAAGTCACAACGTTTTTTTCTCTACTTCCACAAACATTTCTCCTTCTTTTTCATTTTTTACACCCCTTCACCTCCTCCCGGGCATGGGGTATCAAACCAGAGTCTCCCTCTGGCTAACCTTCCTGTCTTTCCTTTATCTCCCTCAGCAGCTTGGATTTAGATCAGCTGTGACTTTATATCCCCTTTGACGAAAGAAAGGGAATTTCCTGTATGCAGAGACTGTTTTATCGGTCAATAAAGCATTTATTTACGGGTTTCCTTCCTTATTTGCGTCGTCAACGAAGTCGATTTCGCATAAGGCAGAGAAGAAGGTCTGCATGTGCAGGGGCGTTACTTAGTTCTCACTCAGGTTTGATGCAAATGCGTCAACATGCATTTAGGCATTTTTCATTGAACACCGGCGCCCAAAAACTCATTCCTTTGTCGCGAACAACGTTTGCTTGTATTATCACTCGCCTGGCATTTACACTAACCGAGCCAACTACCCCACTTCACCTACAGGTGGGCACCACCTGAAAACAGCATGTTCTTCATCTAACCCGGGGACAAACAGTGACTTCATCTTTGCTGGATATGCATTGCGAAAGTTTCCACTCCCATCGTTCTTTTTTTCTACATTGTTTTTGGATGTAGCCAACGCATCCGGGTCTGGCGCGAGAGCGCTCGCATTTCGACTCGCGCTTCCTCCGGTTTACATTTCCAACCACCTCTTGCGGCACCGTAGAAGCGTGAGACGGGAAGGAGTGGAGGCGGTCACCTTACAGTGCCGCTACTGCACGACGGCTTTGTGCAGCTTACAGGCGCGAATCGTTGATTTATGGTCTGCCGTTTGCATCGTGAGTTACACGTTATTCAGTAGATGCATTGGGTGTTGTAAAGACGCAAGTCTAAATATTTCGCTTTAACAGAAAGAAGGCAGAGGAAAAAAAAAATAAGCGAAACGACAGAGGGTTAGCCACATCTTAGACTGGCTGGCTACCCTGTGCTGGGGAAGGGGAGTAAAACATGATGGAAACAAGATGTTACAAAGAGAGAGAGGAAAAATATAGCGAAGTGAAAGGACAAATAAAGAGATTACGACACTGAAGTGTGTCTGTAAAAATAGTTGTCCGCAAAAAAAGAAGAAGAAAAAACGTAATAAAGTTCTCGATACCTTTCGGGCTGCGAATGAACTAGGCCAATGAAGCACAATTCTTCGTTTCCACAAAGGCCGATCATTTAGTCTATCTAAAGTTTCAGTAAGTTCTTGTCTTTGCACGTTAGCAGAAACAATGCAACAAGCGTTGAAAGTTAGGTGTACCTGACAGGCCCGTAGGCAGGAATTTTTTCGGGGTGGGGGGTGGGGAAGGGGAGGGGGGCACTTGTTTTATACCTTGAAGTGCACCTGTTTTTGTATTTTTTCTCGGTAAAACACCCCCTCCACAATATTAGGGGGGGGGGGAGGCAAGCTCCCTCTACGGCGACGGGCCTGGTGTCAAACAAGATGCCTCTGGTGTGGTCGCTCATTGTCGATGCAGATTCGCGCTTCAGAAACAATAGCAAGTTCTATGCAAGTGAACTTGATCTACGCGTATTTACAATTTTAACACGCCCGATGTAGTGCAACACGCAAGAAAAAGGTGATAAAAAAAGGCAGTGAAAGATGTACCCAAAAAATAAAAAGAAGAAAAGAAAGCATACCCATTAATGAGAAAGAAGAAAGATAACCCAGGACAGGCAAAAAAGGCTCCCGATCTGCGCACTTTTCAGGCTTTGTGCCCGTAAAATGCGAAGCCGCCTTCATTTTTTTTTTTCGCTCTGCGCAAGGAGGAGCGATGAGCGAGGCTGAAGGTTGGGGTCACTTGTACCTGCCATCATTCCAATTTCCGGAAATCGCTTTCAGCTGCGAGGACTATAAAGTTTCAGGAAAATTGATTCGACGGCCGGTGCCTATGCTGAATTGCGAACCGTCTTACCCTTTTTTAAATGCGAAGCATTTCTTAGCGAACTTTTGCGACATTAAGCGTATCTATCTATCTATCTATCTATCTATCTATCTATCTATCTATCTATCTATCTATCTATCTATCTATCTATCTATCTATCTATCTATCTATCTATCTATCTATCTATCTATCTATCTATCTATCTATCTATCTATCTATCTATCTATCTATCTATCTATCTATCTATCTATCTATCTATCTATCTATCTATCTATCTATCTATCTATCTATCTATCTATCTATCTATCTATCTATCTATCTATCTATCTATCTATCTATCTATCTATCTATCTATCCGCTTACGTTTGGGTGCTCTTGTGGTCACCCCCGTAACGTGGCGTGAACCAAAATTAGCATGGGAGGGTAAGATGGTTTGACAAATATGACGCGCGGGGCAAGACATGAATGATGTCATAATCCCGTTGCGTACATCGTCAAACACTTCCTGCCAAACAGTGGCATATACGTATACGGCCGTGTATGTGCTGATAGTATGAGCGTATGTGCCACCAGTGATTAACACTTGGTATCTACCCAGGTCCGATGAGAACACACATGGACAATTTTAGCGTTAGAGCGTTATGAAATACCCAAAATTGGTAGCGGCGACCCGATTAATGCGAAGAGTAAGTGTTAGGGTTGCAGCTGGAATCAAACCCAAGCATTGTGCGTAGGCAATGAAGCATTATACTAGAAAACTACGCCAGGTCTCGTAAATTCTTTTCAAATAGACGCTGATTTCGTGAAACGTCAATAGTGGTTGCAGTGCTGCCTACCCAATTTTATAAAGATTACATGTGTACTCCTGTGATACAGCGTTCACGTTGGGTTAACGTCATTTGTAGTTAGGTGCCATGCGCTAAATTTTATTTATGTAGCAGTGTTTAGGGCTACCATCCTCGCGAGCACCAGCGCTTCACAT
This sequence comes from Rhipicephalus microplus, assembly GCF_043290135.1. NCBI lineage: Eukaryota > Metazoa > Arthropoda > Arachnida > Ixodida > Ixodidae > Rhipicephalus > Rhipicephalus microplus. The sequence continues at coordinate 4,704,882 of NW_027464597.1, read as the reverse complement.
CAGCTTGTCGCTTCTGGTGTTGGTAATAATCATGTTCCGGTTGGCATCGTTGCGCAAGTTTGAACAACTGGTTATATAAACATCAGCAACTCTTCAACATATGTCTGTGCGTGCAACATTTGTGCCTATATTTAGAGTCATTTCATGAAGTGTCGCTCGATATAAAACTTGCAACACGGTCACCTTCCCTCCGCATGCTTCGCATAACGTCGATTCCCAGGTACGTGGGATCTGCCAAATTTTCTCGGTGGCCGATCTTTGACAGCAGGCAGATAACGTGTTACTGTGTTCGCAATGCCGAAAACAATCTCTCGAACCACCCGTCCCTATCGTCTGCTGCGGGCAACACACTCGGAAGAGTGAGGCACGTACACAAGACCGTCTTTTTTTTTTCTTTTTTTGGCAGCCAAGCCTGCAGCCAGGCGACTAGCTATCCTGGAAGCTGCGCGCGCGCATCTTTTGCGGTTGCGAGCTTTACTGCCAATGTTATTGTGCGCAGTTTTCTTTTCAGGCTTCACGAACGTTTAGAAACAACAGGGAGTCCTCTGTTTTGAGGGTGAACTGAATACTTGTTCGATGAATCCCGTTGAGAGAATAGTGGTGACTTAGGATCTTCTGTTGCCCGTATGAGGTTCGTTCAGCTGTATCTCAGACGGATGTTCGACTGCGGTTGGACTGAATCAAGGAAGCACTGACACAAGAATTTTCAACTTTTTTTTTGTTGTTGCTGCCTAAGGTAGCCTATGGCTTATTTATCGCGGCCGTGAAGCTTGTCTGCGTGAGTGCGCGACAGTTACTTATTCATAGACGTGTTTAGAGGGTCCAAGCACAATTTCGATTACAAAGAGGCCCGAGATAGGCAAGAGCAGTTCCGGTGGCTAGGTAAACACAGCTCCCCACGTGACCGCGCTTAACTGTGACTTGGCCACGCGCAAGTGGGTGCTGCACTAACGGGACAACACAAACTCATGACGTAAGTTTGTTTACGCTAGTTATCATTGTGGGGTCTTACGTCCCAAACCACGATATGGTTATGAGAGCCACCGTAGCGGAGGAGTCCGGAAATTTTGACCATCTGGTGTTCTTTATGTGCACCGACATCACACAGCACACTGGGCCTCAGCCATTTCGCCATCAAGGAAATGCGACTGCGGTGACCGGTATTGAACCGACGACCTTCGGTTCAGCAGGCGAGCACCCCAGCCATATTTCCACCGAGGCGGACTTGTTCGGGCTAGTTCATGCTGGCATCGCGTTTATGCACTGTGATAAGGCGAGAAAAAAAAAATGAAGACCATTGAGCTTCGCTTTTAGGAGTTGAACGCGATAGCGATATCTTGTCCCTAGTGCGTGCTTCAAACACTTACCCCCGTATTCACAAACGCTCTTCCACTCTACTTTCACCCTTCACTTGACAGGGTTGAGCACTGCGCCACAGGTCGGGTCAAAATGACGCTGCGCTACTCGAGAATCGCAGCACATTATCCCTGATATGCAGTGACTTTCCCTACCTAGAAATGGCGCTCCCATCGGCTTTCTCAAGTGAAGGTGGAGCGTTGAGTGAAGGGGCGTTCTAGAATACAGGGGTTAGTGCATCAAATGTTGTCGAACTTGCAAAGCACCCACTGCGTGGCGTTAAGCGAATAGGCGCAGTAACGTGCGTGCTTTGTGTAGGGGGTGACCGTCTTTAAACCACGAAACCGCTAAGATAATGTAAAGGTGGACGACATTCGACGAAGATCTAGCGGGCTGGGTGAAAATTCATAGGAATAAAGTAAGCTATCTGGCCACTTATGGTCCTAAGTTTCTAAAGCTAGAATTTAAAAACTATAAACTCAGCTGACATTTCGGGACCGATTCGGTCTCTTCTTCAGGGTTGACTGTTTGCTTGGCTTTCGAAGCTAGCATTTTTTTTTTACCTAGTGCATGCGTGCGTGGTCTGCGAAACCAGTGGAAAAACACTGCAGCAACAAAAAAGGCGGGAAGAAGGACGATGGAGAGAAGACATCCCCCCGAAAAAATTCGCTATAGCTTCGGAGTCGTCCGAACAGTCACCCGTTAAGAAAGGATCGAAGCGATCTCCATACATCGCGTCCGTTTACAGTTTATATATTTTAACTTTAGACTCTTGAAACTATAAGTGGGTGGAGAGCTTACTTTATTCGTATGCATCATGGTAATCACATGTTCGGACACCCGATAGCAATGTACGTTTGTATCACGCGTTTTTACTGCAATACTTCATGGTGTATTATGAACATGTATACAGGACGCGTGTGTATGTAAACCATAAATGTTACTGAATTTGCAAGTAGAAGAAGTTACTTTTACTGCAGTCACAAGCAGACGCGTGGTTGCGTGGTAGAACACCAGCTTGCCGCGCAAACGAGCCGGGTTCGATCTTCACTCGGACTGAGAAGATTTCATCCTTTATTTCATTTGCATCTTTCTCGTTTCATCGCACACGCACAGGGTGACGATTTTTCGCTCGGAACGAACGACGCCGACACTGACGTCGACGCCCGAATGAATTTCTGATAAGCGACATTTTTAACGCGACCGCGTTAAAAGAAGATTTGCACCATGTGTATGCGGAAGGGAGCAGCTGGTCCTAACGATCTTCTCTTTTTTTTTCGTTTTGATGAAGTGATAGTTACAGTTATCAGGTTCATGTCCAATTTTTCTGTTGCCACATGTATACAACGTGTAGTATAGGCTGAAGATAATAGTAAAAAGCGCCAACGTGGGTTTCTCGACCCCAGAGACGCCTCACAAGTTGTGCAGCCTTCACGGGTTTCTGCGGGCCTTATGGAGCACACGACGCATATCGTCTCTAGCGCGGAGAGGTTTGTTTATTTTATAGTGCCGGTGACGCGCGGAAAAAAGTTACATCCGTCAAAGGTATGGGCTCTTGTGCTTCTCAAGGACCACCAGATTACACGGGCTCTTGCGAAAGCATACAGGCATACATGGTAACCCTTGCACAAACACACACAAAGCGCAGTTGAACTCCCCCCTCCTCCCCTCTTTCAATCCCGAAAAATATGTACTTCCCTGGCTGACGTACTTCCCTCTCTCTGTCTCTTTGGTCTACAATTTTTGAACATCACATGGCTTTGAAGCCGAAACGTTTAGTGAATAAGGATGATACATCATGGGTACACGTGACATAATAAAGTAGGAAGAACTGCATATAAATCCTGCAAAGTAATGTGCAAACACTGTAGAGCAAACCATTTGCAAAAGAGAGGGGGACTGAACGCATAATGGTAACACCTACATTAGTATAATAAATATACCGTTAAATTTCGGGCAATGGAGACAGAACGGTGCGAAAAAAAAAGAATAAAGGAGGCAAGAACACACACACGCTGCCAGGCGGAAGTGTTACAATAACTGAACAAAGCGAGTCGCTCGCAGAGACTTATAGCGACATTTATGTGACGCTAAAGTGATTCAAACTGATAATTTCTACCCTGAAAACTTCAGTGTTCTTAATTTCACAACAACAGGTTCATTATATACTTAATCAGAAAATCAATCGTAAAAGGCCCACTTATTAATTTTTTTCGCTGAAACCTCCGAGTGCACATGTGACGCTGCAAAGTACAAATCACTTTTTCCCCTCTTTCAGCCAACCCTTTTGAACGTAAGTTCTTGACGGTAGTTAGAATGAGCCACTAGAGCCTCAGACAACAGTGTGGTACATTTGTTTATTAGGAACTGCGTAGGGCCTAGTAGGTGCTGTCCAAGGATGCGACGTCATGATTACTGGTTCAGAATTTCGAAGGTGGCGTTGTCTCCGTGCTTGCTTATCACGTGTTTGCTCGCTTGCCAAGCATCATCTTGCGACAAACGCATTTTCTGTATTGTTGAAGAGTAATTTACTTAAACGTGAAAGATGATTGCTTCTTAAGGTCCTTTTAAGCACAGCCTCCCCCACCTCACCGCAGAACTAAGCAGAATATCACGTGTCATAATGTCATAGCTGATGAGAGCACGCTGTATGTCGGTGCAAATTACTTCTACCAGGACGACAGACTTGTCAGTAGCGATTTCTTGGCCGGACGAGTCCGACGAAAATGTCGACGCAGCTCATTCAGCCCAGGCACGGCTCGTCGTTGAGGTATACGCCCGGCTCAGTTGTCGACGCGCTCATGCTTAGCCAACGCCATCTAGACATATAGGGTGCTGTCACCCTCTGACCTCTGCCAACGTCGCATCCAGCTGCCTCTCTGAACAGCATTGCAAGCGCACACGTAATGAACGTGAGCAAATCTAAGCCGTGGTAGTCTGGCTGCCTGAACCAAGAAAAAGTCTTCCGCGGCGTTGCAATCGTGAGGTGCCGTTGTGAGCATGCACAGGTAGCGGAGACTCTGCACTTGCGCCAGAATCGCCGCCACGTGGTCACACAGCATCAAACTTCGGGTCATCAGCGTCAGAGAAGACAACCAAGGATTGGCCGAGAGAAGCTCTCCTAGCTCAGCAAGGCACTGTGCTCGCTTCGTATTGTTGACATTGTCCTAACCTAATCGAAGTTCTTGGACCCGGCACTTGACCAAGAACGTCAAGTTCGACATTATCGTCGATGCTGAGATGGTGCAGCCGGGTCTTCCTCCGGAACAGCTCGAAACTGGACCCCGTGAAACGCAATGGCAACAGGCAGGCCCAACATGTGAGCTTTATATCACCACCGGAGTGGCTAGACAGGACGTCCAGGAATTCCAAGAAGGCGTAGCCGCGGGCCAGGGACTCCAAGGAGTTTGCATGGTTGACTACACAGGGTGTGAGCGCCAGCGCTCGGAACTTCGGCAACGTGGACTCCACAAGGTCGCAGCCATCGACATCAAAAACGAAGTGAAACGCTGTCAGGTTCAGCTCGGTGATTGGGGAGACGCAAGTCTAAAAGAAGTGCCTTATGGGCTCTACATAGCCCTGGTGCATGACCGGAGGCAACGAGAACGGGGCACACCAGCGTGCCATCAGGCTGAGAGTGAGGCGTGCGACGTCTTTCCACGACTCTGGTATCACACTGGCGCCTGAGAAAAGATGGCTGATACGAGAATCGTCCTCCAAGTAGACGATGGTTTGCTGGACGCCCGGCAGGTCCATCCTTCGGTCAACCATGCCGGCCAAAGTGAACACGTTGAAAGACCACGCAGGTTTCACGAGTGTGACGAAGTTGACCCTGATGATGTCTCGCGGATGGAATCGCAGAGGTGGCTTGAGCTGTACTCGCAAGAACGTCGGAAACGGCCGTAATTCGCAGATGTATGTAAAGGCCTCGAGTTTCGGGATAAGGCTTGACATCTGACGTAGAGCACGAATCTCCAGTGTCGCATTTCCAGAGTAAGCCTCGCCACTCGGGACGGCGTGTACGTGAAGGCGCCAAAATTCGGAGCATATAGTCAAAAATTGGTTCGAAACAGCACGACCGTGCCTGCTGTGACTTCGACCTCGATGTACACTCTACTCACCTTGGGCCTGTAGATCTCCGGTAACTTTTGCATGCACTCGACGGTGCCATGGACGTCATGACAGCCCTTGTCGTACAGCGACCATTCCAGCGTCTTGAGGCACGTCAGCCTCAGACACAAGATCCTGAAGATTTCAGATGGATGGAAAAGACAGTTGACGCAGTGCAACTCTCGCAGGATGAGGCAGTAACCAGCCCATCTGAGGATATCTGAGGAGTGTAACATTAAATAGTTCGTGAAGTGTAGGTTTTCAACCATGGCAGGTACTATCCGCTCTTGAATTAGTTCTATGCGTGTAGTCTCCAGGAACTTCTCTATCACTCTTTCGTCGATTGCCCAATGACACGTCACACTCTTCATGATCGTCGACCTGAATGCGAATCTCTTCAGCTCGGGCACTGCTTCGAGCATGTTTGAGAGTTTCGGCGTCCAAATAGCGAAATATCACAATCCATGCGTCTTGTGGCAAAGGTCCGATGAGATATTGAGTTGATAGACGATGTTGCGAAGCTGTAGAGGTGGATGGCATCGCTTATACCGGTGTGGCCAACTTGTAACCTGGCACAATAGATGCACTGAACTTATTATTTCACCCAAAGCAGATGATTCATTCAAAGAGATGGAGCTTTTCCTGGGCTTAAAGGAGACCTCTCAATGCATTCGTGGTTTTTAGAAGGCTACTCACTCGCAATTAGGGTTAGTCCTTGGCTACTCGGAGACCTCATAGTACGACTGTGGTGTGTACGGATAGCTACTAGCAAGCGAATGCATACGCAGAAATGCAAAGGGCTTAAACCATTGGTCTTGGATAGCAACCTTCTTTTTTATAATATTTTTAAGAGTGGTTGGTAGAAACGAGAGAGAGAGAGAGAAAGAAAGGGCGGTATTATGACTCAGCATTTTCTAGTAAGTGTGAAAAACAAAACTCCACGGGGAAGGATAAGTGAAGTGATTGCCGCAAATCTTGGAATGATAATGCGAAAAGAACAAAAATTGGTGAGGTCATCGTATATCATGTGCGTGAATGGAAATGACTACAGCTGCTCTAAGTGAGAAGAAGAGGAGAATAAAAAGATGCAACCTCTGTGCCTCATAGGGTGCGTCTGCACTGTCACGCCAGACTCGAGGAACCACAGGCTTGAATCGTTGCTATTAATTCCTTTCCGTCACCGGGGTGTCTCGATTTGCAGACTCTGACACATTCGTTGCGGTGACGAGATGGCAGATATCTTTAGTGATGACGAGGCCTCGAGAGGTGAAAAAGTGTTATAACAGATATGTGACGATAAGATCAAATTTTCGCAATTAAACGGGCAAGGAGAGGCAGGCACGGGGATGAGAGTAAGGCAAAAAGTGAAAGCTACGGCTCAAAATGGCACATATGATACTGGCTGAAAGTAGTGAGTACCATCCGAAGTATCAGAATATTTAGTATTGCTACATGTAGGCTGCCAGAATGCGTATTTTTGACGCGCGTGTGCGCCCGACGAAGAGGACGCAAATCGCTTGCTGCTCGAGCTCAGAGCCGGACTGGCTGCAGTGCTGCAACCACTCTCAACTATATTTTGTATATTTTGCGTATAGCCTACAGTGTAAGTGACACGTTACTCACGTAACAATATCTTTATTTGCAGTGCATTAGGCAGAAATTTGTTTTGGTGGAGGCATGTCGTCGATCCGAAGTGGGGGCTGGGAATCCAAGTGTGGTCGGGTGTCATTTTGAGCTTTGTCGCTGATGGCACAAAAAAATGAAGTGTTACACGCGCTCCATATTCCCCACGTACGTCATGCTTTGTACGCCTATTATATGACACTGTGGGCAACCCAGGGTTCACTTGGCAGCATTGAGGCCAGCCTGCAACAAGCAGCATTGGTCGTGGAGGACTACGCACGTCGTTGCGGCCTCGAATGGTCTCCAACAAAATCGGAGTATGTACATCTCCGCTCCGAACACAAAGACACGACAGAAATTGCAATTTCGTTGCGCACCGGGTCAATCCCGGAACGCGAAGAAATCCGCGTCTTAGGACTCTATACACAACAGCCGAAAAGCTGACACAACCCAGCGCAAGCTACGTACAGTTGGAGATCAGGCAGGTGGCATGGTTTGTCGGGTCTCGAACAAGTAAGGGGATCTCAGTAGTCGCGATACTCTGCAACTCGCCAACATTTTCTTGACCAGTCGGATCCTGTGTTCGACCCCCTACCTACGTTTTCGCCAATGTGATGTAAATGCAGTCGAATGCATTCTCCGCAAGATATACATCGCACTTTACACCTCCCAATCTTGACGTCTAACCAACGTCCTGTAGATTTGGATATGACCAACACGCACGGGGAACTCAAAGACGCCCATCTCACCAACAGTACCTGCGGCTTACCAGGTCGCACGCTGGGAGATGTCTCTTACACCGACTTGATATATCCTACACCTATCTGGCAGAAGAGCGGACCATAGTCCCCGAGGACGGGCGTAGTGCATTGGTTATTCAGCCTTTGCCCCAAAACATGGCTAGGGATGCTCACGAAGGCAGGCGAGCTGCGCGGGTGACAGCCTTGCGAGGACGCTATGGGTCCCGTTTTGGAGTCTTCTACACGGTTGCGTCTGGCCCTCACCGCGGGGGGTGATACACGGAAGCCGTAGTCCATGATATTGTTCGCGCTCAAGGACTCACTTTTCGAGCCCCGGACATTCCTCAAGCGGAGGAGGTCGCCATAGCTCTCGCCGCAGCGGAGCCCGCATCTAAGATCATCATTATGGATTTGATGAGTGCGTGCCTAAACATTGTCGAGAACCGACGCTGCAAGGGGCCTTCACTCGTTCGCTAACACCATGTCGGAAACTTGGCTGAGTGACCCCAGTGTCAGGAACCGCCGCCTACACAAATTGGACCCATCGAGAAAGCTTAAAGTTCTATCGGACCTCTCCCGCCATGGTGCAACTTTACTGTGCCGCCTGTGCTTAGGAGTAGCTTTTACAAAGGCGTACTCTTTTCGCATAGGAATGACGGATAGCTCCCGATGTGAATTGTGCGACACTGACGAGACAATAGAACATCTACTGTGTTCATGTGAACATTTTGCGAGCGAACGCGACTTGCTACGCGAAACGTTAGAAACACTAGACAGTAGACCTTTTTCCGAAGAGAAGATACTTGGCTCATGGCTCTACGCGTGACTGGCCAGCAAAGCGACGCGGGCATTGCTAAGCTTTCTAAAGACAACCGGACTACGCGACCGCTTATAAGCGTGCAATGGACAAGTTCACATTTACACACACGTTGCCCTTCACTTCTCTCTCTCTTCTCCTTTAATCCCCTCACCCCTTCCCCCAGTGCAGGGTAGAAAACCGGACGTGCGTCTGGTTGACCTCCCTGCCTTTCATTTCTTCTTCTTCTTCTTCCTCCTCCTCCTCCTCCTCCTCCGCGTGCCTAAATCTTACAAAAGATCGCATCACCAGTTGCGCCGCTTGAATCCTGAAGGGGTGTTATCTGGACCGCCCATACACACGTTAGGCATCTGGACGCCAGCTCACGTAGGACTAGTTGGTAACGAGGCTGCTGATGTCTCAGCCAGTGCACTTGATTACTGAGAACCTCCTCGTCCTCCATCGCCTGACGATTGAAAACATCATCCAGTCACCTTCTTTCGTGAGATTATCATCATTATCTCCATCATCAGCCTACGTCCACTGCAGGACAAAGGCCTTTTCCATTTCCGGCAGTCAACTTGGTCCGTTAATTGACATATGCATGTGGTAGGTAGTAGCCAGATACTGCACTAGGGTGGCCAATCGTTCTGTGGTAAGGGAGTGCGTTACCGGCGGTGGCACCGATGAGGCCGTACCACAGGCCTTTTAATGCAGTTCCATATCACCACGCGGATTTAAAAAAAAATCCTGTTGGGAACTGCGCGGCACCGGAATTGGAACCACGAACCTCTTGCATGTGAGGCTGATGCTCTAAGCACTAAGCCATCGCTGCTAAAGCAATGGCTTAGTGTGATGTTATAGCGATGTTATAGTTGTAGTTATAGCGATGTGCATATCAAACAGGCTCCAATTTCCGGTCCCGGCGATGGGCCTAAATAAGGCGGACGAGCGCTGGCTATTACGCCTTTACACAAACACAGTATTGTGCCCGGCAATACTTAGGCATTTCAGTCCGACCTTCTCCTGGGAATGCCCACAGTGTGATCATCCGCTTGCGGATACTTTTCACATGGTGTAGACATGCTCATCTAACCAGGCGGTACCCCAACCACTTCCCCTTCACTCCACTACCCGAGAGAGTTGGGAGGCAGCCCTGCACGAATGCTCGGCCTTGGAGGATCAAAGAGCCCTCGTGGCCAGGGCGTGTGTCGTTGCGGAAGCCACAGGGGTCCAGGACTAGGGACTGCTCCTAGAGTTTGTACAGGGTCGAGCCATAAGGTCACCCCTATCTCTCATTAATTGATATGTGAAGTTTAACGTCCCAAAGCCACCATATGATTATGAGAAACACCCCCTGAGGTTCTTTAACGCGTACCCAAATCTGAGCACACGGGCCTACAACGTTTGCGCCCCCATCAAAAATGCAGCCACCGCAGCCAGGATTCGATCCCGCGACCTGCGGGTCAGCAGCCGAGTATTTTAGCCACTAGACCACCGCGGTGACGTGCCACCCCTATCTCTCTCACTTGTAAATAGTTTCAATATACGTTTTTCGCCACCACCACCACCGTGTGTCAATGTCTAAATGGTCCCTCGAACACCAGCTTCTCGTCTTGGTCCAAGACCACCCTATAGCATGCCTGGAGAAAAACCTATGTATTTATTTATTTATTTATTTATTTTGAGACCCCCAGGGCCCGAGGGCATTACAGAGGGGAGTGGCTTATATTTTTAACACAACATAATGAAAAAGCGGTCAATTGATGGTTACATGGATCAGTAAAAGAAACCAACAAGAAATAGTCCACATTATAAGAACAAAAACAGGTATTAAAGAACTACAAAGTTTAACAGGTCTAGTACTTAAAAAACAAAGATAAAGCAAACGCTATAACACTCAACCACAAGCACGTGCCTATAAAAAAATGCATCGTTTCAACAGCATATGACAAACAACAAAGTGCTACTGAAAAATGGAAATACTATATTCCTCAAAATTATGGCGACAGGTTAGTTATAGCAGCCTTAAACATAGAGTTATTAGTAATCTCGACTACAGATCGGCGAAGGTGATTCCAACTTTCTGACGTACGAGGGATGAATGAATAGTAAAAATGGTTGGTGTGGCATGTGGGAATGCCAACCTTATGACGATGGTCGATGCGAGCAGATACATAAGAAATAGGGGTTATCAATTTCCTCTTAAGGACTGAATTGTCGTAATATATCTTGTGAAACAGGCAGAGGCGAGATATTACCCATACGTTGTGAGAGCAGAGGTAATGATAAAGTTGTTTTCATGGAAGTGACGCTGGAGGTGCGATGGTAGTTAGGAAGAATGAAATGAGCAGCCCGACTCTGGATGGATTCAAGCTGATGAATGAGTGTTTCTTGGCTGGGGTCCCACACAGATGCAGTATATTTCATTTTGGAACGGACTAATGATTTATACAGACGTAATTTTACTGGAAAGGAAGAAAGATGAAAATTACGGCGTATAAAGCCCAGCGTGCGATTAGCGTTATTGGTTACACGTGTTACATGCATCTTGCAGGAAAGATCAGAAGTGATGAGTACGCCTAGATATTTGTAACATGACACAGGTTGAAGGTTAGTATTATTAAGATTACAAAATGACAATGTTGTATCGCGACGTGAAACGCGCATGTGCTTGCATTTGTTAGTGTTTAACTCTATGTTCCACGTGTTAGTCCAGTCACGACACGGTTTATATCTGATTGAAGAAGATCAACGTCAGAGTCGCTGTTAATAACATGGTATATAACACAGTCATCAGCGAAGAGGTTTATTGATGAACATAGATTATCAGGTAAGTCGTTTATGTAGATGAGGAAAAGCAAAGGTCCCAGCACAGAGCCTTGAGGTACGCCTGTATAAACTGCAGCAGTGATGGATGAGGTGTTATTCACAGTGAAAAATTGGGAACGATAAGTGAGAAAAGAGTGAAGCCATTGAAGAAAGTTCGGATCAATGTTAAGTTTGCTGAGTTTTAAAAGAAGCAGTTGATGAGAAACCTTGTCGAACGCTTTTGAGAAGTCCAGGAATATGCAGCCGACAATGTAACCCCTGTCAAGAATGGAATTTAGGTCATGTGTAAATGTCAAAAGTTGTGTTTCACATGAAAATGACTAGTGAAATCCATGCTGGTGATCTGTAAAAAAGGAGTTTGACTGTAGAAAAGATGCGAGATGAGAGCAAAGAACACGTTCCATAACTTTACATGAAATGCATGTGAGTGATATTGGTCGATAATTATATGGAGAATGCCTATCCCCAGAATTGTGCAAGGGAAACACCTTCCCTGCCTTCCAGTCTTCCAGTTATGCAGCGATTGCTGAAATATATTAGTGAGAATAGGGGCACTGTATACTTTATTACTAATTAAAAACTTTGAATTGATGCAATCTACACCACATGATGATGCAACCTTTGGATTTTTATGATTTTTTTCTATACCGGCAGCATCAAAGACAATGGTGTCCATTGTTAAGAAATCCGGACTAGCATATGTGGGAGTTACGGAACACACATTTTGTGAAAAAGCAGAAACAAATACAGAGTTTAGAACATTTGCGGACTCATCAAGTTTGATTATACGATATTTTGCACCTTTAAAGGTGATTGAGGAATTGTCTCTTTTGTTCACTACATTCCAAAATTGCTTAGGGTTGGTAATTAAAAGAGATGGTAATGTAGTATTGAAACATGAATCCATGGTACCTTTAGGGCTTGTTTGTATTCCGTAGCTACGACCTGATAATCACTTCAACGTTCTTGAGTGCCAGTTACCTTTGCAGAGCTGAAAATGCGTTTTTTTTCTTATTGCGTAGTCGTTTAAGCGATTGATTGAAACATGGTGATTGCAGGTTAGATGTGATGACTATGCTTGGCACATATTTTTCTATGAGTGATAGAATCTTTCCTTTGAATAAAGTCCAGTTAGTATTAATGGAGCGATCATAAAAGTTGTGCATGTAATCACTTAAAAAAGCTGATAGATCATGACTAATAGCATCAAAATCTGCACGCTTATAGTCCCGGATATATTTTTTGTGGTTCCTACTGTGAGGTACTGTGCAGGTGAAAGAAAAATGAGGCAGCAAGTGGTCGCTTCGCTCCTGTAAGTAAGATATGGAATGGAAAAGATCAGGCGCACTGGTGAGCACTAAATCTAAGAAGTTAGATGTGGTAGACGTAATTCTTGTTGCCTGTGTCATCAGCTGGGACAAGTTAAAATCCTTACGCAAATTCGAAAACGCGTCTCCCGCTCCGGAGAAAAGATGACAAGGGGAATGCACGTTTGACCAAACTATATTCGGGAAATTGAAGTCGCCTAGTAAAAGGAGTGGACTATTCGGATACCCTACTGTTAGCATGCAAATGACATCATGAAGCTCGTCAACAAAAGTGGATGAACAGAAAGGTGGTCGATAACAAGCGCCCAATATCAACTTCTTGGAACAAGTTTGTATTTCAACCAAAACAAGTTCCAAAGCACTACTAGAATGAATTGGAAGAGAGGAAATCGTGTCTGAAATCGCGATAAGCCCACCACCGACACACCGAACACCTCTGTCACAACGGTAAATGTTGTAGTGTTTTTTGCAATCAAATAATTCACTGCTATCAACCTGCGCAGACAACCAGGTTTCAGGAAGGCAGATTATGTAGGCGTTTGAAGCATCGGTAACAGACACGTTTTGGAATTAGGCTTCGAATATTTGTGAAAAAAAAATGAAAGTTGGTTTGCGACTGGTAGCTTTGATCCACTTCCCCTCACGTACCGCTATTCGGCGCTACGCGAGGGGAAGTGGATCAAAGCTACCAGTCGCCCTATAAGATGAAAGACCCTACAGCAGCGTTTCCTGACTCTCCAGCCAGGAGGGCTGGGGGCATGCGCCATGGCACCATGCGAAAGGCGGATTCCTGGCAACATTAAAGAGCTAACACACAAGCACCCCATTGGACTGCTCATTTGCGTGTGACTTGCGGTGCAGTATCTCTTTCGCGCTAAGCATATCTTTGCCTTTCTAACGGTCTGAAAGAGGAGACAAGCCGCTGTGGCTTTCCCGTAATTTTGATATGTCCAGTGAAAGAATCGGCGGAAACTGCGGTCTTCTCGCTCGCCGCGCGGAATAACCATATAAGCATCAAACATAGCACGCGGGATCGAAAGCCAAGCCGCTGGTGCAGGTGAAATGAGTAGCCACTTTCCAAGCGGAGATAATGCCACAACGGGCGTAATTCAAAGCTGCTTCGAGAAGCGGAGCGTCCCCCTTGTGCGACGTATGCGGTAGGCAGCTATATTATATGCCGGAACACGCTGCTTTCTAATTATTACGGATGCTCATTTTGTAGTTTCATGTTGCCTCATTGCTCACGGAACTAATCGGACCTGAGCAGACAGTTGATGGATTTAATTTGACTGATATGCGGGGTTTAACGGTCCAAGAATAAAACGTCATTATAAGAGACACCGTATAGGAGGGCTCCGGAAATTTCGACCACCTTTAACGGGCCCTCGAAACCTGAGCACACGGGCGTACAGCATTCTCGCCTCCATTGAAATTGCTGCCACCGCAGCCGGGATTCAATCCCGCGACTTGCGGGTCAGTAGCCGAGTACCCTATAGCCACTTGGCAGCAAGGGCGGCAGCAGGCTTCACGTGTGCTCACAGACTCTGCGCATCTTTTACGCAGGCATTGCTGATACCGTGCCCAGCATTCTGGCTGTGGTGGCTGTACTACCGTTTCAACTTGCAACGCCGCGGATGGGAAAGCTGTGGTTCCGACGCTAGCATCACCTTTCAAGCAACGAAATGCTGACTGCGACACTGCCCCCCTCCCTGCCCCGTTGGATCGTCATCTGTTCGGACAGTACAAAAGCACCGAGCGCACTGTATGCTCCTTCACTTGGCCGCAACGGCGGCAGCAGGCTTCACGTGTGCTCACAGACTCTGCGCGTCTTTTACGCAGGCGTTGCTGACACTGTGCCCAGCATTCTTAATGTGGTGCTGTACTGGCGTTTCAACTTGCAACGCCGCTGATGGGAAAGCTGTGTTTCCGACGCTAGCATCACCTTTCAAGCAACGAAATTCTGACTGCGACACTGCCCCCCCCCCCCTGCCCCGTTGGATCGTCATTTGTTCGGACAGTACAAAAGCACCGAGCGCACCGTCTGCTCCTTCACTTGGCCGCAAGGGCGGCAGCAGGCTTCACGTGTGCTCACAGACTCTGCGCGTCTTTTACGCAGGCGTTGCTGACACTGTGCCCAGCATTCTTAATGTGGTGCTGTACTGGCGTTTCAACTTGCAACGCCGCTGATGGGAAAGCTGTGTTTCCGACGCTAGCATCACCTTTCAAGCAACGAAATTCTGACTGCGACACTGCCCCCCCCCTGCCCCGTTGGATCGTCATTTGTTCGGACAGTACAAAAGCACCGAGCGCACCGTCTGCTCCTTCACTTGGCCGCAAGGGCGGCAGCAGGCTTCGCGTGTGCTCACAGACTCTGCGCGTCTTTTACGCAGGTTGGGAATCAGCCAATTTTTGTTTCTACTTTTATTTGCTCTTGCCGCTGCTTTCATTGCTGCCATTTTTATCATTTTTATTATTTTTATTTTGGGCATTGCTGTTTCATTAGAGGATGTCGAAGAAGATCAGATCACTTTTTGATGAGCTGAAATGTGAAATTAGGGCGGAGTTCAAAGATTTCGAAGAAACAATCGAGGGAGACTTTCGCAAGGAACTAAGGGATATTAAAACCTTTCTGGCTACGGCAAACAAGGAACATGAAGAAATTAGAAATGAAAACCAAGCCCTGAAAGCCTCAAATGCTGAGTTTAAGGTACTGTGCTCGGATCTCGCACGGCAGGTAATTGACCATGAGAACAGAATGCTTCGGGCTGAACAGTATTCCCGGAGGGCAGATGTCGAAATTAAAGGCATTCCGTACGAATACTCCGAAAACCTAACTGAAATGGTCGTAAAGATTGGAAAAAAAGGTGGGCGTGCCACTTGTCGTGACTGATATCAGACGAGCAAACAGCGTTCCAATGGCACAAAACCCAAGCAAAAAAAAAAAAAAAGTGGCAGTGCAGTTCGAGCAGAGACAAAGGCGGGATAACTTTTTGAGGAATGCCGGCGCAGCAAGCCTGAAGTGTTCTGATCTCGGCATTGACTCTCAGTCAGCGGTGTTCGTAAATGAACATCTGCGCCCAGAACTGAAACGACTTCTTGGTCAGGCTACGGCACGCAAGCGTGAGACTGGTTGAAAATATGTCTGGGTTCGCGATGGAAAAATCTTTGCGCGGCAGACTGAAAACGCACCCAAGATCAAAATCGAAAGCAGTGATGACGTAAACAAAATGAACAGTTGTTCGTGAAAGCAGTGCAGCGAAAAAGGCGGTTTGTGTTGTGGGCACAAATATTGCGGCCTCGCTGTAAACGAGAATTTCGGTTGTTTGTTTCATGCTTACTTTTTGTTCCTAAGTGGGTCAAGTACCACGCATACTCATGAAGTTGGGTTTATGTTTTTTCATGAAATATATGCTTTCATATATCACAAAAAATTTGATTTGTGGGGTTTAACGTCCCGAAACCACCATATGATTATGAGAGACGCCGTAGTGGAGGGCTCCGGAAATTTTGACCACCTGGGGTTCTTTAACGTGCACCCAAATCTGAGCACACGGGCCTACAACATTTCCGCCTCCATCGGAAATGCATCCGCCGCAGCTGGGATTTGAACCCACGACCTGCGGGTCAGCAGCCGAGTACCTTAGCCACTAGACCACCGCGGCGAGGCCAAAAAAAAAAATTGGCGTGTGAGTGTTTATTTAAGGGAATACATTTCACTCCCCCTTATTGCCTTGGGATGCACCAGTGCTCTTGCAGTAGCTTGTTTTCATTACTATTTTTCATTGATGCTGGCTATCTAGTTTGTGGCTATGAAATCTGTTCGATAAGAATAGTTGTCGCAAATTTCATCGTTGACCTGTCGTTCCAACGCACGGTTTATGTCGCAATGAATATAAACTTTACAATGCACGATTTCCTGTTGACCCATCAGCATCTGAAGTGAACACTTCTAGTGTTACTCCGTCAGGGTTAAAGCAAAATACGGTCGAGAACTACGATTCACTTCTTACTTTTATTCATTTAAATATGCAGTCATCACGAGGCAAACAGGATGAATTATGTGTATTTCTGAGTGATTTACGCTTTTCATTATCTGTAATTATGTTGACAGAAACGTGGTTTTCGACTGATGATGATATGCATCTAAAAGATTATAATGCAGTTTTCTTGAACAGACCCATTAGAAGAGGTGGAGGCACATGTATGTTTATTAAACAAGGTATTAATTATGAACTGCTTGATGACCTGTCTTTATGTACGTCAGATATCGAGGTAATAAGTTTGAAATGTGGGAAGTTTCTTTTTGCGGTGGTGTACCGTCCACCTGATGGTAATTTAGGTGAGTTCTTCGAGCAGCTGGACGCGATATTCTCTCATGTTAATATGCGTCAGTATAAATTAGTCCTAGCTGTCGACCTAAACTTTGACATGCTTTCAAGTACATCAAAACAGTCCGAATTTCATATGCTTCTTGATTCGTATTTGTTACCAAATGTGATACTGCGACCAACTCGCATTTCAGCAACTAGCGCTACGTTACTGGACCTTTTGATTACAAACTTACCACGTAAAATTCTGCTTTCTGGGACAGTCAACATTACACTTAGTGATATTTTGCCGATATATTTAGTTATTGATAAGTGCCGTGTCGTATCAAACCCAACCTACCAATTCCGGTGCCAGAATATAACTGAAAACTCTCTTTCGCAGTTTAGAGATGAAATCTCCAGAAAAAATTGGGCAGCAGTGCTCTCATGCTCATCAGCAAACGCAGCATACGACAGTTTTATGGAGATAATTTCCCGTATTTACAAGCGATGTTTTCCCTACAAAGAAATAAAAAAGTTTAAACGTTCGCGGAAACCATGGGTCACAAAGAAACTGATAAAAATTATAATTGTAAAAAAATAGCATGTATCAACTATTCTTGAAAAATCACGATCCAGACGCGTTGAATTCCTTTCGGAAATATAGAAATAATTTAACTAAAGTTACGAAAAAAGCGAAACGCAGTTATTATTCTTGCATGTCCGAGGGCGTCTCTGGGGTCAAGGAGATGTGGAGCAAGTTAAATTCAACTACTGCAATACATAAAGGTAATTTTAGTGTAGAAGAAATAACTGAAGGCGATCGAACATACAGGGGCAGATCATTGGATGAGAAATTCAATAATCACCTTACTTTCTTAGTAGACAGTGTCAGTGACACTACCGCACTACATTACATGTCCGCACAGACGGAAGCTTCGTCGGTTTATCTTTCCCCAAGAGATGAACATGAGGTTATGAGTGTTAAAAAAAAAAACCAAAGAAAAGTAAATCGGAAGATATTGATGGGTTAAAGATGGCCCCTTTCTGTTCTGTCATAGATATATTAGTCATGCCCTTAACTTACATTTATAACCTAATTTTAGGCACAGGTATTTTCCCAGAACGTATGAAGCATGCAAAAGTTACAGTGCTGTTCAAGGGAGGAGACAAAAATGATTTGAAGAACTATAGGCCCATATCTGTTCTACCATTGTTTTCAAAGCCCATAGAAAAGGTAATATTTATAATACTGTCGAACTTCTTTGCAAAACATTCGGTAAATACTCCAGCCCAGTACGGTTTTAGGTCAGGGCTGTCGACAAAGGTAGCATTGTTACGTCAAAAGGAAATTATATTAGGCAATATAGAGGACAGGAAAATTACGCTAGGCATATTTGTTGACTTCTCCAAAGCCTTTGACCGGATAAATCACAATACCCTCTTACAAAAATTGCCCTATTATGGCATTAGAGGAAATGCGCTAAACTTAATCACCGGTTATTTGAGCAACAGGCTACAGTGTGTAAGCATAAACACAGAACATTAACAATAATGGGCTGTTACTTTTTATCACTTATGTCAACGACATTATAAACATAAATCGCACAATCAAATATGTCATATACGCGGATGACACTTCCTCGTTTTTCACAGGTGTGGATGTAAATGAACTAATTTCAGCAGCAAACACGACACTAGATAACTCGTATGCATGGGCGGCTGCTAACTCCCGACAAATTAACTGTTCAAAAATTAAAGCCATCCTATTTCGCTCAAAGGAAACAATGTACGCAGCTACTTCAAAACTACACCTTCACGATTCTGTGATTGATTTTTCTTCGACCGCTAAAGCATTGGGAATTGTTTTTCATGAGAATATGTCAAGGGATTCACAAACCGAAATGGTAAGAAACAAGTTAAGTAAGGTACTAGGCATGCTTAGGAGATGTCAGTCATTTTTACCGACTACTCAGATGCTAATGATATACAACACGCTCTTTTCTTCCCAGTTACGCTACGGTCTTTAGGTGTGGGGTACTGGCACCTTGCACTCTAAGCAGAAATTACTCACACTACAAGAAATGCATCTCGTTCTAGTGCAAATGCCGAATATAATGCACATACCTTGTCTTTATTCAACAATTTCAGAGTCGTAAGATTTGACAACATGTACGAATATTTTTTACTAGCGTCTTTAAAAACTGAAATTAACAAAGGAAGTAACAATCTTATCTCCATAGCATGCTTAGAGCGCAGCACCTTGTCTCGACCTACGAGACACAGTGATTATTGGAAGGTTCCTCGATGCCGAACAAACTATGGTCTACAAATGCTGAAACATTCACTACCCCACATACTAAATAAATTCAATTTTTATTGGAGAAATTGCGCCTTCTTTAGCGACAGGATATGTCGAATGTTTTTTTTTTACTTTCATGACGCAAGAGAGATTTAGGCAGTTCCAAAGATTTGTTTTTTATGTTCTGCTTATTTCTATTTTTTTCGTATTTCCTCAAAAGTGCGATTCTATCAACATTTCTTAAAATTTTATGTATGCAATATTTCTTATTGGTGCCACTTTATATTATGTATTTGTGTCCGTTTAGTTGTTTCGAGGACCTTATGAATGCTATCACATTTTCTGCCTTGTATTGATGGGATGATGGGCTAGTGAAGCTGCATTTTTTATCGCAGCTTCTTTCCCGCATTCCACATCACACATTGTATTGCGTAACAATGTGGTGAAATAAACTTCAAACAAACACTATAGACCACCGCGGCGGGGCAAACTTGAACTATCTTGGTCTTTGGACTCATTCGGACTGAGACTCACCAAAACTTTACTGAGCTGGGCTCGCACCGCGAAAATTTTCTTCAACCGAGCTGACTCAGACTCACCATTATTACTCACCCGGTGTAACTCAGACTCACGGCTCGACCTCAGTCGGTGTAAGTCCAAGTGAGTCGACTCATGAGGGAGCTAGCTGACTTAGGCTGGCGAGGCATAGGGCTCAGCCAGCTAATGGAGTTATCGAAGCTGAGTTCATAAATATTCCGGGTGAAAAGTGCGCTAATGCAGCCTTTAAAGCGCTTTCAAATTGAGAATATGATTAGCTAGCTGGTCGTCAGGCCACAGGTGGTTGCGTGCTCGAAGTATTTCGTACGTGGCAAGGGAACGCCCTATATATTGTCCTGTTGTCTCGCCTCCCATCTTGCCTTGCACATATGCAAATTTTCATCCAAATATATATATATATATCAAAACGTTTATTTGAAAAAAAATCTATGGGAAGCGTGTGGGTGGGGCTCCTATTCTAGGGCTACAAGTCAGCGTTTTTTGCCTCTGTTCGGCTTGTCTCTTTCAGGACGTCATGTGCAGAGCCAATATTTGGTAATGGAGCCTTCCTAACTACCACAAGTATCACCCCTTTCAAATTAATGGATCGATTAAAAACTTTTATTGGGGTCCTGAAGGATTCCACCCCCGTTTTGAAGGGGTAGGGTCGCGGGTCACTTCCACGTAGGGACAGGGAGGCCCAGCCTCACCACCTCATCGTGGGCCTTCTGGAAAGCCTTGAGTTTTTATATGAGAACCGGACTCGTGAGCAATAAATGAAAGAAAAGGAGCAAAATTTTATTACTAATCAGCACATACATCACCTTTGGTTAATCAGCATAACTGCTACCTATTAAAACAGCCCTTCCGTACCATTTCCCTCGGCACCCCAAGGCAAGCAGGACAATGACTGATTACATTAAAGTACGCGGGCAATAATTTACATTCAGAATGAACGAACTAACACGCCACGGTAGAAACTATATCTCTAAGAAAACACACATCGTCACGGAACTGTATAGCGCACCTTGAAGGGCACAATTGTGACTAAACAGGCGTCAACAACAACAAATTAACTGGCCTTGGTAAATATTAGCATAAAATAAAAGACGAAAAAAAAAATCAACCAAAAGGTAATGGTCGCGGCACCGAGATAACCAATTGTATTACTCGAACTCCAAGTTCACAAAAAGCGCGCTGCGCTAAATGAAGTCTTCGGACTCTATGGGCTCCCATCCGTAGGGACTTCAGCCGCGCTCGCAGTTGTTCCTTCGGTCGGCAGTGCACCGTAGCACTGACGGAGGTGGGCGATGGAAGCGCGGCGATATATAATCGCGCCGCACTTGTTGCATCTCACTTTGCATTGTGACACGTGGCTTGGCAGGTCGGCCAACTTGCAGACGAAGTTGCAGTCTCCGTGGACGCAAAAAACGGAAAGCTCCATCAGATGGGACCGCTCGAATATTCGCAATTCGACAGCGCCATCTTCGAAGTTGCCACATTGGTGGGGGCAACGGCCCGAGCTAAGATTTTTGCACCGAAGGCACAAGATGTGATGGCATGGCAGCCGCGCAGTTACCTGTGGCACGAAGCCGCAAGTGCTGCACACACGTTCTGGCGGGAAAGGTCGTACGAAGGGAATGCGCCTTCGCTCGAAGAATAAGTCACTGAAGCCCGAGAGGACGTACTTCGTACGCTGCAACATATTCGTCGGCGAAAATGATCCAACAAGCGGGAAGCAATTCTGAGCACAAAGAGCCCAGTGCCGGAGTAGAGCTAACAAAGGGCGCTCACGAGACACACTGCAGGTAGAAACTAGCGCGAAAGCCTACTGTCACATGAGCCGCGTCTCCGAGTTCTTGGACGTGGACATAGGCAAGTGGAGATGGTGGCGTCATCTATTAGTTGTGCTTGAAACCCCTTCTCCGGTGGAGAGTTTGCGAGACTGCACTCCAGCGGTTTTTTGCTCCGACCCAGTGCCCACTGTAGAGGTCACGCTTTTACTTCGGCGACTGAAACACTCTATAAAACAAATGTGATGCGAACTCCACTTTCCTCTACGCATGCGCCGGCGTTCACTCTCTTTTGTTTTAAATAATTGTATGTTCATCTACGCCTTCCTCCGTGATCTACGTGGTGCCTCGCTAGCAGACGCTCTTCGCTGTTGCTGCAAGTCGCTCTTGTCAGCTAGTATTTCGGTGAGATTTTAAATGCGAAGCATTTCTGAACGAACTTCGGCGACATTGAGCATATCTATCTATCTATCTATCTATCTATCTATCTATCTATCTATCTATCTATCTATCTATCTATCTATCTATCTATCTATCTATCTATCTATCTATCTATCTATCTATCTATCTATCTATCTATCTATCTATCTATCTATCTATCTATCTATCTATCTATCTATCTATCTATCTATCTATCTATCTATCTATCTATCTATCTATCTATCTATCTATCTATCTATCTATCTATCTATCTATCTATCTATCTATCTATCTATCTATCTATCTATCTATCTATCTATCTATCTATCTATCTATCTATCTATCTAGACGCCTACGACTTTTAGCTCTCCTGGCCGTTTCAATAATGGTATCCACACCAAACTTGGTATGTCATAACATAACTGCATGACATAAGTGACTAGTCATAACATAAAAAAACATGGCATGTGTGTCATGAAAGTCATAATTTACAATTCATGGTCTTGGAGCTATGGCGCTGGTTTCGTTCACATGTTGCGAAAATAGTATAGTATGACGTGACTACATGGCGAACACAAGCGACAGAAACTTACATGAAAATCCTGACATGCGCGTGATGTAACAACATGACTGCATGCCACACTTATCATGAGCTCGCGGCCGTTCCGTTAGCTTCGCATATACTGAATTGGTATTACGGGACGTGAATGAATGACGAAGGTATGTGGCTGTTGCCAACGTGGCAATCATGAGATGCATGTCATGTAACAACATGACTACATGCCATGCTCACTATGCGCTCGTGGCTGTTTCGCTAGCTTCACATACACCAAATTTGGTATTACGTCACGTGAATGGATGACTAAGGTACGTGACGTATAAACATGATAATCATGAGACGCATGTCATGTAAAAACATGACTACATGCCGCACTCAAGCATCGACGTGACTCAGCGTGCGTGCGCGCCTGCGTTCGTTTCGTCGCGTCACGGCGGTGATGCCACGCCAGGCGTCGATCTGTCTGCCATATATTTGCAGGCACACGCCGCGCCTGGCCGCGCTGCGTTGCTTTGACGCATGCACGTTTGAGCGCTCCCAGCGTTTCTCCATCACGAAGAGAGGAAGACGCAGTGCTGTCTGGGTAGTGGGCCCGAAATGCAGCATAATGCATTTCGCGCCGGTTGCCACAGGGCCGTGCCAACGGACGCTGCCATAGAGTGCTCTATAGCCTGACGGCATCAGACTATGGAGTGCTCGCGTTTTGGTAGCGTAGCGTCGCTGCACCCAGCGTTCGCACGCTTCAACGTTACTTCGGAGCATAGAGTTTCCTAATGTACACTAGAGGGAACTCTGGCGCTAGTGTCTATGTGAGATGCAACGCACGGCGCTTCAGCGAGCATGGGAATGAGGGGTATACACACATTTGTCTAATATTCGTACTTCTGGCCTGCTTTTGGCTCCGTGTGTGTTCATGTGGCTTGGAGCTGTTTTCTTACGAAACAAGTATTAGCAAATGTTCATCCGTTGCACTTCACCATTTTATTTTTTTTAGACTTACTTTCCAAATCGGCTCACGAAGTTGAAAAGGGTTCAATCTTTCTTTCAAAACAAAACCGAAACACAGCAATAAACGAAGCCGCAAGTACGATACGCCGCCCGAGAGTACGAAGACTAAGCAAATGTGTGTGCTTCCTATCATTCCCATAATTGCTGAACGATCGCAGCGCCAGAGTGCCCTCTGGTTAATTTTAGGAAACTCTATACTTCGGAGTACATTAGGCCCTTCATGATGCGCTCGCGGCCGTTTCGCAAGCTCCACATACACCAATATTGGTGTTACGTCGCGTGACGTCAATGAATGATGAACGCATATGGCTGGTGCAAGCATGATAATCATGACCCGCGTGCCATGTAATAACATGACAACATACCACGCTCATGATTCCCTCGCTGCCGTTTCGCTAGTGCCGCATATAACAAATTACGTGAATGCACCACAAATGTAAATGACAAGTCCAAACTTGATAATCATAATATGCCTGTCATGTAAAGCATGACTACATGCTACGCTCATAGAGCGCTAGCAGCCGTTTAGCTTTCTCCCCATATACCAAATTTGGTGTCAGGTGACCTGAAGAGATGACGAAGGTAAATTACACGTCAGAACATCGTAATCATGACATGAAATTCATGTACGACATAATTTACATTCACCTCGTACCATTCTGCTGATTTTGAAGTGAAATATAAGCCTTCCTCATTCGTGCTACGCATATCATCGATTTCCACTGTACGTGGAATCTGCCAATTTTCTTGTACGTGTGAAGTTATTACTGCTGCCGAACCACAACGAGAGGTCATTGAAGGTTTGTTGTGCTTGGGTGGCTTTTTATTGGAGGTGAGAAAGTAGCACGCGTCCTAGCGGTCATTATCGGACTGCTGATGGCTGCGGATATCTGTCGGCAATTAACGGGGGAAATTAAAAAAAGAAAACTGCTTTCTCGAACTAACTGGCGCTGCAGGAAAAATCAAAACTTATTAGTTAAAAAACGCTGATATTGCACGTCAGTAACTAAAGTTGAAAATGCATGCCACGTTTGGGTCCCTCACGAGAAATGCGACATGCGATTGACGTCGGCGTTGCCAAGAACGCCGCTTGCATGAAGTCGTGAAGGGTCCCCACCTAAACAGCGTGCATGTTACACCGCGGTTGAATGGAAGGAGCCGGGGACGAACGTTACAAATAAGCGGAAAACAAATATGCAGCCAGTGGCGTACCAAATCTACCACACTTGTCAGTATATATATATATATATATATATATATATATATATATATATATATATATATATATATATATATATATATATATATATATATATATATATACAGGTATGGGATATGGCACAACGGGAGCGTTGTCAACAAGGATAATTATATTTATTTCCCAACAGTTTCGGGAGGGGGCCTCCTTTCATCAGGGGATGAGTTACTACTCATCCCCTCTCTCTCCCCTTCACCTTTATGATGTCAGCGGTCAGAAAGGTGAAGGGGAGAGGGGGAGAGAGATGAAGGGGGAAGTGGAAGGAAGAGTGGAGGGGGAAAGTGGAAGGAAGAGTGGAAGGGGGGCAGCCGAGGGGCGTCCACCGTATATTATTTTTCTCTTCTTCTTCTCTTTTTCTTCTTTTTCTTTCCTTTTTCTTTTTTTCCTTTCTTTCTTTTCTGTCTTTTTTTCCTCTTTCCTTGCCCTCTGATTTGAGATTGTATAAAGCTGAGCACCGACAAACTGTATCTTTAATCCTGATGAAGGCCAGACTCTAGGCCGAAACGTCGAAATAAACCACGTTGTGACCGCTCACGGAGGATCAACTGGAATATATATATATATATATATATATATATATATATATATATATATATATATATATATATATATATATATATATATTATGACGACTCGGTTGTAGCGAGGTTTATTGGCCGTGAACTCGGGAACGAACAAGCGCAACGGACCCGACAAAGAAGCGCCCGTGCCAAGCAGATGATGATTGTCAGCCAGAACATATGATGATGATTGACTGCTGTCCAGATGAGGATGAAGCGCATAATAGATGCCTACACTGATTCCCCCCCCCCCCCCCCCCCCCCGTGGAAGCGGCCAGCCTGGCCGCTGCGGGCGGGTAGTCAAGGTGACGAGGAACGTCGTGTGAAAAGCTTCATGCGGGAAACGTGTACAATTTCGGTGCTGCGGTAACGGCGGTCAGTTGGCACGACAAGAGGCGTCACACGATAGTCGACAGGTGAAGTCTGCTCTAAAACAACGTATGGGCCGATGAATCGAGGCTGGAACTTGTCGCAGAGACCAGGTGTGCGAATTGGTGTCAATAGCAGCACCTCGTCACCCAATCGGAATGATACCACACGATGAGAGGTGTCGTAGACGGCCTTCCTTGCTTGTTGCGTAGCTTCCGTGTTCATACGAGTGCGCTGGCGGCACTGGGCAAGGCGAGAAATATATTCTTCGCAAGAAGATGGTGATGTAGGGCCATTGCTGGTGAAGAAGGAAACATCGATAAAGAAAGTAGGTGAACGTCCGTAAACGAGATAAAACGGTGAGTAGCCTGTTGTGCGCTGAATAGCGGTGTTGTAGGCGAAAGTGAGGAACGGTAGAAGTTTATCCCAGTTTCTGTGATCCGGTTGAATGTATACGGCGATCATGTCGGCAAGGGTTCGATGAAATCTCTCGGTCAGACCATTTGTTTGAGGATGGTAGCTAGACGCCATCTTGTGTGTGGTACCAGAAACGCGAAGAACTTCACCTAAAAGCTGTGATAAGAACACCTTTCCACGGTCACTCAGAAGTACACGAGGTGCACCATGACGTAGTATTATGGCCTGAAGGACGAAGTCAGCAACTTCCGATGCTGAACCAGTAGCTACTGAAGTTGTCTCGGCGTAGCGTGTCATATGGTCTACGGCGGTGACTATCCATCTATTTCCAGCACCAGTAACAGGGAGGGGTCCATAAAGATCGACACCGACGACCTCGAAAGGTGTTGTAGGGCACGTCATTGGCTGTAACTGACCAGCTGGGGGAGATGTCGGAAGTTTGCGAAGTTGGCATGGAAAGCAGGAACCCACGTACTTTGCCACGCTGGTAGAAATCCCAGGCCAATAAAAGCGGCTTCGAATGCGGTCGTAGGTTTTTTGAAAGCCTAGGTGGCCAGCAGTCAAATCGTCATGAAAGGCGTTTAGTACACGATGTTGAAGAGCGTGTGGCAGAACAGGTACCCAGCGTGTGCCGTCAGGATGATATATGTGACGATACAGCACACCGTCCTGAAACTTGAAGTGCTCGAGTTGTCGACGAAGGCGTGCATTGGGTGGACGCGTAGCTCCTGAAAGGTGGTCTATAATGCGCCGACAATACGGGTCAGCCTGCTGGTGAGAACTGAAGGGTTGTTCATCGTCGATTGGTGGTTGGTACAGCGAGGCGAGCAAGGCAACAGAAGTGGCAGTCACGTCCGCACTGGTGTCGTTGGAGGTGGCAGCTGGAGTGTCGAACGACGCTGTAGGTAGTGGGCAACGAGAAAGAGCGTCGGCGTCTTGATGTTTTTTGCCCGATTTATAAATAATCTCAAACTGATACTCCTGTAGGCGTAAAATCCAACGACCCAAGCGTCCGGACAAGTTCTTCATTGTAGAAAGCCAGCATAAGGCGTGGTGGTCCGTTACGATGGTGAATTGACGGCCGTACAGATAAGGACGGAACTTTTGTATGGACCAAACCACAGCGAGGCACTCCTGCTCAGTGATGGTATAGTTTTTTTCGGTAGAAGTTAGCACTCGGCTAGCATATGCGATGACCCTTTCCCGTCCAGAGTTATCGCGTTGGAGGAGAACAGCACCTATACCGCAGCCGCTGGCGTCGGTATGCAGGAGTGTTGGGGTGGTGTTATCAAAATGGCAGAGTACAGGCTCTGACGTCAAAGCTTTCTTCAATAGGTGAAACGCCGACTGACATTCCTCGGACCACACAAATGGTGCATTAGATGCAAGTAGTTTGTGAAATGACGCAGCTATTGAAGCGAAATTTTGTATGAAGCGATGAAAATATGATGCGAGGCCAAGAAAACTTCGCAAATACTTAAGTCTTGTGGGGCATGGAAATCGAAGGACGGCAGCGATCTTTTCGGGGTCAGGGCGAATACCGTCCTTGCTGACGACATGACCGAGAACCTTGATGGATTTGGTGGCGAAACGGCACTTCTTAGTGTTGAGCTGCAGACCCGCACCGGCGAGGCATGTTAGGACGTCATCCAAGCGGCTCAGGTGCTGAGAAAACGTTGATGAAAAGATGATATTGTCATCAAGGTAGCAGAGACACGTCTTACATTTCAGACCACGCAGGACGGTGTCGATCATGCGCTCAAACGTCGCGGGCGCATTGCAGAGCCCGAAAGCCATCACGTTAAATTCGTATAGGCCATCGGGGGTTGCAAATGCCGTTTTTTCTTTGTCGTCATCGTGCATGGGAATTTGCCAATATCCCGAACGCAAATCAAGGCTTGAAAAGTATTCGGCGCCTTGAAGTGAATCAAGGGCGTCGTCGATGCGTGGCATGGGGTATACGTCCTTTCGTGTGATGTTGTTAAGTGCCCGGTAATCAACGCAAAAGCGCACGGAGCCATCTTTTTTCCGTACCAAAACAACAGGGGATGACCAAGGGCTAGTTGATGGACGAATTATTTCTCGTTGGAGCATGTCAGCGACGTTTTCCTCGATGATTTTTCGCTCAGCGAGAGACACGCGGTACGGGCGGCGATGTACAATAGATGTTCCCTCCGTCTGAATGCGATGCGCTGCAGTGGTAGTTCGGCCCAACGTTGAGGAGCAGGTGTCGAAAGAATCGGCGTGTTTCGTTAATAACGCAAGCAACTGCTGCGCCTG
Source organism: Rhipicephalus microplus (assembly GCF_043290135.1). Taxonomy (NCBI): domain Eukaryota; kingdom Metazoa; phylum Arthropoda; class Arachnida; order Ixodida; family Ixodidae; genus Rhipicephalus; species Rhipicephalus microplus. Next base: position 4,676,287 of record NW_027464597.1, on the reverse strand, counting down.
CATAGATGTGAAGTCATCACTGATAAGAGCTGTGAAGGGAGAGGATGAGGCAGGCTTACTCATAGAACGGTCGTTGGTAGAGGCAGGGTTAAGTGGCGTGACGCTGACAGGCTCAGCATCCACAACACAGGCTACTGCAGTGCCCTCTGGCAGGAGAACTTTCTCTGGCGTTTCATTCGTAGCAATGACGAGCGTGGAGCCATGGTGAAAGCGTACGACACCTGATGCAAGGGCTATGCCCTTTGCGACGCAAGTCGACGAAGGGGACACCAAGACGTCACCGTGGTCGATGTCCTTAGAGATCAGGGTCACAATTCGTTCTTGGTGTGGCGGTAGTTCGATATCTTCGCGAGCGAACAGGCGTAGAGGCTTGTAGACGCCTTCGTCGAACATGGAGTCCGTATTAGTTAGGTGCAGAATCCGTTCACCACAACATATAGCGGCTGAAGAAGAAGATAGGAAGTCCCACCCTAGAATTAGCTGGTGAGAGCACCGGGTAAGCACAGTGAACTCGATGTAATGCAAAATGTCATCAATAAACACACGAGCAGTACAAAGAGCACAAGGGCGGAAAGCGTTCCCCTGGGCTTCGACTAGATTGGGTCCATTATAAGGTGTCATTACTTTCTTCAGGCGTTTGCACAAATCATACCTAATCACAGAAACTGTAGCACCGGTGTCCACCAAAGCGTCCACGAGAACTCCTTCCACCGTAACAGAAACCATGTTGAACGGGCGTGCTGGAGGAATATGAGTCCTACTGTTACATGCAGTTTCTCCTCCGAAAACTGCATCAATTAGTTTTCCGACCGGTTATCAGTAGTAAACGACGCTGGCCGCAGAGGAGAGGAGGAGCGACGGAAGGGCGAAGGTGATCGGCGTCGGCTTGAACGGTAAGTGTTCCGCGTCTCAGTCGACGCGGGCGGAGATGGAGACCGCTGCTGTCCAGATGAATAACGCCGAGCGTAAGAATCCCCTCTGGAAAAGTCCCGTTCGCGCATGTCGTACCCGCGACGCTCGTCCTGCTGGCGCTTGCGGCAGAAGCGCGATATATGGCCACGATATCCACAGTAAAAGCATGTTGGGCGAGACGGGCGCCAAGGCGGGTAGTAGAGGGCGTTCGGCACACCAGGAGATAGCGCACTCAAGTGGACTGACGGAGGGTCGGGTGGGATTGGCCGGAAGTGGACCGGTGGTGCAGCAGCAACCGGCGTGAATGATGGCAGCGGTGAAGTAGAGTTTACGTTGCGAGGAGGCGCGGCCGCAACTTGCGCGTACGTTGGAGGGCTAGACGGAGGTGGCTGGACGTAGGCTGGACCGGTGAATGATGTTAGTTCCTCCCTTACGATGTCACGGAGGGCCATGCTTGAAGGCTGTGTGACAGATGGAGAAGGTTGTGAGATGCCCATTGATTGAAGTTCTTCTCGTATGATCTCCCGTATCATGTCACGCAGGTCCCGGTCTGCGGTACGGTGTTCACTATTGCCCGACTGAAGGCGAACAGAATCAAGTTCGTTGAGACGCTGACACGTAGAGACGACGTCCGTGACAGTAGAAGGATTCTGGGCAACAAGGGCATTGTAGGCAATGCTTCCGATGCCCTTCAGGATGTGGCACAGTTTGTCCGACTCGGACATCGAAGAATTGACGCGCCGGCAAAGGGCAAGGACATCCTCGATATAAGATGTGTATGACTCGCCGGGATGTTGTTGGCGAGTATCTAGGGCCCTCCTCGCTAGAGCGGATCGAACGGCTGGCGTGCCGAATACTTGGCGAAGCTGCTGCTTGAAGGCAGGCCAGTCGGTGAGGTCGATCTTATGGTTCAAGAACCATGTCTTGGCAACGCCCGTGAGATAAAGCGATACTTGGCGGAGCTTGTTAGAGTCGTCCCAGTGATTAGTTGCGCTTACCCGCTCGTAGTTATCGAGCCAGTCCTCCACATCTTCGCCGCGGAGACCAGCGAAGATCGGAGGGTCACGCTGGTGGTTTACGATGTAAAGAGGAGGGGCTTGCGGCGCAGTGACGGCTTGCGGCGCAGAGACGGGAGCCGAAAGGGCATCCACCCACTCACTCTGAGACATGTTGGCAGACTGAGGGTCCAAGCGGCGGCCTGAACGGAGCTCCAGCGAGTAGGCGTTGTAAGTAGAGGTACTGGGAACGTCAATCCACCTCCACCACGTATGACGACTCGGTTGTAGCGAGGTTTATTGGCCGTGAACTCGGGAACGAACAAGCGCAACGGACCCGACAAAGAAGCGCCCGTGCCAAGCAGATGATGATTGTCAGCCAGAACATATGATGATGATTGACTGCTGTCCAGATGAGGATGAAGCGCATAATAGATGCCTACAATATATATATATATATATATATATATATATATATATATATATATATATATATATATATATATATATATATATATATATATATATATATATATATATATATTGCCGCGAACCATGCATTGGGTTTGTTCATTTGTATTTTGTTTTTTCGGCCTGGCTGCGCCGGCCTGTGCTATCGCCGTTTTCACAGCGTTTCGAACAAATGCTATCGAACAACGCTTCAGGCGTTGTTCGATAGAAACAACGCTTCAAGCGTTGTTTGTTAGAAACGCTGTTCGAACGAACAGCGTTTCTAACAAACGCTATCACGGCGTTCTCGATACAATTCGACTATTCGAGAAACCCTCGCGCCGAGGGATATAAATTCCCGCACAGCCGATGCCGCGTCATTCGATCGCCGACGCTCACTAGCGTGCCCGTCGTTTTTCTGGCCGCTGCTTCGCCGCCTGTGTGTTTTTTCATTTGTTAGGGGAGCACAGGTTCGCTCCAATAAACTTGTTTTCCTCATAGACAACTGCGTCGTCCTTTGCTGCGTGACATCTGGTGGAGGTGCGGGGTACATGAACCCTAAGCCATTGCCAAGCCGACAAGCACGCCCAACTCGTGTCAGCCGCCGACAGCAAGGCCTTCAGCCAGAGTTTGGACTGCTGCCGGATGAAAAAAGGAAAGAAGACGTAAAAACCACGATGATCAACGCAGGCACCATGACCAGCGCTACCAACCCTCTCGTCGTTCTGTAACAACCTCGTGAGCTCCCATCATTCCGAGGATCTCCTGGTGAAGACCCGGAAGAGTGACTGGAGAAGCTGGAGCGCATCCGCATCTTTAACAGATGCGATGACGAAGAAACGTTTCGTCATGTCTTCTTCTATTTGGAGGATGCTGCTTGAACGTGGTTTGAGAACCATGAAGGCTCCCTAACCGACTAGATTGTCTTTAAGAGCGAATTCCTCAAAACATTCGCTACGGTTGTGCGGAATGAACGAGCCACCCTTTTGTTGGAGACGCGAATGCAACACCCTAACGAAGGTGTTGTACTGTTCCCTGAGGAGATGAAGATGCTGTTCCGGAGAGCTGACCCCGAAATGGCAGAAGAGAAGAAGGTGCGCTTTCTGATGCGGGGAGTTAAACAAGAGCTCTTCACTGCACTCATCCGCAACCCCCCTAAGACCGTCGCTGAGTTCGTCACCGAGGCTTCGATGATCGAGAGGACCTTGGATATGCGTTTGCGGCAATACGATAGACCACTCAAAACCCTTTCGGTGAACCCGGTAAACGCCCCTGGATTGGCGGCGGAAAACTTGCGGGAGACCATCCGCGCCGTCGTTTGCGAGGAACTGAGGAAATTGTTCCTAGCAACGCCGCAGCCCCAAGACGCCTCCCTCACTGACGTCGTCCGCGAGGAGGTTCAGCAAGCACTGGGGAATTCCACGCCGTCGGAAGCATCTTGCGAACCACAAGCGATGACCTACTCCGCTGCTGCTCGTCGACCCCGACCCGTCCCAACCCGTTATCAAGAGGCCCCGCCGTACCGCCGCCCAATGTCGCCCGCCCGACCCCCTGTAACCCGAAACCAGGCGCTCAGGAAGACCGAGGTGTGGCGAACGCCAGATAATCGTCCGCTGTGCTACCACTGCGGAGAGGCCGACCACGTCTACCGCTGCTGCCCGTACTAGAGGCTGGGTTTGCGTGGGTTCTCCGTCGACGCACCCCGCCCGCGAGCCGGCCAGCGCCCATTTGAGATCGAAGAATACCTGTCGAACACCAGCCGTGGACCATCCCGTTTCAACCGTTCGCCGTCGCCCTACCCGTACCAATCCCCCAACCGTCGCAGCCATGCTGACTTCGCCCGTGGAAGCTCCCCCAGCCCACGAGGGGGAAACTAAAAGCAGCAACTTCTGGAGGTGAAGTTGCACAACGGCGAGAAAATGAAAACCCTCCAACGACGCAAGACCGTGACTCACGACATGCCCTCATCCCGACGACCCGACGACACCCTGACGAGGCCCCCGAAAACGACGACAGCTACGCTGTGCGACGCGTACCCGAAATGACGAAGCCTGTCGCTGAGAAGACGACGATGACGACGCATAGTGCCCGACCATCAACACGTGCAAGCCGCGATACGACGCCCCGACGCACCCGAAATTCGAGGAAAGTGGCATCCGACGTCCAGTTGTCCATCGACGGCCTTGACGTAGTCGCCCTCATCGACACGGGAGCCGACTACTCGGTCATGAGCGGGTCATTCGCGTCTAAGCTAAAGAAAGTTACGACCAGATGGGACGGTCCGCACATACGCACAGCAGGAGGCCACCTCGTGACCCCAAGTGGAATGTGCACATCGCGCGTCACCATAGACGGCACTACGTACCCTTCGGAGTTCGTCATTTTGCCTAACTGCTCCCGCGACGTAATTCTCGGAATGGACTTTTTGACGGACAATGGCGCAATAATTGATCTGCAGACCAGGTCAATAACGTTTTCTTCCGATCACTCCACGACGCCGCAGCCGAACCTCGGACACCGTGCTGCTGTAAGGATCGCCGACGATCACGTCACCCTGCCACCCCGCGCAAGCTTGATGATCGCCGTCTATTATGAAGGTGCTGCTCCTGACGTCGACGCTATCGTGGAGACTGACCAAAGGTTGCTTATAGACCGCGGTGTGTCTGTCGCAAGAGGCATTGCGCGGTCTAAGCAACGCAGATCCCACGTTTTGGTCACCAATTTCACCGAGGAGTACCGGCATCTAAATAAGGGCGCTGCAATTGCGTTCCTCGAAGAAAGGCAAGAAGCGAGTCAAGTGATCGCGGTCGCCACCTTTGAACGCGCACGCGCAGATGCTTCCAGGCTGCCACATCCTTTCGACGTGAACCCGGCGCTGTCGCAAGAAAATCGGAACAGATTACTGGAGTTGCTCCGTCGCTACAGCGAGTGTTTTTCCTCGACCTCGAAGTTACGTCAGACACCTTTGGCGAAGCACCGGATAATAACCGAAGATGGAGCCCGACCTACCAGACAGTCACCGTGCCGCGTTTCTTCACACGAGCGCGAAGCCATCCGGACTCAAGTTGATGACATGCTCAGCGACGACATAATACAGCCATCAAAAAGTCCGTGGGCTGCGCCGGTTGTACTCGTGAAGAAAAAAGATGGCACTTTAAGATTCTGCGTTGACCACCGGAGACTAAACAAAATCACCAAAAAGGACGTGTACCCCCTGCCACGAATCGACGACGCCCTCGATCACCTCTGCCACGCCAAGTACTTCTCATCCATAGATCTGAAGACCGGCTACTGGCAAACTGAAGTGGACGAGAGAGACCGAGAGAAGACTGCATTTATAACCCCGGACGGTCTATACGAGTTCAAGGTGATGCCGTTTGGGCTGTGCACGGCGCCCGCAACGTTTCAGAGAGTCATGGACACTGTGCTAGCAGGCCTGAAGTGGCACACTTGCCTCGTATACCTCGACGACGTTGTCGTATTCGCCCGGACGTTCGACGAACACCTCACAAGGTTAGAATCTGTACTCGAGGCCATTCGTACGTCGGGGTTAACGCTGAAGCCTGAGAAGTGCCGTTTCGCGTACGAAGAACTCAAGTTCTTGGGTCACGTCGTGAACGCCGCGGGAGTCCTACCTGACCGGCAAAAACATCAGCCATTGCGAACTTCCTAAGGCCGAAAGATAAGAAGGGTGTGCGAAGGTTTCTCGGACTGTGCACATCTTCGCACGCATTGCAGAGCCAGTCACGCGCCCGACGAAAGAAAGCACCCCTTTCAGCTGAGAAAACGACCAAGAAAAGGCATTCTGCGAGCTGCAACAACGCCTGCAAAACCCACCCGTGCTCTCTCATTTCGACGAAAACGCCGAAACGGAAATGCACACGGACGCCAGTAATATCGGTTTGGGTGCCGTCCTCGTCCAAAAGCAGAGCGGTTACGAAAAGGTAATCGCCTATGCAAGCCGTGGTCTGTCGAAGGAGGAAAGAAACTACTCTGCCTCCGAGAAAGAGTGCCTGGCTATCATATGGGCCATTTCAAAATTTCGCCCACACGTCTATGGTAGACCGTTTAAAGTTGTGACAGACCATCATGCGCTGTGTTGGCTCGCCAATTTGAAGGACCCCTCTGGCCGTCTTGGGCGGTGGAGCTTGCACCTGCAAGAGTTTCACGTTACAATATTCTACAAATCCGGCAGGAAACACTCCGACGCCGACTGCCTGTCCCGCGCCCCCGTCGACCCACCACCACAGGACTCCGATGAAGACAGCGCGTTTTTCGGAGTCGTGACAAAGAGTGACCTAGCCGCCCAGCAGCGTGCCGACCCTGACCTCCGCGCCATGATCGACTACCTCGAAAGACGCAGCGTCGCCGTGCCTAGGGCGTTCAAGCGCAACTTACCAGTATTGAGCCTCAAAAACTCCATCCTAGTGAAGAAGAATTTCAACCCCGGAACGAGAACGAATTATCTACTTGTCATCCCCGCAGACCTTCGTGACGAAATTTTGGAAGCATGCCACGACGACCCGTCTTCCGGACATCTCGGAACAGCTCGCACGATTACAAAAATCAAGGCGAAATACTTCTGGCCCCGCCTTACATCCGATGTAACCCACTACGTCCGGAGCTGCCGTGACTGCCAGCGACGAAAAACACCACCGACGAGACCAGCCGGACTTCTGCAGCCGATCGCCGTCCCAACGAGGCCCTTCCAACAGATCGGAATGGACCTTCTGGGCCCGTTCTCTACATCCAGATCCGCGAACAAATGGATTGTCGTAGCGAAAGACTACATGACGCGCTACGCAGAGACCACCGCTCTTCCTAGGGGAACTGCACAAGAAGTTGCAAAGTTGTTTATTAACCAAATTGTGCTGCGACATGGAGCCCCTGAGGTCCTAATCACGGACCGCGGAACGACCTTCACTGCGGAGCTCATGCAAGGAATCTTACGCTACAGCAACACAGATCACCGAAAAACGACGGCGTACCACCCCCAAACGAATAGACTAACGGAACGGCTCAATAAGACAATCGCGGATATGCTGTCTATGTACGTCGACGTTGAACATACGACGTGGGACGAAGCCCTCCCGTACGTCACGTTTGCGTACAACACGGCTATTCAAGAAACCACGCAGATGACACCGTTCGAGCTCGTCTACGGAAGACGGCCGACTACGATGCTCGACGCCATGCTTCCGCACGTAGAAGACGGCGACCTCAACGCCGACGTCCAAGGATACCTCCAACGTGCGGAGGAGGCCTGCCAGCTCGCTCGAGCTTGTATAACGGACCAGCAACTGGTGGATGCCGGACGCTACAATCTCCGACGCCGAGACGCCGAGTACCATCCTGAAGATCGTGTGTGGGTTTGGACTCCCATTCGACGACGTGGACTCAGTGAGAAACTTCTACGACGCTATTTTGGACCCTACCAAATTCTACGACGTGTTGGCGAACTAACGTACGAAGTGATCCCCGATGGGGACTCCCGTACATCACGACGACGCATGTGGCCCGAAGTCGTCCATGTGGTTCGCTTAAAACCTTTCTACGGACGATGACGAACTTTTAATTTGTGTGGACTGTCCCTTATGTTAGCATCGGGTCGATGCACTCTTAGAGGGGGGTAATGCCGCGAACCATGCATTGGGTTTGTTTATTTGTGTTTTGTTTTTTCGGCCTGGCTGCGCCGGCCTGTGCTATCGCCGTTTTCACAGCGTTTCGAACAAACGCTACCGCAGCGTTTCGAACAAACGCTGTCGAACAACGCTTCAGGCGTTGTTCGATAGAAACAAAGCTTCAAGCGTTGTTTGTTAGAAACGCTGTTCGAACGAATAGCGTTTCTAACAAACGCTATCACGGCGTTCTCGATACAATTCGACTATTCGAGAAACCCTCGCGCCGAGGGATATAAATTCCCGCACAGCCGATGCGGCGTCATTTGATCGCCGACGCTCACTAGCGTGCCCGTCGTTTTGCTGGCCGCTGCTTCGCCGCCTGTGTATTTTTTCAGTTTTTAGGGGAGCACAGGTTCGCTCCAATAAACTTGTTTTCCTCATAGACAACTGCGTCGTCCTTTGCTGCGTGACAATATATATATATATATATATATATATATATATATATATATATATATATATATATATATATATATATATATATATATATATATATATATATATATATATTGTAATGGGATCTAACAGACAATATTGCCAAGGAAAGTATAGGGTAAGTTGTTAGACTGAATTGTAATGTAAATGTGAAGAAAGAAAATTGGCGAAAAGACAACTTGCTGTGAACACGGTAAGTCATCTCCAACATACTCCCTGTATAATAATAGAATAAAGTTCTTTTCTCTCCTACTTCGACATCCCGGCCCACCGGAAGACATGAGTCCGCGATTACGGCCCGTTAGGGGACGTGAGGTGCAGACGCTTTGCTTGAGTAAATAAGATTGCAGTTGTGATCACTTAGAAGGTAGAACCTCCCCTAAAAAGTATTTGCACTGGGGTTCCAATCTTCAACCAAGGCGTACCTCCACTCGCTTCAGCAACATTTTAGGGGCGAAGCTCCTGAGGCGGTGAGTCGTTTCCTTTTCTGTAGTAGTAGTTGTAGTAGTAGTAGTAGTAGTAGTAGTAGTAGTAGTAGTAGTAGTAGTAGTAGTAGTAGTAGTAGAAGTAATATGACGACTCGGTTTTAACCACGTGTGACGACTCGGAGCATTCTCGGGAGCGAACAAGCGTTACAAATATGAAGCAGTGCACACCCGAAAAGCGATGATTATGAGCCCAAACTGACGATGATGACTGACTGCTCCTCGAATGAGGATAATGTGCGTGATATATGACTACAGTGGTAGCAGTATGAAGCCACTTCAAGTTTATGACTTGTTCAATAAATGAATTGTTTGTATATGTTCTTGGGAATGCTATAACTAGATGGCGTTAGTGGTATTCACAGCATATCCATGGAGTGAATTATGGTGAGCGGAGCGAAGCGTCCATCCGTCCATCCATGGGTTCATTCCTCCACGCGTCCGTCCGTTAGTTCATATGTACGTTCGTGAGTCCATCCGTGCGTCCATCGGTCTGTCTTTCCGTCCATGCTTCCGTCCGACTGTCCGTCTATCTATCCATCCACTCGTGCTTCCATCCGTTCGTTCGCGAGTCTGTTTCTGTCTATCCATACTTCCGTCCATGCGTCTGTGATTCCGTCTGTCCGTGCATCCGTACCTATGTCCATTCATTCATCTGGACGCACAGACGCATGGACAGGCGCTTCGCCCAACCCACGATCATTGACTCCACGCATATGTTGGGATTTTGTTTCGAGAAACGTGAATGGTTTCATCTGAACCTACATGTTAGGAACCAGATATGATTTGTGTTCATTTTCTATACCTATGATGCAATTTCGTAGAACCTCAAGGTACGGCAGCTCTAAATTACTTTCGGAACTATTCTTGCAACGGAAGGCAGGTTTCTCAAAAAAATATGCAATAAATTTGGACTGAAGTAACCACGGTGTAATTGCATGTTGCCACATTTATTCGATATATCTCCACTGAACCTCCCTGACACAATTCATTAAGACATATAATTTGTCACATCATTCTGCGCGTTCAAGCTGCGTAGAGGGTAGAAGTAACTCACTCGTAGTCGAAGCCGATACTACTTTTCGTCTTGCTGTACTGTCGGGAATCTTCAAGAAAATATTGAAAGTTCTTCGGGTATGGCGGAAAGAGGGTCACACCACCGGCCGTGTACAGCGAGTCGAAATAGAGGAGAGTGCAGATTCCGTCGTTGGGAAAACCCAGGGAGCTCAGGTTGAAGCCTTCTGCCAGCGTGCAGATCATTGAGTTGGGGTCCAGCGGTTTCTCTGGTGGTGGGGGGGGGGAAGGGTGCGAACAAATGACGATAGCATGCATTCGCGCACTTAGCAGCTGAAGAAACTGTCTCGCGTGGAACACTAGTACAAAAATGCGAAAATTTTAACCCTTCTCAGCAATGTTGAGTGGCGCTCTGCCAAACGTTCTGGGCCTTGCGAGTATCGTAGGCATATCTCCGCAGCGCGTACGGAGCATTAAAGTCACCGAGGATAGTCAGCGGCCATGTGCCATCTAAATGAGCTGCTTTCTTGACGAGAGACTTGAAATTGGCTGTAGGGCTGCGTGGACTGCTATAGATGTTCAGGACGTAAAGACTGTTCCTACGCAGGCCTCGACGTGGTGGATTGAGAAGAATCTCAACTACGACGTACTCTGTACTGTTGTTTTTTTGCCCGAAATAATGAGATAGGTATGCTGGCTTTCTGTCTGCAAATATAGAAACACCTCAGCCGCCGGGGGGGGGGGGGCGAAAGCGACTTGATGGCGAGTGAGTCCCGAATGAGGGACGGCGGCCGCTTCTGGAAGTGCAATGACGTGTGTTTTGTTCGTGAGTGATGATACTGCTGTTTAAAGACCCCCTACAGTTCCATTGCCATATTTCAAATTGCGCGATGCGACTATCCATGATGAGGCTTATCTGGTGCTTGGCCACTTTGGGGCAGCGCGTAATATGGCACCAGCAGTGGGGGGCCTCATATCAGGAGATTGTCCGGGCGCAGGGAAGGGAGTTGTCTTACCAACACTCTCAAGTCTTTCGATACGTTGGTTAATTGCAATGAGCCCTTTTGGTGGATCACTGAGCCCAATCTGTTTTTTTTTTCTTTAAGCTGCTTTGCATCGCGCTGAGAACATCTTCCATTGCGGCAAGTGTTTTGTCCGTCGCGTTACTCTGCTTACATTCTTTCGCACGGCGCTTGGACGCACCGGATCTACTTGTAGACGCCTCCGGCACCTCCATGGCTATCGGTTCCGGAGAAGGATCGGAGGCCTGTCTAAGCGCAAATTTCTTGATTTCTGCTATTTCACTCGCCGTCTTTTTCATCACTTCTTTGACCTGCGCGTTCCCAATGCATAGCAGTGCGTTTTCCTTGCGAAGACTCTCCAACTGGTACACGTAATGCAAGAGACCCGATTGTTTGGAGGGTGAACGACTACTTTCGGCTGGTTTTACATCGTCGCCCCGGACCTTGCTGGCCCAAGAAAGTGCTGGCTTCTGTGGGCGACGAGTGGAGGAGGAGCCAGTCTTGGAGCGGGCGCTTGACCAGGAGCGGGCCGTGGCCCAGGATCTAGAGTGCCCTCTGGACTTTGAATGCCCTCGAAGTCTGGAGCGATCTCTGGAGCGGGAACGACCACGTGATACGGTTTCCATCTCTGAAGACGTGGTCGGGAACTGGAGGTTTTCTTCTAGCACCAGGTCAAGGGGTGGCACTGTCGGGGACTTGCTATGAGTGGGACGAAGATACTCACCTCGTCTGTGCCGCACGACATATGTAATTTCGAACCGTTTGGAACATTTTGTGCTTGCAGTTAGGTGCTGGCCATCACAAAGCCTCCACCTGTGGGTACGCTGGTGTTGCTTGTCTGGGTTCAATGCACCACATCCACGGCAGATGACGTCACCGGGGCAAGGACAAACGTCGGCACAGTGCCCGAGGCAGCCGCACGCATAACGCACATCTACCTGCTTGTGGTAGCGTGCACAGCGCACTAGTAGTGGGCCGTATTTGACAAAGTTTAGTACTTTGTGCCCATCAAAGGCGCCGGTGTGAGCGATTCGCTAGACGGTGAAAGCTAGTGTTTTTTTTTTCATTTACAATATTCGCATCGATCCCATCTGGCTCATCTTGGAGTGGTATACCATAGATCACGCCTTTACACGAGGAGTGTGGGGCTGTCTCATAAGCACTCAGCTCATGGCATCGTTGCCGCAGACAACGATGCCACGTGTGCAGGCGTACCGCCCGGCATTCTCCCTTCTGGGAGTGCTAGCCACCGTAATATTTCGCTGCGTGTTCAGGCACAGGGTGTCCTGATCTAAATCATCACTGATGTTGCTGGTGGCGGCGAGGATTGCGTCAGCCACAACGACTGCACCAAGCTTGGTGGTATTTAGGCCTCCACGGGGATGAATAACAACCTTGATGTCTTCCCGGGGCAGATTTCGCATCCTCCCAGCACGTAAAACCTTGGCTTTGAGCTTCAATTTTTTGTCTTTAGCACGTGGGGCATCGGCCTACAGCGACTTGGTAGGGTCAGCACTCGCCGTTCGGGTGCAACTTCTTCTAGTGCCAGCGAACTGCCACCCCTGGTCCTAGCGAAATTCTTCTGGAGTGATATCTTCCTCGTCCATTTTATATTCCGTCTTGGATCGTGCTCTGAGGCATCGACGTACGTACCCGGGAAAGGGGCCGGGCCAAGCACCACGCCAGTGGTGAGCGTTGCTGGTTAGGCTTGGCTGAAGCGGCGGCGCAGCGACGAACCAGGCCGAAAAACGGCAAAATTCCACTAACGGAGCTGGTTTTTAGTATCAGTACGGTCCTGATGACTTCGCTGATCAAATACGACCAAAATTTCTGGCACAAGCAGAAAAAATTCACTTTGAAAAGGCGCTTAAAGCTGGAGCCGACGCTTACATGTCATTGTAGCGTGACCATGTAGGGCAGGACTCGCGGAGCAATGAAATCTGGTTTTTAGCAGGCGGAACCGAAACCGATGCACGGAACCGATGCATTCACTTCGAAAACTCCCTCAATGCCACATTGTTTTCCTCGCCGTTATCAACAGTCAATCTAGGCACCTCGTTTCGTGGCGACTTATCGGCGCTCGCTTATCCTCCTCCGATGCGAGCGCAACAGTGCCGTGAGTACAAAAAAATTTGGCCCCGTATCTACATGTTTCTGCAAATGTCGTCAAAAGACGAAAGTCTTGCGTGTGGAGAGAGTCAACACGACGTTTATTTGATGTTCTGCGCAAGAAAATCGGTGAGTGGTATTCTGGAGGCGCTGTGTTAGAGTGCAGCGGAGGCGAACGAGCGCAACGTCATACGTGATAAATAAACGCCATCCGGCAGTTTTCTTAGAAAACAAAGCGCGTGGCTCTGAGATGGGCGTGCGCGCCCATCTCAGAGGTGTTAAGGTGTAGAACGCAAGGCGATGGTAGGTGCCACCACCGTCTCGTTTTAGCAAAGCGTCGGAAACGCTCCCCGTTCCGTGCAAGCGTTGCATGGTCACCGCAGCGTGATAAGCGCTATGGTTCCTAAAATTACTTATGTATGCCTTTTATAGTAAGCGACGCACATGCAGAATATGTACGTGTTGTTATGGTGCCCCAGACACTCACAATAATTGCTTTTTCACTGATGATTGCACAAGCGTGAACGCTCAACCTTGAGCAACATCTGTGGGCGCTGCGTATGGGGTCGGCCGTTTCAAGTACCCGATGCCGTTAACAGTGGGCAAACAGACAAATGTACAGACAGGCAGACAGACAGACAGACCAAAATTTTTGCGTCGAAGGTCCCTAAGAAAGACTATCATCTTTAATAATCGTCCACCACAGTTACAAGCGGCTGTAAAACAACTAACCAAGGGGGCCGGTGGTCAGATTGCGACGCAGGGGAAGTTGCTACGATTACATGGGTTCAAACAGGCCATCATTGGATTCCGGAGCTACGTTTAACGCTGAACGTTATTAGTGAGGCGGGTATAGCAGCGTTTTTTGAGGAATGTAAGGTTGCCAAATTGCATATAACAGGTACCTATAGGACCCTTTCCTTGTAACTTCACTGAGGCCTATAGGCCTTAGTGAAGTTAGGAGGGCCGATGAGGCATACACACTGCCGAAGAAGGGACGCGTACCACGCCATTGGCAAAAAAAAACAGAGGGTGGAGTTTCTTATCCATACAAATATAGCTGGAAGCATGGAAGAACACTACAGCTCTTGTGATAGGGTGACAAGTATGGTGATAAATCTTAATCAAGAGGTACAAGATAAGGTGGTGCTGGTCTATGCGCCTACATCCAGCCATGCTGATCTTTGAATTGAACGCTTCTACAAAGACGTAAAATCAGCAATCAGTTAGTTAAAGACACAATATACGGTACTCATGGGTGGCGTTAGTGCAATTGTATATAGGAAAGAAGCAGGTTGGAGACAATGCAGTGGGGCAATATGGCATCGGTTCTAGAGATGCCAGATGGGAATTACTATAAAGGTGTCGGTTTCAGCTGGTTCGCACTCCACGATCAACTACTTTTTGGGCAAAAATATTTCAGCGTACGGACGAGACACAGATGAGCGCAAGACACAGACATAGGCTTGCGCCCATCTATGTCAGTTCCGTCCGTTGTCGAACAAACATTTTGCGCAAGTAGTAGTTGGTCAGGGAGTTACAGTAGAGTTTGCAGATAAAAGTAATAATGTATCTTGAAAGCAGGACACATATCTCTTCCACCAACCTATATGGTCTTTTCTCAGGTAATGACGCAGTCGCCTTTACACTTCAGGTAACATGCATGCTTTTTTTAGGACTGAAATAATAAGCAAATAATCACAACACTTACAAGATGTGCCGTAGCCTGACATTGTCTCTGAAAGAAATTGGGCAGCAGTGATGAGTAATCGACACTTTTTGCTTCGTTGGCAACAATAATATAAGTTCAAATCATTGAGACTATATGAACAGTTTCTGCGGAAAGAATTACTTCTTGCGCCACTGCGGTGAGCCGGTTGTTACAGCGCTTGGCTGCTGGAACGAAATTCAGGTGTTCATTACCAGCCCCAGTGGTCGCAACTCCATGGAGCCAAAATGATAGTGGCCCCTGCATTCTGCGGTCCGAGCACGCGTACAGTCAACGCCGAAAGTTTAGAGACCAGAAGATGCAATAAAACGCTACGTATTTCCACCTGTTTCTTTGCGAATAATCTTTCATTTAGAATAAGGGCCTGTCCTAAAACTCGCCAACAACATGTGCTGCGGCGTGCAGCCATTTTCCCTCACAAATTGCAAGGAAATTCAGTTTTCGCAGATCTAGTAGCTTCTAAACTTCCGAGGTCAACTGTACGCGAAAGAACTTAAGGTGGCTAAAGTTATCAGTACTGCGACGTATTCTATATGCCGTGCCACTTTGGGAAGTTAAACTTCATAAATCGACTGTGGTAACGTGTTGGGCGTGGATGCGAAAGTGGAACTCAGGAACGACGAAAGGGTTGACGCTTGGGCAATTTTGTGGGCACTCATTGTTAAAACATGTTGAAAAAAGTGTTAAATAAACAAATTGATTAGCTGGGTGGGTTTTCAGGCATGTGGTGATATGTTCGTATAGTAAGTGAAATTAAGAAGCGATTCTCGCTAAAGATGTACATTCTGTCCTGTTTCATTTTGGTCTCACACCCTTTTTTTGCCTTGTATATATGCCGCTCTTATTGAAGTAAAAAAAGAACAAGTGTGAAGTCAGTGCAGCGTTCTTTGACTGTGTCGTCTCGTCGTTTGCTAATTGTTCTCTGCGCGGTTAACACGTTTTGAAGGCGATAGTGTGCCGTGTGGTGGCGAAGTACTCTGATTGCACGCATATGTGCCGTAAGTGGGCGAAAAAGATATTGGCAGCTTGTGAGGCATGACCTTGAGTGTGCGAGACTTATGCCTTCGGCTGTGCACGACGTTGGTTCTTCCAGGCAGAACAGCGTTCGAGGGCAGACTTCACCGCTGGACATCTTGTTCGCGGAACTGCGTGACGTCTTATAAGTGCTCGACGATTCCTGGACTCCAGCAGGGTAACTGGCCCAAGGGTCAGGTGATGCGCGGTAGAAACTTGTCACTGGCATTAATTCATACACAGATGAGCCGAGAGTCTGGAGCATGGTTGGGAGGGTAGCCGGACTACACGCACACTCACTTACTTCACAAGATGACGGCTTGGAGAATTTGGTGAACTCTCGAAGGGCGCACTTCAAACAGGTCTCCAGCTCATGGCACTATACTGAAGCGTTCTAACGACACAAAGTTAGAATAGAAGAACAAAAAAAAAAATAAATAAAGCGCAAATCTACGACACACGAGGCATACGAAGAACCTTTCAGTTTAGCGGAACCACAGAAATCTCTTATTCGCTTCTGTGAGTCTGCCCCAGGCGTCGACCGCGTGTTATATGAAATGTCGAAATACCTGCCCACTGAAACCCAAAAAGCTCTTCTCTCCCTGTATAATGCCCTATGGTACTCCGGCAAGGTTCCTTCGGCCTGGAAAAAAGCTATAGTTTCCAGCTTCAGTTTCCAGCTACAGGTCAATATCATTAACACGTTGCCTTAGCAGGGCGCTTGAAAAAATGATAAACAGACGACCGAAGCATATTCTGGCGAGAAATGGCCTATACTGGACTTATACCAGTCCGGGTTCGAAAGGCCAAATCCACCACTAACCGCCTTTCCCGTATCGAGGCATAAATTCAAGGTGCCTACGCACATAAGCAATATCTCCTTTCCGTGTTACTCGATATGAGAAAGGTCTGTGACACTAAATGGTGTTTTCGTATACTAAGACACTTTTTACACTTCAGTACGCGGGGTAGAATGTTAAAATAACAGAAACCTCCCTGTTCAGTAGGACATTTCTTGTTCGAATAGGCACTGTTTTTTCGGGAACATTTGTCCAAGAAACAGGAGTATCGAATGGTGTACTGAGTTTGCACACTCTTCATTGTCAAAATAAATTCCTTGCGCCTGTTTCTCGCACACATTTGTTTTACTGCACATATGTGAACAATGTACAGGTTTCTTTAAAACCATGCAACCTGTCAATGTGTCAACGTCATGTTAAATAAAGTTTGAATATAAATGAACAGAAGAGAATGTAATCAAACCAAACGTACAAAAGAGCACTTGCGTATTGTTCTGACAACAAATGGGACTCCATTCCGACCATGATACTGACCTGCATGGTCAACGTCCATCTGTGAAGTCTGAGCATAAGTTTCTGGGTTTAATATTAGACACAAAACTAACCTTCATATCATGTATCAAGTATTAAAAAACAGGTATTTAAATACTATTAATATTTTGAAAGCATTGTCACGCACGACATGTGGTATCAACAGGAAAGGCCTGATGAATTTGCATAGAAGCCTCGTATGCACATGCCTAGATTGCGGTTATATAACATATGTGTCTGCGACAGCCTCAGCCATAAGGATGCTCGACCTGTCCACCATCTAGGCATTCGCCTTTCTACGGGTATTTTTCGTACTATCCCCGTAGAAAACCTGTACGTAGAAGTGAATGAATAGTCAATTCATCTGCAGAGATGCTACCTGTCTTTTACATACTCTCTCGAGATCAAGTAAGACGAGGAACATCCCACTCACAAAGCCAATAACGATTTCAATAATTCTGACTTGTTCCTTGTGAGGGGTCTAGCTTAGGAAACAGACATTCCACTTCTATAGCACCGTTTGATGGCTCCCGCAAAATATTCGCCACCGTGGCAATGGCAGGTTGTACACAGCGGTCTATTTTTCGTGGAAGTCATTAAACATGCACCTACTACACACATGCGCACGAACTTCCTTGAACTTCAACACAAGTACACTTACCCAGAATTTTTTTGCAGATGCTTCAAAGTGTCCCACTGATGTGTACCACACAGCTCTTTGTGTATACCTTTCAAATTTCAGTAATCTGCACTACCAAACAAGCACCTTCACCGCAGAAGCTCATGTTATATCAGCGGCCGTCAAGCATATTAAGGAACAACTGCAACGGGTGGTTATATACAAAGATTCGCTGAGCGTAGTAACAGCTTCGAAAACTCGGAGAAAAAAACAGCATAAAAGTGCTGTCCTTCCATCACTTTACTCTCTTTTGTGCTCGATATACGCTTTCAAATGACAGTGTCCTCGCTGCCAGGGCACCGTGAGACGAGGAAATGTGTTGGCTGATCAACTAGCTGCATCCACTCAAGACAACGAGGCCGCCAATACATCCATTGCTCTCTGCACTTGACCTGAAGCCTTTCCATCGACGAGATCTCAAGGCGTGTTGGCAGGGGCTACGGAATAGGTAAATGCAAGACAAATTACATTTACTCAACTGAAGACTTGGAAATTGGCCACCAGTGTCCAGGTCACGATACACACAATTTCACACTTACCGGACTACAAACTGGACACACAGACAGCACACATGTATGTTGATCGTCTGGTGGTGACCAACCCATTTTTAAGAGATCTGGGGAGCCACTTACAGTTCTCCACACAATCATTCAGTGCAGCGAGTTAGACTCCCTAAAAAACAATTTTGATTAACCTAACGACCGCAACTTTCATTACATCCTGTCATGTTCATCGGTAGGGATGAGCTTTTTAAACCTCAATCACTGTTCATGTTAAAAAAAATGTACATAGTTTTCACTCCATATTCCGAGATGACCTCTCTACAAAGGCCGAGGTCATGGTGGTCACATTTAAAATAGTACCAGCCTCGCAGGCTTGGGGTCAAGGCAATGCATTGACGAAAAAATTCGAGCTAATCTCATATCTCCCCGCTCTAGTTTTATTGCCATGAGCACTGTCTTTACGGCCGATACGCACATTTAACGTCATTTTAATGATTTTAATACTTGTATAATTTAAGCCAGCCGCCTCAGGGCGTGGAATTTTAAGCTCATTTACAGCCACTTAACTATCATAGTTCATATTTTATACACATGACCTAAAATTGTCGACCATCGTTATTCTATCATCCTCGCTCATGGCGCCCTTTGTCTAAGCTTGCCCTATCACGGTGGTCTAGTGGCTAAGGTACTCGGCTGCTGACCCGCAGGTCGCGGGATCGAATCCCGGCTGCGGCGGCTGCGTTTGTTGGAGGCGAAAACGCTGTAGGCCCGTATGCTCAGATACGGGTGCACGCCAGGTGGTCGAAATTTCCGGAGCCATTCACTACGGCGTCTCTCATAATCGTACGGTGGTTTTGGGACGTTAAACTCCCAATATTAATCAATTGTCCAAGCATGGCCCTTGCGTCATTAAAACACATATATCATCATGATTCTTCTCTGGACTAATAACGTAAGTGTGCTTGCCTGCAAGCCTATTGTTATACTCACGTGGAGACTGCAAAAAAGAAAGAGTAGGATTCGGTGCGTACTGTGCTTCCGTCGTAAACATAGACCTTGTATTTCCGTCACCGTTCAAAATTTTACTTAGAGAACGCTGCGCTCTGGGACGCAAAAAAAAAATGCTGTCACCGGCAGAGATGAATATGGCTGCCCAGATGGAAAGGTGAGATAAGTGCTCTCATCGTGCCTCTGTGTTTTGATAAGGCAAACAAGTGCGTATGCCTAACGTTGAACTTGTTCTTTTAACTCGAAAGGAAACGTAGTATTTCGGCTTGAACAGTTGAATTTTTATGAGCGCACGTTACGGAACGGTAGGAATTGTAATATATGCACTGGTGTGCCCCCGAGGCCTCGTAAACTTGGAATAAGCTGACGCAAGTTTTCTTTTGTTTTAGCGCACTGGTTGCTTTTAAATTGAAGCATATTTCCGCTTTCTGTAGCGAATCATCTGTAGCATTTGAATAGGTTCTCTCACACTGAAAGTTAATCGCTTGATTTTCCTACTCTGCACGTCAATAGTAGTAACGTGATCTCTGCAAATCGCGTCTATTTACAGCCGCAGTGAACTAGCGCGATCGCACCTAGCCATGAGAACGCTTAAGTAGCTGAATAGGGCTTTTTGAGGGCTTAGTTTGTGCATACAACTAAGAAATCACTGAGCGCAAGAAAAATATTTCAACACTCAGGGAAGATACACAAAAGACCAGCGCTGTTTTCAATTGTTTGTTTTCATCACGTCTATGTTTCATCACTAATTTAGCCTGCATTCGCAACAAAAATTTAATCCTTGCTGTCGGTGTTGGCAGTTGGCATATTTTTATTTGGTATTTTGCATTGTAAAAAGATCCTGTTGGCATGATACTCCACACAATAATGATTAGACATGATATTGCTACATGCATGTTGACATATTGTAGGACGATGCGCGTGTGGGCCTGACGAAGAGGACGAAGAGTTGTCTCCGCTCGGTGGCTGGTCAACCGGTCACGCCGCTGCAATATTATTAGACTCACTTTGCTGCAATATTTCACATTACTACACATTGAGATGCTCTACTCGGGAACAATGATCTTGTCACTGGCGCCACCACTGCTTCTGCAGCATTGTATAGCGTGCACTCAAGTCAGCCTCACGTGTGGTATTGTTTTTTTGTTTTTTTTGTACACAGGCGTGTGTTGACAAAAGCTGAGGATACTGCAGTGCTAAAGGGTCCCTGGTCCCAGCAAAGAAAGGAGTTTCCCGAAAGACTCTGCGAAGAAAGCATAAAAATACACGGGAATTCATCAGGAGCAGAAAATTTCTGCACATCACGGCAGAGGCTGTTCAAGGCGAATAAAGTGTCGAACGTACTCCTGCAAACGACAAAACGGCTACGTTTGTCATAGAGAAAGTTGAAGCTTTATTTTCAGCGGGCGAATCGTACGACGTAGTATTTGCTGAGTGCATGGATGACAGTGTGAAATATGGCCATTTTTTGTGTCTGGATTGTGCGGGTGGCACGTGCGAACAAGTCTCGGCTTGGCTGTGGAACATGTAGGATATTCAGAGGATGGGCCATTTATTTGTACCGGGCACGATGTCATGTACATCGAAGCCTAGACAATGGGGCCCCGTAAACTTTGGTAAGTGGAAACTCCAAGCCAGAAACTTGTCAACACTGAAGGTCACCACGCACATTCCTGGAAAAACAACAAGGCAACAAGCAGAGCCATTTCATAGTACAAAGGTTGTAGTGACACCCTCTGCTCCGAAGACCCTTTGCACTGGCCTCACAGAAAGTGGGCTCTGCACAATGCTTGTGGACCATATTCCAGAACAAAATTATCGTCCAGATGAAGTCTGCCACAGAAGTGTGACAGGTAACGAAGATGATGCACCTATCAACCTTCCATTGTGTGTTCTAGGTAGTGAAGTTCGAGGAGGCATGTTATGCTCACTGTCATCGGAGAAAGCCGACGAGTTGGAGAAAATTACTAGGGGACAAAATACACCGCTGCGGCTCAGCGAACGAAAGAAAAGGCTCACAGCATCTCGGTTAGGTGAGATAGTGCCACGATAGTGAGCTGTGAAGTAAAATTTTATTGCATAATATCTGTCGAAAACGAGAAATCGTGCTACGTGGTAAATTAGCTCAGGCCACAAAAACGAAGCAAATGCCGTTGCCAAGTTCAAGAAACACTATGCAGAGCAAGTCCACAAAATGAGACTCTGCGTCAATCCTGGAGCACCGTTTCTTGGCACCTCTATCCATAGTCTGGTTTAGGGCAAGGCAAATGATGATCCTGGTCTTGTTGAAGTGAAGACCCTGGCAAAGGCAGTCGAAAAGGAACTCGTAGTCAAAGAAGCCACCCAGCAGCGCAAGATGGCTTTCCTTAAAGACGGCCCCGCCGCGGTGGTCTAGTGGCTAAGGTACTCGGCTGCTGACCCGCAGGTCGCGGGTTCGATTCCCGGCTGCGGCGGCTGCATTTCCGATGGAGGCGGAAATGTTGTAGGCCCGTGTGCTCACATTTGGGTGCACGTTAAAGAACCCCAGGTGGTCGAAATTTCCGGAGCCCTCCACTACGGCGTCTCTCATAACCAAATGGTGGTTTTGGGGCGTTAAACCCCACAAATCAATCAATCCTTAAAGACGAAAAGTTGAACTACCGGCACAATTATACTTTTACCAAATACAAGGACAGCTTTGCATTACCGGCTTAAATTGGTGCGATTGGGTGGTGGATAGCAATGAAGACACTCATGTTGAGCGGGTTATGTTTGAGACACAAATATGAAAAGACATGTTGGCAATACTACAGACTTTTTTCTGTACCTCCTTGGATTGTCATGAAAATAGCTCCTTACTGTAGGCAAATCTTTCCGACTCAAGAGCAACATGAAAGAAAAAATGCTTTCGAGAAATTAAATCATGATGATGTAGATCATATTATTCCGACAAGATGCGTTCTATACACATTATTGCATCGGCGAGGAAATGCAGCATACCCGTAACAGGTGGGAGCTTTCTTTTTCTGAAAAGGACTTCATAGACAGGGGGCGTCTAAAACACTGCTTTTAGCGTACCCTTGCAAGCAAAGATGTGCATCCAATCACTTGTGTCATAGTTCTTAAAATATGAGCGCCGTATACATATAGCTTTAACAAGTGTTTCGTTAAAATGTGTTATAGGAAGAGACTGTATTGTTGCCCCCTTTCAATATTGATTTACTGCTATGTGTGAGACTCATAAACTGTAGCTCTAGTACTAAACCAATTGTTCTTTACCTGTTTACCATTGCTGTTCAGAAAGTGCAATTCATTATGTTTCCCTTTTTTGATTTTGCTGGCCTTTAAGCGAACCACTCTCAAGTCTTGGTGTTATATTTCGTATTCACTTTGAGTTAACCCCCATATATAAGCACGTACATTTAAGAAATGGCCACAGATGCTATGTAGCCTAAACTATGTTAACGCTTCATTTTGTGGTAACATGCTATTGCTAGTTCTTTTATGTAGGTTGAAAACCAGACTCAAGAGAAGAATTGTCGCTTCATGTGGTGTATGTAAAACTATGAGAATGTTTTACTTTGTTTGCATGCATTGACTTCTGCTTCAAGAAGTTTCCAAACTGTTTTATGTACATTATTAGTAAATTTCATGAGAATTTTAATCCACATGTACTGCGTCTAATCATTCTGTATCGCGATTGCCAGAGAGTGTACGCGCGTTATTGCAAAGTTGTTGGCATTTTAAGTATATTGTGAGCATTATTCATGCGCGTCATCTTACCATATGTACGTACATACTCATCATCACCAGTCTGACCTGTGTTGTGGGGCAGAGGCTCGGCAAGTAAAAGAGGTGTTTTGCAGCCAAAACATTGCCTTACAAGTGGTGAAGAGTGCTTTCCGATCCCCTGGTCCTCTCCCTGCAGCGCTTTTTCGTAATCTTCGACTACAAACCATCCCTGGAGCTCCGGTCGGGTCACCGTCTGCGCAGTCAGCCTACGGTCATGTCGCAAGACGAGCACAACAACACGGCTCCATCCACCCAACCTGCACCCTTGGGCATGCTTTCTTGGATTGTCACCGCCCCTCAAAAAGATCCCACGATGTTCTCCGGCCTTCGCGGTGAAGACGTTGAAGACTGGTTGGATGAGTACGACCGTGTGAGTGCACTTAACTATTGGCATGATTCTGTGAAGCTGTCCCGTGTACCTTTCTACCTGACGGGTGTCGCTAAGGCATGGTTTCTCAACCATCAGCTGGATTTCCCAGACTGGCCTACCTTTAAGCAGCAGCTCCGTCAGATATTTGCCAACCCTTCTGTACGTGCAGACATCGTCAAATGGAAGCTTGCTGAACGTGTCCAGCACTCCGGCGAGTCCTATACATCGTACATTGAAGATGTCCTCGCCTTATGCCGTCGCGTTGACAGCTCGATGGCGGAGCATGACCGTGTTCGCCATTTGCTCAAGGGCATAGGCGCCGTCGCATTTAACGCTCTGGCGGCAAGGAACCCGACCACGGTCGGCGATATCATCAGTACGTGTCAGCGACTCGATGACCTTCAACTTATACGTTTGCAACCTGAAACAGCAGATATCAGGCCAACGCATGACGGTGAGCTCCGTGCGTTGATACGGTCTATGATCCACGAGGAGCTGCAACTCTAAGCCACCTCGTCATCTTATGAGCTCCGCATGACGCCTTCTACAGGCAGCCTACGCAACATTGTGAGGGAGGAACTAGCGTCCATGACGTGTGAGCAAGTCCTGAGCACGCATACCACTCCAAAGGTGGTTGCACGCTCAGGTGGTTGCAGCGTCACCTCCTCAGCAAGCACCGCAGTATGGGTCAACTATGCAGCAATCACTGAATGACCTTGCCCAAAGAGCAACGCCTCCTTCGTTTCAAGCCTCGCGTCCATCTCGACCTATTTGCTATTATTGCGGAATAGGCAGCCACATCTCACGATTCTGTCGTCGACGTCAACAAGATGAAAGGCGTGGCTATGGTGACTACGAAAGGGATGAGTTTGCCCCCTCTCCACAACATAGTCACCTATACCAACTTTACCAACGCGCTCACCCTCTCCACAGCACATCGATTCAGCCAGTACCTTCCGATCCTCGCGCCATCGCTCCCCGTCACCTATGCGCCGTTCATCGTCACCACTTCGTCCGGCTACCATGGCGTCTGATCATCGCCCGGAAAACTAAACAGTGCAGCTTCAGGAGGGAAAGCTGCATTTCGGGGACTGCATCGAACTCCTCCGGAAGGCCCCTCAAATGTACTTTCAGTGTGTGTTGAAGGTATTGGACTGAAGCCTTGGTGGACACAAGTGCATCGCTCTGAGTTATTAGTGTGGACGTGTGTTCCCATTTGCACAAAGTGAAGACACCGTATGATGGCCCTCCCCTTCGCTGTGCTAATGCGGTTTTTGTTCAGCCTTCTGGTGTTTGCACGGTACGAGTTTTTATTGAGGGCATCCTTCACCATATAAAGTTTCTTGTCTGTCATTGTGTACCAATGCGCTCGTTTTTGGATGGGACTTTCTCTCCTCAGCTTCAGCCGTGATATCTTACCGTCAGAGGGTCATTCACATGTCAGATACTGCGCTTTCGTCTGATAACTATGCCCATAACCAGCGTTTCGTCACCGCTGGTGACTGTTTTATTCCTCCAGGTAATGAGCATATTCTGACCCGGACATCAGATAAGATCGATACTGGTGATGTCTTCCTAGCACTGTGTGGAAGTTACATCTCTGGTGGACTTACCATCGCTCCTAGCCTGGTGTGCTTTCGTGATGGCAGAGCATTAGTTACGGCAGTTAACCCCACTTCATTGCCTGTTGCACTGCCCCAGGGCACCAGTGTTGTTTGCTTCACAGATACCGAACCACTTTCTCTGGTGCCCCTTCACGGAGACTCGCCATCTTTATCTACGAGTACTGATGACCAGGCTACAACGGCTGCTTTAAAAGTCACAATAAATCTCGATCTCACGTCAGCGCAAAAGAAAGAACTTTTGGGTGAGCTTCAAAAAAAAAAAACAGCGCTTCATTTGATGTACACCAAGCTTCTGGGTCGCACTTCTGTCACCGTGCATCGAATTGAAACTGAAGGCAATACAATCGTACGCCGCCGCCCATATCGAGTGTCGTCCGCAGAGCGGAAAATCATCGAGGACAACGTTGCTGATATGCTCCAACAAGATGTTATCCGGCCTTCGTCCAGCTCGTGGTCATCACCTGTGGTGCTAGTCCGAAAAAAGGATAGTTCGGTGCGATTCTGCGTCGATTATCGAGCACTTAATAGGATCACGCGCAAAGACGTCTACCCGATGCCACGCGTCGACGACGCACTAGACTCTCCGCAAGGCGCTGAATTTTTCTCCAGCCTCGATTTACGGTCTGGTTATTGGCAAATACCTATGCACGAAACAGACAAAGAAAAAACTGCCTTTGGAACACCAGACGAGCAATCAGCTGACGTACTTGATGATAGCAGTGGAAGGGGGCAGCGAGAGAGAGCATCTGCATCTTGTAGGATAGGTTGGAGGCTCTAGTCGAAAAGATCGAAGCCAGATTAGACACAATAGAGGAGCGTCTCGGCATGCTCTTCACTGAATTTAGGGATTCCCAAACCCAGGTCATGGGCATGTTTCAGCAGCTTCATACTCTATTGGAGGCAAGACTGCCTCCCGTGGCTGGCCAAATGCCATTAGTCAACATGGTGCCTCATTATGGCGCCTCGCCAGCAAATTGAGGTTCGGCAGTGGAACTGCAGGGGCTTTCGTCAAAAGCGGGGTAACCTGCAGTTGCACGTACGAAATCTGGACAGTAAACCAGACATAATAGCCTTACGGGAGGCTAGTGGTTCCGTAAAATACCTAGATTTAAGGCATTTACAGTGCCAGGAATTGATTCAAGGGGCGTATCGCGTTTTCGCAGCCGTGCTAGTCCATCGCAACATCACTGCCATTCAGCATTCCGTAGATAGCAGCAGGGAAGACTATGTCCTGCTAGAGATTTTGCCTAAACGAAAGTATGACAAGAGTCTGTTTTTACCTAATGTGTATAGTTCTCCAAAAGATAAAAGATTGGGCTTGCCACAACTCCTGATTCAAACTCAACGGTTAGCAGCTCGCGCTCCGCTTATATAGTGGTAGGAGATTTCAATGCGCCTCACCAGGAGTGGAGTTATATTCGAGCCAGCCCAAAGGGCAATCGGTTTTGGCAAGTTGCCCGGGATCTGCGATGGACACTGTTAAACAATCCACAAGATCATACGAGGATAGGCAACATCATAAGCATGGATACCTCCCCAGACCTTACGTTTTTTAGAGGCATCAGTAATGCAAAGTGGATCAACACGGGACAACCCCTAGGAAGTGATCACTATATCCTTTCCACGACGTTTAGCACTGCGAAGCATAAAGACAAAGTGAGGGGGCATAGAATTACAGATTGGGACAGATTTAGGAAAAACAGATCAGACACTGTAAACGGGAAAATTAATGACCTGGATGCATGGGTACAGGTGCTCAAGGAGGATGTAAATAATACCACGGTAGATGTGCCAGTCGAGCAGGAGGAGTTTACCTCTGACTCGAGACTATTACACATGTGGGAAGCGCACGCGGGTCTCTTGAGAAGGTGGAAGAAGCAAAAACATAATGGCGTCCTTCGCAGAAGGACTGCCAAGTTAGAACGTAAAATCGAAAATTATACAATTGAGTTGCAAGCCAAGCAGTGGGGCCAGATTTGTGATCGCATGCATGGACAGTTTGGATGCGAAAAGACATGGCAGCTGTTAAGGCATCTTTTGGATCCGGCAGCAACAAAATCGGCGCAACGGGGACAAATGACTTGGTTAATGCATCAATATGAAGGCACAATTGGAGAGTTTATACAGGAACTCCGGAATTGGTACATAAGTGATGGAGTAGACGGTTGCTTACCACACTACTCGGGAGTGGAAAACTCAGACCTAGATGAAGAGTTCACAATTGCGGAGGTGGAGTTTACCATGGGGCAGCTGCGTACTACGTCTGCCGCAGGTCCGGATGGAGTTACTAATAAAATGCTGAGAAACCTAGATTTCAAATCGGTCGGGGCAATAACTGACTTGATAAATGAGTATTGGGTGGCCGGGGAGATCCCAGCACAATAGAAGCATGTTAGAATTATATTTATTCCGAAGCCAGGCAAGAAACTCTGCTTGGAAAACCTGCGCCCCATATCGCTGACATCATGCGTGGGCAAATTGATGGAGCGCGTGGTTCTCAACAGGCTTCAGAATTATGCAGAAGACAAGGCCATATTTCCCCCAACCATGATAAGTTTCAGGGCCAATTTGTCCACACATGATGTCATTATACAGTTAAAACATGATGTAGTCGATCCCGGGCATGGCACGGGCACCAAAGCTGTATTGGGGCTTGAGCTGAATAAAGCTTTCGACAATGTTTCGCATGAGGCAATATTGAATAACCTATCAGAAATTGGCCCAGGGGTTAGGACATTTCGCTACATCAGATCATTCTTGGAGGGCCGAACAGCAGAAATTTCAATAGGAGATATCAAATCGCACTCATTCGCGTTGGGAGGCAAAGGGACGCCGCAGGGTTCAGTTTTGTCACCGTTCCTGTTTAACATCGGCTTAATTAAAATACCGCCGAGGCTGGAGGAGATACCGGGACTCAAACACACATTTTATGCAGATGATATTACTCTGGGTAACTAGGGGTAGTGACGCGCATCTGGAAGAAACACTGCAACAGGCAGTTAATATTGTCGAAGAGTTGGCAGGGGAGGCGGGACTTTGATGCTCTCAGCCCAAGTCCGAGCTCTTTGTGGTTCGGGACAAAAACAGAGGGCTACATGCAAAACACTATATTCCGCTACCGCCGTTAGAGGTAAAGGTAGGGGGTAGGCCGGTAGCTGAAGCTCAAACGATTAGAATTCTTGGCCTATATCTGCAAACTAACAGGAAGAATAGGGTGGCCCTTAAAAAATTTAAGACCACGGTCAATGCTACTGTCAGGCTAATCAGAAGAATCGCTAACCGTAAGAGCGGGGTTGAAGAAAAAGAACTCTGTAAGCTGGTACAGGCGTTTTTGCTCAGCAGGATTACTTACGTGACACCTTATATGAAGTTGGATGCCACAGAAAAAGGTAAGGTCGAGGCTAGGATCCGGCAAGCTTACAAGGCAGTGCTTGGGTTGCCTAACAACGCACCTACAGAAAGGCTGTTAAAACTAGGGGTACACAACACCCTGGATGAAGTATGGGAGGCGCATCTGGTGATGCAGCACGCTAGGCTTTTGACAACCAAAGCGGGCAGGATCATATTGGAAAGGATTGGCATTGGAGCAGAGGCTCCCACTGGGGACACTAAAATTCAGGTGCGGCGAGAGTTACATAAGGCCCTGTACATTAAACCTTTGCCCAAAAATATGCATCCGATTCACCATACGCAGCGCAGGCAGGCAAGAGCCAGAGCTTTACACGTTGAGTACGGCGAGTACAAAGCGGCAGTCTATACAGATGTTGCGGAATATAAGGACAAAGACGCTTTTGTGATTGTGGTGGTGGACAGGCGGGGGCGCTTGGTCGCCTCTGGATCGGTCAAAACCCACTCCTTGGAAACTGCAGAGGAAGCGGCAATAGCGCTAGCTATAACTAATTCGCAGTCAGATTTGATTTTCAGTGATTCAAAGACAGCCATCCGAAATCTGGCGAGGGGCAGAATATTGGCGACCGCCGCACGATTTCTGAATGGGGCCACGGGACAAGAAATTAGAGAAATAGAAATTGTCTGGGTACCAGCCCACTCTGGGAACCCTGGGAACGAGGCGGCTCACCTGAATGCTCGAGGCTTCGTCAGCCGGGTAGGTGAACCGACAGTTCTGGGGAGGTCCGTGAGAGATGGGGTGGTGTCCTTTCATGACATAACGAATCATTATAAACTAGAGCGGAGGTTTTATGCGCCCCCGCACAAGCGGTTGACTAAGGCACAGGAATGCGTCTGAAGAAAACTGCAGACGCGATCTTTTCCGAACCCTTACGTGTTGAACAAAATGTACCCGGAGGAGATTAAGCCGCAACGCAAATGGTGTCAGGCTGTGGCAACATATGATCACATACTTTGGGAATGTATCATAGTGCCGCCGCCGGTGGATATTATGCGTGATCCCTTTCTTGAGCACTGGGAGGCCGTGTTGACCAGCTCAGACACAGTCATCCAGTTAAGTGTCGTGGAGTGGGCCACACAGGTCGCCGCCAACCTTGGGTTGATTACCATCTAACACGGAATCATCCTCAGTTGCTTTCTGACGAAATAAAGTTTTTCCATCCATGCATCTTGTATCCCAGACTCATAGATGACGTCAAAATCGTACTCTTGCAGGCGGAACACCCAACGACCGAGGCGACCAGACAAGTTTCTCAGTGTCGATAGCCAGCACAAGGCGTGGTGGTCTGTAATCACTGTGAAGTGGCGTCCGTAAAGATACGGTCGAAGTTTTTGTATGGCCCAAACGAAAGCGAGGCACTCCTGCTCAGTTATGGTGTATTTCTGTTCAGCAGCCGTAAGAGCACGACTAGCACATGCTATAACTCTTTCCCGTGAAGTGGCATCCCGCTGTAGAAGAACTGCACCAATGCCATGGCCGCTCGCGTCGGTGTGCAGACATGTAGGTGCGTTCTCGTCGAAATGGCACAAAACAGGGTCAGACGTTAAAGCATTCTTGAGGGCTTGAAAGGCACGCTCGCAGTCATCGTTCCAAGCGAAAGTCGATCCGGATGTGAGCAGCTTGTGCAGTGGTGACGCGATGGCAGCAAAATGACTAATGAAGCGGCGGAAGTAGGATGCCAGGCCCAGGAAACTTCGTAGGTGTTTCTGATTTTCTGGCCGAGGGAAGCCTATCACGGCAGCAAGCTTGTTAGTATCAGGACGAACGCCTTCTTTGCTGACAAGGTGGCCCAATACCTTGATGTTCTTGTTGGCGAAATGGCATTTTTTTGTGTTTAGCTGAAGTGCAGCATTGGAAATATACGTCAAAACTTCGCCCAAACGATCAAGATGCTGACGAAAAGAAGAGGAGAAAATGACGATGTCATCTAGATAACAGAGACATGTTTTCCATTTTAGGCCGCGTAGAACTGTGTCCATCATGCGTTCAAACGTGGCAGGAGCGTTACATAAACCGAATGGCCTGACGTTGAATTCGTACAGCCCATGGTCATCACCTGTGGTGCTAGTCCGAAAGAAGGATGGTTTGGTGCGATTCTGCCACTGTGGAGAATATGTCAAACTCTGGTCCAAGCACACGTGAAAATGAGACCACCGACATCGTGGAGGCACTCAACGAAAGACCCTCCGGGCAGGCAACACTACTAAACAAAGTTAAGTCGACCCACCACAGTTAAGCCAGGGCGACAAATCTTTTGATGATATCTGGAAATGCTTCACCAAAGTACAACAAGACTGCCCGTCCATTGCTGCTGCACAAAACACAGTCGATGAAATTTGCACACTTGCGCAAGAAAGGCAGACAACACTGCATCTATTGAATCTAGGTTGGATTATTTTGAAGACAAAGCACGAAGACCAAACTTAGTGTTTTCGGCCTTAGACATGCAGAAAATGAAACGTGGGCTCTATCCAAAGCTTTAATAACGGAACATTGCAGCACAAAACTTAACGCTCTCATTGGGCCCATAGATGGAGAAAGGGCTCACGGAGTGAGACGATTCAAGCTAGAAAGGATCGACCAGTGATTGTGAAGTTTGCGCACTTCAAATTATGACAAATAATCCACTCAAGTGCTAAAATGTCCACAGGAATTAATTCCAGAATCTCTGACGACTACTCTCCTACTACGCTTAAGGCAAGGAGGCATCTTATTCAATTCGCCAAGTCGAAACAGGAGATGATTAACTGCTCATCGGCAACCGGCTTCATACATTCGACAGAAACATGGAAACTGCGGTCTCTCTTCCTACCTCTTAGGAAACGGACCCATCTAGTATTATCCAAAATTGGCATTGTTAGTTTCTCTATGCACCAACATCAGAAGCACCTTACCGAAACTTGATTTACTTGGTAACTTGTACAGCACTACAGAGTCAAACACTATTGTTATAACTGAAACGTGACTTAACCAGTCGATGATAAACTCAGAATCCATCAGTATTTTCTAATATTAGCATATTTCGACAAGAACTAAAAGAAAAAGCTGTGGGATTCTAATAGTCACTAATGTCGAAATTGAAGTAAGCACGCCTTTAGAAATTGTATTTTTTGCAAGTAATGCCTTCTACCCGCCTGTCATATTGGGTAGTTGCTATTGCCTGGCTGACGCTGAGGCCCTGAAATCTGTCATCGCCAGTCACGTGTCACAGTGTTATAAGACTTCAATTTTCATTGCATAGATTGGTATAATCCTGATCCACCCATGTTAGCGGATGCTACCGAAAGCGACTGAGTCAAGACCTGTCGAACGTTCGGATTGACACAGCTTGTTAACAGGTCAATACGTCGAAGCCGAAATTCATCTAAAATACTTAACTTGGTGCTTAGTTTTCATCCTGAGAAATTTTCATCAGTGACTTACACCCAGTCTTGGAGATTACTCAGTACTTCATGCTTCAAACAATCCTAAAATTGCTGCATTCCTTCCAAAAAGCTATACCTCTCTACGATAAAGGAAGCTACGCAGCTATGAACATTGAATAAGAAAATTTCTCCACAAGTTTTCTTTCCGGCTTTTTAAAACGCTCTGTCAACGCAAACGGGCTCCTGCTCAGAAACAAAATGCCCAACATGACAGATACGCATGTACCTACAATAACTCTAACAGAAAAGAAATCATCACCTTTGTTCAAATCAGCACTAAAAGGCTTGAATGACAAAATGAAAAGATTATTCCGTGCTGCTAAGCGTTCCAATACAAATTGCCCATGGCAGCCGTATCACAATGTAGAAAAGCCATTTGAATCAATTCCCAGCAGAACCAAGCGAGACTTTTTTCGTCGACAGCTCCGAACGTAATTCACGATAACCCGAAGCAGCTCTGGAAGAATAATAATTCTAATCACGCGGCAATAACTTTCCCTGCACGATGACGAGACCCAGCCCGTACCTGATTATGAAACTGCGGAAGCACTCAACCGCACGTTTTCTTCCGTTTTAGTTATGAACCTGTCTATAACTTACCCGATTTTTCGCCCTTCGCTCATAACACTATGGCAGCTATCACCTTCGATCCGGCTGGCGTTGCAAATGTGTCTTTATAAAGCTTTAGTCATAAGTAG
Source organism: Rhipicephalus microplus (assembly GCF_043290135.1). Classification (NCBI taxonomy): domain Eukaryota; kingdom Metazoa; phylum Arthropoda; class Arachnida; order Ixodida; family Ixodidae; genus Rhipicephalus; species Rhipicephalus microplus. The sequence continues at coordinate 4,643,622 of NW_027464597.1, read as the reverse complement.
GCATTGATTGCATCAGCTCAAACGTTCTAAAAATAACTAAACACGCCATCAGTGACATGTTATGTCATATCATTCAACAGCCGTTATCATTGGGCGAGGTGCCGGAGGACTGGAAAGTGTGCACGATTGTTCCAGTACCGAAAAAAGGTCTACCATCTTCTTGGCTCAGTTACCACCCTATTTCACTAACCAGTATTTGTTCTCAACTAATAAAACACATAATAGACTCACACACAGTTCAGTGTTTGTTATCTGTTAACTTTTTCACTCCTAACCAACACAACATTTGCAAAAGTTTTTCTTGTGACAGACAACTAACGCTGTCCGTCACATTAGCTGTAAGCTTGATCTAAACGTTCTAATTGATGTTCCCTTTCTTTATTTTGAGAACACTTTCGACGAGGTGCCACATCAGTGACTACCTTTGAAACTTTCTCGCTCAAACCTTAACCCTTCTGTGTTTGACTGTATTCGTGCATCATTGACTAATCGGGAGCAGTTTGTTCATGCTAACAATCATTCTTCAAGCAGAACCCCTGTACTAGGGATTTATCATGTGTACCAGCAGTAGGGATTTATAAGGGATTGTAAATATTGGAGAGGAAATAGGAAGGTAACATTATGTGTATATACACAAACTCAGATGGAGAGAGCGATATGCGAGATAATTTAGAAGTGTGGAGCTCAATCTGGCGAGGAAAGATGGTATTCAGAAATTTAAATACTTGGCTAGACGGGTTGCCAACCCTACCACGTGTGAATGTACGAAAGTTTGTGGTTATGTGGAAAAAGTAATTTAAATTGCGAACAGAAGCTAATCGCTCCACAAAACTCCACTTTCTAGCTTTACTAGCGCTTTGCTCGTGTGACAGACAGTGTCACTTATTTACGAATACGTAAAGCCCGTCGTTTGTACGAGATAAGTCAAGCACGACAGTTTCACCGACAGCATGAACTATCGACCATTATTAGGAAAAACGACCGGACAAAAAGACGTAAACGTTTTTTACCCCGATACCTCAAGCGCCACGTTAGACGCTTGTGTTCGTGCAGTAAACGTCTATTAATCGTCCTGTCAATGCGTTTACCTTGACTGCCAGTCCTACTTCTACCGTAGCTCTGCGGGCGTTGCTCAAAATGTGCGACACGGCAGTACTACCTACATAAAGTACGCTGCGCAGAGAGCATACGTACAGCAGAGGCTGAAACATACCCCAATCACCTGGCGCACGGTTAAGCGCTTCCACGTTACTTGGCCGCGCAAATGCCGGCGAAACGATGGGACAAAACACTCTTGAAACTTTAGGGGCGAAACTCTTTATAGCAGCACCCGTTTGTTCCTCGTAGTCGTAGTAGTAGTGTGTAACCAGTCTTACATTTTGACCTTCAAGGTGGTGCCGGTGAGTGATTTCTTCTGTGCGTTGTTGAACAAGAAAAAATTCGCAGCATGCGCGTTAAATAAAAGACGAATTCTGCTGTCTCTCATTCCCCCTTAGCAGCCATTGACATGTACATTGAGCACTATCTGACAAAAAAGGTTGCTACGTTATACTCGCTAGGCATAACCTCCTTTGTTTTAGAAAGGTTTAGCGAGCGTTGGGCCGCAGTGCCATGAATACAGTGAACTAGTATATACCATGAACTCGAGGTGGTTAAAGGTGGGAAGTAGACACGAAGCGCAAGCCGTAAGAAAGAGTGCATGTGCCACCTCTCGTTTAGTCCTAAGAATGTCCGCTGGATGGTGGTGCATATGCGGAATATATAGATTAGAAGGAAGGAAGCTCAGAGGATGGCAGAAGTACATAAAAAAGATATAAAGGCAACTGCGAAATTTCGGAACCATCTAAACTCCTTAAGAAATGAGAAGAGCCTAGAGCAGATCTTTATAACTACAGCTCAAGGTGCTAGGCTAGAAGGGGACGAAGCTATTGAATATATAAGAACAAGGGTGACAAAAAAATTCAATAAAGAAGTGCTTTATGCACCACAATAGACAAGGATGAATCAAGTGGCGCAATGGCTCTATTTTCACAACGAGAGTTGGAAAGAGCTGAGAAAAGGGTTCCTAATAGTACATCAACAGGCCTAGATGGCATTCCAATTATGCTGATAAAGACATTAGGTCCGAAGTCTGAACAGGTTTTGAGAGAGCCAGTGAGCAAAATAATAATCGCTCGTGAAGTCCCCGATGGATGGAAACTTAGCAGGATGAGCATAATCTATAAAGGAAAGGGGGACAAAGCTGACATAAACAACTACAGTCCTATAACAGTGACATCAGTGGTCTACAGGTTGGCGATGCAGATTATAAAGGAAAGACTGCAGGCATGAATAGAGAATGAGGGGGAGCTGGGGGAACTGCAGAATGGGCTTCGGAAACACAGGAGCTTGGAAGACAATCTGTTCTCACTGACGCAGTGCATAGAAATAGAAGAAGAGGAACACAGACCCCTGTGGCTAGCATTTCTGGATATCAAGGGAGCGTACGATAGCGTGGTTCAAGAGAAATTGTGGGGAATACTGGACACACTAGGCGTGGAAGATGGAGTCACTGATCTTTTAAAGGATATCTCTAAAGGTACCAAGGTAGTCATAAAGAGGGAAAAACAGGTATCCAAGCCTGCAGAGGTAAAACAGGGGCTTATGCAGGTGTGTCCTATGTCACCCTTATTATTCATGATGCACCTACAAGGATTAGACGCTAAATTAGAAGGATGTGGACAGGGCTTCAACCTCTTTTTCGTCAAACAAGGAAAACTCGTTGAACAGGCACTACCAGCACTGATGTACGCAGATGATATCGTGCTAATGGCCGACAACAAGGAAGATTTGCAGAGATTGATGAACATCTGCGGTAAAAAGGGAGATAGGTTAGATTTCAGATTCAGTAAGCAAAAATCAGCAGTCATGATTTTTAATGACAATGAAGGTAGTGAGCTTAAAATACAGGAGGTCACGCTAGAGATAACAGATAAATACAAATATCTGGGCGTATGGATAAGCAATGGGGCCGAGTACCTAAGGGAACACGAAATATACGTGACGACTAAAGGTAACAAGAATGCAGCGGTGATGAAAAACAGGGCACTGTGGAATTACAATAGGTATGATGTTGTGAGAGGAATATGGAGAGGGGTCATGGTTCCTGGTCTGACGTTCGGCAATGCGGTCTTGTGAATGAGGTCAGAAGTTCAAGCAAGATTATAAATTAAGCAACGTGGAATAGGTAGGCTTGCCTTAGGAGCTCACGGGAATACACTAAATCAGAGAGTACAAGGTGGTATGGGATGGACATCATTTGAGGGTAGGGAAGCTAGCAGCAAAATAAAATTTGAGAAGAGATTGAGAGAAATGGGGAAGGAGCGTTGGGCTGGAAAGGTATTCAGCTACTTGAACATGAAGAATGTCGATACAAAATCAAGGAAGCGAACCAGGAAATTGACTGGTGAATACTTAGAAAACAATAGGGGGCCAAACCATACAAAATTATCGCTTAAAATGAATATGAAGGAAGCTGAGACCGATATTTGGAGAATCGGCATGATTAAGAAGTCCGCACTAGAGATGTATCGAACTTTTAAGCAGGAATTTGCCAAGGAAAGGATCTATGATAATAGTCGGGGTAGTTCTCTACTGTTTGAGGCCAGGACGGCAGTATTGCGAACCAAGACTTATCGGGCCAAATACGAAGGGGTAGACATGGTATGCAGTGCGTGTGGAGAGGAAGAGGAAAGTGCCGAACACTTGAGTATGTTCTGTAAAAGGCTTCACCCTATAGTTGAGGATGATGGCGCAGAGTTTTCAAAGCATGGGGGTTTAGGGACAAGGAGGGCAAAATAGACTTTAAGTGGGTAGAATAAAGTAGAAGAAGGTCATCTGATTGGTGGCTAAAGTCAAGGCACGAGTGAAACTTAAACCCTTCACTGCAAAGTACGAATCCCCAACCTCACTATTTAATGGATAAAAAAATCTAGTTTTTGGTTCACTAAGTGTTGCGGCTTGGTGGCGCTAGCCACCGCCCGATCTAAAGTGTACAGCGATATCCATCCATCCATCCATCCATCCATCCATCCATCCATCCATCCATCCATCCATCCATCCATCCATCCATCCATCCATCCATCCATCCATCCATCCATCCATTCGCCCATCCGCCCGTCCGCCCGTCTCTCCGTCCGTCCGTCCGTCCGTCCATCCATCCATCCATCCATCCATCCATCCATCCATCCATCCATCCATCCATCCATCCATCCATCCATCCATCCATCCATCCATCCATCCATCCATCCGTCCGTCCGTCCGTCCGTCCGTCCATCCATCCATCCGTCCGTCCGTCCGTCCGTCTGATGAAAAGATTATAGATAGTGGTACTTGGAGTGTTGAATAGATGGACGAATGGACACACAGACATATGCATGGACGGACTCACGGACGGCTGCACCGACGCATGGACGGACGCAGGGGTGGATGCATGGACGAACGCAGGGACAGACGCACGGATGGTCGTGCGGACGCACGAACAGACGCACGCATGGACGGACGAATGGACGCATGAACGGTCACACAGACGGACGCACGGACGGACGGAAGCAAGAACGAATGGACGGACGGATGCTTCGCCCCACTCTCCATCATTCACTCCGTGGATATGCTGCCATCGTTTATTTATTATCTCACTGGCGCTAATCTTTTGATTCGTTATTTTAAAATGTCGGCGAGAAGCTTCGGCATCAACAATAAAAGGATTAGCTTTACAACACTTTTGCGAGAATATGATTGCACAGATATCGCTGACAACGACGAGGGGCTCACACTTCAGTGCTGAACGACAATAGACGTTGTCATGTCCTAGGTTCAAAGCTCGCGCGATATGGCTGAAAAACTGCAAGCTGGTCGTTAACCTACGCCAAATGTCCAGGCGGAAGTCAGACGGGCTTATCCTATAGAGTCACGGATGGTACGAGCTTTTGCCCTTACTTTAACAACTTATGTTTTGCCAAATGTTAACGATTCAGTGACACTCACCTGTAGTATGTTTCCAGCGTTTGTGCACGTCGGTTCGATGCACATACCGGAAAAACAATGTGCACGGGACACTGCAGCAATTATGCTGTACGGCTGCATCGGCTGCCGCAGCGCGTAAAAAAACGTGATACACGGATCACGTGTGGCCATTCTTCACTGCTAGACCAACAAAGCGCCGAATGAATGTTTGGATATGGCAGTAACAAGTGCCATATTTCAGAGGTTACTCACACTACCAAAACTAGCGGGTGTTTGAATGTCACAGGCGTCTCGTAAGAACGAAAGCGAAAACACCAGGTTTCGCAGGGGAGTACAAGCGTTGCCTATACCCGCTTGCGCAGCCGTAGGTGGCGCTGCCGGCGAGAACATGGTGTATTCACCGTGGCGGGCTCTGATCGCCCCCACCAGGGTCATCCTCGTCTTTTAAGACGAAATTATTTTAGGTCGGGGTCCACCATGGCTCCGTTGACGCATTTCCGTCATGAATATCACGTTGTAAACTATAGTCAAATAGATTGCAAAGAAAAAAAAAACAACGAGTAGGAAATTTCCGCAGCGGAGCGTCAACCAACGACCTCGCGCCCTTCAGCGCAGGACGTTAACCACTACGTCACGGAGCGAACCTTCTCAAACGTGTTATCGGTGAGTCATTTATATATACCACGTCCCGTAGTGGTTCCCAGAGCTCAGCAACTTCCACGCGTTTCCGTGGTCCGTAGTGATATGACACGAAGGGCGCGCGCGCTCTGAAGATTGTCGTGCCGCGCCACCTGCACATCGCTTTGTGGGCACGCATCCACATGGCGTGGTCAGAGTGCGCATAGATCTTCTGTAGCGCGGTGGCTCACTCGCGCGCGCGCTAATTTCAATATTGGGGGGCTTTGTACCTCTTGTGATTTCATCGCAAGCTTCCTTCGAAGTGGCAGTAGTTAAAGAAAGCACGAACGTCATTTTGATCGCTGTCGCAACCGCGTATGCGAAGGGTACGCTCTGCTCATACACGAAAAATTAAGAATTGTCACAGTTTTTCGCGCTCGTCCTTTGTATACCTGTGCATTGTTTTTGTGCGTATTTTTTCTGTTTGAGCAACGGGCTTGAAGTGTTATGCGGTGACGGTTGTTTGTCTGCGTTTGGGCCTGCTCACATCGTGCATGGTTTCTGCTTGCGATAAGCGCTGCAGGTTTTGAGCTGCTTGTCGTTCTTCGCATGACATTGTAATTTGTTGCTGTAGCATTACTTTGACCTCGTTGCAAAAAAAAAACTGCACAATGAATGCTAACTACCTCGGCGAGGACACGTTTCTGCTTCGCGTATTACCGTTTCCTAAAAAAAGGGATCAGCCACGTTTTTTGCTGTTGCCCTCTCTTCCTTCTTTGTTTGGATTGGGAGAGAAGGTACGAGGCATGCACACCCAACCACTGAGGAGATCAGTTGCAGCATTGAAAAAGACAAGTCCACGCGCATGTGTTTTTATTTGGGTGCACGTTAAAGCACCCCAGGTGGCCTGAATTTCCGGAGCCCTCCACTACGGCGTCTCTGATAATCATATGTTGGTTTAGGGACGTTGAACCCCACATGCCAATAAAAAAGACAAGTCTGCTCAGCGTAACGTCAGATACATCCCCTACTCCCTGTGTTCGAATTTCTCAAGAATTGCAAAGGAAGGCATAATATGTACGCTGGTGTAGTTATTCATATTGACAAACCTTGGTTTGAAACGGGCGCAGCCAGTATAGTTTCGGCAGATCGACCAAAAATGACGATTACAAAGTTTTAATCAAGTTTATGACATTACTTAAGCGAAACGAAGGGCTCTCGTAGCGAGTCACACACCTGTGGCAGCCACACGCCTGCTCACAGCACCATACTGCTAAGATATATCACATGGCTTTACAGGCCTTTTAAAAAATCAATTTATCACAAAGCCGATTGAAATCTCGAGCACATCACGAGCAAGAAAACACCAAGTTTACGACATAAAAACACTCAGTCCGAGCTTTAGAAAATTTTCGTAGCTTATCGTGATGTAGCCGTCCTGGTCGGTGTCGTAACTTCTGAAGGCATTGGTGAACGTCTCAAGGGTAACGCAACAGAGGATGTAGTCATCGAAGTTGACAGCTCCTTTCCTATCACGGTCGTATTTCATGAGCAGGAGGTCAACCGCTTCGTTGCTCAGACGATATCCAAAGCTCCTGAGCGCGTCGCGAAGCTCGTTTCTGTCGATGGAACCCGAGCGGTCCTTGTCAAAGTTCTGGAAGCACCGTAGCCAGTCGTTGATGTAGTTCCAAAGCGACACGAAGTCGTCGAAGCTCAGCGTGCCCGTGCGGCGGCGGTCAAAGATGTTCATCATCATGCGTACCGTTTCAGGATTGAAGGGCTTCCAGGTGCCATTGGAGAGGCACTGCTGCAACTCGACTGCGTCCACACGTCCGCTGTGGTCCTTGTCGACTTTGTAGAAGATATCGCGCAAGTAGTTGACGTCGGCTCTCTGTGTGTGAGGTCTGCAGGAGCCATACGATCCGTATGTTGACATCGCTGGCCGCGGGGCGACACTTGTTGTATTTCCCAGATTGGACAAGGATTGCACGGGATCGAGCTGTGCGCAAGAGACCGGAAGCCTAAGTAGGTGCGTGGAGTTCAATTTTGCAAGTCAAGGGCCGAATCGCTGCTCCGAATATGATGGTAATGGCAATTTTCGAGCTGCAATGCCCTATTCCCACTATTGGGAGTAGGCCAAAAATTTGTACCTGTAAAGAACATGAAAGTTAAACGTCAGTTTGGGCATAACTAAATGTGCTATTCTGTCCGCGCTACATTATTTTATTCAGGCAATCGGAAGGGTACGTTGTTGGCAGTAGATGAATACAATTCGTTGTCGCCTTTCTTTTTTTTCTATTTTTAATTTTTGTCATTTCGAATCTTTTTGCCCTTTTCGCTTTTTTCTTCCCTAAATAGGTTCTTTACATCTCGTTTTTATCTGATTTCTCTCTCCTTTAACAAGCATTGTATTTTAATTTTTGTTATAGGCATAGTGTGGCCAATCTTCCTTGTGGGTATGAGCTAAGATCTTTTAGGTGACAAAACAAATCCAAACAAGTACACAGACACACTTCCAAATGAAACAGCTAACGAATTACGAGGAAAATCTTAAGACAGGCCAGCCATAGTCATGCGTGTTCAATCAGCCTTTACGGAAGCGGCAAAATTTCGTAACCAAATGGAGATACCGAAATTCTGCCCCGCCGCGGTGGTCTAGTGGCTAAGGTACTTGGCTGCTGACCCGCATGTCGCGGGCTCGAATCCCTGCTGCGGCGGCTGCATTTCCGATGGAGGCGGAAATCTTGTAGGCCCGTGTGCTTAGATTTGGGTGCACGTTAAAGAATCCCAGGTGGTCAAAATTTCCGGAGCCCTCCACTACGGCATCTCTCATAATCATATGGTGTTTTCGGGACGTTAAATCCCACGTATCAATCAATCAGATACCAGAATTCTCTTTACAGTCTCTTTTACACTTTCAGCCCACTGCACGATCCCTCCAGCCTTCTCATCGGCTCCTCTGCATTAAAGGGGTACCTAAAATTGGTCATTCGTATATTCTGTATGGTTTCTAGGAAATCACCTAAATTTTAATCCCTTATTCATTTCTTGGAAGACTATATCGTGCATAGTAGACGCTATGAATTTATATTTGTGAAGCTACGCTGTAAAATATCATTGATTTTGTAGTCACACGGACGTGGACTACGATACTACCGGCTTCGTTTTTATTGTGGATGAGACGAAACAAAGAACACTTTCTTGTACTTTGCCGAAGATTTTGTGCTATAAAAGGACCCTGCAACGCTTTTTCAGCGTAGTCGGAAACACTGCTGATAGGTAGACAAGGCTCCCGAGTACACGCGAACCACCCATTACAGCACAGCATGTATCTTGGAATTTGCAATCATTCCTCAAAGACAACTTAAAATGATCCCTTCTTTTCCTTCTCTCCACACACAAAAAAAGTCGTATACCCAAATCACTGTGCCATACACGACCAGACAGAGGTACCCAGAAAAATATTGCGGAATACAGATACTGAAATAGATGGATTCGAAGCTTCAACTGATTGATATGTGAGGTTTAACGTCCCAAAACCACCATATGATTATAAGAGACGTCGTAGTGGAGGGCTCCCAAAATTTTGACCACCTGGGGTTCCTTAACTTGCACCCAAATCTGAGCACACGGGCGTACAACATTTCCGCCTCCATCGGGAATGCAGCCACCGCAGCCGGGATTCGATCCCGTGACCTGATTCGAAGCTTTAGCTGTAGATACTGAGATACAGTTGCTTTTGGCGTAGTGGCGTGTTTCGGAAGTTTATTTGTAAACAGACCAAAAATGTATTCCAGAATACAGGTGGGAGAATACTTCTTGTATTTCGGATATGATTATACAGCACAGTGACTTGTTAGGTGCATCGTAATGTTCTTAGTAACGCTGAAGCGCATGGAAACTTAAGTGAGCGCGCTGAGGTTGTTGTCATAAACAGATAAGTCAACTGATTTATCTGTTCGTGGCAGCACCCTCAGCACAATTATGGCATTGCATGGGGGAGGCTAACGCCATACATAATATTAATAAAGGCATAATTACGAATATCAACTGCGAAAAGTTCTCTAGTTCATAGCGCAAGGGTACGCTGTGAAAAAAACTCCCAAGCATTTCCCCAAGGGTGAACATGGTTAAGTGCGAATGCACGGGGTGATGCTATGAGGGGTATTTATTAATTCGCACTATTATATTTATTATTCACACTATGGTGCCTTTATGGTGTAATGGTTCCTGGGAATCGCAATTTGATCACACGGGGGAGTTTACGTTAACTCACTGGCGAATGCCAACGGATTTTAACTTTACTCCCCCACATAGCATAAGCTATCGCGAGCGAGCGAAGGGGGAAAGGGACGCGCGCAGCGGCGTTAAAGATATATAAGGCGCGTTACTGACACCGATATCAGCGTCGCGTCCGTGGCTTATTCGGTAGAGCGTCGCGCTGCGGCCCGCCAAGTCCTCTTTCTTTTAAAGATAGAGAGAAGACTGCGGACACCGCCGACAGCAGTGGATGGTTTGGGGTCGCTTACAAAGTGTATTCACACTTTAAAAAATTGGCAGCATATCCACGAAGTGAATGATGTAAAGAGGGGTGAAGCAATCGTCCATGCATTCGTTCTTGCTTCCATCCGTCCATACGTCCGTCTGTGTGACCGTCCATGCGTCCATCCGCACGTCCGTGCGTGCGGCTGTTCTTGCATCCGTCCCTGCGTTCATCTATGCATCCGCCCCTGCGTCCGTTCTTGCATCCATCCATGCATCTGTCTGTGCGTCCGTTCGTCCATATATTCAACACTCCAAGTACCACCATCTCGCATCTTTTCATCATATATTCCCCTTATAGAAGCACCACCATCCAGCGGACATTCCAAAGACTAAACGAGATGTGGCACACGCATACTTTCTTACGGCTCGCGCTTCGGGTCTACTTGCCATCTTTAACCACCTAGAGTTCATGCTATATACTAGTTCACTGTATTCATGGCACTGTGGCCCGACGCTCGCTCAACCTTTCTAAAACCAAGGAGGTTACGCACAACGAGTGAACATAGCAACCTTTTCCTGTCAGGTAGTGCTCAATGTACATGCCAATGGCTGCTAATGGACAATGAGAGACAGGAGAATTCAGCTTTTACTTTCTTACTTTCTTACGGCTTGCGCTTCTTATCTACTTCCCACCTTTAACCACCTCGAGTTCATGGTATATACTGGTTCATTGTATTCATTGCACTGCGGCTCAAGACTCGCTAAACCTTTCTAAAACTAAGGAGGTTACACCCAGCGAGTATAACGTAGCAACTCTTTTTTGTCAGATATTGCTCAATGTACATCCCAATGGCTTCTAATGAGGATCGCAGCGTGCGCGTTAATTAAAAGCCGAATGCTCCTGTCTCTCATTCTCCCTTATAGCAGCCATTGGCATATACATTGAGCACTATCTTTTATTGTTGAACAACGCACAGGAGAAATCTCTCCCCGGTACTACCTTGGAGGTCAAAATGTTATGCTTGTTACACACTACAACGGCTACGAGGGATGAACGGGTGCCGCTATAAAGAGTTTCGCCGCTAAAAATTTGCCCCAGCAGGGAGGAACTGAGGGATAAACCTCTCGCTCTGCTTTGGTAGCCTCACTGAAACCGGAATGTACCGGAGAAAGTACATCCGTTTTCCACTGTTTTCTTCCGGGAGGCAGTGGACGGAGGGAAACGGGGCCAATTCCCTGATTATGATCCGGTGGTTGCCCCGCAAACGCTCCGGCACATCGCTCTGCGGCTTTCATTGGCTCTTGAAGGAGTGACGTAGGCAGACTCACCGGCCGGCCGTTACACACAAACCAACATAGCGCAGACCAAGCTGGTGCAGTGAGGATTGGGCGAAGCGTTCAGCCGCATTCGGGAAAAGGAAATCGTCCTGTGCCCCTTCTAGATATCGCAAGCGACTACAAGCAGCAAAGAAGGTCGTTATCGACAGAAAGATGTTGTGGAGACCTTAATAATGTGATCGTCCTAGGCAGCGAACGACACATAGTGATCTCGCGAGTGTTGAGCGACGCAATGGTCGTTGGTGTGGTGAAAACTGGTGAGTCAGCTCTTAATTTATATGTGTTATTCTTGTCAGGTAGTGCTAAGATTTGATAAGGATGGGTTGATGATTGATTGATTGATATGTGAGGTTTAACGTCCCAAAACCACCATATGATTCGGGGTTCACCAAACAGGTTATCAGTAATAGGCTAAATTTACAGGATATAAGTGATAAAGTCAGTGGAAATTCGGATAATGCGTTATTTGGGCCATGCGTTTTTTTCTTATCATGACTTCGATAATTATAATTGCACCACTGTAATATTTAGGCACTGAATATGGATACAATAGTAAAATATTCTGGATTGTGGTTGATCCTATAAAAGTTGTGGGTTGCTTCTATAGAAAGTTGATTAAATGTTTATAGGTAAACTTGACTGGCAAAAATGTGTTTTGGTTTTGTCAGTGAACATAAACGGTAATCTTTCTCCGCTTTCGATAATGATGAACGCCACGTCGAGGTCTACCACTGCGCATAAATTTTATCTATGACGTAAGCTTAACTGATAAAACATGAACAACTGCTATAAGCATGAACTCTTTGGGAATGCAGTGAACTGAGCTCAGGCAATGTGTTTGGTACAGAATTTCAGAACGCACACACGCACTCACTTTGGGGAAAAATTGTTTTGATTGTGTAAGTGGTATCTGAGATATAAATCTAGAAGTATTCAGGGGACGTGGTGCTTTCAAAACAAGAAATAGAGGGGGAAAGGAGCTGACGAAAGCAGTGACGATGAATGCGGAATTAAGGGAGGAGTTGCTTGGCAGAACAGAATGAATTATGGGTGCTCGACGTTTCTGCAACCCATTTGGCAGCCGGACTCAACATCGTAGGAGATGGAGGGGGCATGGTAGTGAAAGAAAGAAAAGAAATGAAGAAAGAAAAAGAAAAGAGGAAAGAAAGAAAGAAGAAAAGAAAGAAAGGAAGAAAGAAAGGAGGGGTCACCATCTCGAGAAACCAGCCATGTTTTCTGTGTTGATGACGGAAGAGAATACTACACTTGTTTTCTCTTTTCACTCCAGCTGCCATAGGCGTGAATGGAGTTTTTTTTTTGGGGGGGGGGGGGTTAATTTTTTCTAACCAAACATGCAAAACTCTAAAAGCGTGTGCCTTCATGTCTTCTTTGTCTCTGAAAAAGAAACGCCTTTTCTTATCTTTATCCGATGAACAGGGCTCCGTACAAGATGTACATTTTCGACCTAAAGAATGCAACAACGCTGGCCTGTGAACAGGACACGGGCAAAAATTCATGCAATCACATTTGACACGTACGTGAATTCGTAACAAAGTATAGAGGTTGATGTTAACGGTGAATGCAGATGCGAAGAAAAAAAAAAAACAGGTGGTGAAAGACAACTTGCGCCTGGCAGAGACTGAACCTGCGAAATTCGAATAACGCGTCCGGTACTACACCAGCTGAGCCACATTGGGGGCCATGTCGCGGGGTTACCGAAAAACATAGCATACCCACGAAGTGAATGAATCATTCGGGCAAACGCGTGAATCGAACCTTGCACTGAATCTGTGCGAGCTATCACCTCCTTTGAATCGGCTGCTGGACATTCCCGTGCCACTGCTGCTTCACAGACGGGAGCTCATTACCGTTTGTTTTCATCTATGGCAGAAAGATTGATGATTGACGTGTGGTGTTTAACGTCCCTAAACCACCATATGATTACGAGAGACACCGTAGTGCAGGGCTTCGGAAATTTCAACCACCTTGGGTTCTTTAGAGTGCACGCAATTCTGAGCACACGGGCATACAACATTTTATACTCCGACTAAAATGCAGCCGCAGCCCCCGGGATTTGATCCCGCGACCTGTGGGTCAGACGCTGAGTATCTTAGCCACTAGATCGCCGCGGCGGAGCGATGACAAAAAAAAAGGAATATGTGCTCTGGAACACGCTTATTCTTCATCGTCATCAGCCACAGCACAAAGTACACATAATGCCTTACAGAATTGTAACGCTCATACCAACAGAATGATCAATCGCACAGTTGCGTAGAGGTTGCTTCACTATCATCGTCGTAACGTATGGCAAGTTCCTTGCATGTGCTACCTGTGACGTGATGAAAGGAAAAAGATGTGTGGCCAGGAATGCGCTTGTTTTTCACCGTCATCAGCATCATCGCCATTGAGGGACGATGGCGGACGTGGCTCGACCCTAAAGAGCGCCGCCTCCTAAAAAAACGTGGTGGATCTCTCCGTCATAGGAATAGGTATAACAAGAAAGTGAAAGTTCTGCTTACAGAAGCAGTTGAATATTTCAGTACATTGATATACGAGAACTTGCACGATGAATCTTCATGTGTGAGAGATACAGCAACATTTAGCGAGAACGCACTAACGGCCGTGATCAATCAGGCATCAATAAGGTCAGAGGCATCTACGGCCACAAACGCTTGTGGCTGCAGATGCCTGTGGTAGCGGTAAAAATTAACGGTGAGGGTGGAATCAGACAAAGTGGCGTGACAATCAGGAGAGGTGTCATAAAAGAGAACGTACGCCACACGTGGGCTAAAGTCGCCTGATCGGGGCACGTTTGAGTATTGAACGCCACTACCCGACTATACTCGCCCATATTTGTTGGCAATGCAGCAATGGCTGCAGAGCCTAATTGTTGGTATCCTACCGCTAATGAATGTAGTCTTAAATTCTGTCCTTACTTTTAACATGAAATGTTACTGCCTTTATATTTTGCACGCAGCTCTTCGGCCAAGGACGCATGTCACACCAGTAAGGTATTTGTATTTGTTTTAACTTATTCGTCAGGCGCGGCCTCCACAGTGTTCGGGTGCTCGGGCGCGTATCTCGTTAATTGGACGCTTTATAGCTCTTGTCCTTTTAAGAATAGAGTGCACTGTTCGCACACGAAGTAAAATTTGTGACAGCTGCCTACGTTCACCATGTTTATACTTGTGCGTTCGTTTTCTGTTTGTTTCTTTCTATATCAGCAGCATGCTTCAAGCGTCTAGCTGGGACAGTTGTTAGTCCACGCTCGTTCTTTCTGCTTGAGGTGCGTGCTTCGTTTTGAGCTCTTTCTCATTTTTCACGTGACTTTACAATTGGTTGCTATAGTATTTATTCCTTCGTCTTGGTGGCAAAACAATGCACCGTAAATGCTCGGCTGCCTCTGTGAAGACACGTCTCACTTTTTCGTTATACTGATTTTTTTAACAGACAGATAAGCCATGCTTTCTTTTTATCATGGGCTTCTCCGCTATCAGCGGTTCATAATATGGCAATATGATCTTTATTAAAGGGTACTTTTCATTTCGCCTTCTTACAAGTCCATGTTGCTGGATATGAACGCACTATAATAACTGTTTGGCAGTAGAAACAAATTTTATGTTGCTGCTGAGCAAATGCTTAAACCTACTGCAACAAAATTTTGCGCTGCGCAAAAAGTCATTATGTAGGTAGTTTAGCTAAAGGTAGTGCTGCCTGCTAAATGTGGCCTTCGAAATACAAGAGCTTGCCTTAGAAAAAAAATTCAAAACGACGTAGTTTTTGAGACCAAAACTATAAAAAACGACGCCATTACTGCTGACCGGAAGGGACGTGAACAACAGAACAATCGTCTGCTCCACGCTCCTCGAGTACGTAGATCATGCAGAATGCAGATGCGAGTTTTTTTTCTACGTTCACTTGAGGAAGCTGCATAAGCTTGTCTCTTATCGAACACTAGTCCGGGCTTCCCACTAGTGAGTTTGCAGTGTCTGACCCCCGTACTCAGAAACGCTGCTTGACTTGAACTTTACTTGCCATTGACTTTAATGCAGCACGAACGCGTTTCGAACGCGCTGTCTTTAGGCGGTGCCAAGGCAGCACAAACGCACAGACGCGTTGCAAACTGCATTGAAAGTTCTTTGAATGCAGGAAAGAGCGATTCAGCGCCAGGGATGATTGCTCACAAGGAGCGACGCGGCGACATTCTGTAGTGATGGTCATATCCGGTTCTGTCCGATTTGCCTAGGCATACCGCTAGAGCTCTGCGTTGTCTGCTTGCTGGCAATTAGAGTACCAATTACAAATTAAACACGCGATTGCAAGATTTTTTGCTGATGCTACCGTAACTTACCGTATATATACTACGTTTTTATGGCCGTTTCGCTAAAGTTAAATTTTGTTGCAGTTTGCCTTGAAAGGGCCAGTAAACAACCTCGAAATCTAAAATTGTTATGACGATGAATGTTTGCACTTTTGCTTTCTGAGCGTGCTGCCACGAGAATTTTATAAATATAATTTATTATAAGAAGCTACGTAGATTAGATCATCATCATCATCCGCATCATCAACATCATCATCATCATCATTATCATCATCATCATCATAATCAGCCTGGCTACGTCCACTGCAGGACAAAGGCCTCTCCAATGTTCCGCCAGTCAACTCGGTCTTGTGCTTGCTGCAGCGATTTTATACCCGCAAGCTTCTTAATATCATCTGCCCTCCTAACCTTCTGCCTCCCCCTTACCCGCCTGCCTTCTATGGGAATTTAGTTAGCTACCCTCAGTGACCAGCGGTTGTCCTTTCTACGAGCTACATGCCCGACCCATGTTCCTATCCTCTTCTTGATTTCAACTATGATATCCTTAACACCGGTTTGTTCCCTGATCCACTCTGCTCTCTTTTTGTCTCTTGAGATCACACCTACCATTTTCTATTCCATTGCTCGCCGCGTCGTTCTCAATTTAAGCTGAACACTCTTTGTAAGTCTCCAGGTTTCTGCTCCGTGGCTAAGTACCGGCGAGATTCAGCGCTTATATACATTCCTGCAATAGTGGCAATCTACCTGACATGATTTTAGGGCCATCAGTTTCACCTGATTTCAAATTTTTGCGCGGCCTCACCACCCTTCTCACGCAAGCCGCGAGATCGAATCCTGGCTGCGGCGCCTGCATTTTCGATGGAGGCGAAAATGCTGTAGGCCAGTGTTCTAGATTTGGGCGCACGCTAAAGAACTACAGCTGGTCAAAATTTCCGGAGTCCTCCACTACGGCGTCTTTCATAACCATATGGTGGTTTTGGGACGTTAACTACACATATAATAAATCGTCATCCTTCTCCCTCACAAGGTGGGGAAGGCGTAGCCCGTCATCGTGATTGGTTTATACGAATCGATGAGCTGCGTGATACGTCAAGTCACTGATCGGTGATATTGCGTCAGGGCGCGTGAAAGGAAGATTGGCCGTGTGCAGAAAAGATTGATTGATTGATTTGTGGGGTTTAACGTCCCAAAACCACCATTTGATTATGAGAGACGCCGTAGTGGAGGGCTCCGGAAATTTCGACCACCTGGGGTTCTTTAACGTGCACCCAAATCTGGGTACACGGGCCTACAACATTTCCGCCTCCATCGAAAATGCCGCCGCCGCAGCCGGGAATCGCACCCGCGACCTGTGGGTCAGCAGCCGAGTACCTTAGCCACTAGACCACCGCGGCGGGGCGTGTGTAGAAAAGGAGCGCGCGAATTGCTTTTTTTTTGTTGTGGTTGTTTCGAAACAGAGGACCTGCGCGGCACGCAGCGCTGTGCTGTTCGGAAAAAGTGGTCAATGTAGCCTACGAATTACCGAGCTTCTTTGGAGTGTCGAAAATTAGGAGAGTGTTGAGGGGCCCTTGTAGGTCCGCATCCCGGTTCGGAGAAAGCAAGCATTTAGGTGGCAATATTTTATAACACGACAGAAAAAAACACTACAGAAAAAAATTGGCAAGAGGGAATCGATGATATGCGAAGCACAAATTTGAAATGTTGATATCTCACTTTAAAATCCGCACAACGTTACAAGGTGGAGATAAATGATGCCGTACATGCCTTCCGTGTCATGATTTTCATGTTTGGATGTGTCGTTTACCTTCGTCATCTATTCACTTCACGTGATACCAAAACTAGTATATGTGCAGCAGGCGCAACGACCGCGAACACTCTATGAGCATAGTATGTTGTCGTGTTCTTGTGTGACAAGCGTGTCGGGATTATCATGTTTTCACCAGTCATCCTTGCTTTCGTCATCCATTGGCGTCTCGTGACACCCAATTTGGTGTCACGAGACGCCAAATTGGGTGTCACGAGAGCGCATCATGTCAAGCGCATCATGAAGGGCCCAATATACTCCAATGTAGTGCTGACGCGCGCACACGCTGGGCACAGCGACGCTACGTTAGCAAAACGAGAGCACTTTCTAGTCTGACGCCAGGCGCGACTAGCGTCCGTCGGCGCGGCCCGACGGCAATCGGTGCGAAATGTGACATGCTGCATTTCGCGCCGATGCGTTACCCAGACAACACTACGTATCCATATTTTCGTGACGGAGGGACGCCGGACGTGCCGAAACGCGCATGCGTCAAAGTAATGCAGCGCGGCGTGCGCCTTCGAGTAAATGGCAGGACCAGTGCCTGGCGTGCCAACGCCGGCGTGACCCGGCGAAATGAACGCCGGTGAGCACGCACACCACGTCACGTTGAAATGTATTGGTGCCTTGACTGTGACATACAGCCATATTCTCACATGACACACATCTCATGATTATCATGTTTGCACCAGTATCATGCCTTCGTCATCCGTTGGCGTAACGTAATACCAAATTTGACATATGTGATGCTAGCTAATCGGCTGTGAGCACATCATGAGTGAGGCATATAGTCATGTTGTTATATGACATGCATGTCAAGATTATCACGTTTGTATCTGTCATTCACCTAAGTCGTCCGTTCGCGCAACATAATACTGAATTTTGTACATGTGAAGCTAGCGAAAAGGCCCCGAGCGCACCATGAGCGTAGCATTTGTCAAGTTGTTACATGACACGCATCTCATGTTTATCATGTTTGCACCAGTATTATACATTCGTCATTCATTCATGTCCCGTAATACCAAATTTGGTGTAAGTGATCTAGCGAAACGGCTGCCAGCGCATCATGAGCGTGGCATGTAGTTATGTTGTTAAATGACACGCATCTCTTCATCATCATGTTTTCACTATCCACATACCTTCACGATCCATTCACGTACCGTAATACCAAATTCGGTATATGTGACGCTAGCGAAACGGCCACGAGCACGTCATGAGCGTGGCATGGAGTCATGTTACATGACACTGATGTCATGATTATCCTGTTAAGTCCTGTCGCTTGTGTTCGCCATGTAATCATGTCATACCATACCAGTTTTGCAACATACCATGTAAATGAAAGCACTGCAAGAGCTGAAGGACCCTGAAATGTAAATCATGACATTCATGGCATACGTGTCATGATTTTTATGTTGTGACTACTCAATTATGTTATTCATGTAGTCATTTATGCCATACCAAATTTGGTATAGATACCATTATCGAAACGACCAGGAGAGCTAAAAGTCGTAAGCGGATAGATAGATAGATAGATAGATAGATAGATAGATAGATAGATAGATACGCTCAATGTCGCCGAAGGTCGCTATGAAATGCTTCGCATTTAAAAGTGCAAAAATAATGACGGTGGTGTAGGAAGTGAAAGTAGGAAACAATAAGACTAAATAATTATAGAAATCAAATATGTAAATAAAGAGAGAGAGGGATAACGAAAGAAAGAGGAGCAGCGCGTCAGGCGCACGTACTCCAATTTTCGCTTGCCCACCTTTTCTCGATAAAGAGAGGGCTCCTGAATTTTTAAAATCTTAGTAACAGCAGCGCCTCTAGCGAACACGTCTGCAACTAAGGTTACCGTGTGGGACTCCGCCCCCTCCTACCTCCCGTTGGTGGTGGAAAGTGCAGGATGACCCGAAGTTTTTGTCCTGGTCCTATCAGCACCCGGCAATGCAGTTTAAAAGATCTGATGGTAGCGCCAGAACACATAGCCTAGCGAGTAGGTGCAGCAAAATTGAGTCTTCCAATGCGTAGCCTAGCGAGTAGAAGCAGCAAAACCGAACTTGCACGTGCATATAATTTTCTTTTTTAGTTGTGAGCAAGGGGGTCATGGCTGATTATGTAAGCGCCCAGGAAGCGTTCATTAAAAACGTGATAAAAAGAGCACTAACTCTTCAGCGTGTCACTGTGTTCAGTGAGCGTTCCATTTTCTTAGTATCCCTGGCGGTCGTTACTAACAATGCTGAGGCGGTCCAAAGAGCTTCGTCACGCCCTCTGGTTCACTGTTGGGTGCCTACTGTGCCTTGCTCGACAACAAAAGTTAATAAAAGATTGATACTGTTTGAGACCAACTGAACTTTCCGGAACCTCATCGTGATGCCTGCGTCCTGCATTGGTTGTAATATATTGGCTAAGTGGATCAGGTGCTCATCGAAAGTTTGCGAAAAGGCCACCACGTCAGCTGCGTAGTCGAATTTGGCATCTCGAAGCACGGCATCCATGGCACGCTGAAATATGGCCGGTGAATAGCAGAATGCGAGAGGTAACCTCGAAAATTCGAACAATTTTTTGTCGCAAGTAAACACCGTTTGCTCAGCATCGGCCTCTCCTAACGCAATTTGCAGGAAGCCACTGCCACAGTCAAGCTTAGCGAAGAATTTGGTGGTCCCAACAGAGTACATAACAAAGTTGCTTGAAAGACAGGGGTACGAGTATCAAACCGCGGCCGTGTTTAACCGCTAGTAGTCAACGCACAAACACGCAGATCCGTCTTTCTTCAGAGCTAAAGCAACTGGAAATATCCAGGTACTGTTGGAAGCCTTTACAGCACCAGGGGCAAGCATTTCGCCGAGGGCAATTTCCAAAAGGGCCCGCTTGTGGACGCTCAGGGGACGCAAAATTGAACGGACAGGGCGGATGTCACCTGTGTCGATCCCATGTCAGGGGCCGCTGTTAACATTGATTGATTGATTGATATGTGGAGTTTAACGTCCCAAAACCACTCTATGATTATGAGAGACGCCGTAGTGGAGGGCTCCGGAAATTTAGACCACCTGGGGTTCTTTAACGGGCACCCGAATCTGAGCACACGGGCCTACAACATTTCCGCCTCCATCAGAAATGCAGCCGCCGCAGCCGGGATTTGAGCCCGCGCCCTGCGGGTCAGCAGCCGAGTACCTTAGCCACTAGACCACCGCGGCGGGGCCTGTTAACATTGCCGCAAAGCGCACTAGGGCTGTGTCGATTCTGGCTTTTGTCCCTGATGGTACTTTCAGGGTCTCTCTGGTCTCGTTGAACTGGTGCACATTCGTTGCAAGCATATCAATCTGGCGTTTTCGTAAAGTAGTCACAAACGTGAGCCGCTTTGCATTCATGTCATGATTGGAGCTGTCTGTACGGAGAACGAGCACAATTTCTAAGTTATATTTCTGCCAAAATCACTGAGAAGGGAAGTCCAGGTAGGTATAAGAAAGTGTCCGAAGTTTTGGCCAATCGAGTGTAACCACTAAACATGTTGCAGACGTATTTGAGCAGAGGCCATGCGCGGATGTTTTTGATGCAATCCTCGAAAATAGAAACAGCTGCGCCAGTTTCTTAAAGAAGCGGGACATTTACTCCTGTCAAGGAAGCCATGACCAGTGGTCTTTATCAGTGTGGGCAACGAGGAAGGTCAATGTAGAAAGAAGAGAGCTCACCGCATTGAGGAATATATCGTGGCGGTTATCGGGCGGGAAGCACATTGCGGGAGCGTTGATTACTTGCTCCTCTGGTAGTTGTCCGAGCGGGGAAGGATGCGGCATTTTTCCTTTCAGCGTATGTTGCTTTATCAAAGGTTCCCTACGGCTTCTTACTGGCGACTGGATAATGTCAAGACCAAAAAAACTCTTTGTCAGGCCCTCTGAGGTGCACTTGGCTGCTCTTGAAGATGAGACGTAGCCCTCGGAGGACTGCAGTAAGTGTTCCGGAACCTGCGTATAGACGTCAGGATGGGGAGTTTTGCAGACGCGTAGCGCCACCTGTCGGCGCTGTTTTGGACAGTGCAAGCCCCCCCTCCCCCCCCCCCCCACACGCAATTTTCTGCGCAATCAGGATAATCTAGCGTTTGTGAAACAACGAGTGAGATAAATATTTGTTAAGTTCGCGCATTTAACAGTCACAAATAGAGCCGAATTTCTCTCCGCTAGTCGGATCTGTCACCGAATCGTCATGGCATGCTTGCTGGTTCACTCGACAGAACGACGGCGAAAACAAGAGCAGATGCTACAGCTCCGCGCTCTACGAAGAAAGGCCTCAGTCGACGCTGATTGCGATCTGAATTGCCACAGAAAGGGCGTCAGTTTTACCGATTTTCATAGCTATTGCGAAGCAGAACGGTGAGAGTGCTCCATACGGGCCGTGGCGAACGTGTTGGGTAAGCGAATTTCTCGCTTTCTCCACAGCCGGTCAACTGAGAAAGTGTGATAATGTAAGCCTTCTAATAATCTTTCAAGTGCCCCTGACCGAGCCCTGGTAACTTTGATTATAAAGCTCAGTACAGCCTCTGACCACGCTGCACACCGTGCAACAGTATAGACTGGTGACGCGCGCGATAAGCATCGCACACGCCGCGACTGCCGATAATCTGAGGTGGTTGCCACCGCACAGCATCGCACACATAGGCTTTGAAAATGGGAACTTCTGGTTTTAACTAGCAAATGCAAACACGTACATTATAGAGATCAATCACAAATCGTCGCTCGTGACCATAATCAAGTTTATCTTGCCGTTCATCTCCACGATTGCCGAAGCTATCTCGGTGGCCTTGGTTTTGCCTTTTGTTGTGCACTGAGAAAGTGGACACGCGTGTATTACCATTGGCAATACGTACAAAACGCCAACAGAACATTCTAGGATGCGCAATAAAACAATTCAACGCACAGGAAGAAGAGATTGATCCAGGATGCAACTGCAAAGGCGGAAATCGCAGGGGCCACTCGTGCGCGATGAAGCGAGCTTCGTACCACTGATCGTAAGATAGATTACTTGTGTATGAACTTGATTGCATCGGCAACTTGTGTATGCCCTAATTTACGCATTGAGGCTTACACAACGCATGTCGATGTGTTTGCCTCGAACATAATATCATGCGATGCTCGCTGGCAGTTAATAGCGAGTTGCAGCACCGAAATAACATTTTTTGCTCTGTACCCGCAGTTCGCTTTGATGAGCTTTTTACTTTTCTGAAGCGAGATTGGATGGACGGAAGAATCTTGCCAGGTCCCTCTTTTTTAGGAAACGACGCCCCAACACCAACGAAAGAGAACGTCCAATGCACGTTCGCTTGCAGACGGCCCACTTTGCACTACCCAGCTAAGACCAGCGCGGTGATGAGAGCGCTGGTTGCGGTGTTTTTCGTAGCGCCGCCTGTGCAGAGTCTGACGTCTATAGCGCGAGGAGCACGGGAAGCGGTAGAATGTTGGCCGGTGATGTGTAGGCGCTCACCATCGCCGGTCGTGGTCGTTTCCCCGGCGGCCATAACGTGGTCTTCTTGGGCACTGGCTCTTGTAGTGGCCCCCACCTCCACACTGGAAACATACTGGAGTGTTCCTGGTTGTGCCTCCGCGGAGGGGGCCACTACGGAGGGGGCCACTACGGGTCAGCCTTGACTCGAGACGCCCGGTATGGGTGTCCCATGTTCATGGGTTGTTGGCGGGAAGACGGTCGGCGTAGGCAGATGGTGGAGGCTTAATTGGTCTAGAAACCCTTGGTGGGTCGTCGGTGGAGCTATTGCGTTGGACCAGTCATGCCAGCCACAAGATGGCTCGAGAGGGTATTCGGGCAGGGGCGGTGGTTGGTATGTAACTCGGCTATCATCACGGGTGAATGTCACCTGCCACTTTATAGTGAGGGCGTCGAGTGAATAAAATGAACAACCGCTTAAGTACGCCTGAAAACGAGGATGCAGCTGCTTGACTTCCCGAGTCACTCTTTCCGCTTCAGATGCCGAAGGGTGCGCGCGGTCGCAAAGCTCCTGTGATGGCCATATGCCTTCTTTGAGGGTTTGTGTACAGCTGCGCAGTTCAGCTTTCGTGTGGACGACGTAGTCGGGCGGAAAAATTCGGCGTGGAATAGTTGCTTAAAAACAGACTAACTCTTGAAAGACTGGCGTCGACGCCAATGTGTGGCAAACCCAGACGGCGCGATGGGCCGATCGAGTAGCAGAAAAGTGTCATTTGGGAGGGCTTGTGGGTCGCGATATTCTTGTAACTCTTGCAAAAAGTCTGTGGCCGATTTCCTGTACGTGTGTCCATCGTATGAGGTACGGCCAGTGGCAAGCGAAAACTGTCACCTGGTGTTTCAGCAACGTGGTCAGCTGGCCGATGATACGAGACGTATCTGGCGCGGACGAGCCCCGTTTCGCCTCGCTGGGCATTACGTTGAGCGTTAGGTCTGTAATTTTTCCACCACCTTTGTTAGCTGCAATGCTACTGGAACGAAAAAGCATTGGGATATACGCAACAAATATCACGTTAAGAATGGCCCGAGTGGACGGCTGCCTTCTGCGTGTGGTTCCCACGGTACGGGAGCAAACTACAACTAACGCGAAGAAAACTGCGTGATAAAACCACGTTGGGCCCCAAATGAAGGCGCTGCCTTCTCTCAGGCGGTCCGTGAGACGCAATTGGCGCGACAGAAGCCAGCAATGCTGGCAATAAGAACAGTTTTTAATTCACAATTCGAAATAATCTCACCAAGCCTTCTAGACCAGAACAACACGGCACAAACGTATGCAAGAGTTCAAAAGCCCGGTACAATTAATCTCCACAGACTGCCGGTCAACGGAATATTTGGCTTGGATCATAATGGCAGGAAAGCAAATGAACTCACACGCAACTCGCAGTAGAAGACGAGCCAACCACTAGCCTTAACGTAAGCCCCAAAGCAGCGGGACCTCTGTTCTGCAACACTCAGGCCACAATCACACTTGAGTAGCGAAGCGAAAACCGAAAGGCCGAAGCGGCTGGCAAACTGCGTCCACGCGCTTCGAAAATTTTCACATTCGTTCTGGCCCTCGTCCATGCCACCGCCAGCGCCACCTTCGCTACTTTGGGAATTAATTCGATTTTGCCTGTTTTCTTAGCACAAAAGTTCGTACCGGATTGTAGTTATTCACTGAAAGTACTGAAAACAATCAACTCGCACCTTTCGAACGTAATTTCTGGAGATACGTCAGCACAAACGGCACCAACGAACGCACCGGCCGCATTGGTGGACTCAGCCGGCTGTGCAAAAGCGAGACACGTTGGGGCATACCAACGCGCTGTTGCTGCATCGTCTACTTCCAGTGTTCTAGCCATCGTAATCTAAAGCAGGCTCTCGATGAATGCGTCCTCGTTGAGCCCGTGCAGCTTCGTCGTGCTGCACGGGCCGTTGCCGAATTGAGCTGATGCGAGCCACCGCCGACGCATTTGCCGCGATGTTGAATCTGTGGCCGGCACGTTGTTTCAGCTAGTGCAGCCAAAGCTGTGAAGCGCAAAGAAAAGCCGCTTTCTCTTGGCGAGAAAATCAGTTTCGTTCTGATATTTTCACGCCGGCCAGATGGTGTGGTTGCCAAAGTCGATTAGGTGGCGAAGCGAGTGAACTTCCGGTGAGTTTTGCCACCTTCGCTACGTTCGAGGACAAGTGTGAACGCGCTGTCACGGAGAAAAACCCTGGCGCATATGCCTGGCGCGTCGCGCGGTGATCATCGCATCCCATCGCCTGTGACCAAAAGCTCGCGGGCTCGTCTCACCTCTCTCTTCACCGGCCAGCTTCCATCTCTCCCACCCCCTGTGACTTTGTTTCAAGGCTGCAGTTCGTGGCGCACACATGCAATGTGGCGTCTGTTATCTTGGGGCCTGCTTCCAACGCGCGTGCTACAGATAAGTGCCCATCAGCTCGACAAGCTTCAGAAACGAAGCACCTTAGCTCTCGGCATGTCGGCGTGTCGTGTTGTCGTCATGGTCGATCATAAACGGCTATGCACGAAATAAAGTAGATAAATCCCACTACGCGCCATCCGGTCTCTTCCAATCAGTTAAAGGTTCGTCGTTTCTGTTTTGAACATCACGTTTGCTTCAGTAGCTGTGCCACAATCCTCGACAAAATTTCCGAAGGCTTTTATGTTTCGTATTCGAAGCCAAATAAACAAACATGGATCTTTAGGTTGTAATGTAATCAGCATGAAACGCCCTTCTTGGCACATATCTGCACCGGTGATGTCAAACCTAAAAATTCATCTGTAGATCTAGGGATTTTCTATCTTTATTGTTGATTTGGTGTCTCCTTGATTTAATCTGGAGATTTTTGTGAGGCTCTACAAATGCTACATAACAAAGCCTAGTTGATTTGATATGTGAGGTTCAACGTCCCAAAACCACCATATGATTATGAGAGACGCCGTAGTGGAGGGCTCCGGAAATTTTGACCACCTGGAGTTCTATACCGTGCACCCAAATCTGAGCACACGGGCCTACAACATTTCCACCTCCATCGGAAATGCAGCCGCCGCAGCCGGGATTCGAACCCGCGACCTGCGGGTCAGCAGCCGAGTACCTTAGCCACTAGACCACCACGGCGGGGCAACAAAGCCTAGCAGACACCGCTGAAAAAATACGCTTTTTCAACTAGACAGGCTGTAAAAAAGGAAAAGTTTTCGTTATTTGCTGTTTTTAATTTAACAAAGTAGTATTGGTATACTTTGCTGGGCAGAGTGAAGGCGATCGCAGTCCAGCAATGCGAAATTATTACATGCTGAATACTAGTGGTAAATAAAATTGCCTTATGCTTTTCAGCATGCACGCACGTATCATTAGCGCCCTGAGTGGTTCTTTATCGTGTAGTGCGCATAGAAGCGTGAGAAGTTGATGCCAATGAGGCGTATTCAGCGTGTATTCGCGATGATTAATTACTTCTTAACCAGCAGAGTTTGGGGGACAAGGAGCGAAAGCAAGACTGACATTTGGCCAAAGTAGTACGGATTCAATATTACAAAAACAGTGAGACGGACAGATTCAATAAATTTTCGTGGGTTTTCAGTATGTCTGCTGCGCCATTTTGGTAAGTGAAGTAGTAACAAAAATATTTGGTCATATGGGAGGAAGCGAATTGAAAGTGCACAAAATGAACATCAACCAGTAATGAAAGGGCCACTGTACGTAGGCGTTCTCAGGGTCATCTTTCAGGGCCAGTGAAAGTTCGCGTAGTGTACCTCCTCCATATTATGCCAAATATGGGGCTGTTATTCGGCCCCCTCTGTGGAAGCGCCCCCATCCTATATGTCAATGTATAGGGTTGACTTCGCGAATATACCACGCACCCTTAAGTGATTAAGAGGGTGGGCCCCCCGTCTAGCCCCTCCCCCAACGTGTGCAAGCCAATGCTATCTTGTATCGACTACACACTATAAAGCGTTGGTTGCAATTGTGGAAAATTAGAAAATGACCACATTATCACAAGTTGTCAGTATAAGAGAGCTCCACCAACATGAAATTAGCCCAAACTGATAGGTCTTGACAGATTTCTCTGTCTCTGCAGCTACTGACTTCATCTGCATGCCGTTATTTGCAATTGCTTAGCAGTATATACATATGAAAATGAACCTTCGTTGGCTGGTAATATGCTGCTTTTTACTTTAAATAAAGCTCCGTTGAATTGGACAACAGAATGAAATTTTCTTATACTGAAGCAAAACTGCGATTCGGCCTAGTTGAAACATATCCATCTTGAATTGTTTGCGAAGACACACGGGGACACAGAAGAAAACACAAACAGGTTCAAATAACCTCCGGTTCATTTTTCGTGAACATTCACCTAATAACCCTCAGATCTGCGCAATCCGGTCACCTAAAAAACATTCGAACTGCACACATGTCGCAACCTTAATCACAAGCTCAATGAACAGCAGACAGGAATGAATGATTGATCGATATGTGGGGTTTAACGTACCAAAACCACGATATGATTATGAGAGACGCCTAGTAGAGGGCTCCGGAAATTTCACCCACCTGGGGTTCCTTAACGTGCACCCAAATCTGAGCACATGGGCCTACAACAATTCCGCCTCCATCGGAAATGCAGCCACCGCAGCCGGGATTCGATCTCGCGACCTGCGGGTTTGCAGCCGAGTACCTTAGCCATTAGCATGAATTAATCAATCAATAAACTTTATTTAAAGTTTTATTGTGCGAGGTCGGGGAAGAGCGGATTAACCGATGTCCCTTCCCACTCTCTGGCGATTATGATGGTGGTGCCTTAGGTGACAGCTCGTAGTCCTTGGACCCGGGCGGCATCTTCAGCTTGCCGGACGGCGTGAAATTTTTTTCGCAAGCAAGGCAGCCGAAGAGTGGCAAAGACACTAGATCTTTCATCTTGTCAATGAGATAGGCTTCCATTGTTTCTCTTGAATATCTGTTTCTATGCCTATATTCCAAGGCGGTGCTGTAAATCAAGGAGAACAAGCGCACTTATTGCAATGCAGTGCCAAATGTGTACTAGGGCGAACCTTAAGACTCGACATATGCTCCCTTCGCCTCGTGTTGATACATCTTCCAGTTTTCCCTATATATACACAACCACACGTCGGAAGTATACAATACGCCCCATTGTGTGCGCAATAAACAAGCTGGAGCTTGTATTTTATGCTGCATTCTTTATGTACAGCACTCACAGATTGAATTAGGACACTCGGAACGCGTGGCCACCGGCACAAATTGCGCAGCTCGAGGAACTAAGGTGTTGCATTGTGGTATAGAGGGAGGCGGAAAACATCTGAGAAGCAGGATTGCTGCTTCCGGTCGCCAATGATTCGGCCTGTAGTTAACCATGTGCACACTGCCATCATGGCACTGCTAGGGTAGCACGCTTTCGCATGCTGACCGGAATGGCTAGACGAGTAGACGACGCTCTCGTTCTGCGTCTTTCGGTGACGCAACACGCATGCCCAGTAAGTAAGAAATACGATTCGGCTAAAAGATGGCGCCTGACATGCGTTTGCTGACATGATAAAAATAAACATATGCACAAAATTGTAGTGAGGTAATTTCGTGGGTTCTGTCACCACGAAAAAAAAAAACTGTCACAGGCCTGTTTTCGTGTAACATATAAACAATGTATTAGAATTAGTGTCGTTCCGACAACTTGTGGGCTGCTGTTGAGGAAGAATGGCAGAAGCTGGCATGTTTTTTCGTAGCCGATAGCCTTTAAGAAAGTTCGCCACACAGTATATTGGCTGTTCGGGATGACACAACAAAATTTTAATACATTTTTTTCATATTTTGGCAGAAGCACAAGACCAGACAAGATGAAAGGGGAGGTATGTTAAAAGGAGCCTAGAAACTAATTTATTGAATGTATCATGTGTGTTTTTTTTTTTTATTTTTATTCAAGTACCCTAAAGGCCTGGGTAGGCATTACATAGGGGAGTTGTAGCACAATAAAGCTGTTACAATTACAGTGTATAATTTGAATAACAAATACAAACGATTGATATAAATATGCACATACATATGTAGAGATATTATTACTTAACAGTACAGAGATGCTACGTGGAAAAATAAAGAAAGTACTACAAAAAAAAAAAAAAAAAAGGACAACAAAACTCTAAGGAAAATTTTCGCAGTGTTCAAAACAACAAAAGGATGCAAAGAAAGGATAATTCACGTTCATTGAAATACCGCGTACAAGAACAACGACAACAATTACAACAAAACAGATATGCACAGGAACAATATTAACTTTCATTAAAATAACTTTTAAGTTTATTCATGAAATCTTCATGATTTTGGGAAGAAACGACGTCGGCAGGTAGCTTGTTCCAGTGATATATTGCGAGAAAGAGGGGGGATTTACTTAAGAAGTTTGTTCGAGCAAAAACGGGTTGTACTTTAAAGGGGTGATCCAGGCGCGGAAAGATACGATGGGCGGCCGTGATGTGGCGTACGCAGAACGATGATGATGAGTGATAAAGTTTGTGGAAATGAGATAGAAGTGCTATGATTCTTCTATTCTCTAGGGTGCTTAGATTCAGAGATTTTTTTAGGTTAGTTATGCTTGATGTTCGTGAATAATCTTTGGTAATGAAGCGGGTTGCTTTATTTTGAATTGCTTCGAGTTTGTTGATGAGATAAGACTGGTGCGGGTTCCAAATAAAAGATGCATATTCTAGTTTTGCGCGAACCAACGTCGCATAGGCCAATAATTTAGTAGACTTGTTTGCCAAATAAAGGTTACGCCTGATAAAACCAAGAGTTTTGCATGCACTGCTACAGATTGCTTCGATGTGGTCACTCCATGAAATGTTAGAAGATAAATGAACTCCCAAGTATTTTATTGTATGCGCACGCGCGATGACTGAGTCATTTATCAAATAATGAGTAAGCTTAGGATTAGACACTCTAGTGAAGGCTACAGCCTTAGTTTTCGAAGTATTTATCTCCATTTGCCACTGTTCACACCAATCTGCAATTATCGCAAGGTCAGATTGCAAAGCGTCACTATCAGAGGTGGTAGTTATTCGTCTATAAATTACGCAGTCATCTGCGAATAATCGAACTGTAGATGAAATGCTATTGCTGATGTCATTTACATACAACAGGAATAAAATAGGCCCCAATACAGAGCCCTGAGGCACCCCTGACTTGACCAGTGATCGTGAGGAAGAAAATTTATTGGCAGTTACAAATTGGTACCTGTCGGTTAAGAAATTCCTTATCCAATTCACAACCTGACTATGTATATTAAAATAGCGAAGTTTTTGTAATAAACGGTTATGAGCAACCTTATCGAACGCCTTGGCGAAGTCGATAAATATGGCATCTATTTGCGATGAGTCATTAACAGCTTCGTAAATGTCAGAGACCAGCTCGAATAACTGCGTCTCGCAGGAGCGACCCTGTTGAAAGCCGTGCTGGTTGCTGAAAAGATGGTTGTGCTTTGTTAGGTACTTCATGATTGCCGATGATATGATATGCTCTAATAATTTACATGGTATACTGGTCAGCGAGATTGGTCTGTAGTTGGTGACAGATGACGGGTCTCCGGATTTAAAAATTGGCACTATTTTAGAAACTTTCCATCCGTCAGGAACGCATCCTGACTGAATCGATTGCTGGAAAAGGCATGCAAAAATGGGAGAAATAACAGGTTTAGTTAACTTTAGCAGTTTAGGACAAATACCATCTGGACCAGGAGCAGAGCTGCTAGAAAGACGATCAATAGCAGCTTCGATTCCCTTTTCAGTGATCACGATGTCCTCCATGATGGAGGTAACGGAGCCGAGGTGAATATTGTCGGTAATAGGAAGCTCACGAGAAAAAACAGAACAAAAGAAGGAATTGAACGCAGTAGCGACTTCAGAGGGCGGGAGGAACTCGTTGCCTTGCATTATCGATATGAAACATGAAGACGACGGCTTGGGGTTTATTACTTTCCAGAATTTTTTTGTGTTGACAGTTAACATGTTGGAGATGTCATGGTTGAAAAATTTGTGTTGTCTCCCTGATTTCACTTACTGGTGGAAAGTGCTATATTGGACAGACGGGTAGATGCATAAATAATCGCTTGAGTGAGCACAATAACAAAGTAAGCAGCATTGCTCCGAACATTTTTCTCTCCCTTCATTGTCATAGTTGTAAAAGCATGCCAAGATTTAAGGAAACGGTTATCATGAGTAGAAGTAGGCCCAAGATGGTGCGGTTGATAGCCAAAGCTGGCTGAATTTAGGAGCTTCATGACGCTTCTGTGAGCAGTCCTTCAGTGTTGTTGACAAATAAGGAAATCGATTGCATGAATTCACGATAAGCGTTTTGTGGTTACGTGCTAGACAAAAAAACAAGAAGAAAAGAAAATATGCAGCGTTGTCAAGTGTTGATGCATGCGCGTAGGTTACAATTTATGGTTGTGAGAAATATGCACATTTGTCGTATGTGGTTCTAGAGTACATGTACTAGCGGTATCTACGAGTGATAAACTGTTGTTCAAAGTTAGCGCTGCGTTGTCTTGAATGTGGCTTCTCTTCTCCATGCCCTTTGTCGGTGCTACCATATGTTATCATGCTCGTTTTAGTCCATGGAATTTCCGCGGGATGGCGGTATTTGTATATCAAGAATATATGATTAAAAGATGCGAGATGATGGTACTTGCAGTGCTCACTAGATGGATAGACGTTCTCTGTCTAGTACATTACAATACATACATACATACATACATACATACATACATACATACATACATACATACATACATACATACATACATACATACATACATACATACATACATACATACATACATACATACATACATACATACATACATACATACATACATACATACATACTGTCATGACCAAGAAAGACGCTGGCACTTTGGCGCGCGGGTAGCTAGAGCAAAGAAGAGAAGAACGAAGACAGAATAAGAACAGCTGGCGCAGGATCGGGTGTTGTCTGTTGTTCTCTGTCTAGTACATTACAATGGCGCAGCCGACGAAGAAGAAGAAGTCCTACTGCTGTGTTGGGGGCTGGCTGATCCCGACGAAGCAGCAGAAGAAGACGGCCGACGGAGACGAACGCGGCCGGTGGAGACGCCGACCAGCCCGAACACGCGGGTTGGCGCGAAGCGCCGAAGAGAAGAACAACAACCGCGCTCCACGGTTACCCAACGCACACTCATTTTATTTTACAGTCACTTTGAGATCCTGGATGCCAGAGCGGCGCCCCCTGGCATCCTCACATGTCATTCCGAAGCAGAAACCGACAACCCAGAACACAACAATCATCCCCTCCTCGAAAGAAGTTCACCTATACACTGTTTATATATGATCGATACCAACGTATTATACAAGGTATGTACGTTGGAACACATGAAAATTCCGAGCACGGCACACCGAACTCACACATTATGAGTCCTGAAAATGCACTGAAAAAATGTACAATGGAAGTCCTGAAAATGCACTAAAAATGTACACAACTCAGTACAATATTGATTTGGATGCATTGGACCTTTTCACAGAACTATAATGTTCACAAACAGTAATGAACAAGAGTTCTACATCACGTAGTCTTCGAACCGACGCAGCTTCTGCCGCTTCCGCTTAGAGCGGGCACTTTTGGGTGTAGAATCCGGTGTCCCTGCACCTGATTGTGAAGGCTCTGAACATTGTGAAGGCTCTGAACGAGCATTAAAATTGGCGGTCTCATCAGAGCTCGCAGCATGAGCTTTGAACGAACTTTGTGGACCGGAGTCCGGTTTAACGGTCTCAGCCGTATTTGAAGGTTCGAAGTGAACCGTATGACTTGGTGTACTTGAACCAGCGACACCGACTGGTAACTCCTCCCTCCTTGAAGAAGAATTGCCTGTACATGGAGGCCACATGTAACTGTCTGATGCATAGTTGAAAGGCATGGACGGAACGTGATGGGGAAGACTTTTAGATGTTGAAGGCGAATCCGTATGAAAAATAACAAGGTGCGAAGCATTCCAGATGTTACCATCACTTCAGCGAAAAGAAGTGGGGCTAACCTGGCCCAAGACTTTGTAAGGACCCCGATACTTGGGGCGCTTGCCTGGCACACGAACCTTGACTAGATCGCCAGTGCGAACTTTGGACTGCTTTGCACCTCGACGGGTGTCGACATACTTTTCCATTGCTTGTTGACGAGAAAAAAATCCTGGTACGGATTTGATCAGGAGAAGACACTGCTATGTTACGAGGCAAAGAGACTATGTCGAGAGCAACTCGTGGTTGCCTACCATGGAGAAGTTGAGCAGGAGACACTCCAGTGGTGCCTTGTGGTGTGAACATGTACGAAGCTAAACATTCAGTCAAGACTTGCTTGAGGGGACGGTGCTCTAATTGGGCGATCTGGATATGTTCCTTCAGAACGCGATTAAAGCGCTCATTTGTCCATTTGATTGGGGATAGAAAACTGATGACCTCAAGTGCTGAATTCGTCGTTGTGAAAGAAAAGCCTCAAAATGTTGGGACTGAAACTGTGGACCATTGTCCGTAACTATGACATCAGGAAAACCTTCCCGGCTGAAGATTGAAGACAGAAACTCAATGATGACCTCAGAAGTAACCGTATGTGTGAAACAAAGCTCTGGCCATTTGGAATGGTAGTCAATGAGAGAAACAATGAACCGGGCATTTTGCGGAACATTATGCAAAGGACCGATGATGTCCATGCCGAGTTTCTGCCAAGGCCGATCAGGCCGCTGGACTGGCTGCAACGGAGAAAATGCAGGTTTGGCAGACTTGTCAGCTGCCTGACATATGTGACAGTTGTAAACTGCATGCTCGACCTGGTTGTCTAAGGCCGGCCACTAGTACCTGTCTCGGAGGTTCTGTTTGGTACGGACAACGCCTGGATGGGCCTCATGAGCAAGCTGTATTAGCTTGTTATGGAAAGAAGCAGGGGGAATCACGCGTTTATCGCGGAAAAGCAAGTGCTCGACACAAGACAGTTCCTGTCGGACTGTGAAGTAAGGCAAAAATGCAGAAGCAAAAGCACATTTGGAAGACCATCTTTCACGTAAATATTTGAGAACTTGAGACAAAGTGGAATCTGCAGCTGTAGCTGCCTGAAGCTCAGCTTTAGTAATGCAGGAAGTAACTAACGAAACAACTTCCTCATCCCGCTCTTCAGTAACCGGTATCTGAAGAGGAAGGCGCGACAATGCATCAGCAACCACGTTATTAGAACCTTTGCAATATTGAACACTGAAATTATAATACATGAGTTTGGCACACCAACGGGAAAGGCGAATGGGGTGGCGGCCTTCGGATCCTGCAGAAAAAACAGCAACTACTGCTTGGTGATCTGTACGTAATGTGAAGTGCCGGCCCCACAAGTAAACATGCCATTTCTCACAGGCAAAAAGACACGTGAGAGCTTCATGCTCTCCTACTGAATATCTGCGTTCAGCAGGGGTCAATGTACGAGATGCAAAAGCGATAGTGATCAGCTGCTCACCTCTGAGTTGTTGAAACACTGCTCCCAGCTCAACATTGAACGCATCCGTCGTGATGACAATGGGAAGCTTCTCATTGAAAGTACTAACAGCTGGCTTTGAGGCCAGTATTGACTTAACTCAAATGAAGCTTTGCTCAGCTTCAGCTGACCAGTTAAAAGGCTGTGCTTGTCGAAGTAGAGTACGCAGTAGTTCAACAACATCAGCATAGTGAGGAACAAACTTGGCATAATAACCAACAAGACCTAAAAAGATTGCAAGGTTTTGGCATCAGTAGGCCGTGGGGCATTGACAATGGCCTGAACTTTAGATTCAACAGGTGTCGAGCCGCGGGAACTGACATTATGTCCTAGAAATTGTAACTCATTCACAGAAAAAATGCACTTGTTATTAAGTTTCATACCACATTCACTGATGCGGTTGAGAACAGTATGCAAGTTAGCATCGTGCTCCTCGCGAGTACGTCCCCACACCAAAATGTCATCCAAGTAACAAAGGGTGCCATTACAATCCTTAAGAATAATTGACATCTTTTTCTGAAACACTGCAGGGGCAGATGCGAGCCCGAAATAGACGCTGCGAAACCTAAACAAGTCTTCGTGCGATACAAATGTGGTTAAGTCTCTACTGCACTCAGAAAGTTCAACTTGGTAATAAGCGGACGCGAGGTCCAGCTTGGAGAAACATACCGCTCTGGAGAGCTGATGAAGCAGTTCTTCAATGTGAGGAAGTGGAAACCCGTCTACGACGATCGCCTTGTTCGGTTCTCGTAAGTCGACGCATAGTCGAAGGGATCCATCTTTTTTCTTGACGACGACCAGTGGAGAAACCCAGTCGGAAGCAGAGACAGGCTCGATGATTCCGCTGTCTTGAAGGCGAGACAGTTCCGCAGAGACTTGCTCACGGAGAAGAAGAGGAATGCGGCGCAGCTTGGCACGCACAGGGCACACACCTGGTCGACGCATCACTTCATGCACAAAAGCGCGCACACAACCCAGTTCACGGGTGAACAGGTGGTGGAATTCAGAAGGCGCGTTGGCCGGAAGATCATCTTGGACGTCGACTTGAGCACACGTCATACACGCACCGACGATGTTGATGGACAAAGCCCTGATGGCATCACGTTCCAAAAGCGAGCTGCCATTGGCAGTTACATAAAAAGTAATGGAAGCAGTGCGACAACGATAGGAGACCTGAGCTGTAAATTGACCTAAATTATCAATCGTTTCCTTGGAATATGTTTGTAGAACGACGTGTGCAGACAAAAGCCGAATGTTGGAAAAATCACTATGAAAGTCAGCGGCACTGATTAAAGAGACTGAGGCACCAGTGTCCACGAGATATGACAAGGGCACATGGCCCACTGAAGCTACGATGCTGGGCTCGGACGTAGTGTGGAGGCCATCCACATTTAAAACAGTGACCGTATTGGTTTGTGCAGTGCTCGAAGGAGCGGACGAAGAAACTGGTTAAGGAAGATTTGCGGGACGGGAATTGCATACGAACTGAAAATGTCCGATTTTTCCACACGCAAGACAAGTGCGGTTTCTCGCGTGACACTGCGCAAAATTGGCTAAATGCCAAGCCGATCCGCAACGAAAGCAATGCGCGGTTGCGCTTGGAGAATAAAATTGCGAACGCGAGTTAGGAGCTCGGTGCTGTTCCTGAAAACCAGAATTTGGTGGAATGGGGTTGCCATATTGCCGGCTTCCTCGCCCCCGCGACGCAGAGAGGCCGCCATGTTGGCTGCCACAGAAGGACTGTGCAGGCGGGCGTCCATGTTGGCCGCCGCGCCGAGACGAAGATGAAGGGCCGCCATGTTGACGCGTCCCGTGAAACAAAGAGCCGCCGCCTTGGCCCCCCGCAGCAGAAAGTTGCTGCACTGAATGCGGAGCGAAATGCTCCAACTAAGAGCAAATAAGCTCGTCCTCTCGCGCAATCAAGAGGGCTTCGGATAATGAAATCTAGGAGCCTTTTCGAAGCATGTGGCAGCGGACGTTTCGCGAGGCTACCCCGGTGAAAAGCTGATGGTGGATCATATCGTCCTCGAGCGCGCCGAAGCCGCACGACGCGGCGAGCGTTCGAAGAGAAGTAATGAACTCGTCGACTGGCTCGCCAGGCAATTGTCGCCTTTCTTGGAATTTTACGCGTGCGAGATAATCGCACGAGACATCTTTAAAATGCTTATCGAAAAGAGCAACAGCATTCTTGAAGGCATCGCCCGACACTGGCGTCGGTGACGCGTTGGTGGCGTCCAAAGTACAGAAGAGCTTTAACCCGGCAGGGCCCAACGCGTTGAGCAGCAGGGCCCTGCGACGCTCGGGCTTGCCGGCGTCCTCCCCGGCCGCGTCTGCGTAGGCCTGAAACACCAATTTCCAGTCAGCCCATAGAAGTGGCGGGTCTCCGGGCGAAGGAAGAAATAGGGGTGGTGGAATAGGAGACGCCATTTCAAGCAAGAAGAGTGGAGAGGTGCAGGCGAGAAGAAAATGACGCCAGTACACTGTTTGAAGAAGACGACAGAGGCGGCGTAGCTGAATGAAGAAGAAATGAAGCGACGCAGCACGCAGCAGCCACCTTGCTGGGAACAAAGAGCGTCTAGGGTGAGCAGGGTAGGTCCGTTAGAAGCAAGAAAATTACGAACACGGAGAACGGAATGGGTTCTTACACGTCCTCTTCGCCATTGCTGTGTTGGGGGCTGGCTGGTCCCGACGAAGCAGAAGAAGAAGGCGGCTAACGGAGACGAACGCGGCCGGCGGAGACGCCGACCAGCCCGAACACGCGAGTTGGCGCGAAGCGCCGAAGAGAAGAACAACCGCGCTCCACGGTTACCCAACGCTCACTCATTTTATTTTACAGTCGCCTTGAAATCCTGGATGCCAGAGCGGCGCCCCCTGGCATCCTCACATGTCATTCCGAAACAGAAACCGACAACCTTGAACACAACACCTACGTCCCGGCTTCGTCGTCCAGGACAGCCGCGATAAGCGCCACATGAGGACGGCGTCAATGCCTCCTCGGCAGCTGTTCACCGGCCGCCACTGCTACCACCGTTCGGGGACGGCGTCAAGGCCTCCTCGGCGGCTGTACCATTTCACAAGGGACGCTGTCCACGTGTCCTTGGCTATGGATTCTGACGTCAGCGCAAGCCGACAAGTGAACCCTCTGCGGGAAGCCACCGGTACGTGTCTTCGATGTTCGTCGGCAGTGCGAGCTTCTCCATCAAGGAACGCCATTCACGCTTCTTTGGCGATGGAGTCAACAACCCGACCGCCGATTCAGCTGCCCATCGGACCATCAGTGGACTGTGTCCATGCCTCCTCTAATGTACCAGGGCATCACCCAATGGACACTATGCTACCACTTAGCGGCCGTAAAACGCACGGGCTCCTGTCCTTTGGGAATGCTGTTCAAGCTTCCCACGGCCTGCATTCCCTGTCCGGAACTCTTCCAACACATGAGCCGCCAAGAAACGCTGTTTGTGCTTCCTTGGACGTGCGTTTCACCACCAGGAGTACTACTAGTCCCACGTTCTTCACGGACGCGAACCAAAGCGGTTCAGAAGCCTCGTGCAACAGTGCCGTGGAGCTGCGGCGTACCATCGCACTGCTCCGCGCCGAGACTAACAAACTGACAGCGTTGATCGCTGAGCGAGCTCCTACAATGTTGCCAGCATTGTGTGACATTAATACAGTGTCGGATGTAGCTGCCTCATACGACATTGAGGCAAGCACACCAGAGCAACGCAGGGAGCTTCGGTCTTCTCTGACCGAGCTCTCACACCAGCTCGACTGCTTCGCGTCGGTGATCTCTGCGTTGCCACCTGCCACCTCACAATCACCAGCCGTCTGCGAACTACCGGAATTCCACGGGGTTCGGAACGACGCCGACAGCTGGGCGGCAACCGTCAACGCGATAGCAATGCGCGAGGCCTTGACGTAATCTCAGAAATGGACCGTGGCTGTAGACCGTCTTCGGGAAGGTGCAGCGGCGTGGCACCGGTATGAAGGCTGGAAGCAGCAGTCATGGGCGGAGTGGAGCTGCAAGCTCATAGCTGCTTTTGGTCGTAATCCTTACCACCTCTCCAAAACCACCCCTTCCAACCTGACCGGTATCGAGGAGAAAGCTCCCGAGGCTTTCCACCTCGAAGCTGCAGCTGTGCGCTGCAGCTTACTTCACGAGAAGTTAGACACTTTGTCGATACCCGAAGCAAGCTCACTGCGGCCAGAGGCCGCTACCGAAGTCGGACCTTTTGAAGGGCGTTGCTCCAACGAAACAGCCACAGAAAATCATCTCGACTGTACTTCATTGCCCTTCACCGACGCACTCCTATTCGCACACCTAGCTGAAGTGGAGCAACACCTCGAAGGTTCCTCGGAGCCTTTCAGCCGCGCGGCAGAAAGCTTCTCCGCCTGTTTTGCGAATGATGTCAGACGCAGGTGCGACACGCCACTGCTGCTCTCAGTACCCGCGCCGGTACGCGACGCCATCATGTCAGTGGAAGAGGCTAATGCCAGCCCTCACACAGCTCAGTTAGAGAAGCCAGCCCCAATACCACCTTTACTGAGGCAAGTGGAGAGACCAGCATCGCCTATGCTTGAGCCGCCTACGGTCACGGCGCCAGTAGAGCCCAAGGTAACCACTGCTGGTCTCACTGACCAATATCATAAGGAGAAAGTTGGCGCTCAAGATGCAGACAGCAGCCAACACGATGAGAGCTTCCCAAATTGTCCTGCCGCAGATGCCAAACCGGCCGTAAATTATGTTCTCTGCCACACATCTCAGAAGCTGCGTACCCATTCTCGACACAATCCAAGGTACCCAGCGCGTCTTTGGGATACTCTTTCGGCTACCCTCGTCCGGAGTTAAACGTCTGCCGCTGATTTCGCGGCCCGTCCGAAGCGCGCTGTCAGGTGCATGTTTAGCTGCTTCCCACAGAGAGTGTGCATGGCCGAGACCGACCACAACGATGCAGCCAGTCTCGACCTCCCGATAGAATTGTGGAAGACTCTGGCACCCAGTTTCAGCGTGGCGAAGGCCGACCTCCGAGATGCAGCCAGTATATCGACCGCCAGACCTACCTTTGGGACACCGGGACCAAATCGCAGCACGGCCGAGAGCGTCGGCCGCAACGGGGCAGCCAGTGCCGGCCTCCTGAGTCCACAGCACTTTTTCAAGAAACATCGTGGCGTGCAAAAAAGCGATCAGCTCGAGGCAGCCAGTGCCGTCCACCAGAGACGCTTCCCCCAGACCGTCGTTCCATGTTGCATTGTGGTCCGGGCTGACCACCACGATGCGGCCAAGCCCGCCCACCAGAAACTTTGCCGCCAGATCCACGCGCGCACAGTGATGGCCGAGTCTCATGACCAAGAAAGACGTTGGCACTTCGGCGCACGGGTAGCTAGAGCAAAGAAGAAAAGAACGAAGACGGAATAAGAACAGCTTGCCCAGGATCGGGTGTTGTCTCTTGTTCTCTGTCTAGTACATTACAATACATCATCATCATCATCATCATCATCATCATCATCATCAGCAGCAGCAGCAGCATCATCATCAGCATCATCATCATCATCATCATCATCATCATCATCAGCCTGACTACGTCCACTGCAGGACAAAGGCCTCTCCCATGTTCCGCCAGTTAACCCGGTCCTGAGCTTGCTGCTGCCAATTTATACCCGCAAACTTCTTAACCTCATCTGCCCACCTAACCTTCTGTCTCCCCCTAACCCGCTTCCCTTCTCTGGGAATCCAGTTAGTTACCCTTAATGGCCAGCGGTTATCCTGTCTACGCGCTACATGCCCGGCCCATGTCCATTTCCTCTTCTTTATTTCAACTATGATATCCTTAACCCCCGTTTGTCCCCTAATCCACTCTGCTCTCTTCTTGTCTCTTCAGGTTACACCTACCATTTTTCTTTCCATTGCTCGCTGCATCATCCTCAATTTAAGCTGAACCCTCTTCGTAAGTCTCCAGGTTTCTGCTCCGTAGCTAAGTACCGACAAGATACAGCTGTTATATACCTTCCTCTTGAGGGATGGTGGCAATCTACCTGTCATAATTTGAGAGTGCTTGCCGAATGTGCTCCACCCCATTCTTATTCTTTTTGTTACTTCATTCTTGTGGTTAGGCTCTGCGGTTATTACCTGCCCTAAGTAGACATAGTCTTTTACAACTTCAAGTGCACTATTACCTATCTCGAAGCGCTGCTCCTTTCCGAGGTTGTTGTACATTACTTTCGTTTTCTGCAGATTAATTTTAAGACCCACCTTTCTGCTCTCCTTGTCTAACTCCGTAATCATGAGTTGTAATTCATCCCCTGAGTTACTCAGCAATGCAATGTCATCGGCGAAGCGCAAGTACAGGCTTACGCGCCTACATCCAGCCATGGTGACGCTTCAGTTGAAAGCTTCTATGAAGACGTGGAATCGGCAATGGGTAAGGTAAAAACACAGTATACTATAGTGATGGGCGACTTTAATGCAAAGGTAGGGAAGAAGCTGGCTGGCGACCAGGCAGTAGGAGATTATGGCATCGGCACTAAAAACGCCAGAGGATAGCTACTAGTAGAATTCGCAGAACGCAATAATTTGCGGATTTTGAATACCTTCTACCGAAAACGAGAAAACCGCAAGGGGACATAGAGGAGCCCTAATGGCGAAAATAAGAACGAAATAAACTTTATAATGACTGCACACCCAGGAATCGTGCAGGATGTGGAAGTGGTTGGCAAGGTACGATTCAGTGACCATAGAATGGTACGGTCTCGAATTCGCCTAGAATTGAAGAAGGAACGAAAGAAACTGATACGCAAGAAGCCAATCAATGAGCTAGCACTGAGAGGGAAAGTACAGGAATTCAGAGTGCCGCTGCAGAACAGGTACTCGGCTCTTAGTGCGGAAACCAACCTTAGCGTAGATACAATGAATGATAATCTGATGAGTATCATTACGGAGTGTGCAGTGGAAGTTGGAGGCAGGGTAGTTAGACA
Organism: Rhipicephalus microplus; assembly: GCF_043290135.1. Taxonomy (NCBI): domain Eukaryota; kingdom Metazoa; phylum Arthropoda; class Arachnida; order Ixodida; family Ixodidae; genus Rhipicephalus; species Rhipicephalus microplus. The sequence goes on along the minus strand of NW_027464597.1, from coordinate 4,602,083 downwards.
GGACACTGGCAAGCTTTCCCAGCAAACGAAGAACCTAATTAAGAAGCGTCAAATCATGAAAGTGTCTAGTACAACAGACAAAATAGAACTGGCAGAGCTTTCGAAGTTGATTAATAGACGTAAAGTATGCGATGTAAGATGGTGTAACATGGAGAGAATTGAACACGCTCTGAAAAACGGAGGAAGCGTCAAAGCAGTGAAGAGGAAACTTGGGATAGGCACAAGTCGGATGTATGCAATAAGGGACAAAGAAGGCAAAATAACTACCAATATGGATAGAATAGTTAAAATAGCGGAGGAGTTTTACAGAGATCTGTACAGTAGCCGAGACAACCACGCCCTTAATACTATAAGAACTAGCAGTAACCCAGATGACACCCCACCAGTAATGATAGAAGAAGTCAGAAAAGCTTTGGAGAGCATGCAAAGAGACAAAGCTGCTGGTGAGGATCAGTTGACATCAGATCGGCTGAAAGTTGGAGGACAGATTATGTTAGAAAAACTGGCCACCCTGTTTACGAGGTGTCTCCTGACGGGAAAGGTACCCGAGTCTTGGAAAAACGCTAACATCGTCTTAATACATAAGAAAGGAGATGACAAGGACTCGAAGAATTACAGGCCGATCAGCTTGCTCTCTGTAGTATACAAGCTATTTACAAAGGTAATTGCTAACAGAGTAAAGAAAACATTTGAATTCAATTAACCAAAGGAACAAGCGGGATTTCAAACAGGCTACTCAACAATTGACCACATTCTTACTATCAATCAGGTAATAGAGAAATGCTCAGAATATAACCAACCACTATACATAGCCTTCATGGATTACGAGAAGGCATTTGATTCAGTAGAAATATCAGCCGTCATGCAGACACTGCGGAATCAGGGCGTAGATGAAGTATATATAAACATTCTGGAAGAAATCTACAGGGGATCAACTGCTACCATAGTGCTTCATAAAGAAAGCAACAGAATACCAATCAAGAAGGATGTAAGGCAGGGCGACACAATCTCCCCAATGCTATTTACCGCGTGCTTGCAGGAGGTTTTCAGAAGCCTCGAATGGGAACAGTTAGGGATAAGAGTTAATGGAGAATACCATACATACATACATACATACATACATACATACATACATACATACATACATACATACATACATACATACATACATACATACATACATACATACATACATACATACATACAATACATATGGACGGACGGACGAACGGACTGACGGGGCCAGTGAATGATTCATGGTTTGCCTATGAAGTCCTTCGAAGCTTCGCCCCACTGATCATCATTGACTCCGTGAATATGCTGTGATATTTAGGTATGAATCATTCGTAGACTGCTACGGGTATCATTGCTTTTAGGGGCGAAGCTCCTTGAAGTGGCACCCGTTCATCCCTCGTAGTAGTGCGTAACATGTCTTACGCTTTGACCTGCAAAGTGGTGCCGGTGGGAGATTTCTCCTGTGCGTTGTTGAGAGAGAGAGAGACAGAACTTTATTTGCACATAACGCGGATCATTCCAAATGGTTGGGCCCCTATTCCAGGGCTCCGCTGGCCCTAGCCATTATCTCTACCTGTGGGACCAGCCAGCGCTGATCAGCAATGGCCGAGCTGGACAGCAGTGCCTCCCATTGTTCCTCCGTGTTGTTCATGTTGTGTTCTTCAATGTGATGTGTACACTCTCACATGATGTGAAACAGAGTTTGTGTGGGCCCACACCACGGTCATATATCTCTGTATACTGTGGGGTAAAATATATGTAGCCTGTGTAAGTTCATGTGTGTGTTTGTTTGGATTCTGCGTAATGCCATCGATTCCATTGCTGCGAGGTTCTCATGCGGTGCTGGATACAGTTCTCTATTGTCCATGAAATACTGAAGAAGATTACCAAAGTTGGGGTCTATGGGCGTTAGAACTCTATTGCAGTGTACAAGGAAGCTCGGTGATTTGTGAAGCCTCGAGCCGCCTCATCCGCAAACTGATTCCCGGTGACGCCCTCGTGCTCTGGCGCCCAGATAATGGTTTTGGTGTATTCAATTGGTAAGTCTTTCGGAGGTTTGGTTAGAATTTGGAAGGCCTTCATATATATTCTAGCTTTTTCGTAATTTCTACATGCAGCCTTCAAATCCGTGATTATTGTCAGTGGGGCTTTTCGCTCCCTGCCCTCCTTGATTGCCAGCGCGATCGCTATCTCCTCCGCTTCTGTGATAGAAGCTTGGGCTATGGAGGCACAACTTATAACGTTTCCTTTTAGGTCTGTGACCATGGCGACCATGTTCTTTGCATTTGCATGATATGGTGCAGTGTCTGTAAATCTCGCCTTATTCAAATATTTTGTCTTTTTATGTATGCAAGTGGCTCTTCTTTTACGTCTTCCAGCATGTAAAACTAGGTCCATGTTCTTCAGTAGGGGACATATCTGGTACCAGGCTTTCACCGAGCACTACAATTCCTTAGCTCTTCCATGGCCTGTACTTGTTCACCAAGGCCGATCCCACTGATCTCCACTAGGGTGCTGGATGGCGCTTCGAGCTCTCCGACGTGCGGCCGCCGGAAGTTCGAGCGCTCGTCCCGGAAGTCGGACAAATGGCCGCCGTTCCAGCATAGCGCGTGCTACGTATGGGCTGGTTTCGCGCGCATTGCGCTAAAATGCCTGCTTGTTGCGCCGTCAACTGCACCAGCAGACCAGAGAAGTCGTCTGGGAAGACGTTGCACTTGTAAGTATTACAGTATTCTGTGCGACGTGCGTGGTACGCAGCGAAACGCAAACGTCATATCAGTGTTGTTGTTAAGCTGTGGCTCTTGTTACGCAGGTTCCCACGCTCTAAGCCAGATTTATACCGGCGTTGGGTGGTAAACTTAAGAAGGGACAAATGGACTCCATCCCCAGGTAGCAGACTCTGCAGTGACCACTTTACTGACAACTGTTTTGACAGAACGGGCGCACGAACTCGGCTACAGCCTGACGCCGTGCCCACCTTGTTTTCTTTCCCGAAGCACCTGGAAAAGGTATAGTACGACATCTCGGCATTTTGGTATAGCGGCCCGGAAAAAAAAAGCATACTGTTCGGCCATCGCAGCTCGCTCGTTTAGCGTTCGTATAACTACCCCTACAGTTGATGCTACGTTTATTAGACACTGAAATCGCCTGAATGGGCGCTACCTTCTTTCGTAGTTCATCTGCTGAGTCTCTTTAAAAATGACGCCCTACAAATTAGCTCGGAGCACAATAAAATCTACATGTAGCTGTGAGAAGCTGTGGTTGAGGAATTGTTTGGCAGACTTACTCTGAAAACCATGTACTGTAAGCAATGAAACAGAATTGGAAAAACATATCTATTACGTTACAAAGCGCGAGGTCTTGAATTGTAAGTGCTCAATTTGTTCTTTCAATTTCTGAAATGCTCCTATCTGCGTTATATATCTCAGTGGTGCTATGATAGCTGTCTAAGATGCTAGTGGTATAATTCAGAAACTGCTAGACTGCTATAATATGCTCGACGCCAGCATATTTTTTTTACTTACAGCATATTGCACTCGCAGTACTAAATAAGCATAACTGTGAATGAAACACGGCTGTTTCAGAGGACTGCTGAGAGAAAGCCGCCTAAGCAGAGAACTGCCATTGTGGATGTGACCCCAGTGGAACAGCCAAACGACAACACTCCAACCACGGTGCAAGAGAACTCAGCCCATGCAAGTTGCCTTTTTTTGTACTACGCTGCCCGAGTGCAGCTACTTGGTCCGTCCTCGGTTGAATGTAACTAGTCCGATGTTAGTCAGGCCACTTTCTTGCAATCTCGTGGTAATCAACACGATAAGTATACATTATGCACACCAGGATAGCATCCAATTTGAATCAAGTTAGTAGTCCTGGTATTTTCTGTAGTCATAGCAGAACATTGGTTTTATTCATGGCTGCAGCACCAGTTTTTTTAATCCAGGGAAATTATTGAAATTCCTGTCTGATGTGGCATTTCTCGAGTGAACCGGTAAATGAAGGAGACAAAGTTAATTTCTGAACTCCCCTGTGCACCTGGTTGCTTATTTTCTGCGTTAAACCACGTAAGCTACGAACAGATGCCTGCTTTACAAAGACTGTCATATATGATGAGTGGTTTTTGCGAAAGGTGTCTTTTTCAACAGCTTTAACTTTCACTGTTTTTTTTTCAGGTCACCGAGCACAGCTATGCAGTCTTTGACACGCCAAAAACACTGAAGTGGAAACTGGATGCTTGCACAGATTCAGTGGCTACAGTGAAAAGAAAGCTGAAGCTCAGCCTTGAACGAGAACGTCGGTTAAAAAGGAAGGTCAGCTCATTTAATGAAATAATTGATGACCTCGAGCACAAGCAGCTCATTTCAGAAGATGCCTCGGCAATGCTTGAAAGGTGCTTCACGGGGATCCCCTAGGAAGTTACGAAACGGTTGCTCAAGCAAACATCTAGTAAAGGCGACAAGTCGTCTGTTAAGTTAAGCCGAGACAAATATTCTCCTGCACTGCGTGCATTTGCACTCACGCTACAGTTTTACTCGACAAAAGCATATAACTATGTCAGAGAAACATTTCAATGTTCCTTGCCACATTCATCGACTATAACTAAATGGTATAGCTCCATTAACGGAGAACCTGGATTCACAAGCGAAGCAATCAACGCCATCCGAGCAAAAGCCAATGAGGCTAAGAAGAACAACAAACAGCTTCTCTGCAACCTTGTTGTTGATGAAATGGCCATTAGAAAGCACCTTGAATGGGACGGCAAAAAATTTCGAGGCTACGTGGATATTGGCAATGAAGTGGACGATGACAGTAACGCAGTTGCGTCTGAAGCCCTTGTTTTCATGCACGTATCTCTGGACTCCCACTGGAAGGTACCGTGTGGCTATTTTTTGATCAATGGTCTTTCAGGAAAAGAGCGTGCGAACATTGTGAAGCTCTGTCTGACAAAGTTGCATGAGACAGGAGTGCACGTGACATCATTGACATGTGATGGTCTTCGTTGTAACTTTACAATGTTCAAAGACCTGGGGGCTTCCGTTGAAGATGCATCAGCGATGTCAACATCATTCCCTCACCCTGTAACACAAGAAAAGGTGTACTGCCTTTTAGACGCATGTCACATGGTCAAGTTAGTTAGAAATGCTCTTTCTGCTCTTGGGTGCCTCAGGGACGCATCAGGCGCATCGGTGAGCTGGGACTACATTGTCCAGCTACAAGAACTTCAAGAAAAAGAAGGCCTGCATGCAGCAACAAAACTACGTGCTGCACACATTCAGTGGCAGAAACAGAAGATGAAAGTCAACCTTGCTGTCCAGACTTTAAGCACTAGTGTGGCTGACGCCATAGATTTTCGTCGTGAAGACTTGCAACTCCCACAGTTCAAAAATTCAGAAGGAACTGTGAAATTTATTCGAATGTTCGATAAACTGTTTGATTTCCTCAATTCACGCAACCCAGTGGCCAATGGTTTCAAAGCGCCGCTCCGACCTAGCAACAAGGGAACCTGGATGAACTTCTTCGAAGAAGTCAAGGAAAACATTTGGGGGCTGACTGACGGATCAGGTGTTCCCATTTTCAGGACGCCCAGAAGAACTCCATTTCTAGGATTTATGGTGACCATTGAAAGTGTCATCGGTCTGGAATCCGCGCTCCTCCTCTCGGACAATGCTCCACTCCGTTACTTTCTTACTTACAAGCTTTCACAAGACCACATTGAACTGTTCTTTGCCGCTATGCGTTCTAAAGGGGGCTGGAATAACAATCCCACAGTCTCACAATTTGTGGCGGCATACAAGCGACTTGTCACACACAACCAGGTGAAGGGTGGGCGAGGGAACTGTGAGTCTCTTGACAATACGCGCATACTGTACGTGAGCAGTCAGTTTTGCTCCAACGATGAGCTCGACATGGCCACAGCAAAGCGAAGCGGCACACAAGACCTCATGCAAGGCATAGACCTACCCGACGAGAGCGAGCTGGATGTCATAGTTGAGGATCTCCCTGCACTGTCTCCGTACCTTGGAAACGTCGTTGGTTACATCGCAGGGTTTGTTTGCCGAATGGTCAAACGTAAAATACCTTGCGCAGTATGCTACTCGGCCACCATTGCCGAGACATGTGGTTCGGCACTCCTGAACAGAAAAAACCGTGGAGGTCTTTCCAAGCCGTCGTCATCGACAACGTACATCTGTCAGCTGACTGAAAAAGCTGTTCGACTGCAGGAGAAGGTTCACGACGGAGGCCTTCCAAAAAAGAATGCAGCTGACACTGCGACAGCCAAGGTTATGACAGAACTTTCGGGAGTGCTGAGCACGAACAAGCTCTATCCGGAACTGCATGGCCATATGTTCGAATCAGCAGTTGACTCCAACCACTTTGTGCGTCTTGTTAAATGTGTCATCGGCTGCTACGTGAAGATCAGGATGCACCATGCCGCGAAGCAAGCTACTGAAAAGATAACAGGACCAAATCTCCGCAAGCGACTTGCAAAGTTGATTATTTTCAGTCACCAGTGAAGTGACGTGACGTGGCATTTCTTAAGTGCTTCAAGCGACTTGCAGAGTTGATTATTTTCAGTGACCAGTGAAGTGACGTGACGTGGCAGTTCTTAAGTGCTTCGAGTACAATAAACACGTGAAATACATCTTTGTACATGTATGCCTGTTTTGTTTTCAATGGCGAGGCAGGAAGCATGCTTAAATATTAACCTGCATGCACTATTGCCAACCATCTCCAGGCACTGCATTGTCAGTAACAAGGACACGTGCACAAACATTCTGAGTAAATGAGTTTTTCGTACAATTGCAGGCCTCTCAATTCGAATGAAGCAGTTCCACGCGTCCTCCTTTATCATTCTTTAAGGGTTACACTAAAATGTCCAATTGAAGCCGTAACCACTAGGCAAATATAAATCTGGATAGACCAGTTTGCATTAGGCACTGCGTGTGCGCAATGGGTGGGTGTCCCTGAAAACTAGCAATAAATGTGTTCATAAGCTAGAAATTTTCCTTCAAGAGAAAGGGCGATACCTTTTGTCAGGCAATGATGAGAAAGCGCGTTTTAAAAGAAATTACTTTGACCTGCTGGTTACACACATATGCTTGAATTCATATTGTAAAGGGTTCCGATGTACTAACTTCAAAGGTAAAACAGGAGCAAGCTGCGCACAGCCATTTCAGGATTTTTTTTTGGCCGGCACGTAGCAAACATCAAATCGGTTATTCTGTTTCAGGCAGCTTCCTCCGCGTTGTTATCGAACTCGCTTAGCTAGTTGATTTTCCGATAATCCAAGGCCTTTCACGGCTGTTGATTTATTGTTTTCGACTAATACAAGCCCCTTCATGACTGTTAATTTATTGTAAGACGTGCATCCTAACACGAATCATAAAGTCCACTCGCCAGCATAAATCCCGTTCGAGCTGCGTCGTCTCCTCTCGAACCTATACCTAAGTGACATTTTCGTTCTCCTTCGCAATTATAAACTGCTTCATATTAACGTCGCATGTTTCGGTATAGCATAAGTTGTGATCTGAACGCGATGTGTATCACCAAAATGCAATTAAGTGAGAACAAAATGCAAAATGCGTCAATGGGAACGCTGATCAGCGGTTGAGAAGCGTAGCAGACGCTCAACTACCGGGACGAGCCATTGAACTTCCGGTGGCCGTGCGCGCGCCAGGCCACGACAGCGGCGAAGCGCCATCCAGCAACTCTAGTGGAGATCAGTGGCCGATCCCCTGAAGAAGTTTTCTGCCGGTTAGTGTCTGTAGCAGGCGGTTAATCTGGGTGGTTACTTGCGCTTCAGCCAACTAATCAAATGTATTGTGAAGTCCGAGCGTTAATAGCCTCGCAGTTGAAATGCTTTGTGGTAGTCGCAGAGCCGCTTTATACGCCATCCTTATTATTTCGTCTGCTTTTTCTTTCTCCTCTCTACTCATGTTGTGGTAGGGTAGCGAGTATGTTAGTCTGCTGATGACTAAACTCTTTACCGAACAAAGCGCGTCTTGTTCTTTCAGTCCAGCACGATTGTTCGTTATTCGAACTATCATACGAACAATTTGTTGAACTGTTCGTTTAAGCATATTCAGTGTGTGGAGACATCGCTGATTGGACTGTAACCACATCCCTAAGATTCGAACGGTGGTTTTCTCTGGAAACATATTGCCGTCCAGCTTGACCTCAAGGCGGAGGCTCGGGTCTGTCCTTTGTTTTTTACTCTTGGAGAACCGAATGAGTTCCGATTTTTTGCTGAGCACTAAAGTCCCCTTTCTTTAGTGTACTCTTCGCTGGTTTTAGCTGCCAGTCGGAGCCGCTCTTTTTTCTCTGCCAAGCTACCCTTGGTTGTCCATATAGTGATGTCATCCGCATAGAAGGTGTGTCGAATGTCGGGAATATCTTCGAGTTTTTTGGCTAGACCAATCAAGGCTATGTTAAAAAGCGTAGGTGAGATCACAGCGCCTCGTGGGGTGCCTTTGCTCGGTGGGTGGAAGACTTTGGATTCGCCTTCTCTTAGTTTGATGACAACGGTTCTTTTAGTAAGGAAGTTCTGTACATAATTGTACGTCCTTCAACCGCAGTTTGTCGCTGCTAGCCCGTCTAATATGGCCTTATGGCTTACGTTGTCGAAAGCGCCTTTATGTCCATGGCCATGACAATGTTTTCTTCTGCTTTTGGAACATTTGTTGGTATTTCCTCCTTTAAAAGCAGAAGGATGTCCTGTGTCGAAAGGTTTGAGTGAAAACCAAACATGGTGTTTGGCAACAAGTTATTTTGTTCAGGATGCCGTTGAAGTCTGTTATTTATTAATCTCTCAAACACTTTGCCTAAGCACGTGGTAAGAGAGATTGGCCTGAGGTTTTCTATTACAAATTTCTTTCCTGGTTTAGGTATCATAATTATTAGAGCATGCTTTCATTGCTGAGGTATAGCGCCATTTACCCAGTGTTTGTTAATGAAGTTTAGAAGCGCTGTTATGGCATCGTCATTCATGTTGCGAGTGGCATTGGTGATTTGATCCGCCCCGGGAGCTGTGTTGCGTTTCATGCTGATGATTGCCGCTCTGACCTCACATGCGTGAAAGGTGCATCCAGTTCTGCGTTTGGGAGCCCAGTGTATTTAGCCTAGTAAGGGGCTGTGATGGCTCGGGCGCCGAAACACTTAATATAGATGTCTTGAAGGAGGTCGTCTCGCGTGCCTGGATATGTGTGCAATAATCTTTCTAAAGATTTTTTTCCTTCGCGTTTAGTTTTCAGAGGGCGTTGTTGGACAATAAAAAAATTCGCAGCGTGCGCTTTAGCTAAAAGCCGCATTCTCCTGTCTCTCATTCCCAATTAGCAGTCATTGGCATCTACAGTGAGCACTATCTGACAAGAAAGGTTTGCTACGTTATAATCGCTAGGCGTAACCTCTTTGGTTTTAGAAAAGTTTAGCAAGCATTGGGCCGCAGTGCCATGAATACAGTGAACCATGAACTCGAGTTGGTTAAAGGTGGGAAGTATCTCGATCCTGAGATTGACCTGCATGGTCAACGTCCGTCTGTGAAGACAGAGCATAAGTTTCTGGGCCTAATATTAGACACAAAATTAACCTTCATCTCAAACACCAAGTATTTAAAAGACAGGTGTTTAAAAACTATGAATATTTTGAAAGTGTTATCCCGAACTACGTGGGGCAGTGACAGCAAATGTCTGATGAATTTATATAAAAGCCTCGTACGCACGCGCTTATATTATGGTGCTATAATCTATCAGTCTGCGACACCATCAGCCTTAAAGATTCTCGACCCCGTCCACCATCTAGGCATCCACCTCTCTACAGGTGCCTTTCGAACTACCCCTAGAGAGTCTGTACCACGGTGTAGGAATATTTTTACACCGTGGTCTGCACGTAGAATCAAATGAATAGTCGCTCCACCTGCAGATATGTCACCTGTCTTTTACATACTATCTAAAAGTTAACGCTGACGAGGAACATCTCACTCGCTCCACAATTATAGCTCTGTCAAACTGTACTTTGTTCAATAACCGTCCTTCGCTGAGACAGCCCTACTCACTTCGTGTCAGGAGGCTCGCTGAGGAAACAGCTGTGCCACTTTTAGTACAACGTTTGATGGCTCCAGCAATATATCTGCCACGATGGAAGTGGCAAGTTATAGACTGCGATCTATATTTCATGGAAGTCACTATTACACGCATTTTCTGTACATATCCGCACGCACGCTCTGGAACTCCAACACAAATACACTTGCCCAGAATGTTTCACAGATGCTTCGAAGGCTCACACTGGTGGGTGCTATGTAGCTGTTGGCCCATCTTTCTACAACTTCGGTATTCTGCACTCCGAAACAAGCATCTCCACAGCAAAGGCCCACGCGGTATTTGTGGCTGTCAAGCATATTCAGAACTGCAACTACAACGCGCGGTAATATACACAGATTCGCTTAGCGTAGCGGTGGCTCTGAAAACTCTGCGAAAACATAAAAATCCTGTCCTTGTGTCTTTGCACACTCTGTTATGCACAGTCTACGCTCTTAAACGACATGTTGTAGTCTGCTGGGGGCCGGGGCACCACAAAATCGCTGCAAACGTGTTGGCGGATCATCTGGCCACATCTTCCCAGCACAACGCTGGCGCCAATACATCTGTAGCTGTCCCTGCGCTTGATCTGAAACCACTTCTAAGACGGGAGCTCAGGGCGTGCTGGCAGCGCCTATTGGACAGGCAGACAGAAAAAACTGCGTGTTGCCGAACCAAGACTTGGAAATTGGCCAACAGTATACAGATCACGCTACACACAAGTCACACTTACAAGACTTCAGATAAGACATACACACTCGACACATTCATACCTTTTGTCTAGTGGCGATGCACCATTGTGTGAGAGATGTGCAGAACCGCTCATGGTTCTTCACATCCCCGTCCAGTGCAGTGATTTAGATTCTCTCAGAAAAAAGCATCTTTTATATCCCTACCGACAACAGATACTCTTGCACTCATCAATGTTCATCGGTAGGGAACCCCTTTTTCCTTATAGATCATTGCTTGCGTTTTTAACAGATGTACGTACTTTTAATGTCATATATCCAAGCGCTCCGTAGCCCGATCTCTGAAGAGAGGTCGCTGCCGCGGTGGCTGCATCTTCGTCAATGTCCCACTATCACGACGTTTCGCCATTTAGTATTATTGCGCATATTTCATGTCAATGTCATGGTTTTAATGCTGCTAGGTTTTACCCGCGTTACGCGAGGATTTTTAAGGCCCTTTTACAGCCACCTATCATGATCATTGTTCGCATCACTTGTCGACTGACCTGGCGCTCTTTGGCCATCGATTGGCCTTTGCGCCATAAAACATCACACGTCATCAAAGGTGGAAAGTAGACACGAAGCACAAGCCGTAACAAAGTGTGCGTGTGCCACCTCTCGTTTAGTCCTTGGAATGTCCGCTGGATGGCGGTGCTTTTATATGCGGAATGTATGATGAAAACATGCGAGATGGTGGTACTTGGAGTGTTGACTAGATGGACGAACGGACACACAGACACATGCATGGACGGACGTACGGATGGCTGCATGGACAATTGGATGCACGGAAGGACGCAGGGGCCGATGCATGGACGAACGCAGGAATGAACGTGTGGACGCACAAACAGACGCACGCACGGACGGGCGGATGTACGCACTGATGGTCACACAGATGGACGCATGGACGGACGGAAGCAAGGACGAATGGACGGACGGATGCTTCGCCCCACTCTCCATCATTCATACCGTGGATATGTTGCCATTTTTTGTTTACGCTAGAACCTTTATTGCGAGGAATTCATAGGAGAGATCAAGAGAGCACCATACTAAGCAAACAATTTACGTGGTGGCTGTTTTTCTAAAGGATTAAATATCGAGTTCACTTCTTTTAGTGCGGCATTCGTAATTTGCGCGTTGCTAGTACAGGTGCTTTCATGAATGTCTGAACTCTACAATTTAACCAGATTCATGACAGAGGCTTTTGAAGACGACTGCGGGTAGGTGTTCATTCGAATTCGGATTCAGCAACACCTGTTTTCTGGAGTTCTCACATTTCATTCCTTTAGCCAGGTGCAATGCGCCTTACAGGCGTTCGGGACGGCTATATGCTCTCTCATAGTAAAGTACCAAGTGCTCTTTTTCTAACCACATTCACTAAATAAGAGTAATGAACCCTACCATGGTACAGAACTCAGTATTCAAAATTATCTACCTTTTCTTCTAAACACAGTTATGTGACATAGAATTTTGTTAGAAAAAAGTATGCTCATAGTTGTCGCAAGGTTGAGCATTCTGCTTTATACAGTTGACGAAAAGATAACAGCTGCGGCGTCCAAACTAAGGGCGTTGTTGCCACCACCCTGTATAGTTCGTCCTCCAGCTAAATGTTCAATAACTGAAGAGCACAGTGGTGCCAGAGTCGATGTCGAGTTATATTGAAACAAGCCGATGCTAAGCTTACAAACGACCCCCTCCCCCTCTTTCTTTGATTCAGGGGCAAAGCCCCTTAGGACCGAGTGTTGTATGTCACGCTCCACAAAACCGAAACAGAACTACTGCAAAACGTAAAACTAAGACGTCTGTGTAATGATTTATTGATATGTGGGGTTCAACGTCCCAAAACCACCATGTGTTTATGAAAGACACCGTAGTGGAGGGCTCCGGAAATTTCGACCACCTGAGGTTCTTTAACGTGCACCCAAATCTGAGCACACGGGCCTACAACATTGCCACCTCCATCGGAAATGCAGCCGCCGCAGCCGGGACTCGATCCCGCGACGTGGGGGTCAGCAGCCGAGTACCTTAGCAACTTGACCACCACGGCGAGGCAACATCTGTGTAAATAATTGACTCTATGGGTATATAAATCTAGTTTATTTAGCAAAGTACATGATCACCTGCGCCGTCCACCTGTCCCCCCTTGCGCCCTTCCGTCCGCCTGTCCGTCCGTGCGACCGTTCAGCCTTTATACTAGTAAGCGACTACAACACCGACATTACGTACTTTACGATCTGATTTAGCCCCCTCGTCATCATTCACTTCGTGGAAATACCTGTTTTCTTTTTTTGGTCCTGCTACAGTATAGCCAAGCTACGCGGTCACCATACCAGAGCCCGCCAAAGCCACCGGCTTTAGTACAGTGTCATGATGTTCCTTTACATCCAAGGGGTTCAAGTCGTCTGCTCAGAGAATCAACAAACCTACGGATTCAAGACTGAGCAAGAAGAAAACATTTATTAGAAGAACGGAAAATAAATGCATTACTAAAAACTACCAATTCGCGTGGACCCGACCATCAGGCGCTAGCCCTCTTCAACACGAGGCACACGCAACACATTCGCGCACTGTGCTGACCGCACTTGCCGCGCGTCTCTTGCCGACTGCTACAACAGTGCTGTTAACTTGCTTTTTTGTTTTTGTTTTGTTTTTGGCGAAGGTTTCAGGATGCGTCCTGAAAGTCGTGAGTTTTAGCGAAAAATCTCTGCTTGATGAGGATCATGATATCGATGTAGATAACTTTTCCCAAATTTTTCTTTTCAGCTTTTGTCTAATAGCCTAATTATTTTTCAAACAATATTTTGTACAATTTTCTATGGTGTTGAGTAAAGACAGTGGGAATATGGAAATACATTCAAGTTTTACTTCCTCCTGTGAAGCATAGGAATGTGTGGTGCTGCTAAGTTTTTTGTGCGCCAAGCTTTGCCCGCGGTACCAAAATTTTACCAAGGGGCCTACCGAGTTAGCCAGCGTTAAGAAAGGCTGCGTCATTTCCACATGAAGTGGCAGAGACCGGGTTCACTCTGGTAAGGAGGGCTTCGATCTGGCCGAAAAGTGTACTTTCTTCCGTTGAGAACTTCAGTATGGTTCGGATAACTTTCTTGCTTGGTTGTGGCACGTCTTTTTATCAACGACGCATTCTACATTGTGGAATTCGTTGTCCTACCAGATGCATCCCATGACGTGATCCTCGGTTGGGTCTTCCTTTCCGCGTATGATGCGGTCATGGACTGCGCCGGAGCTCTACTATATTTGTCCGCTTTCAGTACCGCGGTCGTCGACGTCCACAGCTTGGTGCCTAAATTGGTTGTCGCTGCTGACGCCATCATTTTTCCGTTCTCTGCCCCCACAGGTCGCGGTATCTAATCCCGGCTGTGGCGGCTGCATTGCCGATGGAGGCGGAAATGCTGTAGGCCCGTGTGCTCACATTTGGGTGCACGTTAAAAAACGCCAGGTGGTCAAAATTTCTGGAGTCCTCCACTACGGCGTCTGTTATAGTTATAAGGTGGTTTAGGAACGTCAAACCCCACATATCATCATCTCCATTCTCTGCCATCCTGATGTCTGTTTCATCTGATTTTCTTTGTGATTCGACCACCCTGTTTACACCGTCTGAACACTGTGCACGCCAACGGAACCTCATACTCACGTTTGCCGTCTTTACCCTTGTGAATGGTGCCGGTGTGGTCTACGCGTGCAAATCCTTTCCTTGCTCAGCAACTCTGTTACGCGGCGAATGTGTTGGGCATTCAGACCGTTCTGACGCCATCTTCCCTTTGGATGCAACGTGCAATGAGACACCATTCACGATCAATGCCGTCACTTCTGCCGCGGCTACCACCTCCCCTGTCCAAGACATCCTGAAGCGTAGCATTGATAATGCGCTGGCGACAGTCCAGCGCACAAAGGTTGTTCAACTGCTTGAACGCTTTCGTGGCTCTTGTGACGTCGCGGCCAACCATCATTGGGGCGCACGTCTGCCGTGGTTCATCGTATTAAGACTGGTCATCATGCTGCCCTGAGATAGCGTCCCTTCCGAGTATCTCAAGCCAAACGCTGCGTCATTAGCGACAACGCCGATCACATGCTAGAACATGGCGTTATTCAAAAATCGAACAGTCTCTGCGCGCTTCATGTTGTGCTGGTGCGAAAAAAGAAAGATTTTTGCGATGAATACGCGAAAGGATGTTTATCCCCTACTCCGCATCGATGAAGACCTGGACTGTCTTCAAAAAGCCGAATATGTCTCATCAGTAGATCTGCGCTCAGGCTACTGGCAAGTGCCCATGGCTGAAGCCGACCGTCCGAAAACAGCGTTTGTCACTCCTGACGGTTTATACGAGTTTAACGTAATGCCTTTTGGTCTTTGCAACGCGCCTGCCACCTTCGAGAGAATGATGGACACCATTCACAGCGGCCTTGAATGGCAGACCTGTTCATGCTACTTAGATGACATAGCGGTTTTTTCTGTGGATTTTAGACCTCATAACGCTCGCCTTGAGCAAGTTCTCAAGTGCCTCACTAACGTCGGCTTCTAGTTACACCTAAAGACTAAAGAAATGTCATTTTGGCGCCCGTCAGCTTACCATCCTAACCCACGTCGTCTCCCTCCCCTCCCCCCCCCCAAAAAAAAGGAATTGCGCCAGATCCTGCCAAGCTTCAAGCGGTTGCCGAATATCCCAAGTCCAGCACTCTAAATGAACTCCGAAGCTTTATTGGGCTGTGTTCATATTTTCGGCGCTTCATCCGCAATTTCGCTTCCATTATATTCCCCTTGACACAGCTTCTCGCCTGCAGCAGCGACCTCTCAGCTTGGAATGCCGATTGCTATGAGTCATTTACGACGCTTCGCCAACTCCTCACGCCTCCTCCAATTCTGTGCCACTATGACCCCAACGCGCCTAGAGAAAGAAATACACACGGACGCTAGTGGTGTCGGCCTTGGCGCGGTACTCGCTCAGTGAAAACCAGACTTTGACGAGTACCTTGTAGCACATATGCCAGCCGTACCCTCACGAAGGTGGAGTCAAATTAATCTGTCACAGAAGTATTTGACAATTGTTTGGGCAATCGGTAAATTTCACACATACCTCTATGGGCGTCAGTTTAAGCATGGTCAGTAACAACATCAAACGCGCTTTGCCGGCTGTTGTCCTTGAGAGATTCGACTGAACGCCTCACTCGCTGGAACTGTTGCTTGGTCGAGTTGGTTCATGATTATTTAGACTGATTTATCTGCGCAAAAAAGACGAAAGCGCTATGCGTGTGTGTCTTAACTACAAGTTCCGTCTTTTTTGTACTGATAAATCAGTCTAAATAATCACACGCTGGGCTTTAGGATTACGGGAGTATAATGTACGCGTGATTTATTGTTCTGGACGAAAACACTCGGACGCTGACGCTCTATCTCAATCATTCATCATTTCTAACCATCACCGAAATGCCGGGATAACAGTGCAAAAATCCCTGGATTGCTTCTCTGCTTGAAATGTTGTCTCTAAATCCCGAAAACTCCGTCTGACGCACCATTCGTCACCAAGTCCGAAACTTTTCGCTTCGTGACGGCTTGCAGTATCGTCGCAATTACCTAACAGACAGCCGCAGGTGGCTACTCGTGATCACCCGTTATTTGCGCGCGGACATTTGCAGCGCCTTCCCCGACGACCCTCAGTGCGGTCACGCTGGCACGTTCAAGAAGTACCCGCGTGTTCACCTGAAGTACTACTGGCCAGGCATGTATCGATACGTTCGCCGGTACGTTCAGTCGTGCCCTGCGTGTCAACGTCCAAAGTTTCCTACTCACATCACCGATGGTCCTCTACAGCCATTGCTCTGCCCTGCCAAACCATTCGACCGCGTTCGAGTCAATCTCTTCACTCCACTCTCGACCAGCATTGCCGGCAATCGCTGTATAATAGTCACCATCGAACACCTCGCGCGGTATGCAGAAATATCTGCGCTACACTCTTGGTGAAATCCTGGTTAGACTACACGACTGCAAGCAGGAAATTAAGTGAAATTATCGCCACTTCTATGCGGCTCTGTAGCTGTGTCTCAGAGAAACCGGCCAGATTCGAAGTGGTCTTCCGAATAGCCGAGATTTTAAATCAAATTTTCCCTTGCAAGGTACGACCTGCGGTTAAGCGTGACAATTTCGTAGGCGGCCCTGGCCTGACGGGCCGGCGGAAGGAAGAATTATGATTTAACGCTTCGACAGTAGTTTCTCGCCGATAATTTGGCGGGTACTATAAATACAGGTATTTAGAGAGCAATTGTGTTCCCCAATCATCTAAATTGGCGAGATCAACATGCAAAGCACACAGAGTCCTGGAATCGAACTGGGGACCGCGTGCACGTGAAGCAGATGTCTTACCCATTGCACCACAGCGCCACCGCATGGAGGGGAGTCTTTTTGCGGGGGTATACATCTACCAAGTGGCTTTTTGCAAGCCGTCGACGGAACCTTGAACTGTTTTTGTGCCATATGCATGCATTTGATCAGCGAATAGTTTGTATAGGCATCATGAACTCGAGACAACCATGGTCAGCGCCTTCGGCAACGACTTCGGTTCGTGATGGGCCGTTCCGCAAGAATGATTAACGTATGTTTATGCATCGTTTTAGTGCTTCTCCGTGAACCGCGTGTGTTACGCGTGCCGAAATTCGCGGACGAGGCTGTGTCCGGCTGTCGAAACCTGCGTATGTTTCTCGCACGCGTGTGTGCTGTGAGAAATTTCGCTGATTTGTGTCGCTAGGTACACGCGTGTCAGTGACAGCAGCCTGTTCTCAGCTGTTTGAAGACAATGCGTTTTCGCACGTGCACGTTGCATGGATATTTTAGCTTGCCTACTCTTAACATTTGCATTTCGTACGCGCGAACTGCCGCGAGCTGCAAGCTGGGGCAGTAGCGCTTTTTTAGCGTTTCGACGATCACATGTTTCTGAAATTAGAGTTTATGCGCGTTATTTTGTGATTTAGTGTGGTTTTTACTCATTATCATTCTTTAGCTGATCCCATTTATCGGAAGTGGCTATTATTATCTTTATTCAGCATCACACCGCTGTTCAAGCGAATGCCGTAACGCGCACCAAGGTCAAGTATGACGTACACAAATTAGCGACGCACAGATTGGTCTACCTTCAAATAAATAATGCTTCTGCACATCTCTTTCGCGAACGTCCGCATGCAGTTGGGGTCAAGAAATGATGCAAAACGAAACTAAAAATCTTTGTTGTTACTGCATGCAGTTTATCTTTACAAAATGGGGATTTTTATGGCTGGTACATTATCTTCACAGCTGTACAATGGTTGTAATAGTCGTGATTCACTGTTACAAATCCATGCTAGAATATGAGAACTGTACTTAATTTTCAAAAGAGTGAGCAAATATCCGTGACATTCGCTCTACTGCTGACTTCTGCACCCAACTTCTGCAATTGATGTTCATCATGGAATTACGCAACCACTAATCTAGCATCAACCAATCGATTTTCAATTTTGATCTTTCTCTGTCTCCCTGCCTTCGGTTTGTTTCTTTTTTTGCCATGATTTCCTAAAATCATCAATTCAACTTGTTTCGCAGAACACGAGCATAAACATACATACGCCAGTATTTCACTAAGCTGTCGCGCATGCACTAGTACTGTCTTATTTATTGCATGACACAATGTCGTACCTCGACAACTGATAAACGGAAAGTGGTTTGTACTCTTTTATTGAAATCAATTGATTGATTGATTTGTGAGGTTTAACGTCTCAAAACCACCATATGATTATGAGAGCCGCCGTAGTGGAGGGCTCCGGAAATTTTGACCACCTGGGGTTTTTTAACGTGCACCCAAATCTGAGTACGCGGGCCTACAACATTTACGCCTCCATCGGAAATGCAGCCGCCGCAGCCGGGATTTGATCCCGCGACCTGTGGGTCAGCAGCCGAGTACCTTAGCCACTAGACCACCGAGGCGGGGCTTTTTATTGAAATCAAAAGAGTAACACTGTGACTTCACATTCCAGTGTTTGCCCAAATGTAGGGAGATGTATGATATCTCGAATAAAGTGTGCCGGAAGGCACTGAAAAATATTTCCGTCCCAGACCATCTTGAAGAAAGACGATTATCACAACACAGCGTGATGAAACGGTGACGCACGAATACCAAGGCATAAAGGCGACAGTGAGCGTGATGCCGGCGCCGGGCGCCGAGCTGGTGAGGCGGCGACAGGGAGGGGTGTTACTTTTTCTTTTTTTTCACACTCGCGCTTGTTGTCGCTGAACGGTTCTGCATAAGTTGAGGCCAGTTCCTGACACAAGGCTGGCGCGACAGAGACGGCGGCTCTCCCCCTTTTTTCTTTTTTTTCTTCTTGCGCCAGCTCTTCCCGGCTGTAGGCGTTACTTTCGCACCGCGCGGCTGTCACGGGTATTTTTTATTGCTGGGCTCGATATAGACAGGGTTTTAGTCAGTACGCAGGAACGCGCCACCTATATGCCGTTCGCTACCCTTATCTAAACTTGTGCTCACTACAGCTGGCCACACTGCATTTCTTACTACGCTGCTTTAGGTTGATCACCACCAGGTCACGGGATCAAATCACGGCTGCGGCGGCTGCATTTTCGATGGAGGTGAAAATGCTGTAGGCCCGTGTGTTCAGATTTGGGTGCATGTCAAGTAACGCCAGGTGGTAGAAATTTTCGTAGCCCTCTACTACAGCGTCTCTCATAATTCATAAGGTGGTTTTGGGCTGTTAAACCTCACATATGAATCATATCTATCAATCAGACTTATGACCACCATATTTTTATTAATCCACCTAGGTTACATGATGAGTATGTTAGTAGGCCTTGCTAAGGTTATGATTGGCCTGCATGTTTGCCTGAGTTGCACCTTTGTCATAAAACGATACAGAGTGCCTTTAGCCATTCAGGCATAGTAAAGATATTTATCAATATATTGTACGCCCACATACTGACGAAGTTCAGTGGCAAAGCCAAATATTGGCGGGCGCGCACACGCACCCGTGTATGTTTAGGCATAAGCAGAACGTGCGAAGGTTCAATGAAAGTCATATTTTCTGGCTTGATATATAATTATAAGAAGAGTCACACCGTAGTATGCTTGAACGTGGCCCGTATCAGACCTTGGTAATGTGTCCACCTTTTGCTATTGAAATGAATCTCTACCCAGTGAAAATTATTGCAGTGATCGACCCCGGCGAGATCTGTTCTGGTGGGTACAAGTATCACCCCCGCTGCAGCGTTAACCCTTCGCCGAGCCAACCTGCTACGCTCGCGGCTGAGATTCCTGCCCAAAATCTCACAGAGTGCAAAAGCCTGTCTCACGAAAAAACGACACCTTTTTCCGTGACACATTATTCATTGTGAAAACGGCCAGGAATGGTATTGGGATAGTAAGACCACTTCATTTCTAAGTCATGTCAGCGTGAAGCGACGAAAAAAATGTTGGTATGTGGCAGGCGGGGGGGGGGGGGGGTTCATGTGAAAATTTTCAGGGGGGGGGGGCGTCAGACCCCCTACCCTCCCCCTTGCCTATGCTACTCATATTGGAGATAGAACTGTGCTCAAGCGTACCGTGTAAGCCAGTTATGCCTAGTGCCATCTATTCTCCAGCATTTTTATGGTGAGCTCTGTTTATATACGCAATTTTTCGCTGGTGATACGCAGTGTTGGGAGGTGCTTCATTCTCATCACTCACCCACGAGATGGCGCGAAGGGCGCGCTTTAACTGAGTACATCCAGGTCGTTTTCGGGGCCCGGGCTCCGGGGACAGCCGCAGAGACCGGGGTACATACCACCAAGCCGAGGGGATGCACAGGCGACGGACCGCGAATGGAAGGTCGTGCGAGTAGCACTAGAACGTGCCCTAGCGCGAATAGCATCACGGACGGCACATAGACTGGATGGTATACCCGCAGGTCTGGTAAAGAGAGAGAGAATAAAATGAGGGAAAGGCAGGGAGGTTGACCAGAAAATGGAGCATCCGGTTTGCTACCCTGCACTAGGGGAAGGGGGAATGGGGAAGAATGATTGGGAAGAAAACGAAGAGGGAAATAGACGCACGCAAAAAAGGTGGGGGGGGGGGGGGAGCTGGGGTGCTACAGTCTATACAATAGGCCACTGCCACGCAAAAAGTTAAGTAACGCCTTTACTGATTTTCTGTGAGCACACAAATCATGTCGTATTTCCAGCACTGATTGTTCAGACAAAGGTCTGTCGTCAAGGCGAGCTAACGCAGCAGCGAGTTGCCGTTTTTGCACGCTGTAACGAGGGCAGTGACAGAGAATGTGCTCTATAGTTTCATCGCTGCCGCAATGACCGCAAGCAGCACTGTATTCCATGCCGATTCGGAAGGCGAAAGCTTTGGTGAAGGCGACACCAAGCCATAGTCGGCAAAGCACCGTTGTCTCGAGTCGAGAGAGTCCAGACGGAGGCCGGAGTCGACGAGACGCGTCCAGTCTATGCAGTCGCGTGTGCCGTAAGCACTCGGCGTTCCACAGGGATTTTAATTCTGCATTAGCAATTTTTTGGATGGTCATTGCAGCATCAGTTCTTGAAAATGGTATAGATTCTCCTTCACCATCTTCGTAGGCAGATCGGGCAGCTGCATCGGCATGTTCGTTGCCCAATGTGCCGCAGTGACTTGGAAGCCACTGAAACGTGATTCTGTGTCCTTCGTTGAAGAGGTGGTGAAGCAGCTCTCTAATTTCCAGCACTAGTTGTTCATGAGGTCCCCGGCGTAAGGCGAATATCGAACATTGTAGTGCTGCCTTAGAGTCTGTGAACACGCTCCATTTCTTGGCTTCTTGGTGTTTAATGACTTGAATTGCGCTACGTAGAGCAGCAAGTTCTGCAGCTGTCAATGATGTCTGGTGGGATAAACGAAACTTCACCGTTGTCGCTGTTGCAGGAAAGATCACCGACCCTGCAGACCCATCCACTTTAGTTGAAGTGTCAGTATGTAGATTAGTATGCTCACTGTAGTTCTCATATAACAAGAGAAGAGAAAGCTGCTTTAGCGCTGGAGACGAAAGCCGGGCTTTTGACCCTATGCCTGGAACCGTGAGTTCAACATGTGCATAGGTCATACTCCACGGGAGAGTTGAAATCCTCGATGGAGTTGTATATCCCGTACGAATGCGTGTGCGATATGACAAGACTGTCTGGCAAAATGAGGCACGAGGTCGGGCTTCTGGCAGTGAAGCTAGATGATGGGCAGGGACACGAGTAAGATGCCTCACGCGTGCTCTGAGCACTTCCATCATGTTATGCGTCTTTAGCGGGTAGTCATTAGCGATCTCGATTGTCTCAGCTGTTGATGAACATCGTGGTGGCCTTAGACAAACTCGCAGAGCCATAGCCTGGATGCTTTCGAGAGTCCGAACGTTAGTTCTACAGGTGTTGGTCAACACAGGCAGACTGTAGCGCAAATAGCCAAGAAAAAGCGTCTTGTACAATTTCATCATTGCATGTACTGAAGCCCCCAGGTTTTTCTTCCGAGATACCTGAATAAGTTAGCAATTTCTGTCAGCCTCTTCTTCAGGTGGGCCACATGTGGGCCCTAGAAGAGGACTCTATTATTGTATACGCCTAGAAATCTGTGCGTCCTGACATATGGTATGACTTGGCCATTGATTGATATAGCGTATGGTCTCATTGGCTTTCGACTAAAAGCAATCAATGCGCATTTCGCTGGCGAGATTTTCAGACCCTGGTCCTTGAGGTACACTGATACCAACATCACAGCTTTCTGAAGTCTTGCACGTACCTGAGGTCTTGTCACGTGAGATGCCCAGACGCAGATGTCGTCAGCGTACATGAGTAACTTGACCACACTTGGTAGTCGTTCTACAAGACCAATGAGAACGAGGTTGAAGAGAGTTGGACTCAAGACGCCACCTTGCAGGACTCCACGATGCGTTGGGTGTTGTGAGGTTGGACCATCTGCAGTGTTCACAAATAAAGTCTGTCCTTGTAAATAACTGCGTGTTCAACAATACAGTTGCCCGCCTAGGCCCACTGACTCAATGGCTTCGAGGATGGCATCATGTAGAACGTTGTCGTGTGCTCCTTTTACGTCAAGGAACATGGCAGCAGATAGTCGTTTACATGCCTTTTGTTGCTGGACATATGTGACAAGATCTATAACATTGTCGATCGAACATCGGTGACGGCGAAAACCAGCCATGGCGTTCGGATATATCCCATAGTATTCCACGTACCATTCGAGCCTGGCCAAGATCATTCCCTCCATTACCTTTCCTACGCAACTTAAGAGTGCGATCGGTCGGCAAGAGGCAATGTCCAGGGGAGATTGGCAGGCTTAAGAATCGGTACCAAGCGGCTAATCTTCCAATCTTGCGGAACAACGCCAGCCTGCCAGGAATCGTTGAAGATGGTAAAGAGTGCTTCTCGTGCCCGTTTACCAAGTTTGCACAGCATCCTGTATGAGATGTCATCCGGGCCAGTTGACGACGACTTATTACATAAGACGAGCACCACATCGAGCTCCTGTAATGTAAACGGTAGATCCATGTGCGGGTCCCATGAGTGAGGGATATGATTCACTGTATGTAGGCTTGTGTGCGCTGTCTGGCCCACGGTCATAGCGCAGAAATCTTCTGCTACCTCAATGTCGTCCCGGCGATGAAAAAGTGCAAAGGATTTGAAGGGAAAACGCTGCTCTGGAACAGAACGTAGGCTTCGCACAATTCTTGATATCTTAGACAGTGGTTTATGAGGATCTAGCGACGCACAAAATTTCCTCCATCGTTGGGTGTCTAATTTGTCGAGGAGCCGTTGTATCTTCTTTAGGATGCGCCGGGCTGTTCGTAGATCGTCTGTGAAATTGGTGCGTCGGTATCGTCTTTCGGCACGACGGCGGATCGCACGAAGTCGCTCCAGCTCGAGGTCAAATTCATAGTACTTCGAAGAGCATATTATTGTGCGCATAGCCGCATGTGCAGTCTTCTTAATAGCTTGCTGAAGACCATTGGACAGGCCTTCTTCACAAGCATCCCCAAGTTGAGTTTTGAACACACTCCAATCTATTCTTTGTGTTGTGGTAGAGGAGTACGTGCTCGAAATACCTTTAATCTTCAGGTAAGTGGGGATGTGGTCGCTTCCGTGTGTTTCAATGTCCAAAAACCACTTTACCCGTGTAGCAAATCGGCGTGAAAAAAAGGACAAATCAAGGCAGCTGCTATATGTAGTGCCTCGCAAAAACGTAGGACTGGCGTCATTCAGGACGAGACCATGGCTGGAAACCAATGATGCTAGACGTCGTCCCGTTAAATTAAGCCTTGAGCTTCCGCAGATGGGATGATGCACATTGAAATTTCCGGTGATAACCCATGAACCCGGATGTGCTCTTAATATGCCATCTAGTTTGTTGGCGTCGAATTGACTTGATGGGGATGTATACACACCTAGAAGTGCGAATGTCACCTTTCCTTTTTTAACAGATAAGCACACATGCTGATTGCCGTCGTGAGGTTGCACTGGCTGGACGACGTAAGTAAGCTCCCGGTAAATAGATACAACAACCTTGCTACTTTCGATCTCACTTGAGGAGACAAATGACTCGTAGCCGGATAATCTGATTGGGTGCGATAATTTCGGTTCACCTATAATCGTGATAGTAAATCGGTACAGATGAACGAACTGGCGAAAATCAAATATGCGAGATCTCAGACCTCTTGCGTTCCACTGAAAAATCGACGCTTCTCTGACCTCCTGTCGGAACGACTTGTGATTGTCGGCCATGGCTTTACTGGAGGCTTGCAAGGACCGGGCTCAATGCGTCCAGCACCTGTAGGCCGCTCCTAGCAGTTGGCGTATCGATGCTTGTCAGAAGACTTCTGGTGACACTCACAATGGATAACAGCATAGGAATAATTTGACGATCTGCTGTTGGAGCCTCGTCATCAGCAGCATTGGCTTGCATTGGGAGCAGAGAGCGGGAAGGCTGCTCGAAAGGCCGTGTGTTCGCAATCACCGGCCAGTCTTCAGGGGAGAGAGGCTTCACGGTGGAGGCATTCTTGTGTTCTCTTGTATTCTTGTAATCTTGTACTGTAAAGCGCCTGGAACGGATAGCGAGGAAACGTGTTGCTGCTATGTTCACTGGTATTATAGAAGAAAACCCCATCCCCGAAGACTGGTTACGAAGCCACGTATGTCTATTCCCCAAGAAAGGTGTTGACAGCAGTTTCCTCAGCAGCTACAGGCCAATAACTGTGGCCAGTGTTCTGTACATGCTATTTGCACAAGTAGTTAACGAGTAGATGGGCTGAATATAGCGGATACTTCACAGAACTCCGAAATGGCTTCCACCCAAACAAACGCCTAGAGGATAATCTTTTCGTGGTTACCCAATTGGCATTGAGGTTGCACGTAAACAATACCGAAATCGACTCACATGCTTCCTAGATGTTTCGAAGACTAGATCCCCGAAGACTGGTTACGAAGTCACGTATGTCTAGTCCTCAAGAAAGGTGCTGACAGCAGTTTCCTGAGTAGCTACAGGCCAATAACTGTGGCCAGTGTGCTGTACATGCTATTTGCAGAAGTAGTTAAAGAGTAGATGGGCTGAATATAGCGGACACTTTACAGAACTCCAAAATGGCTTCGGCCCAAACAGACGCCTGGAGGATAATCTTTTCGTGGTTACCCAATCGGCATTGAGGTTGCGCGTAAACAATACCGAAATCGACTCACATGCTTCCTAGATGTTTCAAAGGCACACGACAGTGCTCAACATGACTAAATGCTGCGGCGCATGACCCAGCTGGACATGCATAAAAAAACGGATAGACCTTCTGCGTTGCTTCTATGCCGATAGCTCTGTGGTGTAACGTTCTGCAGATACGTCCTCTGAGCCAGTAACGGTCCGCAGAGGTCTCAAGCAGGGGTGCCCACTCTCGCCACTCCTCTACATGCTATATGCATCAGGTTTAAAAAGTGCGCTCATTCAGTCAAATATCAGTTTCCAGATGAAATTTCTGTCAGAAGGGCAGCCCGAAGTGTGGACAATTCCAGGGCTGCAGTTTTTGCTGATGATATTGTTACGTGGGGGAATGAGAGAAAACGGGTGGGTTATTTACAAAATTCACAGTCCACAGTATACATAGTGCAGCCCAAAACAACCAAGGTGGAGAGAGCAGGCACACCTAGTCCTTCAAGTCTTCGTCCTCTAGGTGAGCGGCACATAACGATATGTTTCTTCTTGCAGAAAACCAACATCAGCTACAATAGCTGGTGGTAATGTCAGCTCTCCCTTCGGCAGACCTAGGCCTTCAGTTTAACCCTCAGAAGTTGGCTGTTGTCCAATTCGCTGGAGAAGTGAACACAAACCTCCCGTCAGAACTTCCGAATGGAGGCAAGTTGCCTTTCTCAATAAAATACCGGTATCTGGGGGGTGACCATAGCCATGGGAAAAGACCTATTCTCGGGGCACGAGGATCGATTTCGACTGACCTCCCAGCGTGTGAGCTGCATTCTGCGCCGGAGAAGCCTTTGGGGCTGCAACAAATATGTATTGGTGCGAGGTCTGTGGAAAACAATCCATGTACTATGTCTGACCTTTGCAAACGTTAATATATGCCTGTCCAGCAACACCCGTGAGTGACTGGAGCGAGGCCAAACGGAGGTGGCCCATTTGGCATTGCACTGCCATGAAAGGGTTGCAGAGGAGGCCATCTAGGGGTACGTAGGTTGGTCTAAGTAAGATGCGCGGGAAGCCACAAGCAAGATTGTTTATGAAGGATGCCTAGGCGACGTTACTAGGCAACAGCCACTAGACGCTATGCAGAGCGTGCGGAGTCAAGCAGGAGACAGTAGAGCACTTGGTACTACAATGCTAAAAACTCATCCCCTGCCCACCAGAGGCCACTACGCTACCTCAGGCGCTGACCTTGACGAACAAATGTGAAAGCAGTTTCTACCACAAGGAAAAGGCTCCAACAGTGATGGCAGTAGTGCTAAAAGGGAACTCTTCTTTGTGCTTTCAATCTTTTTTCTTACTATTACATACCTAGGTTGGAACACAACTTATGTGTTCACCCCTTACAAAGGAAAAAGCCACAAATCATCATCTTCATTATACGAGGTTGTAGCTATATGTTAGATACATCGATTGTTGCACAAACAAAACTAAGTAGAAGGACACCGAAGGCACGCCAGTGGTAGAGTATGTGCCTTTTGGCTAAGTGTAAATCTATTAATTTTTCTAAGACTAATACATCAAAGCGCGTTCACCTTGTACAACGAGTTATCGCCCCCCCCCCCACATAGAAGAAGAGTTGTCGTCACCCCGCTCAAGTTTCGGAGGAGTTGAGATGCGCGTCGAGTGTTTCTAGTAACGTTGCGCGCGTCCGACTTTTACTTAGCCCTACAAGGCGCATCCTCCGTGCTTGCGCTTATATCTAGACTTGACTTTTCTTGCTTTTACCGCAATGTTTGCGTTGGTGGTGCATTACTGCAGAGCCTGCGTTTGTGAAAATAGTGAGCTGCTAGCTAGAAAAGCCAAGTTTCCCCTTGTTTCTACGCAGACAACCCTTGCAGCGAGGTGCTCAAACAATAAGTAACAGCTTTGGTAGCTGTTGCTACGTGCCCGTCATGTGTGTACTTGTGCATTCTTTTCGTACATTATTTCTTTTGTTTGAGCACTGCAGGTGTAAAGCTGTCACCACAGTTAGTTTGCTCTGGTCCAGTGTACGTCATTTTTGTGCGTCCTTGGTGGTTAGGCAAGGTGCCGCAAGTATCGAGCTACCTGTTTTTGTTCGTGTGGCGTTAAAATTTGTTGAAATTGCATTAACTGCTTCACCCTTGCGGTGAAACTGTGCCTTCCTTTCGCTAAACCAATGTGTTATTTTTTTTATTTTTTCAGCGAAGCTGTTTGTGTCAGACACAGCCACGTGACGCTGGTGCAGGCAGACAGCGGCTGTTGCGGTATTGTGCCTTTGTGGCTACCCTTTACTCTTGTAATCAAACGCTTCAAAACAAGGCTTTGCGTCTTTTAGGCAGGATAGGCCAACCTTTAATTGTAGTTGACGCCACATACAGTCCAAACGAAAATTTCAGAAAATGCTAGCTAAGAAACTTGCGCCATAGTCTGCGTTGAAAATGAAGACCATTGTTCCGAAGCTCTTACATTCGGCTTCATTTACAGCTGCACGTCGATGTCTTCGTCACTCAATTGCTGCGTAATAACGTTATCCGTCCTCTTGGTTGGTCACGTTGCCTCGGCATCTTCGCTAGCTTCTCAGGGCGTCGCTGGGCTGGCGGACGCCCGTCATGGCAAGCCAGCCCCCGAATAAGGCACTAGCATTCGACGTAGTCGTCCCCCAGGGGACTAGTCCCGAGGACGTCGTTGACGCGACGTCTTCGATAGTAGGAATCGAGAAGGTCTACTATGTACAGCACTTTTGAGGCCGGAATTTATAAGTCACAGTTAAAAGTAAAGCCATCATCATCATCATCATCATCATCATCATCATCATCATCCTGACTACGTCCACTGCAGGACACAGGGCTCTCCCATGTTCCGCCAGTTAACCCGGTCCTGTGCCTGCTGCTGCCAATTTACACCCGCAAACTTCTTAATCTCATCTGCCCACCTAACCTTCTGTCTCCCTCTAACCCGCTTGCCTTCTCTGGGAATCCAGTCAGTTACCCTTAACGACCAGCGGTTATCCTGTCTACGCGCTACATGCCCGGACCATGTCCATTTCTTCTTCTTGATTTCAGCTATGATATCCTTAACCCCCGTTTGTTCCCTAATCCACTCTGCTCTCTTCTTGTCTCTTAAGGTTACACCTACCATTTTTCTTTCCATTGCTCGCTGCGTCGTCCTCAATTTAAGCTGAACCTTCTTTGTAAGTCTCCAGGTTTCTGCTCCGTAGCTAAGTACCGGCAAGATACAGCTGTTATATACCTTCCTCTTGAGGGATAGTGGTAATCTACCTTTCATTATTTGAGTGTGCTTGCCAAATGTGCTCCACCCCATTCTTATTCTTCTAGTCACTTCAATCTCGTGGTTCGGCTCCGCAGTTATTACCTGCCCTAAGTAGACATAGTCTTTTACAACTTGAAGTGCACTATTACCTATCTCGAAGCACTGCTCTTTTCCGAGGTTGTTGTACATTACTTTCGTTTTCTGCAGATTAATTTTAAGACCCACCTTTCTGCTCTCCTTGTCTAACTCCGTAATCATAAGTTGCAATTCGTCCCCTGAGTTACTCAGCAATGCAATGTCATCGGCGAAGCGCAGGTTACTAAGGTACTCTCCATTAACTCTTATCCCTAACTGTTCCCATTCTAGGCTTCTGAAAACCTCCTGTAAGCACGCGGTGAATAGCATTGGGGAGATTGTGTCCCCCTGCCTTACACCCTTCTTGATTGGTATTCTGTTGCTTTCTTTATGAAGCACTATGGTAGCAGTTGATCCCGTGTAGATTTCTTCCAGGATGTTTATATATGCTTTATCGACGCCCTGATTCCGCAGTGTCTGCATGACGGCTGATATTTCTACTGAATCAAACGCCTTCTCGTAATCTATGAAGGCTATGTATAGTGGTTGGTTATACTCTGAGCATTTCTCTATTACCTGATTGATAGTATTAATGTGGTCGATTGTTGAGTAGCCTGTTCGAAATCCTGCTTGTTCCTTTGGTTGATTGAATTCTAATGTTTTCTTTACTCTGTTAGCAATTACCTTTTTAAATAGCTTGTATACTACAGAGAGCAAGCAAATCGGCCTGTAATTCTTCGAGTCCTTGTCATCTCCTTTCTTATGTATTAAGATGATGTTAGCGTTTTTCTAAGACTCTGGCACTCTTCCCGTCAGGAGACACTTCGTAAACAGAGTGGCTAGTTTTTCTAACACAATCTGTCCTCTATCTTTCAGCAGATCTGATGTTACCTGATCCTCACCAGCAGCTTTGCCTCTTTGCATGCTCTCCAAAGCTTTTCTGACTTTTTCTATCATTACTGGTGGGTTGTCATCTGGGTTACTGCTAGTTCTTATAGTATTAAGGTCGTGGTTGTCTCGGCTACTGTACAGATCTCTGTAAAACTTCTCCGCTATTTTAACTATCCTATCCATATTGGTAGTTATTTTGCAGTAACAGTAAAGCCACTCTGGCTCAAATCGTTGACGCGTCCCACCTCATCATCAGAAGAGAGCGCGTTGCGGTCGTGCCCTTGGGACCCCAAGTCACTCTAGTCACCGTTCTGTTCCCGCCGTGCCGTGTCCCAAGCGAGGTCCTCGTGCAAGCATTGTCTCCCTACGGGAAGGTGCTGCACATCAGCAGAGGACTCATGAGGTCGCGCGCAATCGTGACCACTGGAACACGATTCGTCCGGATGCAAATGATGACATCGTCGCCGGTGCCCAACTACCTTAAGGTCACAAGCCATCGAGTGACCTTTGACTATAAAGGGATCCAGCGAGTGTGCCGTCGATGTGGAGACAGTGGGCACTTCCGATATGAACTGCACAGCCCCATTTGTTGGAAGATGCGGTGTTTATGGCGACGATGGGAGGGGCTGTTCACTGCCGTGTCGCTGTTGTGGTGACCCGCAAGCAACTGGCACCTGCACCGTCAGGTCATCGAATGCCGAGGCGCCGTCCCAGAATTACCCGGAAATTCAACCAGGAACGCAGTCCAAGAACAAGGACGTCATACATCGACGCCAGGACCAGGTATTTGGAAGGACGAAGTTGAGTGGATTGCGACACCCCACCAGACGCCACACCAAATGCCCGCAGTGTCTCCAGCCAGCCCGGAACTGGCAGCCCCTCAAGGTGCAGATGATCCATACCGTGGCCCGCGACCAATGGTGATCCCCACAGAACCACTGGTCAAGCCCTCGCCAGAGGAGGTGCCTCTTAATGAAAGCGTCGCAGATGGTAACGCGATATCTGACGCTCACCCCATGGCTGCCCGGTACTCTGTTATATAGTCCTCCTATCATTGAAGAGACTTTGTCACAAGGTGACGAGGTTTCCATCCACGAGGATTCAAACAGCACTATGAGTGACATGGCCCTGCAGATAGACTACGACAGTACTCCAAGCGATATCAGCCGGACAGTCTGGACGCGTTTGTACAAACTTCGCTCAAGAGCCTTGGCACCATGGCGCCACCGAATATCCAGCAGTGACTCGGAGGCCCCCAGGCTGATTTGAAATTCACAAAATGAGGAATAAGAAGAGACATATAAACAAAAAAAGAAGTTCTTTACAGGAGTATTGCATTTTTCTAATGGTAAAAGCATATGAAAGCCTATAAGTGCGAACATTCACATCAACCTCAATCTGCTCTTACCGGATCTTACGACGCCCAGCAACCGCTACAAGCGTGCATGTTTCTTGAAACCCAAACTAGAGCTGAGTTTCCGGGGCCTGTCATGCTGACAGAAGTAACGCGTTTCGTTACTTCCTTGACTAGAGGATAAGCATCTTCGGTTGGTCACTGTGGCTGATACGAACATCGCCTATTGTGACACCTGGAGCGTATACATTTATGAAAGCGTGACTATGAGTGCGTGCTCTATAATGGTGCAATCGCCCGTGTGAGAATTCCACCATGCAACGCGTCCTCCAATTATTAAAATTAGAGGATGCGAAGTTCTGGGCCACTGGACACATTGATCTGATTATGCTGTTGTTGGCGGAAAATAGCTTTCTTGTTCGCCACAGCTGTGGAGCGCGTTTCGTTCACTTGGAAATGATATCGTGTCACGCACGATCACAACATGCCGTCGATAAGGCTGCATCTTCTCGTTTACTCCACACGTTCCCTGCCCCCATAACGTGAGCTGGTGAAAGCTAGCGCATTCAGAAAAGTCCCTACGAGCAACGAAATTGAGGAAATGGCTGCTTACGTTCTCGCGGAATTTCGTGAAAGAATTTGTATCACCGTATTTTTCAATGCAGCAACCACCAACTGACAATCTTGGTTCTCTTACAAGCATTTTTAACAGAGCACTTTAACATATTTGGCCCACAATTTTGCAGATACAGTTTTCGAAAACGAAGGTAACATTTTCAGGAAGGAATCTCGAAAACAGAATATCCGAAGCTGTTCCTCTCTCAGAAAAGTTTGGACTGCTTATGCTCTGTGCTAATACGACAGCATTGGCGAATAATGCGATGATCATGAAGGCACGCGCAGTCTCGATTCTTTGATTCACTCCGATAACATGTGTGCCACAACGGACGCTAATCGGCGTCTCTGCCCAATACGTGCCATAGACGCCACCGGGAGCGGCCGCGTTTCGCAAGCGCTCCGGCAAAACTCCTGTTTCTGACTGTTTAAGTCATTCAATGGCAACTTGAACAAATGTGAAGCTTTCTACGGAATCGACCGCATCATCTGAAGTGATTTCAAGTGAGTGCTTTGCAGTTCGCATCAACGAAGATAGACTTTTTCGCAGCGTTCGACTACCTCGGTGGGCCTACCGGCTAGGCCTACCAACATGTTCATCCACGAAACAGAGGGAGAGGAGCTTCCCGCCGCCGAAGCTCTCGACGATAATGAAGGCAGCTGGCGTCAAGTGTATGCCAGGGCCAGAAAGCCTGCTTCATCCCCGAAAAAAATCGACGCCTGCCATCAACACCTCGCAAAAAGAGTCACAGAAAGCTCTCCCATTGACTCGTCGCAGTGCCCCCAGACCCCCTAAACTTCCAGCTGACGACTTCAAAATAGTTCTGCGAATAGGTGGAGGCCTCAGCTGTGCTGACACTCTACTTACGAAGCTCACACATTCCGTCCTAAAAGCGGCAGCGCTAACAAGCTCCCTACATGACCAATATCGCAGCAACTATATAAGCTACATTCTGCTCATGAGCACACCGGACTCGGAACACACCAAAGCATACCACCGTATCAAATCCATAAAAATAGACGAGCGCAGCTTTGAAGTATTTCCCCACATTACCGATCCATCGAATACCTGCCGAGGGTTCATTCGTAATATTCCTATGGAACACACATCTGAAATCATCTTGTCAAGTCAATTGGACAATGACAGACTAGGCCTCATCCTGACCGGACGTCGCATGGGTTTCACAATGCCAATCTTGGTCACCTTCAGAGGTACGCACATGCCTTTCTACATAAGTTATCAGGGTGGCATCACCAGATGCGTACCCTATCGTCATAAAACGGAAGCCTGTAATCTCTGCCGCAAGCTTGGCCACAGACCAGACGTATGTGCAGGCACCCCTCAGCCTTTATCTTCAATGTGTGGCATTCCGAACTCACTCCTTGATCATGAATGCGAACCTAAGTGTGTTGTGTGCAACAGTGACCACCCCACCGGCTCGCCCCACTGCCCACAGCTCTACAAGCCCAAAGCAAAGCACGCACCCTCAACTTTCCAGCAATATGCAGCTTCATTCCTCGACCCAAGCCCATTGTTCAATAACGCCCCTAGAGAACGCTCACCCAGTATCACAAGACAGCAAAGCCGAAAAAGTCGCAGCCGCATCCGAAGCCGCAACAAAAGCATTCATCAAGACCCCAATCGTCGGGCTGGCCCTGGACACGAGGTGAGCTGGGCTGATGCAGCCTCCCCTGAAAGCTCCATTCAAAAGCAGCTCAAACTATTGCAGGATGAGATGGCTAAATTGAGGGCAGAAAATGTAAAACTACGCCTAGAGTTTCAGTCCTTCAAACAACCATCTACCTCCCCACACCTCCCCGCCTCATCTTTCACCCCTATACCTATCTCACCAGCACCAGCACCTTTCTCAGCCACCCTTATAGCTAGGCGCCCCGCTCAACCACCTGCGCAAAAACGAAAAGTCTCGACTCCCACATTGTCATTCGATGAGCGAGTAGACCAAGTCGAAGCAAAACTAGAGAAGGTTGACCAAAAGGAAGAAGTAACCAAACTTGAGAAAAAACTAGACAATTTTATTACCTTCTCCACAGCTTCCTTGCAGAAGCTACACGAGTCCGTGGCCTCGATACAACAAGCCATGTTACCGATGCAACACACGCTAGATAGAGTCATGGAGTGGATCGACACGGTCCACGCTAACCATCCAGAGCTTGCCTAACCTAAGCCAAATCAACCTAGCGAAAATGACTCCTCGTAACCGCACTGAACTTTGCGTATGGCAATGGTAAGGCAGGGGGTTTCGCCGAAAAAAGGCAAACCTCCTGCAGTACATCAAATCACAAACTACCCCTCCCCCAGTCATTGCGTTACAAGAAACAATTGCTGTAGTGCAGCTGCCAGGTTACAGAACGCATCAAAACCCGGCTGATACTAAACCAAATACTGCTGTCTTAACAGAGAAGTACCTTACAGTTACCTATTCAGAATTAGCTGATATCAACATTGAGCACGACTTTCTCCAAATACTACCTTGTAAACTTAACTCACCATTCTTATACACTGTAAACGTATATAGTAGACCACAAGAGCAGAGGCACTGCTTCGATTCCCTATTTGCCCGAGCTGCATCCTCGGCAGGCAACCACACCCTCCTCATAGGGGGGATTTCAACGCCTCCCACCCAGCGTGAGGTTACACCGCATCTACACCGAAAGGTAGAGACCTCTGGTCCCATATTCAGGCACATCGTTTTACACTGCACAATGACCCAGAGGAGCCTACTCGTATGGGGAACAGTGTGAACACAGATACATCCCCCGATCTTACCCTCACTCACAATGCCCCCACAATGGTTTGGACTAACACCCAAACTAATCTTGGCAGTGATCATTACATTATTAGCATTACTTTACAACTAAAACACAGACCCATTGCACCTAAACCACTGATGCTCACAGAATGTGACAAATTTTGAGAGACCCGCAACAGCACCGCTACCTCACGTATTGCAGACCTTACAAAGTGGACTCAATAGCTTCAAAGAGATGTTGAAATTCACACGAAAACTCTACGCATCCGACACCCTGATAACTACTCTCGACTCCTAGCTTCTCCATATGTGGGAAGCAAAACATTCACTTCTGCGACGGTGGAAACATGAGCGCCACAACAGGAAACTCTGCATTAGGATAGCGAAGCCAGACCAACAAATCGAGCGATACACGACTCAATTGGCGGCACAACAATTGGGTCAGCTTTGTGAAGGAAGGCATGACCACCTCAGTAATAAACGAGCGTGGCAACTTCTTAGACAACTGCTAGACCCCAGCCCTTCTCGCGCACGACACTCTCACGCTATCACTAAACTGTTATACGAGCACGGTGACCATGTAGGACAGCTCTTCGATAACCTCCGAACGTTGCATTTACCTCAATGACGCAAGAATTTTATACCATCTTACACAGGGAAACCTAATGAGTCATTGGATGCGCCGATAACGGCAGCGGAACTTAGGCACACCCTCGCAACACTCCGTACCACATCGGCTTGAGGCCCCGACCGCGTTAACAACAAATTACTCAGAAATCTTAGCCCTATATCTATTAAAGCTTTGACTGAGTACTTTAACGACTGTTTTGACACGGGCACCCTTCCACCACCTTCGTGGAAAGATGCCAGTCATATTTATACGTAAACCGAACAAAGCTCCCTTAGTTGAAAATCTGAGGCCCATTTCCTTAACATCGCGTCTCGGAAAGACTATGGAGAATGTTGTGCTTGCACGACTCCAGAGACACGTGGAGGATAATGGACTACTGCCTCCAGAAATGATTCGTTTTAGGCCCTCACTTTCAGCGCAAGATGTGATGCTTTGACTTCAACACGACATCATAACTCCTAACCAGAGCAAGGATACTCAGCCAATCCTTGGTCTCGACATACATGGAGCATTCAATAACGTAGCCCACTTAGCTATATATGCTGGCTCAACTGCAATTTTTATGGCACTAAAATCTACTCTAACATCAAAAGCTTCCTCACAGACCGCAAAGCTACATTAACATTAGGACCAGAACATTTCTCACCCTGTACACTAGGCAGCTTGGGAACACCTCAAGGGTCAGTGCTCTCTCCAATCCTTTTTAACCTGGCTATGCTACCGATACCCAACGCTCTTCAACGTATCTCTGACTTGAGCTTCTCCATCTATGCTGATGATATCACGTTATGGGTGAAAGAAGGCTCAGATGAACACATTCAAAACACCCTATAAACAGCTGTAGATATAACAGCAGCACTTACATCTCAGATGAATCTCTATTGTACCCCGAGTAAATCAGAGTTACTCCTTCTACCAGCTCACCGTCGGAACGAACACGTTCCAATGATCGAAGTTCACATAAATGGGTTCCTCATTCCTTGAGTATTACGCATTCGTGTGCTAGGTTTATGTATCCAAAACATCCGACTTAATACGTACACACTCGAAGCTTTGCGCAATGCCATTGTAAACACCCTAAGAATGATAAAAAGAATCTCAGGGAAAAATGGAGGGCTCCGAGAGTCAGAGTTACTTCGTGAAATAAAAGCTTCTGTGATTAGTAAAATCACATATACCATCCCTTACCTTCACCTTAAATTAGCAGAGGAGGAATCGGTCAACACCCCCCTCCGCAGAGTCTACAAGCATGCGCTAGGCGTTGCAATCAATACCTCTAACGCAATACTCCACCAGACAGGAGTCATAAATACCCTTTGTGAAATCCGTGAAGCTTATTTACAGCTCAAAACGCAAGGCTCGTGACCACTAGCGCAGGTCGCCACATTTTATCGTCTACCTGAATTAACTTCACCTCACTCACCAATGCTAAATACAACATTCCCCAAAATATACACAAAGAATTACTCATACCGCCCCTTCCTAAAACATGCATCCAACATATCATACTAAGCGTAGAATCCAAACAGCAAAAGCTCTTCAGAAAAAATTGCATGGAGCCAATGACGTGCTCTATGTCGATGCGGCAGAATACCCATCGTCCTCATCCTATGTCCTATCCGATGTCGACTATAACGGCAAGGCGCTCACAACGGCATCCATCACTGTCAACTCTTCGGAGGAGGCAAAGGAGGCTGCCATCGCTTTAGGTCTATCCATCCCCAATATCACTATGATTGTGACTCCAAAACTGCCATACGCAACTTCAGCGCAGGTCGCATCTCATCAACTGCCCTTTCAATTCTTAAGAAACATCCTCCCACGCAAGACGTTGCTCTCATATGGACGCCCGCGCATGCGGGGTTGAGTGGCAATGAGGTGGCTCATACCTGTGCTCGAGGAATGACCGGCCGAGCGCAGGCCTCTGATGGCGCCTTAGACCACGCGGCCTTGTTCAGCGCGAGAGAACGTCTTTTGACCATCCACAATATAACAAATCACTGCCGCCTACAGCACACTATATACCATCCCCCCTTTACATCATGGAGCTTCGCGCTACCATGAAATACTATGGCGCCAGTTACAGACCCGTACGTTTCCTACCTCATCTTTTCGCCATCCTATACACCGTGCGATATACCCCTCCCCTTTGTGCATTTTCTGTCAACAAAGAGCTAACCTAGACCATACCATGTGGGGGTGTACTCGAAACCCACCACCCAATTCTCAACACATTAATAGTAAGGAGCAGTGGGAGGCTGCTATGTGCAGCTCGGCGCCCGAGGTCCAGGACCAGATTTTCGATTAGGTCAAGAGGATAGTGGACACCTACGCTGGGTAGGCTCCTCTGACACTCCACCACCGCACCATTGCCTCTTGGGATGAATAAAGTTTTCTCCTCCTCCTCTGCACAACGCCTCCTAAAAAAATTATGCCTGGAACGTAAGCCGCGAACACGCAGCCCAACCCTCTGATTTTACGCTCCTCCTTCGGTACGAAGGCGAGCGTCTCTGACAGCCGCCCCCTGCGAACACAGCAATGCTTTAACAGTTGCCTCCGAGCAGCCATCATGTCACGTTCACGTGACAGCGGTACGGTAATGTCACGTGACTGAGCGTTACGGAGTGGCGGGGGTGCGGCCAGAACATTTCGAGGAAGATTCATCACCACCGCTCCCCCCCCCCCCCCCTCGCCTACGCCACTAGGAGCGACTGTTGGCACAAGACGCAAGCATGCGGCGCGAGACGTGAGAAAGCGCAGTGGGGGTGTAGACGCCGGTGCCGCCGCCCTATTTGCGAGTAAGTGCGGCTATAAAATGCTTTGCATTTACAATTACGGCTCGTCGTCACCTGACGTTGGAACTCGGCTAAGAGCACGCGGTTACCACCAATGGAACCGGTTCGGTATAAATTGTGAACGCTTTCGGGCACTATGCGCACTCTGCTATGGGAGAGCCATAAGCTGTCACGGTGTGTGTTTAGAATAAAGGTCTAACGGTTGAGAGTACATGGGAGTTTTCTATGGGAGAGCATGTAGCCGTCCCGTGAGCCTCATACTTGAGGATGCCCCATCGACAAAAATTTATTACGACAAACAGAGTGACAACGCACGGCCTCTCCACGACGTGTGTTTAGAAAAAGTGTTTACAATTTAGAGTACTTCGTACTCTACTATGGAAAAGCATTAAGCCGTCCCGAGTAAAAAAATTGGCAGAATATCCACGGAGTGAATGATGGAGAGTGGGGCGAAGCATTCGTCCGTCCATTCGTTCTTGCTTCCGTCCGTCCATGCGTCCGTCTGTGTGACCGTCCATGCGTCCATCCGCTCGTCCGTGGCACACGCACACTTTCTTATGGCTTGCGCTTCGGGTCTACTTCCCACCTTTACACACCTCGAGTTCATGGTATATACTTGTTCACTGTATTCACGGCACTGCGGCCCAACGCTCGCTAAACCTTTCTAAAACCAAGGAGGCTACGCCCAGCGAGTATAACGTAGCAACCTTTTCTGTCAGATAGTGCTTAATGTACATGCCAATGGCTACTAATTGGAAATGAGAGACAGGAGAATTCGGTTTTTACTTTCTTACGGCTTGCCCTTCGTATCTACATCCAACATTTAACCACCTCAAGTTCATTCATGGCATATACTAGTTCATTATATTCATGGTACTGCGGCTCAACGCTTGCTAAACATTTCTAAAACTAAACAGGTTACACCCAGCGAGTATAACGTAGCAACCCTTTCTTGTCCGATAGTGCTTAATGTACATGCCAATGGCTGCTAATGAAGATCACAGCGTGTGCATTAACTAAAAGCCAAATGCTCCTGTCTCTCATTCCCCATTAGCAGCCGTTGGCATGTACATTGAGCACTATTTTTTATTGTTACACAACGCACAGAAGAAATCCCACCTTGGGATTTCCGCACGAAACACTGTGACGTGATCAATATTTGAAGGCGTCTACGGGGTCCTATGTAGCTTCCAATCGATAAAATTGAAGTACATTGTAAATAACGGATCCCATAGCCTTAGCATACGAATAATCGAAAATTTTGATCGAGTCAATGTTGTAAAATACGAAAAATACCCTGTGTATTTTCTTACACCACTCACTCGCAGAGATCACGGCGCCAAAACTTAAAATAAAACTTCAACCTTCGTTTTTTCCGCAAATAAACATATGATGGTTAAACGTACGACATCAAAGTTTTCCAAGAGCAGATTATCAATCTAAGATAGCTCAATGTTTCTCTTTTGTGTCTTTTAAAGTGTCGCCTTTGACAGTTGAACGCATTATCGGCATCCTGTCTCTAGTGCGTACCAAACCACTTAGTGTATACTTTTTATTGTGTGATTTTACAGAACAAGTTTGAATTGTGGATTACTGTAATGTGATTGGTGAAGGGTACATGGCTAGCGTCAGCGAAGCTTTCTCATATGGCTGCATTCTATGTAATAGGTGGCATGCTTTAAACCACTTGCAATATTGCGCGTAAAATATTTTCGAGCCTGCTGTGCACACACAACATCGTCTCAAGAGTGTACGCGTCGTAATGTTCATGCCTTGCGCAATGCAGGGGGGGGGGCTCTAAACTACGGAGTCATTATGTAAGTAGATATGTTGGTGCCGGATTGCTTGTACCACACAGTGTAACTGCAATATTACATGTTGTATTGTAAAGACAGTATAAAGAACGCGTCTCTTTGTAAAGCATGCAAGTCATTTCCACTGCATTTCCTGGCAGAGGAAGTTAATTTCACTGCATTTCTAATGAGACGCGGGGCGGTGTAGGAAAACGGCTGCTTGCTATGCATAAGACACGGGTTCCATCCTCAATAGGACGCAGAAGTTTCGTCTCATATTTTTCGCGAGCACTTTCTCGATTTTTCGGT
The DNA here is from genome assembly GCF_043290135.1 of Rhipicephalus microplus. NCBI lineage: Eukaryota > Metazoa > Arthropoda > Arachnida > Ixodida > Ixodidae > Rhipicephalus > Rhipicephalus microplus. The sequence goes on along the minus strand of NW_027464597.1, from coordinate 4,562,073 downwards.
CCCGGACAAGATTACCATATTTCACTCAAAACCAAGGACGCAGAAAAACATGCCATAATTTGAGCAAAACGAGCTATTCAACTCTATCGCGTTAATAAAGATTACAAAGAAAGTAAAAAGTAGAGAGAGAGCAAAACAATGGCAACAGAAAGATGGACAGCGATCAATATAAAAATATTGAAAGAAACAAAAATCAAAATAGAGATAAACAGACTCAAAATGGCAAAAAAAAAGAGAGAAAGGTGAACAAAAAATTGAGGAAGATGGGAGAGAAAAAAAAAATAAAAGAAACAAAGGCCACGTCGCTCTGCCCTTCCAGGCTTGGCACCAACTAGGTGAATTTGCCTTAATTTTTAGAGAAAACAGGCTTTTGTAGTTTTTTAAACGTTGTGCAGAATAACTGTACCTTGATTTATGTCAGAGTAGATATCATAGGGAACAACAAATTGGAATCTCACAGAAAATGATAGAAATGCCCCTTTAATGAGCCACATTCTTTTTTCTTGATAACGTGTTGAAGGCTTGTGTTCAAACAGAGCCGTAGCGTTTTGAAATATTTGGCTGAATCTTTTATCCATGATATTTTGTCAGCCTTTTTCAAAAACTGTATGCGTTTTTATTTACCTATCGCACGCGCGGTATATGAGCCAGTTGGTAAAGCAAAAGTGTGTTTCGAACGGGAAATATACAACTATTTAAAATGATTAATTTATTTACTTATTTAGTTATGTACTTAAAATACTCTGATTTTGCTTAACGTTATCAAAGAGATAAGAGACTAATACATGTACACTACAGAATTTTTAACAGAGTAGCTTCAAAAAAATGAATGGTCGTTGTTGTTGGCGACACTGGCTGGGCGATGGTTGCATGCAGCTGCTTTCATTGGCAGGAACGAGTAGACAAAATTTTCACCTGGTCACTTGACACTTTCATCTTGATGTTGTGGTCGATTCGTCAGTAAGCGGTGGTGTGGTGGGTGTGGGCAGGGTTCCCCTTCAGAGGGGGGGGGGGGCGAAGGCTCATCGCAGCACCTCCCTCCCTATTACGTATGTGTGAACCCCCCAACTTAGGGTATCTGGGCGGCGGCGGCCCCAGCCACCCCCCCCCCCCCTCCCGTGCGCACGCATTTATGTGTGGTTGTGAGAATAGGTGAAGAGAGAGGGCCCTGTGTTTGTTCGGTGTTTGTAAATTTAATTCTATAGTATAGAGACAAAGGCACTTGAAGGCCGATCAAGCAACAATAGGTCTACTTAGATTCATCCCACGTGTTATATGTAATAAATTTCAAACTACGGTACTGAGAAACGTACTTTATTCTATTTATGCAACTGACGTGTTAAATGGTTTTCGTATCTAGAATATTCCAGTATTTTTGAATAAGGTCATGTCGATAAAGAACAGAATGTGAACGTTAACTAATGACAACGCCATGTGTCCGACTTCTTTCGCTCATACTGCTCAGTCCAAGTTGTGGCATATGTAGTTACAATCCGCTTTCATATTGCATGTGTGAAATCATTTTTTATATGTAATATTTTCAAAGACAAAAACAATGATATCAGGTAATATACACGGGGTGTTGGCTCCTTCTTTTCATCGCCTTGACAGCTTTGGCAAAAGGTTCTGGATTTCGACACATAAGAGGCACTGATTTCGCGCATGACTGTGCTTCTGGATATCTTGTTTACCCGGTTTCCACAACAGAAATAAATTTCTGTTTTTCTGGAAAGATTTATGAATTCAAAACTAAAATGTTATTGTTTGAGCTTTTACAGTGCACTGGTGTTTGTTTTTTGGTCATTGTTCGGTGAGTAGAAGAAACATGTTAGTGTTCAAACAAAAATAATAGTGCCACGTTCCATTTCCCAAGTTTTTGTTATCGTCCCAAAACACCACACGATTCTCAGCGCAATCCGCGCCTGCAGATTTCGAGAAGGTTCCGGACTGTAGTAGATCATTTCGATAAGATCACGCCCACTGTGCGAACGGTACAGATTGTTCTGGAACCTACGCCACCGCCAGCGATAACGCTAGAACATTCGACAGCAAGAGTATAAATGCCGACGCGCTTCGCCACTTGTCAGTTGTTGATTGAAGGCCGACGCTCCGTTCGCCGCTATCAGTCCGAGACTGCTATCCGTGCGAGACTGCTGCTGTAATTGGACTTTCCGTTTACCGGGCACAGGTTCGCCCAAATAAACAGTTAAATCTCTACACGAAGTCTCCTGTCTTCGGCCATATCACGACCCCGTGACATCTGGTGGAAGTGCTGCTTCGTTCATCTACCGGACGCCCCCGTCAAGCCGTGAACCCAGCCCACGTCGCGGAGAAGACACCGACGCCGACCAGGAGCAGCGAACAAGCCGCCGACAGCAAGGGCTACCACCGGAGTACGGGCTTCTACAAGACGATCGCCGACATGCTGTCAATGTACGTCGATGTCGAACACAAGACGTGGGACGCCATTCTTCCGTACGTGACCTTCGCATACAACACGGCGATGCAGGAGACGACGTAGATATCTCCACCTTTTGCTACAATCACCTCCCCATGCCACCAATTTTAGTAGATATTTCTGGTATCGCTTCCCTTATCAACAAATTAAGCAACCATTTTTCCCCTGGTTATGATTCGATTAATAATAAATTTTTAAGAAATACTGTAGAAATTAGTTCCATCATATTAGCCAAGATATTCCAACAATCACTCGACACTTCTACTCTCCCATCTGAATGGAAAATCGGGAAAGTAGTTCCTATTCATAAATCTGGTAGTAAATGTTCCCCTGCTAATTATCGTCCCATTTCCCTTACCAGTACGTGCTGTAAGCTATTAGAGCACATTATATTCACAAACCTTGTAAATTTTCTTGAAAGTAATTCGTTCTTCACGTCATCTCAGCACGGGTTTCGTAAATCATACTCCTGTGATACACAACTGGTATCATTTACTAACAGATTACACCGCATTTTGGACAACTCATCACAAGCTGAGTGCATCTTTTTGGATTTTTCCAAAGCATTTGATAAGGTATGTCATAAACTTTTACTTCACAAACTAAGCCAAGTGAAACTTGGTCATAACGTGTTTAAATGGATTGAATGTTTTCTCACAAATCGCTCACAATTTGTTTACGCTAACGGGTATAATTCTTGTTTTACTGAAGTACACTGCGGTGTTCCTCAGGGATCGGTAATTGGGCCTCTCTTATTTCTAATTTATATTAATGACCTCCCCTGCCACATTATATCCAGAATTCATTTATTTGATGATGATTGCGTTATTTTTCGTGAGGTAAATAACATAATTGATTCGTGTACTCTTCAATCAGACCTTAACACTGTTGATAACTGGTGCCGTACATGGTTAATGGAATTGAACATAAACAAATGTAAAGTCATGTGCGTGTCCCGCAGTGTTTGCAGTCAATTTACTTACTACTTAAACGACATACCTCTTGAATCTACTAACTCGTAAAAGTACTTAGGCGTCCACATAACATCCAATCTCTCTTGGGCAATGCACGTCAAACAAATAATCAACAAAGCTAACCGTACGCTTGGGTACCTACGCCGTAACTTTTCCAAAGCTCCATCTTCATTGAAATTAGCCCTGTAGAAAACATTAATACGACCTAAACTAGAATATGCTTCTTCGATTTGGGATCCCAGCCACATTAATTTATTTACGTCGCTTGAGCTAGTTCAGAATAATTCCACACGCTTCATATTATCGAACTACAATCGCACTGCCAGTATATCTGCAATGAAAAATAATCTGTCTCTGCCTACCCTGTCACTTCGAAGAAAAGTTTCCCGCCTATCAACTTTTCATAAATTGTATCACCACCCCATCTTGCGCGACGAACTTATTTTGCAACCCCAGTTAAGTCTCACCCCTCAGGACGACACCTCGGGTCGCGCCCACGTGGGGACAGTTATACCTAAAGCTCAACCACCGCATCGCATGCTCTCAGGACAGCCCCAAATTACGCTGATATTAGGATCTCTTGATGCCTGAGATCCATTTCTGCTCTACGAGGTGTTTATCCACACGTAACGAGGAGCACTGCCAAAGCATGTGCTCCAAGTCTCAGGTACTCCCGCAGTGAGGGCATCGCGAGCTGAAGTCACTTGGGAATAGACAGTGCATGAAAGCCAGATTCGGATAAGAATCAGTTCGTGACATCCCAAGGGTCGTTGCCTGTGGTCTCGTGAGATTTTTGTGCGGTGGAGGAAATAGTCTTTTTTCCAGGTGAAAGTGCTTCGTGAATTCAATAAATGCAAATAAAGTGTCTCGGAATTTTTGAACCCTGCACTCTGACAAGGCTCCTCCTCCCGTGCGGAGAATTAGTCTGCGTGTTTGGGAATAGGCGATGTCGTTAAGACTGGTGAGCGAATCTAAATTACGACCAATGTGTGCGGGGAACCAAGTTATCGTGTGCATATTTATGGTCCTGTTTGTAAGAACATCGTGTCCCTCTTTCGCAATGGATCTCGAGGCACACGCTCTGACTGCCGATCAAGAATCTCAATAGATTTGCGTCAACTTGCGATTCGAACTATACAAAAAATATGCTGACTTATCACGTAGTGGGTACCGTACAAGTGTGCTTGTAACAATTACTCAAAGAGTTTTAAAGAAAGCCTCTAAAAGGCCACTTTTCCAGCTTTTGCTGTGACTGTGTTACGCGTTGAATTGCGTTGTAGTGCATCTGCACAAGACAAGGAACGCACACAAACATTGTATGTCACAGTGCGTATGTTTAACTGTCTCCCATGTGTCTCAATCTGTATGCCCTACAGTAATATAAAGACGTGGTTTAACAACCTCGAAGAATTCATTTCGCAAATACGCTTGCATAACTGATTGAGTATTGTGACGCTTTCACGCAATGCACAGTGCAGCCGGCCAGAACACTGAGGTGTAGCTATATCGTTAACTACAACTACATAATGTATTCGACAAAAACGAATGCAATTCACAAGAAAAAAATATGCCACAACACTTGTTCTGTAAGGTATTGACAAGTCTGTGTGTTCGCATACGAGTCAGAAAAGTGCAGGTGAGTTCAACTAGCGGCTGTCTGCGACAGGAGGCGTATACGTTCGCTGGAAGTGCGTCCCATTGGGCCTTGTCGCTTATTGGGCAGACACCGTAAGCATTATTGTTTCACCATTTAGGTTAACTCATGTCACATACATGTTGTAAAGTAGTTTGCACTTGTCGAACATTGTATGTCGGCCCCCAGAGGTGCTGATGACCCTCAAACGGGCTCAGTTGGTACACGAGACCTAGTCTTTCTCAGAAATCATGGCGGTAAAATAGGATGGTCTACAAGTCATCCTTGGTAGAAGCCATCTCGACGCATGTCGAAGGTAGAAAGAAGATCATGCAGCTTCACATGCACTTTCGCTTTCAACTTAAAGTACGGCTGATGTAGTTGTGTGTGGAAGAATTGTCCGAGTTGCGTTTCTAGCGTAGCGATATAGAGTGGCGACTGCATTCTGGTCAAAATATTCGAAGGGCAAATAGCGAACGACAGCTCATTTATATTTCGACAACTGCGCAGAGATCTAATAAAGTTATTGTAGCTGTTCTCACCGACACCTCCATTCTTATAAACATCATAACAAAGCGACCAAATGCACATATCAAACTGATACAAATACGTACACAAAATGTAACAAGTTACAGCTGCCGCATTCCATAAAAATTGACGCGGTTATTAATGCCGCATAAATAAAAGACGCGTGTCTGCAAGCGTTACCATTGGCATTGGCTTCTTTTGACAGCAAACCCATTTCTCTGCTCATTCAAGAGGCAAACATCAGAAATAAGAGGTTTCATAAACTGCCATGTGCTTTTTCATTATCCGACCATCATCCACTTTGCTTTCATTATGCCACCACCATCCATATTGTACACCAAGCCGTTCACCAAAGAAGTTTTTCACCATCACCTGCATTTGTCACTGTAACCACCATTTGCTATCCACCACCACCACTATCATTATATATGCCACCGATTATCACTCTCGTCGTAATCATGTATTATTACTAACACTAGTTCCAAGATATTTACTATTATTTCCGCAACATCTCATTCTTCCTACCATATCTACCAATTATTCCAGAGGGTAAGCCGAAAGAAGGCCTGGCACTCAATCTATCAGCTCATTCGAAGCTCGTGAAGAGGATATTACAAATTTTTACTTGAATAAAGCTCTTCAGAAGTGTTGTGTACTTAACAATTGCAGTCCAGGAAAGAAGGCAGCCTAGCACTTGACGTAGGGAACAAAAAACTTATGTGTTTAATATTGACAATAGGACTACATGCTGTGGATGCTCAATAAGACTGAACGCTGGGCGAGTTGGTAATTCATAACAACAAAACTGCGTGAAAACGCGACAAGAAACAGAGAAGGCGCGCACACACATGCGCAGACTAGAAACTGAAAGCTTATTAAAGGATACACATACATAAATAGCAAAAAAGGATGCAAAATATTGGAAGTTAATCTATCTCTAGTTGGTACAATGTGACCGAAGGCCTCGTGTCGCCATATACACGTGTCGCCATATTTCTAGCTATAAAAGCCTCAGTAACTTCTCTCGCTGTCCTATCTGTGTGCGGGGACAACACCTTAGTTTCGCGAAGTTATGGGTGACACTTGTAATCCTTGCAATGTAGGCACAGATTAGACGAAGGAAGGGCCTTCCCGTTTGCCCATTATAGCACTTACCACATGACAAGGGGATGAAATACACCACACCCATTCCACATTCAACTAACGTTTCCCTACGATTAACCTCGAATTCACTCCCCTTTTTTTCTTTGCCTTTAATGTTCATATTCACTGCTGCGCAGACTCGGCCCAACATATTCCCGGACGACAAAGTCACGTTAACGCCAAATCTGTTCCCACCTTTTTCAAACGGTAAGGAACGCATAAAGGCATAGAATACACGTGAAAGGCAAACTCTTATCGATGCCCATCATATCACTAGTGCCCTGCTCGAGTTTTCCTAATAAACTTTCACTAAGTAGACTCAGCTTTCCTTCTGGGAAATTCGATAGACTAAGCCTAGTGAGCTTGTGGGCAAGACTTGCGCAAGGCAGATTCAAGACAAAGTAGCGGCACCATTCTTGACTAACTTTGAGTGACAGGAATGAAAATTAAGATTGGGCTTATTCAACTTAAGTGAATACCATGAAGCACGTGTGCTCCTGCCCAATCCTAATTTTCAAATCCAGAAACTGAATGCAGTAATTTTTCGGGACCCCATCGGTAAAGTTCAGATCCCGTCCCTTATCTTTAAACATATTCAGCACATTGACTCTGCAACTCACGCAATTGTTCATTAAAACAAACAACAGATAATCATGAACGTATCTTATTGTCTGAAGTGCTAAAGTTTACAAGCCCAAATGAACAATTACGTGTGCACCACAGTCAATGTGCTGAAAATGTTTAAAGATAAGGGACGGGGTTGTAAATTTACCCATGGGGTCCCGAAAGATGACTGCATTCCGTTTTTGGATTTGAAAACTGCAATTGGGAAGGAGTACTCGTGCTGGCGTTATTCGCCTAGGTCCGTTAAGCCCATTCCCGATTTTCGTTCTAGTCACTCAAAGTAAGTCATAAATGGTGTCACCACATCATGTCTCGCATCTGCTTGGCGCAAATCGTGCCCGCATTATTGTCGAAGGCTTTTGATGGCCAGCTCACTATAGGTTTAGGTAATTGAAATTGCCAGGAGGAAAGCTGGGTCTTCTGAGGGAAATATTATTTTCAAAACTCGAGCTAGATGGTAGTGACATGTTGGGCATAGATAACAGTATGCCTTTCACGTGAATTCCATATCTTCATGCCTTCTTCCACCATGAAAAAAAGGTGGCAAACAGATTTAGCGTTAACGTGATTATTCGACCAGGAATATGTTGGGCTGAGTCTGCGCAGCGGTGGATAGGCATATTAAAGGCAAAAAAAGCGGAATGAATTTGAGGTTAATTACAGGGAAACGATAGTTGAATGTGGAATGGGTGCGGTGTATCTCATCCACTTGTCATGTGGTAAGTGCTATAATGGGCGAACCGGAAGGCCCTTCCGTCATCGAATCTGTGCCTACATTGCAAGGATTACAAATGTCACCCATAACTTCGCCAAACAAAGGCGTTGTCCCGGCACAGAGATAGGACAGCGAGAGAAGTGACTGAGGCTTTTTTATATACACAAGTATGGCGACGCGGGTGTCGCGAGGTCTGCAGGCACGTTGCAGCAACTAGAGTTTTGTTGTCCGACCTTTAACTTTTTACGTTCCTTTGTTGCTATATATATATATATATATATATATATATATATATATATATATATATATATATATATATATATATACGGTAGAAAAAGAGGTCGACAAACGTGCGAAAAAACCGAAAAAACACTAGTTTTACTAACGTTTCGGTGGGTGGGCCTGCCTTCGTCGAAGACCGCTGACATCAGAAAGGTGAAGGGGACAGAGGGGGGAGGTGAAGGGGGAAATGGAAGGAAGAGTGGAATGGGGGCACCCGGGGGGGGTCCACCTTATATTCTTTTTCTCTTTTTTTCTTTCTTTTTTCCCTTTCTCTCTTTTTTCCTGTGCTTTTTTTCTGTCTTTTTTGCTCTTTCCCTCTGATTTGAGATTGTATAAAGCTGAGCACCAGCAAACTGTACCTTTAATCCTGATGAAGGCCCGACTCTAGGCCGAAACGTCCAAATAAACCACGTTGTGACCACTCACGGAGGATCTACTTGACAACATATATATATATATATATATATATATATATATATATATATATATATATATATATATATATATATATATATATATATATATATATATATTGTGACGACGAAGACCAAAACTGGCACTCTGACACAGACGCGCATGCTAGTCGAGGAAGAGAAGAACGAAGTCAGAATAAGAACAGCTGGCTCAGGATCGGGTGTTGTCTCTTGTTCTCTTTCTAGTGCATCACAATGGCGCAGCCGAAGAAGAAGAAGCCTTACGTCCCGGCTTCGTCATCCAGGACACCCGCAATAAGCGCCGCTTGAGGACGGCGTCAAGGCCTCCTCGGCAGCTGTTCACCTGCCGCCACTGCCACCACCGTTCGGGGACGGCGTCAAGGCCTCCTCGGCGGCTGCAGTACACGTTACCGGTACCATTTCACAAGGACGCCATCCACGCGTCCTTGGCGATAGATTCTGCCGTCAGCGCAAGCCGACAAGTGAACCCTCTGCGGGAAGCCACCGGTACGTGTCTTTGTGGTTCGTCGGCAGTGCAGGCTTCTCCATCGAGGAACGCCGTTCACGCTTCCTTTGCAATGGGGTCCCACCCGCCGCTTCAGATACCCTTCAAACCACCAGTGGATGGTGTCCAGGCCTCCCCTAGGGTTGTAGGGCATGACCTTATTGACACCCTGCTACCGTTTCGCGGCAGTGATCCGCACCGGCTCCTGTCCTTTGGGAATGCTGCTCACGCTTCCCATGGCCTGCATTCCCGTTGCCACACCCTTTCAACGTACGAGCTGCCAGGGAACGCCATCCAGGCTTCTCTGCTCGTCAACCTTACCGGCGTGAGTGCTGCAACCACTACTCATTCGAAGACCGCGATCACCAACACTTCGGACTTCACACACGACAGCGCCGCGAACCTGTGGCGTACCATCGTGCTACTCCGCGTCAAGACTTACAAACTTACAGCGTCAATCTCCGAGCAAGCTCCTACAATGTTGCCAGAATTGCGTGCCACTAACGCCGTGTTGGATGTAGCTGCCTCGCACGACCTTGAGGCAAGCCCATAGGAGCAACGCAGGCAGCTTTGGGGCACCCTCCTGCAGCTCTCAGACCAGCTCGACGGCGTTGCCTCAGTGATATCCGCATTCTCACGTGCCGCCCCACCATCGCCGTCCACCTACGAACTGCCGGAATTCGACGGGGTCCGGAACGACGCCAACAGCTGGGTGGCAACCGTCAACGCGCCAGCAATGCGCGTGGCCTGGACAGAGAATCAGAAATGGTATGTGGCCATAGACCGTCTTCGGGAAGGTGCAGCGGCGTGGCACCGGTATGAAGGTTGGAAGCAGCAGTCATGGGCGGAGTGGAGCGTTAAGCTCATAGCTGCTTTCGGTCCGATTCCCTGTGCCACCTGCCCATGTAACTCGACCTTCTCTCAGAACAGAACTCGGGAAAAGCCCGACCTAGAGGATGCGATTCGAGCCCCTACCATCCTGTCGTCTCTCGGTGACCAAGATGTAGGGAACAATCACGATCATGTAACTCTGCCTTGCACAGGCATTTCTGCTGTCGTATTTAGAGCTCCTGAGGAGCAGTGGCACGACGGTGCAGCTGTGTCCGGCGGGTCCCTGAAGGCAAGCTTTGCGCAACGCTCTGCAAGAGGCCCCAACGCAGGTCGTCCGGTCGACTTAGAGGCACCGGCCCCCATCCTACTGGAAATTCTACCACCTAATGAGACAGGTCTTTCCGCTGAGTCTAATAACATTCCATCTGACCAGACGGAAGAGGATATGCGTGCGACGGATGCACTGCCTGAATCGGTAGAATCTCTGATTTTCGGAACGGCTTCCGTCGAGGATCTCCCGCCAGTACGCAGCGTGGCTTCAAGAATCGCTGACTTTACAGTGTCCGGGAGCCCCATAGCGACAACGCTGCACAAGTCACGGACTACGCAAGTCACGGCGCAGGAGCCATGCCACAGAAAATGGCGCAGACGGCTGCATAAGATGCTACTCGTTTCGTTGCCGGATCCACCATTTCCTGCCCTGTTTTCTGAAATGCGGTGGGACAAAGGAAAGCGTTCTGTGATCAAGCTTCGACCATGTCGATCCAGTCGGGGCCGCCAGCCAGAACCATCTCCAAGAAAACCACACCACCGCAGGAAACTTCTACCACTAGAATGCCTGCTCGGTCCACCAAAGGAAAACCGGAGTCGAACTACTTTCTGTGAAAAGTCGCAGCGTGGCTGCAGACTGCCACGCGACAGTCAATGTCGCCCATGGAGTCATCAACAAAGGGACCAACCAGGACCCAGCCCCACCACGACATGGCGAACGACCCGGGTGACTAGCCAGTGTCGGCCGCCGGAGCCAATTTCGACAAACTTCAAGCGTGGTCGGGGCCGACCACGACGATGCAGCCAGCCCTTCCCACCTGAAGCAATGTCAACTGCTGCAGCTAGCCTCACCCACATGAACATTGGCGTGTGGCCTATCGACAATGTTTGCAGTCATGGCCGAGTGTGACGACGAAGACCGAAACTGGCACTCTGGCACAGACGCGCATGCTAGGCGAGAAAGAGAAGAACGAAGTCAGAATAAGAACAGCTGGCCCAGGATCGGGTGTTGTCTCTCGTTCTCTTTCTAGTGCATCACAATATATATATACATATATATATATATATATATATATATATATATATATATATATATATATATATATATATATATATATATATATATATATATATATATATATATATGTATATATATAGTAAACATTCAGTTGACAGTCTGCGTTTGTGTGTGTGCATTCTCTGTTACTTGCTTTTTCGCGCAGTTTGGCAGTGATGAATTACCAGTTCGCCCTGCGTTCAGTCCTCTTAACTTATATTACTAGTTCTATGGTCTCTTTTTTGTGTGTTACTTTTCCCATTTCTAACCCAGCCGTTTTGGTGGCCCTGTATGCATTGTGTGTGTGCCGCCTAGCAAAAACCACCTCGTGGCTCGCCGTAGTGGGATCGTACACTCTAGGTGTTGACAGGTTGTTCAGTTGGATTGAACTTTCGCCAGGTCATGCTTAGCACACTTTCAAGATACTAAAATGCAAGAGTGGAGACAAGCAATGCTCTAAAGAGACTGTCTTAGGACGAACTGCAGTGTTGTGGCAGGTAGAAGTGTGTATCCTCGGTACACAGAATGGTGTGCCACTTGGTTTTGCATTAAAGAATTCATTTGGAACACATTGCAGCCCACGCTCCCGAAGAAGATAAAGAAGGTAGCACAGGAAGCATCTGCCAAAGTCGTCTCTCTGGATAGTATCGTTACCGGAAGCTCAACTGAAGACTCCTGGACTAGGTCCGAAATTCTGTTTCGAGCCTACTCTTGGATATCCAGAAAGTTTGGCTGTGGCACATTGCACCACTGAACGGGTGCCTGAAGTTAAACGGGGAAGGTGCGTCGCCGAAGGAGCAGGTGTGGTGACGACGCTCATTGGAAGCAGTGGAAGGAGGTACAAGGTGAATGCCTTAGTAGATTACTTGGTTTCCAGCAGCATCAGGCCTTTAGTTGCCGACAAGAAAGGTAGCTTCTTGGTTTTATGTGAGAGTACTTTTTTCTGAGAAGTGTATGCAAGCTGTTCAGAAGAATCTCAAGCAGGTTGAAAAAAAAAGAAAGAGGTGAAGAAAAATTCCAACGCCTTACTGGAACAACTGAAGCTTGAAATGTTGGCTGCGGTGGTGCGAGGTGAGAAAGGAAATTCGCTGAGCCTTTTCTTCATCGTCAAAACCCAAAAGGAGGTTCATCCTTTTAGGGTAGTTGTTTCAGGACGAGGAACTTGGAAATGTTTGGTATCGGTATTTTTGAAAAAGCACCTCTCTTCTGTGAGCGTCCAGGGTTTATTTCATGTGAAGAATGCCGAGGAAGTCGTTCAGTTCCTGAGTGCGGTACCACCCGGACCTATGTCAGTGTTTAGCATAGATGTAGAGGACTTTTTGTACTGGTTGTAGAAGGACACGTTGATGAAAAGTGTAAAAGAGTGGATACAGGAAGATAACGACCAGCTAAGGTTCCAAAATGAGTGCGGAGTCTCTGTAGCGGCCTTTCTGAAATTATTATCGGTGTATCTTCGCTCTACTTTGGTAGATTGAAAAGGTGGTGTGTACAGGCAGAGATCGGGTGTGTGTATCAGTTCTAGAGTTGCACCTATGCTAAGTGAGGTATACTTAGGCAGGATTGATCAAGACCTCGAAGGGGGTTTGGAAAGTTTACCGCTTGGGACAATGAGATACGTTGATAAAATGTGGTGTTTCTTGAAATGAACAATTGCGTGAGTTCCAGAGTCAATGGGCCGAAACTGTTTAAAAAGAAGGGACGGGGTTTGAAATGTATCATTGAGGTCCTGAACTGTGACTGCATTCAGTTTCTACATTTTGAAATTGGGATTTGGCAGGAGCACACATGCTTGCGGTCATTTCCTAGGTCGGTTAAGGCCATTCTTCATTTTCATTCCTGTAACTGAAAGTTAGTCAAGAATGGTGCCGCGACTTCATGTCTCGAATCTACTATGCGCAAGTCGTGCCCGCATCAAATATCGGACACTTTTGATGGTCAGCTCACTATAGGCTTAGGTTATCGAACTTTCCAGAAGGAAATCTGGGTCTTCTTAGTGAAGGAATAATAAAGAAACCCATGCAGGGCGGTCGTGACACGGTGGGCATGGATAATGTTTTGCCTTTCACGTGCATTCCATATCTTCATGCGTTGTCCCATCGTATGAAAAAGGTGGAAAACATTTTTTGGTGTTAACGTGATTTTTTCAGCCAGGAATAAACTGGGCCCAGTCTGCGCAGCGGTGAGGAAAACTAAAGCAAAGAAAAAAAGTGGAGTGAATTCGAAGGTAATCAACGGGAAAAGTTAGCTAAATGTGGAATGGGTGCGGTGTACCTCATCCAATTCTCATGTGGTAAGTGCCTCAATGGGCAAACTGGAAGGTGTTTCAATAACCGACTAATAGATCACGGGGCATCGCTGAAGGCCCTCCCTAATCGAATCTGTGCCTACATTGCAGGGATTGCAAGTGTCACGCATTACTTCGTGAAACAAAGTTGGTGTCCCGGCACAGAGATAGGACAGTGAGAGAAGTTGCTGAAGCTTTTTATATCTAAAGTATGGCGACACGTGTGTTGCGAGGCCTTCGGTCACATTGCGCCAACTAGAGATAGATTATCTGACTGCCAACCTCTAATGTTTTACGTCTGTTTTGCTATTTATATATGTGTATTATTCAATAAATTTCCAGTTGCTAGTCTGCGCTTGTGTGTGTGCCTTCTCTGTTTCTTGACGCTTTTTCGCACTGTTTTCTAGTTGTGGATGCTCTCAGCTAATTGACGACTGGGCTTGGTCTTGCAGCTTCTTATATGCCGCTCTATAGGTGGCGTAGCAAGCGGCAATGGTTGCTATATAATGTGTTGAGGTAACGCTAAGGTCAGTCAGACACGACACCTTTCTTTCCTTTTTTGGTAGAGAGGACTAAGCATTGCTTGCACGGAGCCACTTCAGTACCTTTAAGGAGGCCAGCGTTTCGGTTGTGGATATAGTCGACCGTGTTCAGTGTGACAGGGTGGTGCTGAATGTGCTGGTGCAGCCACTGCTTGTTGCTGAGGAGTCTCTTAAATGTTTGAGCTTTCCTGGGCAGCTGATTCATCCAGATAGTTCACTAACTCCAAACCGATGTTCACCTCACGGGGAAACAGCTTGTTACGGTGCCTTCGGTCAGCCTGAAAAATCCCTATGATGTGGAGACATCGACGTTGTAGGACGCATGTCTGGATTGTCTTGCGATGACGCTTTGGACCCAATGCGGTGAGCCTCGATAATTTCGAATGAGAACAAGGTCACCAATGGCAATCATGTGACTCAGTTGTCTGGCCATCTGCTTGAAGTGTTCCTTATGAACCCTTCCCTCCACCACATGCTTGACCACATGCATGCTGGTCCAGAAGTTTTTTCTGGTAACAGTGTTGTCGGCGTTTCTTTAGATACATAATATTTCTTTAATTTCTTTAATACAGATAATTCTATATTACAGAAGGAACCTCCGTAATATGATCTCGAGGCATTCTCTGGAAGTCCTTTTCGTAGGGTTGATTTTGATGACTTAAAGTTCGTTTGCGCTGGAGTGATGTGAAGCGCAAGTGACTCGCCTCGTTCGTAGATGTCTGGGTAAAGCTTGAAATTCAGTGCTGGCGAACTGCAGGTAGTTGTTTGTTCGACCATCTCAAGGACACCGAAACAAGCAAACAATGCTTTCAAACACTGAATCAGTTTCTTTGAGGATGTTTCGTTCATAACAAAGTATTCAGGCCTTTTTTAATCACCGTCAACTGTCACAGAAAACAACCCATTTCACATGGGACCAGCGAAATCTAAGCGAAGTGTTCACTAAGGCAATGTCTACGAAAACCACGGGTGCAGCATTGACGCTCAGGGTGCCGAGCGTCGCTCCTGACAAGCATGACAACTTTTTACAAGTTTTTCGAGGTCAGCATTGATCCCTGGCCACCACACGTAAGTGCGTGAGTTCGTGCCATTCCAGGGTGCTCCTCATGCAGCTATTTTAATAGGAGGACTCATTGCCACTGAGGAACTGCGACACGCGTGCCATACAATAGGCAACGCTGATGGATCGTTAGTTCCGTCTTCCAGTCAAAATAGGATTTCTAATGCCCATCTGGCGCAGACGACAGCCAACTGTTGCGAGTTTACTTCAAGGCTTGGCTGAGGCTCGTATCCTTGCGTGTAGTACGTGATTGCTGGCGCTTGTTACTGAATGAGAATAAAGACGCAGGACGTAGAACTGCTCGGTATCTTCTGCCAACTGCCCTTGCTGTGATTCGACTGGCAATCTTGAAGGCCAGGGCGCCTGAGCATTATCACTAGGCATCTTGAATATTCTTACGGGGAAAATAAGTTTACTGGACAAAACACAGAATAAACTCGGCGGCAGACAAGATAGCACCCAGCTGACTCGCAGAGTCTGTACATGTCGTCGTTCTCCCTGTCCTCTTCGTTGTTCTTATTCGCCCGTTACATGATTTCCCCGGCGGCTGCAGCACCGGCCCATTGCGAATCAGGAGGCAATGAAGTGACATGGCTTGAGTCGCTTAACATGTACTATGTCTGTGTGAGTGTGACCGATGGCGGGGTGCGCATTTGGAATTGATGGTCCCGCATCGCACGAAATACAGAAAAGAAAGAAAGCGAGGAGGACGCCAGTGCCAGTGTCAGGATTGCTCGTGTGCTATTTGTTCGCCTCTGGAGGTGACGTGCTGGTCACGCACGCGCTGGTGACGCTGCGACACAGACTAAACTTGCACACCTGCACCTCATTTTCAGCTATGCTTCCCGCTCTGCTATTATTCCTCTCCGGCTAAGCAGCGCAGCCCCCGCCATGATCCATGGTAACGAGGGACGGAGTTGGTGATATACAATAGGGTAGCGAAGAAAGGACTTCCATTGGGTGCTCGAGCTGCTTTTTCAGATTCCACGGAAGCCTCGGAGAGGGCATTGTTAACCCCCCAAGAATGGCCCCTTCATGGTCGTTTGAAGCAAAGACATGGTTTGAATTCGCGCTGAGCCGCTGATCTCTCGAAGACACGCCGACAGTCCCTGTCGCCATGGTAGAGTCACGGAAACACAGAGAAGTGTTTACGGCTGTTCTACCGTGCGGAAGTAGCCTCACCCCTCCGGTGCCTTAGATGGATCGCTACCGTGTGGCGACGGCGCGAGCGAGTGGGTTTCGATAACATGGCGATAGCACGGTGATGGTTTCAATGAGCGAAGAGGTTCCGTTTGTCAATGTGAAGTGCCTCTGCGACGCCTTCAACCCAGACAGCAGCAAGGCCAAACGGTACATGTCAGGCCAAACAAAGCGTCGGCGAACTCTGTCATAGGTCCATGACACGCCGAGAAGACCGGCTATAGGTAGATCATGAAGCATGAGCTAGAACAGTCGGACGCAATTGAAGGACAACGACGAGTAGTCTTTCAGGGCCGTCAGGACACATATTGCCACGGTACAATACACCATCATGCAGCTCAAACATTCGAAGGAAAGAGTCGGTCGCCGATGTTAGCCTGCGGATAATACCGTGCAAGAAAGTATTCTGTCGTTGTTCGATTTGAAGGTCATGGAAAGTGGATAAAGGGAGCGTTGGTAGAAAGGATCGTCGTAGGTGAGCCGTCGTCTGGTGGGTGCACAGGATATCGGGACAAGCAGTCTGCATCTTGATGCAAGCAGCCAGTTTTGTACAGGACTGAGTAGTCGAATTTTTGAAGGCGCAGCGCCGAAAGGCCAAGGCGGCCCGAAGGGTCTTTCAGTGATGAAAGCCAGAACAAGGCATTGTGATCAATGATGACTGTCAATGGTAGACCATACTGACAGGGGCGAAATTTCCTGACTGTCCAAACGAGTACCAAACATTCGCCTTCAGTAATTGAAAATTTCCGCTCAGCAGGCAAAAAAAAAAAGACGGCTGGCTTAGGCAACACGGTTGCGTACTTGTTGGTTCTGGGCCAAGACGGCACCGATGCCATAGTCGCTTGTGTCGGCACGCACTCTTGTTGGAGATTAGACATAAAAGAGAGCGACGATAGGTGGAAAAGTAAGCTGCCGCACCAGATTTCGGAACGCATCTGCTTGCTCAGGGCACCAGAGGAAGCCAGCTTTTTTCTTGAGGAGTTGAGTGAGAGGGCTTGCAACGTCGGCGAAGTTTTAAAAAGCGTCGGAAGTAAGAACAAAGGCAAAAAACAGCGAACGTCTTTGGCACAGGTTGGTTAAGAGAAATCTTTTACTGCCCATATTTTATGTTGATCAGGGCGAACACCAACAAAATCTGTGGGATGACCGAGCTCAGAAATTTCACGATGGCTGAAGTGGCACTTTAAGAAATAATGTTCCAGTTCTGCCACATGAAAGACAGATAAGATTTTCGATACCATTTCAAGGTACGTCAAAAAAGTAGAGAAGAAGCGATGACGTCGTCCAGGTAGCACGGGCAGATGGACCACTTGAAGCTGTGCAAGAGGGCGTCCATCATACGTTTGAACGTGGCGAGCACATTGCATAAATGGAACGGCATCGATTTAAACTGGTAGACGTCGGGAGTAATAAATGCTGTTTTCTCACGGTCCATATATCAACGGCAATTTGCCAGTACCCAGAGTGAAGGTCGATGGAGGGAAATATTTTGGACCGTGAAGGCGATCCAGGGTATCGTCCATGCGTGCCAAAGGGTAGACGTCTTTCTTCGTGATCTTCCTTAAATGCCGATAATCGATGCAAAATCTCCAGCTGCCGTCTGTCTTCTTAACAAGTTGAACCCAGTCGACGGACGGACGGACGGACGGACGGACGGACGGACGGACGGACGGACGGACGGACGGACAGACAGACAGACAGACAGACAGACAGACAGACAGAGGAACAAAAAGAGAGACCAAAATGTCAGCGTTCAAGTATTCCAAGAAAGGCTATTTTATTTAAAACTTTCCTGGGAGGCTGCGACAGCACCGGGATGTAGCCCGAATTCTCGATCAACAAAGGAGTGTTGAAAACAGCTCGGTGAACCATCCCCACTTCAAAACTCCCGTGTAGTCGACATTGAGGTTAGTTTCCACAAGCGGCTTTTCGTGGATTCGTCGTATATTCTAGTAGCACCTGTAAGGTGAACAGCTCTGCTGGCGCATTCACGTGTGTACTAGGACGGACGATAGTCAAATAAAGCGTGACCCCTCGACAAGATGAGAAAGCGTTATAAACTCTGTTGCTTCCTGGCGCTATACTGTCACCCCTAGGGAGGGTTCGTTTTGAACGCTAAATGTTGAGATTTCTCATTATTTGATTTAAATATAAGTGATAATTTTGACTGAAATTTCACATAATAAAACAAATATAAGTCACTAGTTTAAATAAATACATTAGTTGGTGTCCCTTTTCAAATGTTATATGCTTCCCAATCAGACAGAAGTTGTCTAATGTTCACCTTTAAAGCATTTATGTTGGGAACACGTATGAATAGAAAAGAAGTGTGCTCAGTTGTACTGAGTTGTATGTAATGAGTTTTTAGCTGCAACACTGCTAAACGGGTATAACAGGTATAAAGTTTGCAGGTATAAATTGGCAGCAGCAAGTACAGGACCGAGTTAACTGGCAGAACATGGGAGAGGACTTTGTCCAGCTGTGGACGTAGCCAGGCTCATGATCATGATGATTGCGAAACGTACTTCATTTTCATTATTATTATTATGAACAAACACTTCATGTGTGAAAGAAGGGCACGTGCACAATAAACAGGAATAAAATGTGCGGTCCTTGCATCGATGCGAGTGTGTTGATGTTTCGCTCACTTGATTCCATCCTCGATGACGTACTATTTGAACTCATGAAGCACATTTAGGTTCGATTCCCAATGTAGTGCTAATAAACTTTTACGCTGACAAGGCGCTGGACAAGGTGGAAGCAAGTGCCTGATTGATATGGGGGGTTTAACGTCCCAAAACCACTATATGATTATGAGAGACGCCGTAGTGGAGGGCTCCGGAAATTTAAACCACCTGGGGTTCTTTAACGTGCACCCAAATCTGAGCACATGGGCCTACAACATTTCCGCCTCCATCGGAAGTGCAGCCGCCGCCGCCGGGACTTGAACCCGCGACCTGCGGGTCAGCAGCCGAGTACCTTAGCCACTAGACCACCGCGGCGGGGCGGGAAACAGAGAGGTAGACACATAGGCTTTGTCGAGCCTAGCCTGACTGTTGAACTGGTAATGTGTATATAGTTGGTACCCTGCGGCAATACATATTCAGAAAAGCTTGTGTGGGAGCTAGTTGGAACATACTGCAGAAAAAGGCTGCACTGCAACGTTTAGGATGAAAAACTGTGTGCCAGTCCCAGTGCCAGTCCAGTTTTTCGTCCTCAATTTTGCATTGCAGCTTTTTCCTGCAATACCTATTCCACGTTTTTCAAATCTCGCTCACGAGCCGTCATATCTACAACACTGTCGTCGCGTACAAGGGTTTCACATATAACCTGTCTTCGGTATTACACACACAATTGAAATTTCCTATGATTGCTGCTGCTCTCTCACACAATTGCTGCATATCAAGATTTCGAAAGATTACTTTCATATCTTGTCTATTTGGCGTGTGTACACAAACCACGCGCCACCTCACGTAAGCAAAAAAAAGCACATGCATGTAATCGTTCTTCATTGTCACTGTGTGCATTTTCTTCTACAATAGCAATTGTATTCTTCACAAAGAGAAGACATCCACCTTATGTACCTACAAAATGACTCATTCATATATTGTAGATATAATTGAAAAGACTAAAATATGCATCCGTGGTATCCATGTGCTATAAGATTCAATTAGTGTTTCCTGCACGGCAGCAATATCAACGTTATTTTCAGAAAACAAACGACGTAACTCATAATGACGCGTTCTTGAGTGTAAGCCTCTAACTTGAACTGTTGCGACACGCAAGGCTGCTTCACTTTTTAAGTCATGCTTTTTATCGTTTTGAGCGAAGAAAACAAAGTGTCCAGATCAAAGGAGATTTTTTTTATTGTGAGTTTGGCGCCAATCGCTCAACATTTTACAGAGATGTGTTGTGCAACCTACACTCACTTACCTACGGTATCTTTCCCTCTGGACAAAAAAAAAATGGCCCTGTATCTTCATTTAATCTGCAAATGTCGTCGAAAGACGATAGTGTTGCGTATGGAGTGAGTGAATGAACCATTTATTTGATGTTCTGCGCAAGAAAATTCGTGAATGGTATTCCGGAGGCGCTGCGTTAGAGTGCCTCGAGCATGCAGCGGAGGCGAACGAGCGCATCAAGTCGCGTCACACGTGAGACTAGAGCGCCATCTGGCAGTCTTCCCAGAAAACAAAGCGCGTGGCTCTGAGACGGGTGTGCGCGCCCGCCCCAGAGGTGACAAGGTGTAGAACGCAAGGCGACAGGTAGGTGCCACCACCGTCTCGTCTCAGCGAAGCGTTGTGAAAACTCGATTGATTTGATAGATATGTGGGGTTTAACGTCCCAAAACCACTATATGATTATGAGAGACGCCGTAGTGGAGGGCTCCGGAAATTTAAACCACCTGTGGTTCTTTAACGTGCACCCAAATCTGAGCCCACGGGCCTACAAAATTTCCGCCTCCATCGGAAATGCAGCCGCCGCAGCCGGGATTCGAACCCGCGCCCTGCGGGTCAGCAGCCGAGTACCTTAGCCACTAGACCACCACGGCGGGGCGTTGGAAAAACTCGTCTTTCCGTGCAAGCGGTTGGTGGTCAGCGCAGAGTGATAAGCGCTACGGTCCTTAAAATTACTTATGTATGCCTTTTCCAGTAAAAGGCGCACATGCAGAATATATACGTGTTGTTATGCTGCCCCATACACGCGCAATGATTGCTTTTTATTCGACAATTGCACAAGTATTAACGCTACATCTTGAGCAACATAGGTGGGCGCTGCGGATGGGGTAAGCCGTTTCGAATACCCGAAGCTGTTAAGAGTGGACAAACAAACGAATGTACAGACAGTCAGACCAAATTTTTTGCGTCGAAGGTCCCCAAGAAAGACTATCGTCTTTAAAAATCTGAAGTCCCAGGTGACGTTCGCGAAGATTGCTTGGCCTTCACCCTTGAGTTCATCTAAAAGTTCGGCCGCGCGGCTTCAACGTTGGTCGCCTTATTCCCGAGGGTTTAGCTGGCGATTCTCCTCCGCCACCATTCCGGCACGTACTCGTGCACGTGTATTCACCAACAACGTCTCTCGGTCCACTGCCTGCGCTGTCGCTTACTTCCATGTCGTCTCCCAATGTCTCAACGTACTAGGAGGTTTCACAGTACTAACTGTAGGCACTTGCCTTCCGTTTCTGATGGAGGCGAAATGTTGTAGGCCCGTGTGCTCAGATTTGGACGCACGTTAAAGAACCCCAGGTGGTCGAAATTTCCGGAGTCCTCCACCACGGCGTCTCGCATAATCATATGGTGGTTTTGGGACGTTAAACCCCACATATCAACCAGGCACTTGCCTTCCACCTTGTCCAGTGCTTCCGGCTTCTGTGGCTCGAACGCCTTGTTCACGAGCTTTTCAGTCACTATTCCAGTGGGCTTGCTTAGTTCCACCAATTCTGGATTTTTTGTGGTAACAACGTTATTAATAACTCCGGAACATTCATGGCCTGTGCCTAGGCAATGCCACCTAGATATCAGGCCTGCTCACTGCCACCGTGACGTCACTCGTTTTGCCCAAGCGAGTGCACGTACGGGAGTATGAATCCGTTGCCACAATTGTCTCCCGCTAAAGGATAAAGCGTTCGCAACAGGTTTCACATGCTTAAAAGCTTTATTCTGTCTTTTGGGTCAAAAAGGGCACTGATTTAAGTAATGTATTGTGCTTTAAAGCATTTGTAGACTGCTATGCGAGCCATTTCTTCCACGAAAAAGCCAAAAACTGACGCTATCAAACATGTGGTCGATCTATAAGAACAAAATCTGATGGACCAAGAAATAGATTTGATTGATTTGTGGGGTTTAACTTCCCTAAACCACCATATGATTATTAGAGACGCCGTAGTGCAGGGCTCCGGTGATTTCGACCACCTGGGGTTCTTTAGCGTGCACCCAAATCTGAGCACACGGGCCTACATTTCCGCCTCCATCGGAAATGCAGCCGCCACAGCCAGGACTTGATCCCGTGACCTGCGGGTCAGCAGCCGAGTACCTTAACCACTAGACCGCCGTGCCGGGGCGAACAAATCGACAAAATAAATACGGTAAATTTTATTCATTCTTTATATGCACACACACGCACACACACACTATCTGTAGCATGCAGAGAAACTGTTCCTAACTAACTTGCAAACTTTCTGCAGGTTTATTTCTACACTTTACATCTGTCTTCATAGACATGTAGGTAATGAGGAGAGAGTGTGCTGTGCTGCTGCCACAAGTATGGTATTGAGCACAATATTAGGGTGATGACCATTGCAAGAGAAAACAAAATCTTTCGTTTGACAAAAATCTTTTGTGACCGACACAAGAAGCGGCGTTTCCTTTTTTGCTCTGGCCCCTCTTGCAGCGGTGCGTAGTCGGTCATATAACTTAGGGCCTGGCATTAGGGCCTGGGAAAGCTTATTACTGGGTCTATCTATATTAAACTATGTAGCCCCCGTGGGTGCTACTATCGCACTATATACCGGTTCTTGGATAGCTATATTTGTGGCAGCGGTTTCTAATTGTTCTAGCTTGAAGTAGAGAATACACACATGAAAACCAATTAGGAAAGCGCATAACCGTGTCTACACAAATCTAAGTTTCAAGGAAACATATTAGACTAAGGTGCTGACCGCAATAATACTGCATAACATGACATAAACACCGGCTAGAAAATACTATGCACAAAACCGATGCACTAAGTAATGCAACAGCTTTTTTTTCGTTTTTATCACCCAAGTGAACAGAGGTGATGCAAGTCCGTGGCGCTAATGGCCAATAGCCAAGTGTTTACTGACCCTGAAGCAAAAGCACCTCTTCTGAAACAGTTCTGCAATGCGCGTTTATTAATTTATTGCCAGGGCCTACGCCAACAAGTCAGAAGCACACTTGGCATATTTATTTCGGAGCAAGAACGGAGCATGGTGGCAATGGGCTTATTGAAACTACTTAAAATTAGTAGCACGAACACACGTACATACCTTCGAGTCACGAAGATAACGTATGTCGACGTCAGCTTGACGAACGACCAGCTCCCAATTTCTTCGTTGTGTTCAGTGGTAACCAGCTCGCTGACGACGCTGCCCGATGTGCCCACGATAGAGCGCCCACACTGTTAATACCCTTGTCAAGAGTAGACGCAGCTAGAGAACTTCGTATCATCGCGCATAATGCCACGCTTGCGCACTGGATTTCTCCACCTAACTCCAATGATCGCCCTAAGAATCCTAAGTCATTACTCCAGAAACAACTGCCATAAAAAATTTCTCGACGTGACGCTACAATGCTGTGCCGGCTGTGGACTGGGGTAGCGTTTACTAAGTCATTCTGCCATCGCATTGGCATGGCGGATTCATCCATGTGTGAAAGCTGCAACTGTGTAGAGGCTATTGGACATCTCTTGTGCCACTGTGCCCAAATTGATGAAGATCGCCGGACTCTCCAGTGTGCCTTGAATAGACTCGATGACCGGCCATTTAATGAAGCAAAAATCTTAGGAGCCTGGTCGCGCAGCACATCAGCGCAGAAAGCCACACGAGCCCTCCTGAGATACTTGACAGCAACTTCATTGAGGGACCGCCTGTGAAACTCGGAATTGTGTGTGTGATGTGACATGTGTCTATCCTTCTCTCTCTTTTACTCCCCTCTACCCCTACCCATGTGTAGGGTAGCAAACTGGACGCATAGTCGAGTTAACCTCCCTACCTTTTCTACATTCCTTCTCTCTCTTAGGAAACGAGAACACTCGCAGCATCGGTTCTTTTGCCGCGACAATTCGCCACGCAGCATCGCCCAAGCGTTCGCATTTCCAGACGTACAGATTGCGAATATCCAGTTCACGGACACGGAAAAAGATAGTCTTCTGAAGTCGCCAACAAGAACACTAGCACGCCACGAAAGCTTTCGTCGAGCTCGGAAACCCATGTCTGTCGAGCGACGAGAGCAAGCGTAGGCACGTCTGTGCAGCACTGCAGCGAAACACGCTAATTAAAATGGAGTGACGTCAGAACCTGAAATAATCTAGGTGGCATTGGCCTAGCCCGCTCCCGAGTAGGACCGAAGACCCTGTCTCCTCGCAGCCTCGTGGGCTTCCTGAATGGCCCAGAATCGAATTCTTGCATCGCATTTCTCTTTTTTTTTTTCAAGTCGTGCTTGCTGCTTCTTCAGCTTCATGTTCATTCATGAACAGTTCAGTTTGGTCGGTGCCGCTTGCGGGTCCGGTAGCGCTAGCATAGTAGTTCTCCTGCGGAAGTTTTCGTCATGGCCAAATCTTCCACAGTTATCACAGCGCGGCACGGCAATCACGCCGTATATTCCCCTTTGCTCAACAACGCAAGCACACTGACGCTCTGCCCGCAACAATCACCACAGGTTGCTTGCTGTCTGCTTACGTTCACTTGATGAGCCAGATTACCAAATTCCATGTCCACCCTCAATCGATGTGTCACGGTACGGGTAGTAGAGCATTTCTAGATTATGTCGTTTACACGCCACCACTGCTTGCTGACGCTAATCACCTGACCATGCCACTCGAACGCGTTTCACCAAGTACGTTGCGCAGCAGCCAATGCACCTTCATACGCACATCTTCGTTTGCCGGATCGGTGACAAGACATTGGCAATATTTCACCTTGATATCACCAAGTAAAAGAATCGTCTTCACAGCACCCAGGTGCTTTAGGATTACCGCCCACACATGGCTCATCCTTAAGGGAGGACAGGCTCAAGTTTGCGCAGCGCCGTTCACCGCCCTAGTGGAAAGAGGGCAAAGCTCCGGTGGCTCGGACGGGCTGCGCTTGCTGGGTTTTCCAATTGCGCGCGCACAAAACGTGTTCTTTGTAGTGCTTATCTCGCATTTTCCACGCTATGGACAGCGCTGTTTCGTCAATCTGGAAAGCAGGCACGCACTACTGCTGCATTGTGAGCTGCTATAAAAGTTTAAACATGACGAAGACCTGGAAACTGCCCGTCAAGTTCTTTACCATTTCCCATGAGAGCAATGCGAGAAGCAAAGGCGTCAAGTGTGGATTATGACAGTTCACCAACACTCCGCGGTCTCGTTACTTTGGAAAATTTTTGTCGTGCGCAGTACTAAAAACGATTGTTTACCGGAAAGAAAATCGGTGACCGGACGCATAATAAAACAACGTGTGTTTGTACACTGGAACTACAGCTAATGGATAATCACTGTACATTTCGCGATTGGGCTCGGGCTTTCCGAGACAACCTTTGATAGTGCGAAAGCGGTGGAGCTTGCTACCTTAATACACTTAAAATACCGTACTGGGAGCCCAGGAAGTGTTTCATTCAGCAGATAGCTGTAGACTTCTCGTCACCGCTCAGTGTACACAATGGTATAATAAGCACAAAAAGTCTGCGAACACTCCTTACGTTATGTTTTTTTTTACATTATGCTCCGATAAATGAACTCTGCGTACATGAATGCAGACATGTGAATTGTAGCCTGATATATAACTTGGCGATCTGCTCACCGATAACGCGAATAATAGTAGGCACTGCGTGCTCAAAAAAGAAACCGGGCTGCAGGAATACTGATGGACGAAAGTCCAGTGAGCACTTTATGCCGAACCATTACCCTTGTTTGTTATTCAGAATACGTGGGTCACCAAGCATACTTTTGTTGCTACTGTGTTATTTCACAACACATCGTTTCCGCACGTACCGACGAAAGCACTCAGTGTTAAATATAATCCGCATCGTTACGCTGCAGCCCCTTAGATACTTCACTCGAGACGTTCACGAGCGAGTGAACGTCTCGCACACAGCACAGAACAATTTCGCACACAGCACAGAACGCAAGCAAGTTCGCAACAGTGAGAGGGTCATCACAGAAAAATTTTACTAGCGTTCGAAAACTGACCTAAATTCTTCACTCATTGCACCTACATAATTTTGCTGGGTGAAAAAAGTCATTTGTAAAACATATTGATACATTCGCCTTTGAATCAAACTTGGGTTATCACTAAAATTGTACCCTCCACACATGCGTATAGCAGCGCTTGAATCGCAGTTCTCATAACTCCCCATGCTGATGTCGCTGGCAATGGCTAGTGAATCAATTTCCGCACAAGCTTTCACGACGCATTTGAATAGACCTTGAAGCAAGCACAGGCTTGCCAGAGTTTCACGGAAATCTTCGACTCAAGATGGTAGGGCTCGCTAATGCAACTTCATAGTCCTTGTCATCTTCTAAAAGCCTGTTCCGCGGCTCAAACCAGCCGCTGTCGGCGCTCCGTTTGAGCTTGCCATAACACATCTACTCGCTTCAGCGGCTAGAAGAGGAATCTCTTGAGATAGCCAGAAATCTAGCAATTGGCAGCGCGAATTCAAAGCACAGCTGAAAGGACACGAGTAATGCAATCAGTTTTGCGGAGACCCCCACAGTTGCGGGAGGGTCACTAAACGGAAATTAGACAACTGTACGCTTGTGGTACGAAGCCAAAAATATCACGCCATATCCTCGGAATGAATGACGATAAGTGGACGAGGCTCTATAGGGAAGATCATCGGTAAACCAATACTATCCCGTGAATAGTTAGCCTATTACATCATTAGAAAGACGTAAGTCTGTGCGTAGTATTATACAAATCCACTTTTATTTTTTTCTTGTTCGTTTGCCGTTTCAACCGTTTATTCTTTCATTTCTTCGTTGTCATGGCGGCTGGATGGTGACGTCTCTTCATTATTATGGCTTTATCGTCCGTGAAATGGAGCAAAAGCGGTTCTTGTACTGGCTGCAGCGGGAAATTTGCACAAACTAACTATATGCACGTCCCTCGCATCGTAGTAGGTTGCATATGGATACACCTGAGTGCGTATTTGGGAAGCCTGATCTGCACGATGCAGTCATTGGCAATGAGGTCCATGCGTCCACCCATGCGTCTGTCTGTCTGTCTGTCTGTCTGTCTGTCTGTCTTAATAACATACTTTGGTCACATACCAAATATCACAAACACAGACCAAAGGAACACACAACGACAAGCACACGTGGCACTTCGAACTGTCTGTCTACCTGCTGTGTATGGCTCTCTGTCTGTCCATCTGTCTGTCCGTCTGTCCGCCACTAATACTAAAGTCACCTGCTGAGTGAGTCCTACAACTGGGTGGTTACAAACCAGTCACAAAGAGACAAGCATAGACAGACGCACGGCTTTAGAAGCTTCGCCTTTTAAAAAAGCTGTATGGATTGCTCAGAAATAAAGCTTTTTAGTTGCCGAAAAGTTCATCCTGGTCCGCGAATCGAACCCGACACCAACGCCTTTCTGGGGTCCATGGTCGCTTCACCAAGTTAGCTAACCAGGAAGCCAATTCTAAGTCAGCTTACCAGGAAGCCAATGGATGAATTGGCCCTCGCTAACCAGAAAGCGAGGGCGAATTCATCCACAACTTGAAGCACGTAGACACGAGTAATGTAAAATAGTTCTGCGGCTCCCCGCGAAGTGGCGGAAGGGCTAAGAAAGGGAGTATAGACGACCACCCATTCATTTCACGGAGACACAAGGCAACCCCTACATTACTTGTCTATGTCCCCTCTTGATCCCTCAGCCACCTTTCGGATTTCCGCAGAACTCATTTGCAGTATAGTTTGATATTGCACAAAAACGTTGTACAGAATAATATGTTTTTATTATATAGGATATGGTTAATAAGCATACTAGAAAACATTTTGTGTAGTGTTTTCTCCAAATATTACAAAGTTGCTTTCTTCATTTTTTGTATATTATGATATAATTTCTGCTGGCTTAGCCTTTATATTCCTTTAAGGGTCACCGCACGGCGTAGTCTTAATTTGGGTTTCTCAAAAAAAAAAGGGGGGGGGGGTCTAAGCGGTAAACTTATCCACACACAGTGCATATACAAATCAGCTCACTCGCTTGTCCATTACCACTTAAAATGATCTCCGTTAATTTAATCGACTGCGCAATTAGGTTCGTTTCAGTTTGAGAGCGCTAATTATACAGAGCATTGGACAATAAAATTGGAATATATAGAGTAGAAGGTTGAGAAGAAGGAGCAGGGTAAGAAGGGGGTCAATTAGGCCCACCATGTGATTCCATTGGTTGAATTTCTGGCACCAGTCTGGAGACCACCAGCTGTATCGCATTTATTTTCTTGCTATTTGAAGAAATATCGACAGCAGGATAAAAATGTCGAAAAACGGAGCCTCACTCATGGTTCACTGGCGCGAAATCATGGCATACATCTGCATCTTTGGATGTGCCTTACGTATGCTTATTAGTAATGCATAGCCTACCTTCTATTATTTTCGGCACTTTGGAGCTGTCTTGTTGCTGCAGTATCGCATATGTGGATTTTATTAAAACCAAGTCCTTGTATTGAAACTTATACCTAAGGATCTATTTGTATCATCTAAGGC
The DNA here is from genome assembly GCF_043290135.1 of Rhipicephalus microplus. Classification (NCBI taxonomy): domain Eukaryota; kingdom Metazoa; phylum Arthropoda; class Arachnida; order Ixodida; family Ixodidae; genus Rhipicephalus; species Rhipicephalus microplus. The sequence continues at coordinate 4,533,110 of NW_027464597.1, read as the reverse complement.
TTCACAATACGTGCATTAGGTGGAACATCTTAGTTCAAGTTATGAAAAAAAATCGAGGATATATCATCAGTGGCAACATAAAAACTCTATAAACTGCTCCCACACACTTGTGCTACAGTGTTCCAGCGTGCGTTCATTTTGAAGCGAAAGCTGTTATGAGATCACAACGTGGGTCAAGCACGGCGTCATAGTTGTTCACCACTGCCACCACCGCTACTGTCGCCGGTGTCCGTCATGCCTATCGCACGAAACAAGAAAAAAAACTCAGTAAGTCAAAATTGTCAGATCCCACGTACAGTGGGAATCGATGATATGCTAAGCAAGAATGAAGAAGGTTCTTATGTCACTTTAAAATGTCGTGACTATCATGTTTGGACGTGTCGCTTACTTTCTTCGTTTATTTACGTCACGTAATACCAAATTTGATAAATATTGAGCTACCAAAACGGCCGCGAGCACGCTATGAGTGTAGCACATAATCAAGTTTTTGCATGACACGCATATCAAGATTATTATGTTTCGACCTGTCATTTACGTTCGTTGTCCATTACCTTAACGTAACACCAAATTTGGTATATGTACAACTAGTGAAATGGCTGAGAGTGAGAGCGTAGCATGTAGTCATGCTTTACATGCCAGACATATTATGATTATCATGTTTGGACGTGTCATTTACCTTCGTCGTCTAGTCACATCACGTGATACCACATTTGGTATATGTGGAGCTAGCGAAACAGCCACGAGCGCGTCATGAGCGTGGTATGTTGTCATGCTTTACATGACACGCATCTCATGAGTATCTTGTTTTCACCAGTCATATACCTTCGTCGTCTATTTACGTCCTGCAATACCGAATTTGGTACATGTGAAGCTAGCGAAACGGCGGCGAGCGCATCATGAAGAGCGCAATATACTCCGACGTAACGTTGACGCTTGCGCACGCTGGGCGCCACATCACTACGCTAGCAAAACGCGAGCACTTAGTAGTCTGACGCCAGGCGCGACCAGCGTCCGTCAGCGCGGCCCGGCAGTAACCGGCGCGAAATGCGACATGCTGCATTTCGTGCCGGCAGGGTTACCCACACACCACTGCGTCTGCCGCTCATCAGGCGCCAATACACTTCGACTTGACCCAGTACGCGCGAAGGCCGGCGTTCATTTCGTCGTGTCACGCCAGCGATGCCACGCCAGGTGCCGATCTGCCTGCCATTTACTCGCAGGCGCGTGCCGCGCTGCGTTGCTTTGGCGCATTCGCGTTTGAACGCGGCTGGCCTCCCGCCGTCACCAAGAGAAGCAGACGCGTTGCTGTCTGGGTAACGTGGTCGGCACGGAATGCTGCATGTCGCATTTTGCGCTGGTTGCCGCCGGGCAGCGCTACGGGCGCTTGGTCGCGCCTGGTGTCAGGCTATATGGTGCTCGCGTTTTGCTAGCGTAGCGTCGCTTCGCCCAACGTACGCGCGATTCAACGTTAGGTAGAAGTATATTGAGCCCTTCGTGACGGAGGGACGCCGGGTGCGTTCAAATGCGCATGCGTCAAAGTAACGCAGCGCGGCGCGCGCCTGCATATATATGGCAGGCATATCAACACCAGGCGTGGCATCACCGGCGTGACGCGACAAAACGAACGCCGGCGCGCACGCACGCCCGGTCACGATGAAGTGTATTGGCGCCTTGATTGTGGCATGTAGTCATGTTCTTACAGGACACTTATCTCATTTATCATGTTTGCAGCAGTCACATACCATCGTCATCCATTCACGTGACGTAATGCGGAATTTGGTACACGTGAAGCTGGCGGAACGGCCGCGAGTGCATCATAAGATGCGTGTCATATAATAGCATGTAGTCACGCTGTTATGTGACACGCATCTCATGATTATCATGTTTGCACCGGTCACATAACTTCGTCATCCATTCACGTCCCCTAACCAAACTTGGTATATGTGAAACTACCCAAACGGCCGCGAGCACATCATGAGCATGTAGGCCTGTTGTTACATGAAACGTAACATGATTTTCATGTTAGGGTCAGTCGCTTGTGTTCTCCGTGCAGTCTTGTCTTACCATACCACTTTTGCAACATGTCTTGTGAACGAAATTACCTTAAGAGCAGCAAGACCACGATATGTAAATCACACATTCATGACATACATGTCACGATTTACATGTTTTGACTAGTCACTTATGCTTGTCTTACAGTGATGTTTGGCCATACCGATTTTGGTAACGATACCATGATAGGAACAGCCAGAAGAGCTAGAAGACGTAGGCGGATAGATAGATAGATAGATAGATAGATAGATAGATAGATAGATAGATAGATAGATAGATAGATAGATAGATAGATAGATAGATAGATGGATGGATGGATGGATGGATGGATGGATGGATGGATGGATGGATGGATGGACGGATGGACGGACGGACGGACGGACGGACGGACGGACGGACGGACGGACGGATGGATGGACGGATGAACGGATGGATGGATGGATGGATGGATGGATGGATGGATGGATGGATGGATGGATGGATGGATACGCTCAAAGTTGCCGAAGTTTGCTGAGAAACGCTTCGCAGTAAAAAAAATCAAGGTTGAATCCTTGAACTGGGCTGGTTTGCAGGGTATCTGAATCCAGATACCCTGCAAACCAGCCCAGTTCTTTTAAAAACTGAGCAACAACGCTGCATGAAAATAATGCAATCAATTGTTGTCACATATCTGTGTACGATTTATCGATCGTTTCAAAATTATGCTCGCATGCACACATGCGCAAGACACAATTTCATATACAGCCCAAAGAGGCTTCAAAAGTCCGGTAAACAAACACACATGTACAAAAGTACGAGTAACTACGGAACAGGGTCTGAAGTCTCTTCAACGCTCTGCACATTGCATGATTATTTTCGGAACTAGAGTTTGTCGAGTGAGGTGGCTCAGCATGTCTCTCAGTCATGCGGCTCCCCTATAATGAATAAATGCTTATTAACATAATTAAATTGTATGGCGCATTGTTGTTAATGGTCATTTTTAATGATAGAAGCTTAACACTATGAGCAGTATTGGAAAATTCTTTTTTGGTGGTTCTGTGAAGAACGTCCCAAAAATGACACGCATCATGAGAATGAATAAAACAATGCGGTATGGTTTCGTGCTCATTGCACTGTCTGCAATGTAGAGACCAGGACACGTATGTACCTCTTTTCCATGATGCCACCTCATTACAGGTAGAGTAGAGATGTGTAGCTTAAAGAAAAACGTTTTCGATGATGGCGGTATACGCATTTCATGCACACGGTAGAACACATCATCACTAGCCCGCTGCAAGGAACTCGTTTGCAAATTTGCCTTAGGCAAGCTTGATGCCGGCCAAGGAGACGTGTTAATATGATAAAGCGTTTTAAAACAGCATAGGAACAACCACGCGTCACACAATCCCAATTACGTAATACCGGTGTCACACGGGCACTTTTAATCGCGATCAGGGAGATCCGGATCAGTTTTCTTTATTGCGATCAACTATATAACCACTGCTACATGGCCCAAGCCAATCCGGTACAAGCTTCGGTCAGGTGAAATGCTCCATGTGGCATTTCGAGCCGTAAAACGTGCCACTGACAAAACTCGGCGTACGGTGTATCTATAGAGCCTTTTATCAGCAATGTTATTCGTGCAAGAACCGCTCAAACATCAAAAATTTTACATGCCACTAAAATAGTTTTTTTTTCAGTAATCTATCGTTCGGTAAAATTTTCCTAGCACTTACCAGTATTGCTGTGTGAGATTCTCAACTTTCGCTGTTATTTCTTACGGCCCCCGCTCGTAGCCGAGTAGTGGCAGCGAAGCGTCAATCTCGTTGTACGCGCCGGTGTTTCACATCTGGCACCTGAAGTCTGTTCCAGTCGCTCCTGCCAGCAGTCAATAATGACCACTAAAAGAGCAAGGGATTGTGGAATGCAGCGTCTGCTACCAGATTCCGTTTGGAGAAGACTAGACGACGGTGAACCACTTCGCCAAAATCCTCAGATTATTAGTGTATCACGCGTGGTCGCCCGTTTATCTTCGTCCTGACAAACCAAGGCTGGTTGTTCAGCCGTTGGCTGATTTAACTCAAGCCTGAAAGGCAAAGCAGCAGTAGAAATATCAGCCGTCATGCAAACACTGCGGAATCAGGGCGTAGATGAAGTATATATAAACATTCTGGAAGAAATCTACAGGGGATCAACTGCTACCATAGTGCTTCATAAAGAAAGCAACAGAATACCAATCAAGAAGGGTGTAAGGCAGGGGGACACAATTTCCCCAATGCTATTTACCGCGTGCTTACACGAAGTTTTCAGAAGCCTAGAATGGAAGCAGTTAGGGATAAGAGTCAATGGAGAATACCTTAGTAACCTGCGCTTCACCGATGACATTGCATTGCTGAGTAACTCGGGGGACGAATTGCAACTCATGATTACGGAGTTAGACAAGGAGAGCAGAGAGGTGGGTCTTAAAATTAATCTGCAGAAAACGAAAGTAATGTACAACAACCTCGGCAAGGAGCAGCGCTTTGAGATAGGTAATAGTGCACTTGAAGTTGTAAAAGACTATGTCTACTTAGGGCAGGTAATAACCGCACAGCCGAACCACGAGATTGAAGTAACTAGAAGAATAAGAATGGGGTGGAGCACATTCGGCAAGCACTCTCAAATTATGACAGGTAGATTGCCACTATCCCTCAAGAGGAAGGTATATAACAGCTGTATCTTGCCGGTACTTGGCTACGGAGCAGAAACCTGGAGACTTACAAAGAGGGTTCAGCTTAAATTGAAGACGACGCAGCGAGCAATGGAAAGAAAAATGGTAGGTGTAACCTTAAGAGACAAGAAGAGAGCAGAGTGGATTAGGGAACAAACGGGGGTTAAGGATATCATAGCTGAAATCAAGATGAAGAAATGGACATGGGCAGGGCATGTAGCGCGTAGACAGGATAACCGCTGGTCATTAAGGGTAACTGACTGGATTCCCAGAGAAGGGAAGCGGGTTAGGGGGAGACAGAAGGTTAGGTGGGCAGATGAGATTAAGAAGTTTGCGGGTATAAATTGGCAGCAGCAAGCACAGGACCGGGTTAACTGGCGGAACATGGGAGAGGCCTTTGTCCTGCAGTGGACGTAGTCAGGCTGATGATGATGATGATGATGATGATGATGAAAGGCAAACGCATGAATTGATTGCCATGAAACGAAGAAAGAAAAATGAGGTGGGCAGCAGCTGTGAAGAGAGCCACGGTGACAGGTAGACTTTGAGTACGAAACGTTGAATACAGAGTGTGCGAAAACAATTTTGTCACAGATACGTGAGTATTCCATGCTAAAAAAAAACTTATGCATGAATTTTCTATAACTGTTATGTGGAGAAATGAATTGTCGCGCAGGCGTGCCTAGCAAAGATATGAGAACGCGCGGGTGAAATCTATTTGCCATACGAGATTAGTGCCGACCATTGCACCTATATATATATAACAAAAAAGGCAAAAACTTCACTCGAGAGTACGTTTACACGAAGCGCTGGACGAGGGCATTTAAGTTTTTTTTTTTGGTCGAACTGTGCGCCAGGACAGCACTCAAAAGTCAATAGGTGACCAGTAAAAGAGCGAAAGATTGTGCGATGCAACGTCTGCTACCGGCTTCCGGTTCGAGAAGACTAGACGACGGTGAACCACTTCGCCGCAATCCTAAGATTATTAGTGATTCGCGCGCGCGCGCGCGGTCGCCCGTTTCTCTTTGTCCTCAAGTCGTCATGACTTGAGGCGCCAGATATGCAACACTGGCGCGTGCAACGGGATTGGCGCTTCGCTGCGATTACACGGCTACGAGTGGGGGCCGTAAAAAATAACAGCGAAGGTTAACCCCTGCATTCACAAACACTCCTCGACTCGACTTTCACCCTTCACTTGACAGAGTTGAGCAGTGCGCCACTACTCGACTGAAAATGACGCTGCGCTGCTCAAGAATCACAGCAGATTATTCTTGATAAGCAGTGACTTCCCGTTCTTAATGATGGCGATACCGTCGGCTTTCTCACGTGAAGGTGAAGCATTGAGTGAAGGGACATTCTAGAATACGGTGGTAAGAATCTCACACAGCAATACAGGTAAGTGCTAGGAAAATTTTATAGAATGATGGATTATTGAAATTACAGTCATCCCCATCTCCTCAGATTTTTAAAATGGTGATTTTTTATCTGCAGTAACGTATCATACAATGAAAACTGTTTCCTGTATCGACCGATCTGCTAGCCATACTGATACCCCTGAGAGAGAAGTGCGTTAAACAAGCGCAGGGTTTAGATTATTCGGCGCCGTCTCTGTCTGACTGTATTGTTTATGTGCCGCCGTGCCGCGCAGCTTGATCAAGATCAGCGTTTAAATAAGTATCTGGCTTCGACTAAGAAATACATATTATAGCGCGCAGAAGGCGAGAAAAAAAAAGACATTTCAATGCACTCAATAAGTGCTGCACTTCATGCCAATCGACCGACGATGTCGGCCGAAGCAGCGATCCCGAAATGAAGTCTTAGCACACTGCTACAGTGATCCCCATCTCCTGAGGTATTTAAAATTGCGACTTTTTATCTGCAGTAACGTATACAATGAAAACTGTTTTCTGTATCGAACGATCTGCTAGCCAAACTTATACCCCCGAGCAGCATTAAAGCATTGCAGATCATTTTGGTGTGATAAAGAATTTTCTTTACCGTTACAATGGTCGCAAACTCTAGCACACCGTCATCGTTGGTGTAACCAATTCTTTTGAGAACGTCATGTTGCACTGCAATCTGCACCACGCGATAAGGTCCCATGTTCACCTGCTTTGTGCCGGGAAGGCCTTTTCTGACGAGCACCAGATCGTTCAATTGTATCTGAGGTATCCGCGTCTTGTGGCGGCGGTCAAAATTCCTCTTCATATTTTCCCGGTATCGCTGGTAGGCTTCCGAAGTTTTTCGTTTTTCGCACAATCGTAGGTGGTCAGCAATTCAAAGTTCTTGATCAGCAGGAAGTACTGGTATCTTTCCGAAAGCTGCAAAATGTGGGCTACAGCCGATGCTCGCAGTGTGCGACCGATTGTGGTGAGCGACATCTGCCTCCAAGCAGCACTTCCATCCACCCTGAAAACCTGGATACATTGAAGTGAACTGATTCAAATCCCGAATTATTCTTTCAGCCATGCCATATACTGCAGGATGGTATGGAGCGCAGCATCGCAATACAACTCCTCGTTCCTTCGCCCAATCTTGCAAACGCTGACTGAGAATCACTGGCGCATTGTCTGATATTACTATTTTCGTATTCTTGAACATCTCTTGACTGAAAAGACCCATCACACTATTTGCGTCTTCCCTTCCCGGCCGTGCAGCCAGTATTCTTGTGCACTGGTCTATTGCCACTAGGAAAGACTGCATTGTTCCAACTCCTGCAGCCTTCATCTTGAGCTCTGCGAAATCCGGATGAATGACTTCAAATGGTACGTCGGAATGTTGAGGCAAAACCATCTCGTCTGTTCTCTGAAGTTACTTGGCTTTGTGAACTTGACATTGATGACAAGACTGAGCATACCGTTGAACGTCCTCTTTCATGTGTTTCCACTGGAAACGGTGACGAATCTTGTGATATGTCCTTCAAAATCCGTCATGTTCACCTGAGTGCGGGGAGTCGTGATAGAGTTCCGAAATTCGAGGCACCATTTTTTTAGGGACTGTGAACTTTCCATTCCAGCTCCGTTCCACAACAATGTCGCGTTGACATTTTCCTGATCAAGAATTACCGCAAATCTTGAAAGCGCATCTACGTCCTTGAAGTGTTCTCCAGGCCTGTGGTGGACCACGAAAGTAAAGTGCTGGAGTTCACCTACCCACCAAGCAATTTTTCTTCGAGGTTCGGCGAGGTTAAGGATATACGTTAAGGCTTGGTGATCCGTAAAGAGCGTGAAGCTCCTGCCATCCAGGTAAGGTCTAAAATAGCGTACGGCCATTAGGACTGCCAAGGCTGCCTTCTCTGTAGTCGTGTAGTTCAGTTGCGTTTCCGAAAAGGTGTACGAATAGTACCCGACGACCCTCTGTTGGCGGCTCTGTGGAGAGTTGGTATCTCGCTGGTAAAGCACTGTGTCTGCGCTATAATAAGAAGCATCGGTGTTCAGTTCAAAGGGCAACTTGAAATCTGGAAGAGTCAGCACCGGATCCGATGAAATAATGGTCGCAAGGCTGTGATATACAGATTCACACTCTACTGCCCACTGAAATGGCACGTTCTTGTTAGTCATTTCTGTGAGGCATTTGGTTTTCATCGCATAATCCCTAATGAATGGCAGGAAACGCCCTGAAAGACTCATAAATACCCGCAAAGAGTGCAAGTCATATGGCTTCTGCATTTTTGCGATTCGTTCGGCAGATTTTTGTTTTGTTGTCTTGGTTAGGCCGTCAAATACTCTTCCAAGAAACACCACTTCACTTTGGAAAAACTCACTCTTCTTGTCAATAATTTTAAGCTCGGCGTCACAAAGTGCTTGAAGTACACTAGCCAGATGGTTTGAGTGCTCTTCCTCGTTGCGGGAGTATACTATTATATCGTCTATGTAGACGTTACAAAACTTCCCGATAAATGGTCGCAATACGTCGTTCATCAATATCTGGAACCAAGAGAGTGACTTCTTCTATCTAAATGGAAGTCGGTTATACTCATAGATGTCAAAGGGCGTGATGAAGGCAGAATATTTCTTGCACGTTTCAGAAATCGAAACTTACCAAAATCCTTTACATAGGCCAATGCGTGAGAAAACTCTGCAGCCACCCGTGTCATCTATAATAGAGTCTATACGTGGCATAGGAAACAGGAAAAGCTCAGTCTGCTTATTAATTTGTCTGTAGTCCGTGCAGAGTCGAAGACTTCCTTCTTCCTTTGGTGCAATGGTGATGGGTGAAGCGAACGTAGACGTGGATGGACGGATGATCTGTGCATCTAACATGTTTTGAATCTCGTTCTCACGCCACACTACCTTCTCTCGCGACATAATATAGGGCTTTTTTTCTCACCACCGTCGTATCCCTGAGCTGGAATGGTACCTCAAACTTTGTAGTTGCCGTAGGATATCCTTTCAAGCACAGCAATTCCGGGTAAAGCGTCCTAACATCTTCACCTGACGATGGTTTCCGCGGAGTCCTTGAAGGCGAAACTGCAGCGTTGATAGCGTACCGCTTTTCTTCTGTGGTAATTTCTCCTGTCCAGTAGATATTAAGGCGAAGTGCACTGACGACTGGGCGTGAAAGCAGTAATTCATATGGCACTCCGTCGTGTACCAATGCTTGCGCAGTGACAGTGTTGCCGAGACACGATATGAGTATACAAGTTCATTTATCGTGAACATTTTGTCTTCCATCGTATCCGTGTACTTCTACTGGTATTCCCTGTTTCACTTTCGCCCTCTCAACAAAATTTGCGTTAATAACAATGGCGCTTGCTCCACTGTCAACTAACGCACTCCATTCCTTTCTAGCCACAAAAACAGATATGTGCAATAGACTTGTATAAGAGAAATAAACATATTCTCTTGATGTCGTTGGGTGGAAGCCGACACCCTCTCTATTTAGTTTTTTGTTACGTCATCTAGCTCTTAGCCATGGTCTGAGCCTACCTGGTCGGTCAAAAAGGATACGGGTGTTACAGTAGGTCTCCAGCTTGCAAGCGGGCGTCGTTCCACAGCTCATGTGGCCCCGGTATTCCTTGCTGCAGGTGTCATGGGTTGACGCTGGGTTCCTAGGTCCTGGAGGTAGATGTTTCGCATTCTCTGCAGTTCTTTGACCGTCTTGTGTCCTTGCATTTGTATTTGCTTCTGGAGGTCCGAACTTAAACCATGGATGATAATAAGCGGAACCACAGACGTCTCAGGCAAAGATGACTCCGCCAGCTGTAGCAAGCGCCTTTCCTCATAAAAATAGCTAAGTGCTCATCCAGACCTGTATTTGAACGTGATTGCTTTGACCCATAGCAACACCTTGTTCTCGCTGAAGGAGCTCAGAAAGCTTGCTTTCCACTCTATCCATGGTTTGTTGCTGTAAGCGTTGATACGCCATTCGTACGAACTCTCTGGCTATGCCCGATAGGAATAATCGCATGTTTTTCACTTTATCTTCGTCGCTGTGCCAGTAGTTTTAATTGCATGCATACTCGTAAAGCGTGAGCCGGGACTCGGGACTACTAGACTCTCCGTAAAACACTTCTGGCTTCACATGTTCGCCACTCGGTCTGCTTAATCTTTCCGTCGCGTTTACAAGCAAGCGCATTAAATCATTTTGTGCCTATTCTGCTCTTGGTGCAGTTCAAGAGATTTGTTGATCAGCTCGACGGAACTGTCAGGCGAAGCAGCGATAGCAGGCTTTGCATCGTTTCTTACTGGAGTCAGCACAAAATTCTCATAGTCCTGAAGTTTCATGTTGATTCTCACTGTTCTTTTAGGAAGTAAGAGGTCTGGAATGAGTTTCATTTTAGTGCTTATATAAGAAACATATGCGTCAGTGCTCTATTCTTCAGGAAGAGCTAGTTCCTTTTCATCTTGAGGCGTTGCGGTCAGGATCCGGATGCCACCGCTTTGATTTGCTCCAATAGTGAAGTCCACCCACGTTTTGAATGTCCGCACAGAAGGTATACGCTGCTGCGCCGATTTGTAATAGTACAGAGTACTAGGCTGGGGTGTCAGTCATCTTTATTTATAACACCTTTTCCCTCTTCGTCTCCCTTCAACCCTGCCTAACGTCCACGTACTATGGTTAGCAAAAACAAAAAAACGACTTCTAAAGCAGTGACGTCGCACGGGGATGTTTTTTTTTGAGTGGTACCGAATCGCGCACGTGCCGCTGCTAACCCACGTAGTGCGTCGAACCGGAAGCCGTCGTGTCCCACAGTTCCCTGCGATTGCCCATATTCCTTATCATCATCAGCCTGACTACGTCCACTGCAGGACAAAGGCATCTCCCTTGTTCCACCAGTTAACCCGGTCCTGTGCTTGCTGCTGCCAATTTATACCCGCAAGCTTCTTAATCTCATCGGCCCACCTAACCTTCTGTCTCCCCCAAACCCGCTTCCCTTCTCTGGGAATCCAGTTAGTTACCCTTAATGACCACTGGCGATCCTGTCTACGCGCTACATGTCCGGCCCATGTCCATTTCTTCTTGATTTCAACTATGATATTCTTAACCCCAGTTTGTTCCCTGATCCCCTCTGCTCTCTTCTTGTCTTCTAAGGTTACACCTACCATTTTTCTTTCCATTGCTCGCTGTGTCATCCTCAATTTAAGCTGAACCCTCTTTGTAAGTCTCCAGGTTTCTGCTCCATATATACCGGCAAGATACAGCTGTTATATACCTTCCTCTTGAGGGATGGTGACAATCTACCTATCATAATTTGAGAGTGCTTGCCAAATGTGCTCCACCCCATTCTTATTCTTCTAGATACTTCAATCTCGTGGTTCGGCTCCGCGGTTATTACCTGCCCTAAGTAGACATAGTCTTTTACAACTTGAAGTGCACTATTACCTCTCTCGAAGCGCTGCTATTTTCCGAGGTTGTTGTATATTACTTTAGTTTTCTGCAGATTCATTATAAGACCCACCTTTCTGCTCTCCTTGTCGAACTCCGTAATCATGAGTTGCGATTCGTGCCCTGAGTTACTCAGCAATGCAAAGTCATCGGCGAAGCGCAGGTTACTATGGTACTCTCCATTAACTCTTCTCCCTAACCGTTCCCATTCTAGGCTTCTGAAAACCTCCTGTAAGCACGCGGTAAATAGCATTGGGGAGATTGTGTCCCCCTGCCTTACACCCTTTTTGATTGCCCATATTACCGGTCACCTATTGCTGTACAGATCTCTTCATTCGACCATGAAGTGCGCGTACATTGCGACGCAGTCGAAAAGTTTGCGTCACTCATAATCAGTTTGCTTCGAGGTGCTTCAACAGCTCCGACGGGGCGGGAGTTGAACTTACAAGCGCTGAAGGACAGGGTCGACTGCTTGTCGTCTGCTTGTCGTCTGCTATTCCCGCAACAACATGCTGTCGACGCGAATCTTACAATATGCAATACTTCAGATATTGTTCCAAAAAACAGTTTATAATTTGCTTTTTTATAAACATCTCGCTGTTTTAAAGCGCTCTAATTGAACTATATGCTCGATTTTTGTGTTCATTGTGCCTTAACAAGCTCTAGCTAGGGGGTACAGACGTCAGCAAAATCGTGATATCTCAGGGCAGATCGTGATGCTTGAAATCAAGATCACACCTGATCGTGAATAAACGTGACCGTGTAGCAGCACCTAATCTGGATTGTGGTTAATCCAGATTGACACTGATCGCGAATAAAGGTGGTCGTGTGACACCGTTATAACAAGTGAATCTTGGTATGCTCCAACCCGTTACAAAATCGTGTTCTTGATCACCTAATAACTGTGGCACATACCCACTTCAGGCCTGACTGTTCCTCGTTGCCAGCCACTCCACAAAAGAATTTGCACGAAATTCTTTGGAAGAGTTTATCGGACCCCACGCTTCTACGAAGAATGGCGAAAGGATAGTATTGTCGACCTACTACACAGGTGTGCTATTCTGGACATTGTCGAATTCACCCACTTCAGGCCTGACTGTTCCTCGTTGCCAGCCACTCCACAAAAGAATTTGCACGAAATTCTTTGGAAGAGTCTATCGGACCCCACGCTTCTACGAAGAATGGCGAAAGGGCGAAAGGATAGTATTGTCGACCTACTACACAGGTGTGCTATTCTTGACATTGTCGAATTTCGCGATGTCCTCACATTCCACCATTGATCAACGCTGTGTGGAACACTGGCCTGCTAGGACCTCTCTGATTGGCCTAAAATGTCGTCATTACGAAATTTGACAAAGGGGTGGAATTAGAGAGCATCCAGGAAGTATATTTATGGCGTGGTAGGTACACAGCAAGTGTGCCTATAGCACTTTACCGAAGAACGACTAGAAAACGCCCTGAAAGGCCGCTGTTCCAGCTTTCGCTGTGAGTGTACTGCAGGTGCCACACATTTTTTGTTGTTTTTTTAATGAATAACGGTACATCTCAAGTGACGCTATTACGGAGTAATGTATTTGCACAGTTACATAGTAACTGTGCGAGAAGACGCAAGACCTAAATACACAATTTTTTGCACACTCCGCTTACCTATTAAACACTATATGGTGAAATAAATCTTCTTTTATGTAATGCATAGTTTCCTTCAAAATTCATACGCAATTTCGTTATTAGTAATTAATGGTGCCTTTTGGCAATCACAAGATTCTACAAATCTAAAATATATGTGTTCTTTTTCATGATGTTTATGCTGTTGGGTGTCACTATTTGGTGAATCTAATAGGCGAAAACCCTGATTCAACGTAAAACCTTCTGGTAATATTGTAGGTCCTGTAAATTTTCAGCCGTTATTGTTTATTTAGGTCACACAGTTAGTAAAGTATCAGATTGATTTGATTGACTGATATATAGGGCTTAACTTCCCAAAACCACCATATGATTATAATAGACTCTGTAGTAGAGCACTCCGGAAGTTTCTACCACCTGGGGTTCTCTACGTGCACCTAAATCTTAGCACACGGGCCTACAGCATTTCCGCCTCCATCGTAAATGCAGCCGCTGCAGCTGGGATTCAATCCCGTGACCTGCGGGTCAGCAGCCCTGTACCTCAGCCACTAGACCACCACGGTGGGGCGGTAGAGTAATGGTACTCTTCTAACTGGTGAATACCATGCGTTGCGCTTGCCCACTTTATGAGGTGAAAGTTACTGCAAGAATAAAAAGTGTCTAATGTTCTCAAAATAATTTGTGGTGGCCAAAAAGGAAGATGAGCGCTTTCTCAAAACAAGATATTTTTTAGAAGACTGACTATATGCATGAAAATGCATATAGCCAGTTACAAACTTTGTTAACATTTGCTTCTAATACTGTAAAATAAATACATGTAACAAATTGATTAGTGCTTCGAAAAATAACTGTACAGGGAATGCCATTGAAGCCAATGTTTTTAGATGTGGAAAATGCTTCCTCAAGACAGCCCCGCCGCGGTGGTCTAGTGGCTAAGGTACTCGGCTGCTGACCGGCAGGTCACGGGATTGAATCTCGGCTGCAGCCGCTGCATTTCCGATGGAGGCGGAAATGTAGGCCCGTGTGCTCAGATTTTGGTGCACGTTAAAAACCCCAGGTGGTCGAAATTTCTGGAGCCCTTCACTACGGCATCTCTCATAATCATATGGTGGTTTTGGGACGTTGAACCCCACATAGCAATCAATTACTTCCTCGAGACATTGCTTTGACAAAAAGAAGTCAATTACCCCAAAACAATTTGCAGCGGCACTTACTGTTCAACAGTTTCTCATCGCTTCATGCCTCTATGTTCTCCTGAACTTCTACCTTGTTTGGTACTAAAGATCTGAAAGAAAATATCTTAGCTTTTACGAAATGCATGATTCAGTCAAGTACGATGCGAACTGCACGCGAATGACAGCAATTTTGCATAAGCTCGGATATATCTGGGTCATTGCTTGCTCATTATGTGCGTATTTCAGTTGCAAAATAAGATCTTTTTGTAGAATGACACTTCCACACTTCCTGTTTTTAGTACGACACGTGTGAATAAAAAGAGACCAATTTAACGTAGGGAAGAGGAATGCCCACTACTGCAGTGACATCGACACGTTGGCGCGAGGCACGAGCTAAGACTGTCTGGTTGCTGCTGCGACGCTGCCCGTACATCCGGCTAGCTCTTGCTGCTTCTGCACCGACGCTGATACCGCTTTTCACCTTGATTTACAGTATATTTTGATGGAGAGTGCTGCGATCTTCCGCAGTGCTGGAACTGCGTAGCCGAAAGCTGCCGTCCGTCATGCCTGACAACGCTGTCTTCACACCCCCACCGGCTTCGCCACGCAGGAGCTGTCCCGGTGCCCAGCTCTTGAGAGAACCCGACATCTTCAGCGGCACCGACGAGAAAGACGTTGAAGATTGGCTGGAATCTTATGAACGAGCCAGCGCTACTAACAAATAGGACGATCCCACAAAGCTTGGTACCATGATGTTTTATTTAACGGATGTTGCCAAGCTGTGGTACAGAAACCATGAGGCGGATATCCCCACTTGGACCACCTTCAAAACCTGCATTGCAGATGTTTTTGGACGCCCTGGTGTGCGCAAACTTCGCGCAGAACAACACCTACGAGGCCGGTCCCAACAAACTGTTGAGACATTCACCAGCTACATAGAGGACATCCTCGACCTCTGCCGGCGTGTCGACCCGTCGATGGCAGAAACTGACAAGGTGCGACATATCATGAAAGGCATTTCCGGCGACGCCTTTCAATTGCTGCTCTCCAAGAACCCTGTCACTGTCTCTGAGGTCATCGAGTTGTGTCAAAGTTTTGACGAGCTGCGACGACAGCGTCTTCTCACGCGACGCCCTGACGTCCCGGATGAAACCCTCTCAAGCCTGACCACCACATCTTACCTTCAGTCGCTGCTATCGCAGATCAAGGAGTTTGTTCGTGCTGAGGTCGCTCGTCAGCTATCGCTGCTATCAACAGTCGGCCAACCACCGTCACCTCTGCCAGCAAACATTCGCCAGGTCATCCAGGAGCAAGTTTGCGCGGCTCTGCCATCTGCCCGTGACACTTCCCCATTGCCGAGCCCTGTTGCCTGTGCCGAGGTAAATGCACCTCTAAGCTATGCTGAAGTGGCGGCTCGACCACCTCTTCAGACTTTTACGTCACTTCCCTCAGCCGTGCAGCTCCGACCCACTCCTCGGTCTGCTCAGCCAAGGTCCGTCCAGAATAGTGGACAATGGCGTACACTCGACAATCGCCCAATATGCCTTGCCTGTGGGCTGCCTGGCCGCATATCGCGATACTGCCGTCGGCGCGTCCCTGTCTACCGCCAGAGCTATGACCAGACCTTCGACCCGGCCCTTTATGTGCCACCACGCTCTTCGTTCACAGACTTTCAGCCCCCCGACCATACGTCATCGTACGCCGACCACCACCCTCCTGTTAACCGCCGCTCGCCATCACCTCGACGCCGCTTGCCATCGCCGATGCGTCGTCGTCCTTCATTGCTGGAGCGGGAAAACTAATTGCCGCAGTTCCAGAGGCAGAAACTGCGTCGCCAGCGAAAAGACCAAGGCCTCTCACTTCACTAACGAATGTTCTGGACGTACATGTGGACGGCGTCGCTGCACTCGCTCTTGTCGACACTGGTGCCGCAGTTTCAGTGATAAGTGCTAGACTCTGCCGCTTGCTCAAAAAAGTTAGGACGCCACTAGCAAGTATATCACTTCATACAGCCAGCGCAGATCACGTCACACCGGCCGCTGCCTGTACTGCTCGCATCGTGATTGATGGCCTCATTTAAGTCGTTGAATTGCTAGTGTTGGATTCCTGCTCCCATTTCGGGATTTTCTCTCCGCTAATAAGGCCGTCATCGACTCCTCTCACGCTGAGGTGGCATTTGAAGTGTTTGACGACGCTCCATTATATGATGCTCATGAAACCAGGGACACACTATTCGTTGCTGAAGACGTCATCATACCGCCGCACTCTTTTGCCCTTAACATGGTGTCTTGCAACTCTCTCGGCGAGTCTAGTGCCCTTTTCACGCCATCTGCTCTTTTTGTTCGTCGCAAGTGTTCGCCGCTACCTTATGCCCTTCTATAACTTCATGACGGCATCAGCAGACTGCTCATCTCGAACCTGTTGTCATGTCCTGTAACACTACTTTGGGGTGAGTGCGTCGGGTGTGTTTACAGTCTCGAGCCTTCTGCAATTATCGACATACCGGCTGGTCCTTCCGTCGAACACGAAGTCGCCGGAGTGACCTGTGCCTCTTCGCTGCAGACTACTAGGCCGGACGTACTGAGCAGCTCCATCGCCGACACGTTAACCGTTTCGCAACGTGCTCAGCTTCTACGACTGCTGAACAAGTTCCGTTATTCCTTTGACTGCCAGCATACTCCCCTCGGCCACACGTCAGCCGTGTGTCACCGCATCAACACGGGTACCAATGCGCCATTGCGTCAAAGACCCTATCGCGTGTCCGCAGTCAAGCGCCAGGTTATCCATGACCAAGTAGCTGAAATGCCCAAGCGTGGCGTCATCCAGCCTTCGAACAGCCCCTGGGCATCTCCAGTTGTTCTCGTTAAGAAGAAGGACGGGTCAATTCGCTTCTGTGTTGACTACCATCGTCTTAACAAAACAACTCAAAAAGACGTTTACCCGTTACCGAGAATCGACGACGCCCTTGACTGCCTCCAAGGTGCGGAGTTCTTCTCTTCTATTGACTTACGGAGTGGCTACTGGCAAGTCCCTCTGGCACCTGAAGATCAGCATAAAACGGCCTTTGTCACACCTGATGGCCTTTACGAATTCTGTGTCATGCCTTTTGGTCTTTGCAACGCACCCGCAACATTCGAGCGGATGATGGACAATCTTTTGCGTGGCCTGAAGTGGAAAACATGCCTGTGCTACTTGTCTGACGTGATTATATTTTCACCGGACTTTCCAAAGCATCTTCGCAGGCTAGATGAAGTGCTGCAGTGCCTAACTGACGCCGGCCTTCAGCTCAACCTGAAGAAATGCCGCTTCGGCGCAAGTCAGCTCACCATCCTCGGTCATGTTGTATCTAAAGAGGGTATTCTTGCTGACACCTCCAAGCTTCGGGCAGTTGCACATTTCCCTAAACCTGCGTCTCTGAAGGATCTGCGCAGCTTTCTTGGCCTCTGCTCGTATTTCCGCCGCTTTATTTGGAATTTCGCTATGATCACCGCCCCCTTGACTGAACTTCTACGTAGTGACTCGAAAAGTTACGCTTCGTCACCCGCCTGTGACGATGCTTTCGAAAAGTGGCGCCGCCTGTTAACCTTGCCGCCAATTTTGCGTCATTTCAAACCGACTGCTCCGACGGAGGTACACACCGATGCCAGCGGTGTTGCATTCGGCGCCGCGCTCGTGCAGCCCAAATCGGGATTCCAGGAGTACGTAGTCGCATACGCAAGCCGTATACCCTCACCAAAGCGGAGAAGAACTATTCTGTGACAGAGAAGGAGTGTCTGGCAATTATATGGGCTCTAGGTGAATTTATACCGTACCTATATGGTCGCCCTTTCGACGTAGTCACCGATCACCATGCGCTTTGTTGGTTATCCACGTTGAAGGACCCCTCCGGCCGTTTAGCTCGCTGGGCTTTGCAGTTGCAAGAGTTTGACATGCGTGTTGTCTACAGGTCTGGCCGACGTCACACTGATGCCGACGCTCTATCACGCTCACCTATATCCTCCGAAAGCTCTGCATGTTTATCTGCCTTGGACGAAATGGTTGCGTTCCCAGAAAACTGTGACATGGCGTCTGAGCTACGCAAGTATGACTGGATCAGCTCTCTTCTGCGATTACTTTCAGATCCGTCGACTTCTCCATCTTCTAGAACGTTGCGCTGTCAAGCGGCTCACTTTGAGGTCCGCGATCGCCTCCTTTATCGCAGGAATTACAAGTCTGACGGCCGAAAGTGGTTACTGTCATACCTCGCCATCTTCGTGCTGCAATGTTCAGCCTTCCACGCTGACCCTCAGTGCGCCCATGTGGGCATCTTCAAAACATACGCTCGGCTTTCCTCCCGGTTTTATTGGCGAAGCATATACACCTTTTTGCGCAAGCACATTCATTCATGCCCGCAGTGCCAACGACAGAAAGCTCTGCCTCATCATATCTCTGGTCCGATCCAGCCAATCCCTTGCCCAGCCAGGCCTTTTGACGGCATTGGGATCGATCTGTACGGGCCTCTTCCATTCACGGCTTTCGGAAACCGTTGGATTGTTGTCGCTGTCGACTATTTGACGCGATACGCAGAAACAGCCGCTTTGCCTGCTGCCACAGCACGCGACGTATCTTCTTTTCTCCTGCGGCACTTCATTCTCCGTCACGGCGCACCACGTGAACTTCTCAGCGACAGAGGACGTGTATTCCTCTCTGAAGTCGTCAACGCACTCCTTGCCGAATGTCACCACTACCAACCGCTGACGAATGGATTGACGGAAAGATTCAACCGTACCCCAGGGGATATGATATCAAAGTATGTTGCCTGAGACCACTCCGACTGGGACCTCATTCTGCCTTTTGTGACATACGCCTACAATACTGCTCCACAGGCGACTACAGGCTTTTCACCATTTTTCCTGTTATATGGCCGAGACAGTTCCACCACACTAGATACCATTCTGCCCTACCACCCCGATTCCTCCGAGTCTACGCCCATCTCTGAAGGTGCCCGCCACGTCGAGGAATGCCGTAAGCTCGCCCAGTCGTTCACAACCATCTAACAATGGAGACAAAAATCTCGGCGTGACGATAACCACCAGCGCCCTAACTTTGTTCCGGACACTCTTGTGTGGCTTTGGGTTCCCGCTGTGCCTACAGGCGTTTCCTCGAAGTTTTTTTCAAAATACCAGGGACCCTACCGCATTCTCTCGCAGACATCACCAGTAAACTATATCGTCGAACCAGTTACGCCATCCACAGACCAGCGCTTTCGGGGACGTGAAACTTCACGTACAGCGTCTGAAACCTTATTACGACCCGCTCGTACTCTGTTCACCGTGAGTCGCCAGGATGGCTCCTTTTCCGACGGGGGACGAAGTGTAGTGAAGAGGAATGCCCACTACTGCAGCGACATCGACACGTTGGCGCGAGGCACGAGCTAAGACTGCCTGGTTGCTGCTGCGACGCTGCCCGTACATCCGGCTAGCTCTTGCTGCTTCTGTACCGACGCTGATACCGCTTTTCACCTTGCATTTACATTATATTACATATATTGACCATGTTTATATTATTAAAAAATCGGTCAGCTTTCGTTTGCACGCTTCACAACACACGAACAGCATTTTCAAATGGGCAACTAAAATTAATGAATGAACAGCGCTGCCAAGCAGCCAGATGACGTACTAAAGAACGCGAACGCATTCAGCTTGCATGTGAGGTGGGAAAGAAGAGCTTTCACTGCAACACACCTACCCGCAGTTCGCCCACTTTTCCTCTCTTTGATGACTTCGCCAGAGACGTCATGAAAGAAATGTATTCATTGTTAATTTTTTCTATAATGGCTACCTGGCAGCTTCCAGAGGTGGAAGCGGCGCTGCCGCAGTGTATCGCCTGCGAAGGCGCATTAAAGGTATAGGTAGTTTGGTATGGAAGTTTAGTATGGTATAGGTGTGGAAAGTATGGGTAGTTTCAACCCCCCGGCATTACTAGAGTGTTTCGAGTTCTGATATTGTTGACATATATGCTGTTTCATCTTTGATAAAAAACTGGTAACCACACGAGAGAAAAAATCAAACAGCTTTAATGGAGTGTAATGGAGTTTGAGTTTGGTACGCATAAATCAAAGCTCATTCAGAAATTTATACTGCTAGAGAACTCGTTTAGCAAATTAGAATTGGCAGACGTGGCTCAGTCATCAAATCGAAGCACGAAGTTGTGTGGACAGATAAGAAGCAGCATAGAAAAGCTTTTGTGTTCATATCGTAACATCACTGAGGAAAAAATGTGCGCCTGAATGCAAAGGAAGGGTGTTACGCGCGTGTAAATAGAGCAGAAGGATGCATTTTCCGCATATGAATGGCTTCAGCAGGAGTTCCTTAAAAAAAGTGCCACCATATCCACGAAGTGAATGATGATGAGTGGGCGAAGCTCCGGAGGTAAACCTGGTAAACCATGAATCCTCTGTACATTTTGCCCACTAGATTTTATTACATCGCTCCCCCTAGCGTACGTCGCCGCACTAAATCGAACGATTGCCTTAAACCAATGACACGCGCCATATGTGACATCATTCCTATTTTATAAGATCTCGCGTCTTTCATCAACTACAAGTACCGCTTTCTAGTTTATAACATCTTGCATCTTTTCATCATTAGCTACAAGTACCACCATCTAGTAAACACTACAAGAACTAAACGAGAGGTGGCTACATACAGGGGACGGTACCGCCATCTAGTGAACACTGCAAGAACTAAACTAGAGGTGGCTACATACAGGCTACAGGGGACGCACAGCCCACGCCCTAGGGAGCTTCGCCCCTAAAATCACAACTTTCCCGCAAAGGCGAAGAATGAATGCGATAGCAACAAATTGGAAGGCCACGCGCAGAATGGCAAGCAGAATGTAACGTTCCCCGCGTTTCTCACAAACAATTAACGTATGAAACGTACTCACAGGTGCAGATGAACGCGAATAACCGCCTCAGTTGTTACTTCGCTCTGTCTGAAAACCGAACTCGTTTCGCAAACTCAGGCCTGTGCAACCAATGCAGTGCCTTTTGTGCGTCTGGTAAGTACAGAAAAATCATTCCGGTGAAATCCAAAGGCCAGCCAAGACGTATGATCCTCCCCACCACGAAATAAGGGCACGCGAGCGAGCGTCCACTCCCTTCTCTCCGCGGGGCAAAGTACGCGTAGGAGATGAGAGCGCGCACCGCTGTGTTGTGAAGATGTGGTGATGCGCGCTCATTGCACCACCTTCCTGGTAATGCTGAAAATAAGATAGTCCCCCCCCCCCCCCCGACATGCGGTAAGTGGTAGTCAAGGTGGACGATTGGGCGAGTTGGTGATTCATGATCGACGTATGTAACTGCGCGGTAGTAAACACGGACGACAAGAAGATACAAGGACCTTGTATCTTCTTGTCCTTGTATCTTCTTGTCGTCCGTGTTTACTACCGCGCAGTTACATACGTAAGTGGTAGATATAAATTGCTTACCGTGGCGCCGTGGTTAACACATCGCACTCACGTTTGAAAGGTACCACATTCAATTCCGAGTGCTGGAGTTATTTCCTCGATTTTTTTCTTACTTGCGTTTTCATACATATAGACCCGTATAAATATACGGTGAGTGACGGCGACGCCCACGTCGACGTGGACGCAGCCGCCGGTGGCAAAATCCTGCCGATAGTGTCCATATAATTGCTATCACAATAAAAAAGCAAGCATTGGTAAGCTGTAAGTAACCAAATAGTGTTGGTGTTAGCGCATCTGTAGAGTGAATATTACTAGTGTAGAATATTCACGACTTTATATGTTTATTAAAATATGCCATTATTGCTTAGATGCCAAGGTTCGCAGGTGTGTGCGTTAAGCTACTGCGCACATCGCTACTCGGCACTGTTGCCCTTTCACCACACGTGTCGTCAACTGGAATACGGAATACTGGAATACGCAGTGTGACAACAACTTTTGCATTTTTGTCTCTCCCATGTTTCCCTGGTATTGCGGTCAGTGAGATAGACCGCGCAGGCAGTGGGTTGGCATCCTTATCGGCATGTTCCTTTTTCTGGAGTAACTGGGGACCGATGCCCTCAATCGTGTTCTGTAAAGTTGGGTCCACGTATTGGCAACTCAGTGGCATTTGCGAATGGAGGCGTGCGAGGTGACTGCTTCTCTCATTTCTTGAATTGCGTGAAGCTATTATGACAAAAAGAAACATGAGAAATTGTTTAGAGAAGATAAAAGAAGTTGAACTTAAATATTGATCGATATTGGAGCTAGAATATGTGTTTTACAAGGTTTCAGGTGGGCCATTTGCTTAAAAAGCCATCGTAGCATACATGACAAGTGCTGGTGTCCACAAAGAACTTTCGAAACAATAAACAACAAATACCTCATAATGTCTAGCAGTTGTGTTTATTACATTTTAGCCTTATTAAAAGTTCTTCATACATATTTCTGTAGAAGGCAACACGTGAGACCATGTCGTGTCTGTTTTGATTGAAATAGCAGGGGATCTTTCAAAGAAGATTACTGATATGCGTTCATCCATTCAGGTGCCTCGTCAAGCAGGTTTGCTGCTACGCTCACACGTGATGTTAAAATCCCATGTTGTCATATCTCAGCTTCTTGGCAGCATAGGGCACCGTCTGCTAGAAAAAAGTGCAGCATTCATTGCAAGATCTATATCACGTGGATCCTTATTTATAGCAAATGATCCTGCAATAATTCCAAGAATCCTCACGATGCAAGCAAGGGCTGATCAAATTGTACGTGTTGAAGCTACCCCAGTTTCATTGCAAATTTTTCTGTAGGAGAACATTTTTCAAAGTGTATTTATTATCCGTAAAGATGTACCTTGTCAATCATATCAAATACATAAAATTTACAAACCAGTTAAGGAATTCATGCCCACATAAACAACGCAAAAAGAAAACAACTATATAAATATATATATATATATATATATATATATATATATATATATATATATATATATATATATATATATATATATATATATATATATATATATGTGTGTGTGTGTGTGTGTGTGTGTGTGTGTTGTGTGGTGTGCGTGTGGTGTGTGTGTGTGTGTTGTGTGGTGTGTGTGTGGTGTGTGTGTGTTGTGTGGTGTGTGTGGTGTGTGTGTGTGTGTGTGTGTGTGTGTTCACACAAGCACACATCATAACTCATAAGCTACCTCATAGTACTTCATCGCTAGGGGCGCCATAGGTACGAAGTGTGCAGGGTGATATTGAAAGCCACTAGGCCACTAGTGGTATTACTAATGAAACACATTAAAAATGTTGGGAAGTCTAGCTCTTTATTCGGTGAAGCTATTAGCGCCATGTTTACGGAAGTTTCATTGATGTGCGCTAACTAATCGGCTTCATCTGGTTTGCATGTTACGTAATCTGTGTGCTTCCTTTCTACAGTGCAGCTGTTAAACGAAGGTGATAAGTTGTTTTCTAGTTGAGAGGGTAAGCGTACGCATATTACAACGTTCTCCTCCTGTTTGGGAGGTTTTAGGTAGGTCAGACAGGCTGGCGTACTTATGACTGGATAGCATAGCACTGTAACGCAAGAGAAAAGATCACGCGAAAGTGCTCCTGTCTTCATTGCGTGTCATATGCGAGTGACTGTTACGCAGGTTTTCGTGTTGCGCTTGTTTTCGTTGAGGCAAAGCCTCAACGAAGGAAGAGAAAAGTTATTTTTAGACACAAAAATATAACTTTGTGATTAACAGAACAAGAAGAAAGGAAACCAACAAATAAAATGCAGCAAACAGTCAAGCTGTCAATGCTTTGAATGTACTGTACCCGATGATACATAAACCACAGATCGTTTAATGAATTGCCCATGTAGAAGATCACAGTCACCGGTTGTTGCGACACTTAACTGTATTGTAGCGGTATACTTGTTGCCACTGACACGTTGAGTCATTAGCGTTGCTTACACTTATGGGGTGGATGAGCTCCTATGTAGCTGACGAAGTCTTCACGCACAGTAGGCCGGTTCCCTCTTTGACACCAACGCTGCGTAAAGGCTCGCAGCAGGTTTTTGGTCTAGAGATGGGGTAAACGACCGGCTGCAGGAGTCCACTCGGCAACCGGGATAGCGAAGTCTGCTACGCGTGGATGTCTTTCTTCCCAGATCAACTGCTTAGGTGGTGGGAACGCAACGACCCCACGATCGCCCATTTCCGAAAACTCGCGGAAACAGACGCTATCGGGCTCTTCATGCTCGATTCAGAAACCAGACGGCATGAACTCTGATACGAGCGTCTCTTCTTCCGAGCTGTCGAAGTTGAACTGACGGTCTTCCAGTCCGTCGTCATAATCGTCACCTCAGCCACAGCCGTGCCACCTTCCCGTTGGCCATGGCCTTTTTTGTCCTCATCCATTCACACGTGCAATCAGCAACGTATTCGTTTTATATGTGTCGAACGTGTCCGTTGCGCAGTGCCGTTGTTCTGTCTCCACCACTACGTTTGCCTCACTTGCGACACTACTACACAACACAGAGAACACAGCACTGTCACACCAAAGCCAAACTCGCTCATCACAGTGATCACCTGTGTGCTCATTTGGGTTTCATATGTTAATTCTAGTGAGCACGAACGGGAAACACTTAAGACGCCAAACAACTGAAGCTGAAAAGATTTCGCAGTATATTGTTATATAAGCCCAAAACCTAAAGTGTTATAGAAAAAATACACGTTGGGGCTAAACAGTTTTCGTGATCTCACTAGGCATGTGTAATAGTGCTGGTGCTTTTACACATTGCTGTGGGACATATCCTGTTTCTGGAATCATCCGGAATTCCGCACGGTGTTAGAACTCACCAAGTGTGGTTTTGGTATACGTTGTCGTATTCTGTTTTTCACAGTACAAATTCTCCATAGTGAGTTGAGAACTCATCTCTAAGTGTGCATGCTGTTTTTCCGGTATACCCTAGGTGCATGAAAAACTAACAAGCCCAAATATGGGGGCTTGTGATAAGAACTTGGTGCAGCGCGATACGCCACAGTATAAAAACTGAAGCACTTCTTTGCGAACTGCAGGCACTTGGACCGTCATCTATCTATCTATCTATCTATCTATCTATCTATCTATCTATCTATCTATCTATCTATCTATCTATCTATCTATCTATCTATCTATCTATCTATCTATCTATCTATCTATCTATCTATCTATCTATCTATCTATCTATCTATCTATCTATCTATCTATCTATCTATCTATCTATTTATCTATCTATCTATCTATCCATCTGTCTATCTATCTATCTATCTATCTATCCATCTTTCTATCTATCTATCTATCTATCTATCTATCTATCTATCTATCTATCTATCTATCTATCTATCTATCTATCTATCTATCTATCTATCTAACTGCCTAAGTCTGGGTTCTCTCATGATCACCTTCTCCTTGTGTTCTCTCTTCTTCTCATGATCACCTTCATAACTTGGGGTGAACTAAAATAATCATCGGAGGGTAAGATGGTTTGGGCGAATATGACTCGCTGGTGGTAACTTGAGTATCGGTGCAATTCCGTTGCCTGCGTCGTCCAACCCTTTCGGCCAGACATGTGGCACACACCCGCGGGCTGGTATGTGCCACAGCGTATGTTTGTTTATTATTTTTACTTTATGTTTACCAAGGCACGGCGAGAACAGGCATAGGTAATTTTAACGCGAGAGCGTGAAGAAAAAAATTGACATAGGCAACGCTGACCCGACGAATACAAAGAAGGATCCTCAGGACCGCTGCTGGAATCAAACCCAAGCAATCTGCGTGGCAATCAAGTATTGTACCACTGATCCACGCTAGGTCTCGATACCGCTTTGCAAAAAGAAGCTAGGCGCAAGTTGGTGATACTTCAGTTGTGGTTGAAATGCTGAATATACAAATTTATAAACATTACATGTCTGCTCCTATATGATATAGGCATTACATCAGGTTAACGTGAGCGATAATTAAGCGTGATTCACTGCAGTGGATTTATGTAGCAGTGTCCAGGGCAATCATCCTCGCGAGCACAATTGCTACAAAATCAGCTTACAGCTTCTGGTGTAAATAACACTAATTTTGCTGTTGGCATCGTTAAGCATGTGTAAAAAACTAGTTATATAAAGAATATTAGACTGTTGAACGTAGTCGGCTGCTCTGAAGAAGCTTTTCTTTATTTTCATATGCATTAACTTCAAAAGTAGGGTTTCCTTGATCTGGCTATCGCATGATTGAGATATTATTGGTGAAAAAACTTTTCACATAAAAAACGAAAAAGAAAAAAAGAGCTATGTAAAAAAGCAGTCAGCAGTAAATTGTACGCATGTGTGTTCATTATTAACATTAGTATATGACTGCAGCGGTAGTAAATTGTTTAACCTACTCAAAAATTAGCGAAAGCGTACATCAGTGTTCACCGCAGACATGAACAGCTATCATATTTCTTTGAAGTGTTACACACGCAAAGATTACGAGGGAAGGCGTCTGTTCCAAAAACATGGTCAACAAGCCCAGTGAACAAACGTCAGGCTTTTACGAAACTAAAAACATTTTGCAGCGTTTGAAGTTTCATTACGTTGTCTGCACTGTTGAGACTACAGGAAAGCTATAAGCAAGCCAGTTTAGACTTGCCAAGGGAACTTCTGGGGCATGTCTTCTTAAGAGCGATGCCTAGAACTGGCGGTCATGTCCTTTACATTAAAATACAAAATGTATGCTACGGAAGCACGCTTAGATAAATTAAAATGGGTTGACGAAGAACAGGGTTTACGTCCATTCACAAGTTTTCAGAACAGCGTATTATAGCTGAAATGCAACGAATGCTTCAAGATACGTACCGCTGCACAGCCCAACACCAGATAATCTTATTTGCCGATTCGGGTTCTCCGCTTCGGTCCTCGCCATGTACGACGTGCTTGAGTCTTTCGAGGATCCCCTTTAATAGCATCTTGTCTTACAAGGCGTTTTGCTGCGTTCGCACCCGTCAATCCAAAAACCATTGTGGAAGAGGATTCAGTTCCTTCTCTTTTAGGGAGGAAAAGTGTAAATACTGCAACGAAAGCAAAAATGGCTAAGCAAGTAGCCTTCTTCATCATGAATGATCTTGAATTTCCCAAGCTGAAGGGTCATAAATAAGCCCTAAATTTTGACAGCGCAGATACGTTTATACCAACGAAGCTACAGTAGACATAAAAAGTCCCCAAATGAATTTTTTTCCGCAGTTTCTTCCAACCCACTGTCACTTTGCAGTCCCGAGTTTTATTTTCGTTCACCTTGAATGGCGGAATGTCTGACAAAACGAGAAGCTGCGAAAACAAATGCATTGTACTGTTAAAGCCTGTATTTAAGCGACCACTACTACCCAACGACAAAGGGAGCTTCAATTGTGGGCTTCTTTGCTGCTCCTGCCACTGTGAAGAAAATCGCAAGACGGTATAACAAATCTCTTTCTCAGAGCCGCTTCGCTTAACTGTGATAAACAATGGGCTTTCAATGACAATGCACACCGCGCACAACTCATGTTCTTTCTCATGGACACGCTTTACAGCTTGATGACTAAGTTTAAATAAATAGAAGGCAACAATAGGTATACCTTCGTGTGTGCTTAACGTTGTACCTAAACTATTGGTATAATTTTATTCTACTTCAGTGAAAACGATTTATGGAGGAGATAAAAACATAATATCTATTACATTATACAAGTTTAGATAATCTCTAAATGTTATGCGCAAACAGATGAGATAAGAGTGGTTTGCTTAGTTACACAACGTTATATAGTGTAGTACAAAAAAGGGTGGTGATCACGCTTGTTGACCTCAGATCTAGCAATTGTTATAACCGGCAACGCAAGGGCACGGCTTGCAAGGGACGCTCACCCGCTTACCTCACCAATGCGCTCTGTGCCCCACAAGGACGTAATATACCTTGTGTTTAGGATGACTGCCAGTTGGACATGTTGGTTTGGAAGCGCTCTGGTTGTTTGACCCGTTTTTTGTTTCCAACTCCATGGAAGTCGTAGAGGGAGATGGTGTAAGGGTCTCTGATGTCTTAAGTATTCATGTGGTCGAGCTGTATTATTCCGTTCCGCATGGTCCTTTACTCCAAAGCGTAAAAGAGTGCCTCACAGACAAAAATGATGAGGTGGCTTTTTGTAACGCAAGTTGTTTCTCCTTAGAAGGTTTTGTGGAGGTCTTGACAATGTATCTCAGTTCCATGCTAATGGGGTGGAACGGCAAATCGTACATACAGAAAGATGGAATTTGCATTGGCTCTAGTGTCGCCCCGATCTTAAGCAATGTTTTTTTTAGCAAACTCGACACAGAAGTAGATGGCAACGATCTGAAGCTGTTCACATTCGTGGATGACTACCTTGTTTTGGTAAAAAACTATCCGGGTATGAGCACGTCAGTGAATGTTTTGAAAACTTTTGAACGGGCGCGGCCTGCAGTTTACCTCTGAGGTGCCAAAGACACGATGGATTCAGTTTATGGACCTAAAAATAAAGTTGTCTCATTTTCCCACGTGCTGGATTTATTACACTAGATCAGAAAAGCCTTTATTTATTTATTTATTTATTTATTTATTTATTTATTTATTTATTTATTTATTTATTTATTTATTTATTTATTTACTTATTTATTCACAAAACCCCTACAGGCTCCATCAGGAATATTGTGTGAGGGGGTGTATATACAGTGCATATTCACATTAATTGAAATATCAAAACATGATTATACTCGTTATGTAAGATAAAAATAACGTTATATATTTGTTAGCGAGAGCAGGCATGACATGCAACTACTAAACAAAATGCAGAGAAACTCATCTGTAAGCGTGCAACCCATAAATATAACAAATATTATAATATATAGCGAAGACCGATATACATGGTTTAGTGGAAGGTTAATGCCACTGGCGATGAAAAAATGGCTGTTACTTCGTGACGAAACAATACGGGATCATGAATCTTGACAACATTATCGGGAAGACCATTCGATATTTCAAGAGCTACTGGTAATGCTGATGAGTTGAATACGTTCGTGTGCCCGAAATTGCGTTTGAAAGAACGGCTATTGCGCAAACGGCGAGAAGTGCGTGTTGGTTGGATGAGAGGGGGGGGGGGGTGGTTTCGTGCTTACCGGATGCTTTTTTGTGAAACAGGAAAATCAAGGCAATCTTTCTGCGATGATCTAAGTCAGGCAATGATAGTGATGATTTAATGTGAGTGATACTGCAATGTCGGCTGTAATCTTTCGCAATGAAGCGTGCGGCACGGTTTTGAACACGTTAGAGGGCACTAATTTGGTAGGCCTGATGAGGTGACCAAACTGATGAGGCGAAATCAAGTTGAGGACGAACGAATGTTAGATATGCAAATGCTTTGGTCGAAGTTGGGGCGTCATGAAGGTTACGTTTGAGGTAATTGAGAGTGCGAGATGCTTGTGCTGAAATTTTCTCTATATGCGTGGACCATGATAGTGAGGGTGAAAGATGCACGCCAAGGTATTTCTATGATGATTTGCACTTCACGTGACAGTTGTTAAGAGTATAAGTAAAAAAATGGCAGCATATCCACAGAGTGAATGATGGAGAGTGGGGCGAAGCATTCGTCCGTCCATGCGTCCGTCTGTGTGACCGTCCATGCGTCTGTTTGTGCACCCGTCCCTGCGTTCTTTCATGCATCCGCCTCTGCGTCCGTTCATGCGTCCATCCATGCATCTGTTTGTGTGTCCGTTCGTTCATCTATTCAACACTCCAAGTCCCACCATCTCGCATCTTTTTATCATATATTCCCCATATGGAAGCACCGCCATCCAGCGGACATTCCAAGGACTAAACGAGAGGTGGCACACGCACACTTTTTTACGGCCGGCGCTTTGGGTCCACTTCCCACCTTTAACCACCTCGAGTTCATGGTATATTCTAGTTCACTGTATTCATGGCACTGCGACCAAACGCTCGCTAAACCTTTCGAAAACCAAGGAGGTTACGCCCAGCGAGTATAACGTAGCAACCTTTCCCTGTCAGATAGGGCTCAATTTACATGCCAATGGCTGCTAATGAGAAATGAGAGACAGGAGAATTCGGCTTTTACTTTCTTACGGCTTGCGCTTCGTATCTACTTCTCATTTTTAACCACCTTGAGTTCATTCATGGTATATACAAGTTCATTGCATTTATGGCACTGCGGCTCAACGCTCGCTAAACCTTTCTAAAGCTAAGGAGGTTACACCCAGCGAGTATAATGTAGCATCCCTTTCTTGTCCGATAGTGCTCAATGTACATGCCAATGGCTGCTAATGGGGATCGCAGCGTGCGCGTTGACTAAAAGCCGAATGCTCATGTCTCTCATTCCCCGTTAGCAGCCATTGACATGTACATTGAGCACTATTTTTTATTGTTAAACAACGCACAGAAGAAATCTCTCACTGGCACCACCTTGGAGGTCAAGTGTTATACCTATTTCGGGTATGTGCCACTGGTGGTTACATATGAGGGACGCCCAAGCCACGCCATAAGGAGCTTCGCCCCTAAAAGAGAAAATGATTTTTTACGGGTAAAGTTCATGCGCTTGCATTTGTCAGTGTTAAGCGACTTTTGCCATCAAGAGCACCAATTAGTTATGAGGTCTATGTTTTCCTGAAGAGCGAGGTGATCTGATGTTGAAGTTATCTTACGGTAGATGATACAGTCGTCTGCGAAGAGTCGTAAGTTAGAAGAGATATGCGATGGTAGGTCATTGATGTAGATTAAAAATAACAAGGAACTGAGAACACTACCTTGCGGCACACCGGAGGTGACATCGGTTAGAGGAGATGAAGATGAATTAGCAACGGTATACTGTTTATGGAATGAAAGAAACTTTCTTATACAGGATAATGTCAAGGAGTCCAGATGATACTTTAGATATAAGGCGACAATGTGGAACACGATCAAAAGCTTTAGAAAAATCGATGATTACGCAGTCAATGTCAAGGTATTTATCCATGAGCGTGAATATATCATTCGTGAATTCCATTAGTTGACTGTCACATGAAAAACCTTTTCCAAACCCATGTCGGTTCCGGAAAAAATCGTTAGCTTCGAGGTGCTGAGTGACGTTGGAGGCGATGACATGCTCTAGCAGTTTGCACGGGACACTGGTTAGAAATATAGGACGATAATTTGTGACATTTGTTCCTGGATTTGAATACAGCTATAACTTTGCCAATTTTCCATTCGTGAGGTATCTCACCTGTTGATAATGATTCATTGAAGATGTGGTCAAGTATGATACTAGAAAACGTAACGGTCTGTTTAAGAATTTTAGTATTGATACAGTCGACTCCTGCAGATGTTGATTTTTTCAGATCTTTAATGAGTGCCGAAATTACAGCTGTGCTGATGACTATGGTATCCATGTATCTGTAATCAACTTCTTCTGTTAATGGAAGGTTGGAAGGGTCTTCCTTAGTAAAAACACTCGTGAAATACTTATTGAGCAGGACGGCACAATCGTTGGAGTCGACGTTTATCCCGTCATCGTTCACCAATGAAATGTCGTCAATGGCGTTAGTAGGGGAGATGCATTTCCAGAACTTTCTAGGGTTGTTTTTAATGAGTGATTGAAGGTCACAGGACATAAATTTGCGTTTAGCGTTTCGAAGAGCGTGACAGTAGGCCTTTTGCGCAGCTTCGTGTTTAGCGCGAGACTGTGGTGTTCCCCTGAGCTTCGCCGCCTTGAAGAGCCGTTTTTTCTTATTTCTCATTGTGTGAAGTGATCTGTGGAACCATGGCTTATATAAGGTTACTCTAAGCGAGATACGTGGTATGTGCGCATAAACTAACTCGGTTAGTTTATGTTGAAGAAGAGACCAATTTTCCGTGATTGAGCGAGAGGAGAATGACAAAAGGAAATTTTCACAAAACGTTTCAAGGCCTTGGTTAATGGCTTCAAAGTTAGCTTTATTTTAGTTGAATATATGTTTTTGTACTAGGTGTCTCTTTGTACTAGGTGTCTCGAACGCAGCAGACAGAAGCAAGTGGTCACTAAATCCAGAGTTATAAGATAATATTTTCAGGTTATCAGGAGCAGATGTAAATATGAGATCTAATATGTTCTCTTCTCGTGTGGCTTGATTAAACAGCTGCGTGAGCGAGAAATCGAGGGTCAGGTTAATGAATTAGCGAGTGCTACTTGAGCATGACGTTAGGTCAATCCAATCAGCGTCAGGGAAATTGAAGTCACCAAAAAGGTTTATAACAGCATTTGGGAACTTTTGTCGAATGGAGGCGAGGTTGGCATGAAGATCAGAGACACAGGAATCGCAAGGGTCTGGTGGCCTGTAGCATACCCCGAAGAGTGACTTAGAAGAAGGGGAGGCAATACAGATCCACGGAGTTTCCAATGGACTGCTTACATCAACAAGAAAACTAGAAATGTGCTTTTTGACCGCGATGAGCACGCCCCCACCTCTTCTTATATCGCGGTCTTTCTGGTATATAACATACTTGTCGGTGTCATTTAGCACTTCTGAGTTAGTATTGCCACTATGATGCCAGGTTTCAGTTAGCAGTAAAATGTCGCAGTCACTGTTATCTAGATATGAGCATAATTCGATGCGCTTTGGAATCAAGCTTCTAATGTTTGTAAATGATACATATAGCTTCGTTTCTGCTACGTCACATGACACGATGGGTTGGTTGGGTTATCATGAATTCGAGCTTCTCGATAGCTATCGCGATAATGCTCTTACTGTATCCGATCCAGCATCGTACACGTACACTGAATTGTCGATTCGCATTTTGTCGACGGTAAGCTTACAAGTGGCATTTTTTTATTTAATGAATTCCAGCAGCCTTCTTTTTGCGACACGTGTTTGAAGTGAAAAGTCTTCCCGTATGGCAAATGTCCTGCCTTTTAGCTTAAAATCTTTTTCTATAACACGCTGTTTATCCTTATAAAACACAAACTTGGCAATGGTAGGCCTGCATTTGCCGTCTTGATATCGGCCAAGCGGATGAGCACAGTCTATTTGGGATGATTCCAACGTGATCTCAAGATACTTCGAGCACAAATCAATGATATGGCCTTCAGACGAAGACCATGTTTCTGAAAGGTTGTCAGAAATTCCAAAGAATAGCAGATTTGAGCGACGAAGCCTGTTCTCGGCATCGTCACAACGATTATCGATCGGTTTCAGCTTGTCGGATAAGTTGTACGTGAAACCACCTGATTCAAGCGATGCAGCAACCGAATTAGCCTTTTGGGCAGCAGCGTCGATTTCTATGGCATGAATTCTAGCCGAAAGCTGATTGATTTCCACATCAACCGAAGCCTGCCAATGCTTAGGGGCCTTTAAGTCCTTCATAATATTGTCTTGACCAGTTTCTATTCGTTGAACTGTCTCTAAAACTTTTGCAAGGGTAGCATCAGTGTTCGGTCCGGGGTTAGTTTCAACATCGCTCGACAAGATTAGGAGTAGGCTACATAGGCAAGACATAAGACGACATTTGCATCGGTCAAAAACAAAACACCATTCGCTGGTGTTTTGTTTCATTCGGCACATGCGAAGATAGTAAAGCATGGGATCGTAACTTCAGGCATCAAAGCCACCCTCATGAAGTAGTGCGTACACTCAATGAATGAGATCGTTTCCGAGCAGATCAAGCGCTTGAGGAGAGCTGGTTATTGAGGTGATTGTGTCCTATTGGTCTGTGAAAAGAATGGTCGGGAATCGAAAAAGACAATGATCGGCACACGAGAAGGGGTGAGACAAGTTGATGGTGAAAGAGAGCGGACAGTGGTCATCCCGTATCTGCACAAATTTTCACGTTGGTTGAAAAAGTTGCATTGGGGTATGGCGTGCAGGTTTTTTTTTCAGCTGAAAACAAATTGTCGAAAATTTTCCCAGCAGTAGAAAGGGTAGCCAAAAAGAAAGCAACGGGAGAATCGGACAGATGTAGCATAGAACATGGCAGGAGGTACTATGAGTGCAAAAAAGATGTTGTATACGGAACTCCTTGCACATGTGGAAAGGGATACTTCAGTCAGACAGGACAATGCCTGAATGTGCGCCTTCGTGAACTCGAGGGTTCACTAAAGGGGGCCCAGTACTGACACTTAGCGATGCACTGCAAGGATTGCACCTGCCAACCGAAATTTTCAGACACAGGAATAATTGACAGGCACAAGAAGCGTACAACGAGAGAAATAATGGAAGCGTATCGAGTTAGGAAAAAAGATGACAGTTGTGTCAGAGCAGTGTCTGTTCTACTAACAGACATGGAGTTCTCTTTTTGGGCAAAACATAACCCATTGCATTTTCTTTTTACGTTTTCTTTCCTTAGTTTATGGCGCCGCCACGGGGGCCTAGTGGCTAAGGTACTCGGCTGCTGACCCGCAGGTCGAGGAATCAAATACCGGCTGTGACGGCTGCATTTCCGATAGAGGCGGGAATGTTGTAGGCCCGTGTACGCAGATTTCAGTGCACGCTAAAGAAGCCCAGGTGGTCAAAATTTCCGGAGCCCTCCACTGCGGTGTCTCTCATAATCATATGGTGGTTTCGGGACGTTAGTAATAAATTCCATAGTTTTGGAGGCCTAACGTGTGTTTGTTACCGGTTGTGTTTCATTGATTATGGGAGCGGTTTTTTTTGGTATATCACGTTGTTCATGATGAAAGGGGGGGGGGGGGAATGTTTGAACTGACGTACATGCGTGTTATGCATATATAAGTGCTCGCTTCAGAATAACATTTTCAGTTGCTAGTAAAGCGCTCGTCTGTATTCTCCCTGAGTGTGTGTATTTTCTTGCGCTTGTTTCTCCATTAGACCTTGTGTGTTGCAAGAAATGCGCAATGGCGTCGCTACTACACGCAGTGCATGAGTGGGCAGATTGTGGTTGGGCAACAGGCGAGATACGTGCGCGTTGCTGCCATCTGACAAAAGTTGACGAAGGGTAGGGCCGGGGGCGTGCACAAATATGAACACCAATTGAAATAAGTTACTTACTTGCGGAATCTTCAAGATAAATTCATTGTTGTTGTTGTTGTTGTTGTTGTTGTTTTTTGCTGCAGCCTCTGGAAAGGGTATTACAGCTGGCTACGTGATTATCGCGAAACTTTTTATTTCTAGAGAAAGCACTCGTCAGAGTTGTCCTGTTTCACGTGGAAGTTGAGTTAAAGTGACAGAAGCTACTCGCGGAGACCGTTAGCCACCGCAACACTCTTTGTGTCAAGAGATTCGCGCGAACTTCATGTTTCATAGCATGACGTATGTTCTTGCACGTGCATTGTATAGCGTAAAATAATGGGTAATCCTTGAGTTTAGCCTTTAAGAGTGGAATGCTATAGGAATATCCTGTCCGTAGTGCACACTTCTACCACTTACCCCTCTTCCTCTATTCATAAACGCTCCTTGACTTTATCTTGACTTCAAACCGCCTTCAATGCAGCGCGTTTCAAACACATCTGTGCGCTTGTGCTGCCTTGGTACCGCCTATAAAGTTTCACACAATATTACCTAGAGGGGAATCTGGCGCTAATGTCTATGCGGGCTCTTCTAGCGGTGCTTGTACCCCCATGAGAATTATGGGAAGTACAGGCTTCGGATCTGCTTCGGATGAATCACGATTTGACCATTTGTGGCGCTTGTTTGCTGAGTGTAAAACAAAGTGATATGAAGTTATGTCTAATAAAACTTGCTTCATTTTTGTGCACGCAAACTTTATCGCAAAAGGTTTTTGTGACTAGGCGATTGAAGTGAAACCTCGATAAATGTAATCACCAGGGTATGCATCGCTCTGATATTGAGTTCCGGATTTGGCATGAAGGTTTGATGAATTATAGTTTACAATATTTCAAAAGAAACATTTTTTCGCATTATTTATTTATGGAAATAACAGCAGAGTATTAAGTGAGAAACACCTATCGTTTCGTCTGCTGCGACGGCAGGTGCGTCTGTTCAAGTGGTCTGCCCCCAACGCACCGCTCGTTTTGTTGTGAAGTCAAGTCGGAAGAACGTGGCGGTGCGTATACTTCGCGTCACCGTAATTTTGCAGTTCATTTCAACTACAGGTTTTCCCGCTCACTTTAATCCAAGTGCCAGCTTAAATAATCTGCACGCCATTGAAATAATCTGAGCGCCGAGCTATTTAATTCATGTGCCAAACATTTAATCCAAGCCCAACATGTTTAATCCAAGCGCCAACTCACTCAGGCCGCGTTCCATTGAGTTTAATCCAAGTGCCACCATGTTTAATCCAAGTGCCAGCTTAAATAATCTGCACGCCATTGAAATAATCTGAGTGCCGAGCTATTTAGTCCATGTGCCAAACATTTAATCCAAGCCCAACATGTTTAATCCAAGCGCCAACTCACTCAGGCCGCGTGCCATTGAGTTTAATCCAAGTGCCACCGTGTTTAATCCAATTGCCAATGACTTTAATTCAGGTGCCAGTCAGTTTAATCCACGCACAAAAACCAGAATAAGGGGCGTAAAAACGACAGTGCGATTGAAATGCAGTTCCTACAGTATAAAAGACAATAGTCGGAAGGTAGAATCAATCATTATTATTTGTATTCGCCGATAGTATTCTTGAAAAAAAATTACAGCCGTGGTTCGCTTAAGCCATGTTTGGAGTGCTTATACTTTGCTATGCGCCAGTTTGTATAATGAGTGCTTGGCCCAGGGAAAACAGTTTTAATGAAAACGAAAAAAACGTATGAACATATTACTGAATATTTTACAGTGCAATGAAATTCAGTATCCGTCACTGAAGCTTATATTTGGCTTTGGTAAACACTACAACGTCACATGACCAGGACAGGTCATGTAATGTGAACGACACACTATGTTTATTGGAGTGCCGGAACGCATACTAAGAGATTAAAAGCATGGTCGCGGGCAGGGATGGATCAAAGACAGCTACATAATCAAGAAATTAGGAAGCCGTCGCGCGGCACGCACTGTGAATTAGAGATAATTCCAATGTTTTTTTTTGCCTGTAGTGAACATAAAACGTTAACTGATCATCCTGATGTAGCGATAGAAGTTTTATTTTACATTATTGTATGCTCGTATTTTTTTATTCAAACAAAGTTAAATGTCTCCAATGATACGAACAGTACTGATTGTTCGTTTAGCTTGTTAGTTCTGTGACGTACTTGACGAATGCGATGAAACGAACACAGAGGAAACAAAGTGATAATAACACGCAACTGGCCTTGGGCCTAGCTTTCTTTTTTTGTGTGTGTACGTGTTTTTTTTTCGCGGCATTATGCCTCTCATCGCACATTGGAAGCTTGCGGATTCAGTGCAATCACTAAATTATTTGTTCTGTCCACCATCTCTATCTACACACACACACACACACACACACACACACACACACACACACACACACACACACACACACACACACACACACACACACACACACACACATACATATATATATATATATATATATATATATATACATATATATGAGTGTGTGTGTGTGTACATACATACATATACATATACCTGAAAACAAGAGTGATTACTACTAATTATTCAAGAAATGCAACATAGGCACAGGTTAGTGTATTTATTAAAACAGAACTGTCTCATAGGGCTCAGAGACGGATGTTCACAAGTCATCTTCACGCAAAGTGGCAGGCACGAAAGAGAAATTGTGCCGATCAAAGGCCGCGCAGTCCACGCGCTGTATTTGTTGAATGGAGTGGCGAGCCGCATCCAGCAGCAAAGAACGCCTGTGCTCCTTTTTCGTCATGCCTTGCGGTGTCACTAAAACTAAATTACGAAGTTCGCTCAGGTAGGCCTTCACGTGTGACTTGAATTTCGAAAAGGCTTCTTCTATAGGGTTAAAGAAGGGACTGTACGCTGGCAGGCGCTTAATAGAGTGCATGAAGTTAGCCAAAGCCGCTTGTTCTGCTCGAGCGTGAGCAGGTGCATTATCAAAAAGGAATACAGCTTCGGCATTTGGCTCATCACGTTCTACGCGGGCCGAAACATCACTGAGGAAGTCATTAAAAACAACCCAATGAGCTTTGCCCACCACAGTCCAGTGAATAACTCCATTTGCGGACATGCATGCTATAATGTTCAAGTTCACTCCCTTTGTCGCTGAGGTCATGTGCAAAGATGGTTGTCCTTTAGCTGCCCTGCCGAATTTCCTGGAACACGAGATATTGAAGTCAGTCTCATCAAAATAGAAGCGGCAAACACGTTGTCCATCAGACTGCAGCCATTGGGCGTACAGCATGTGGCTGTGCTTCATATCGTCACGGTTGCGATCTGTGGGCCTCTGCGTCACTAGCTTCATCGAGTAGCAGTGGGCATCCAGCAAGCGGTCGACTGTGCTTGCATGGATTGTTACTCCTGGCATTTCTTTCTCCATGGCCTCCTTTATTTGCTTCAATGTAAATGTACAGTTTTCGTCGACAATTCGTCTCAAAGTATACTCAGACGTCATCTCCAAACTTCCTTTTTGAACCCCCACCATGCTTTGATGTTTCTCTGTCGGTAGCGGCAATCGATCTTGCTGTTTTAATGTTGATGCCTAGAGCGTTGGCCAATTGCTTTAAGTCACCGCCACGCCTGTAAACGTCCACAATCCTTGCCCTGTCGACCACCGATACTCTGCTGTTTTTTCGACGAGGTTCGTCGGGGTTCTTAAAGTGTGATCCTCATTTGCGTCCAGCCATGGCTTCAAGCAAAGCTCTCTCTTCGTCTGCAAATGTTCCCGTATGAAAACACACGTTTCAAGTAAACATGCTTCAGCTACACTAAGCGTAGAAGTATCTATTTTGATGCTTTTATAACAACTTATTTCCACATGAACCCGATTAAATGCAAGTTTGGTATTTTTAAGTGGTTATTTCTGATTCCAAGAACGAATGAATATCATCTGTCGGTCACTGTTTTCCCTGGGCTGAGCAGACGACTGCGGTAGCCTCAGCGCATAAGTAGCCAAATGCCGTCTGCTCAGCAGACGACATGAATCTATACATATGCGATGGTGTAGATGGTTAACCGGAATGAAGCAGTAGCAATGCAATAAAGACTAACATGGACTCTATGAGCAAATATATTTAGGTACCCAAAAATGCAATTACTACTGACTGTTTTTTTTTCTTTTGAAGCTATGACACCAAAATGTTAAGGAGAAGTCGCACTGCGCACTTCATTTCATAAGCGCTACCAAGTATAGCCGAGGGAAAAGTTCTTGCTGTGACGCCATGTTTACGTTATTCTGACATTTATACTATATATAGTGGCTAACTGTGTGTTTCTAGCGCATGGATTAAACTGACTGGTACCTGAATTAAAGTCATTGGCAATTGGATTAAATACGCGGGCACTTGGATTAAACTCAATGGCACGGGGCCTGAGTGAGTTGGCGCTTGGATTAAATGTTTGGCACATGGATTAAATAGCTCGGCGCTCAGATTATTTCAATGGCGTGCAGATTATTTAGGCAGGCACTTGGATTAAAGTGAGCGGGAAAACCTGTAGTTTTGGCAAGACGCACAAACAACAAACGCGGACTCGATGCATTATTCTGTACTGGCATAAGACGCTACATCTATGCGCAGCGGTGAGTGGACGACGCTTCGCTTAAACTGTCAAACACGACTCCAGCGTTGCAGTAAATTGAGAGGCCTAGCACTTTTCAGCTTCTTGAGACAACAAAGACTCAGCTTCAGTCCTTTGCACCCACCCCACTACTCACTCTACACGAAGAACGAAACTGAAACTGTAGAAAAAGATCCGCAGACAATTTACTGGCTAACGCGATCCAATCCGAAGCCTGTACTTCCCATAATTCCCATGAGGGCACACGATCGCAGCGCCAGATTCCTCTCTAGATATTATTGTATGAAACTATATGGCACCACGTAAAGACAGAGCGTACGAAACGCGTTTGTGTTGCATTGCAGTCGGTGGCAAGTCAAGTTCAATTCAGCAGTGTTTCTGAATATGGGGGTTAGTGCACACTTTTGACTGTATAGCACTACTGGAGAAGTTTAAATAGTGAATCACTACATCATAATCGATAAAGTTGAAAGTGGCCTGTTTCACTGAATCTTTCGCATATCGCTTCGATCTGTGTCATGGGTAGCATGCTTTAAACCACGAGCGCTTAGGTGCGTTAAATATTACATTTTCCAACTTGCTATGCACCCCCTACATGGTCTTAAGTGCCCTTTAAAAACTGACTGGCTTTAAAGCAGGAAGTAGCTATATTACACATACGTTGTGACGCCCAAAGGCAATGTACGCTTGTATTATGCAATGTTATTGCAATATATTGATTTTTATTGTGAAGCTCGCACACAGGACACGTGCGTTTGTAAAGCACCAAAGTTACTTTCACTGCATTTCCAAGCACAAGAAGTTATTCTGACTGCACTTTGGAACAGAGGCGTGTCTCTGTGTTCGAACACATGCTTGCCCCGTAGTCGGCCTGGCTTCGATCCTCACTCGGACCCGGAGTTTTTTCATTATTTATTTTATTTCCATCTTTCGCTATTTTTCAGTGACGCAAAAGATGATTTTGCGCTCACAACAAACGAAGCAAACGCCGACGCTGCGGCCGGAATTTCTGTGAAACAAGCTGTTTGAACCAATCGCTTTCAAATTTCAAACTAAATGGTCACAAATGAATTCGCGACGCACTACTGTCGCTACATGGACGTTGCGAGACTCGGGACGCTGTGTGAAAAGACAGAAGATTTTCGTAAAACTAGGGACGCTTGGCAACCCTAGGCGCTGCCCGTCCCCACGAGTATGAAACCTTAGAAGTTTCCGCCTTAAAATGGGCGTTCACTTTCTGGCCTTTACTGGCCCCCTCGTGTATCATTTAAAGGCTCGTCTGATTGTTTGTTAAACTTGTCATTGTTTGTTAATCTTGTAAATATGTGAATTAAACGTGTTTTTTTTATTCAAGTAAAAAGCCCCGCAAGGGTTCTTCGCTGAACCATGGGTGTCAGCCACGACACCTACTCGGTTACATCATAAGGCAGTTCCAGTCCACACATATTCTGGGGATAAATGGATCGCTTCTTCTGTTGTGAGGTAAAGGTAACTTTCTTTGAATTACAATTTTAGCCGATACGTAAAAAGGAACAAAACGATTGTCACGAATAGTCGCAATATAATGATAGATTTCGGAAACTTACACGGGCTTAAAAGATAATGGTGATAAAAAAGAGATAGCAGTTCGAGTCAATTATTCATCGCAGTAATCATGGCCTAATGGCTACATTCATGAAGAATTGAGCAAGCGGAGTTTATTAGGATGAATTGCGAACCATCACAGTTATTAGCTGAACTGAAATACCTTGTTGTAATGACATATTCTAGCTTGCTGCGAATTAGTCTCTTGTTCATTAGTCGCTTAAGCCAGGCGTCTGCGAACAAGGCGAAGCTGTCACTGTACTGAAGCATGTAAAAGCAGTGACGCGTACAACTGTAGTCTATGATGAAATGGAAATATCTTGAGTGGGATGCTAGTAAGTACGTAGGTAAGAGGAGAAGAATATAAGGTGCAGTGATTGCCGTGTGGCACATGTTGACTTGACGTGGAAACTTATAGGCAGGTCGGCGCGTGCTAAAGCGCAGCAGGACAATCAACATTGCAATGGTTGGTGTTTCAGAATGCTGGCGTGCTAAGTGTCACCAGTGCTAGTACATACGCTGATCTTATAAAATATGCCAGACTAGGCAGACTCAAAGCTTTCCAAGTTAATCAGCACCCTAATAGGCAATCTAAAATTATAATATCTGGTTTTTTTTTCACTGTTCGTTTCGCTTAAGCCAGTGCAGGCCTAAAATTTCCCGATTCTTTATTTCATGATGTTTCATGAAGTCAGTGAAGTCATAAAATTTACGGTGTGAAATCTTGTATAGATAAATAGGAAACAAATTCAGAGTAACACACGCAAGACAGACGTCCATGGCGAAACGAACGTTTAAATAGATGAGAAACAGCTCAAAATGAAACGTTGCTGGAGGCAACGTTTCCACTAGTGGACTGTATGTGCCAAGGAAGCACCCTCCACGAAAGCAGTTGCTGTCTAGAAAAAGATGCATCCACCTGTCGAAGCTTTCACTCTAGAGACATTCGCTTTTCAAGGATTTTTTTTAACGAATTGAAGAATTAGAAGGAAGCGTAACTGTAACTCAGTGATACTGATCAGTGTTGAGGGGAAAGCAGGTTAAGTTTTCCACAGGCAGGAAGTTGTTCATTTGTCCATTTTCATCTCAGTATAGGATAAGTTTGAAGAAATACAGGTGATTTCTTTAACGAATAATTTGCTTCCTATATACAAGCTTTGTAATTTTGTTATATCTTCAATCAGTATAAACTATTGCAGTTTTTAATATTGTTTGCATACATTGATAACACTTCATTTTTGTCACATTTCATGAACATTTCTCTTAAGAAACCCCTTTTGTGCCACTGAAGCCAAGTAATATGCACGAGATAGCAGAATTTAGAGGTACAACACTAAGCTTAATTTGACTTTCGCGAGTGGCATAGCACCTCATTCATCACATGTCACCACATTTCTATGCGAAATATTTATGCTTGACATGATGGCGACATATAGAATATTTGTTATCACGGGCACAAACAACACCGAACATAGCTTGTTTCACTTTTAATATAAAGGATGCCGCAGAGGAGGGCCCCGGAAGCTTGTAACATTTTGTTTGTGTTCTTTAACGTATACCGATATCTCACAGTACAGGAACCTCTAGCATTTTATTGACATTTATGTGACCAACGCAACCAGAATTTAACACAAGACCTCTGGGTTAGCTACCGAGCACCTTAACCGATGCACCTCTGCGGCGGACAATAAAGCATCGGTTAAAGGCAGTCGAGTACGGAGTCAGAAACTTACCATTTTATTACTCATCAGTATATATCAAGAGGATTGAGAACAGTTTTTATTTCTACAATCAGTGAGCAGGGTAATAGATGGAATCCGCATGGTCAGCTTTCTACAAAAACATGGCTGCGTATTGCAACTACAAGAAACGAGTTTCATAATGGTCAGGGCTCCTCTTACATATTGAAGTATGTTTGCGAGGCCATCAATCATTATTTTGCAGGCAGTGTATTGTTAGGATTTCGTGACACAATTCACTGCGGTTTCCATTCTGACGAGGTATCGTTAGGAACCCTTCAAGAGTTTCGATTGTGGTTTCCTCAGGGGCGAGATAGGAATAATGCACAAACTTAATTTTTTAAAGGGGAGCTAAACGGCAAATTTTACTTGCATCAATTTTGAAAAAAAAACAACTGAGCATACGTTCTCTATGGCATCATGAGAATTTGTGCCGAATTAAACAACTATAAGCTTCTATGAAGACGTGTAATTGGCAGTGAATAAGGTAAAAACACAGCATACTACACTGATGGGAGACTTTGATTCAATGGTAGGGAAGAAGCAGGCTGGAGACCAGGCAGTAGGAGATTATGGCATCGGTACTAGAAATGCCAGAGGAGAGCTACTAGTAGATTTCGCAGAATGCAATAATTTACGGATTTTGAATACCTTCTGCAGAAAAACGATGAAACCGCAAGTGGACATGGAGGAGCCCTAAAGGCGAAAATAAGAACTAAATAGACTTTATAGTGAGTGCACACCCAGGCATCGTGCAAGATGTGGAAGTGGTTGGCAAGGTACGATGCAGTGACCATAGAATGGTATGGTCTCGAATTCACCAAGACTTGAAGAAGGAACGACAAAAACTGATACGCAAGAAGCCAATCAATGAGCTAGCACTGAGACGGGATGTACAGGAATTCAGATCTCGCTTCAGAACAGGTACTCGGCTCTTGTTGAGGAAACCAACCTTAGCGTGGATACAATGAATGTATAATCTGACGAGTATCATTACGGAGTGTGCAGTGGAAGTTGGAGGCACGGTAGTTAGACAGGACACTAGCAAGCTTTCCCAGGAAACCAAGAATCTCATTTAGAAGCGTCAAAACATGAAGTCTCAAGTACAACAGACAAAATAGAACTGGCAGAGCTTTCGAAGTTGATTAATAAGCGTGAGGTATCCAATGTAATATGGTATAACCTGTAGAAAATCTAACATGCTCTGAAAAACGGAGGAAGCGTCAAAGCGGTGATTAGGAAACTTGGGATAGGCAAAATTCAAATGTATGCCCTAAGGGACAAAGAAGGCAAAATACCTACCAATATGGATAGGATAGTTAAAATAGTGGAGGAGTTTTACAGAGATCTGTACAGTAGCCGAGATAACCATGACCTTAATACTATATGAGCTAGCAGTAACCCAGATGACCCCCAACCAGTAATGATAGAAGTCAGAAAATCAATGGAGA
The DNA here is from genome assembly GCF_043290135.1 of Rhipicephalus microplus. Classification (NCBI taxonomy): domain Eukaryota; kingdom Metazoa; phylum Arthropoda; class Arachnida; order Ixodida; family Ixodidae; genus Rhipicephalus; species Rhipicephalus microplus. Next base: position 4,488,393 of record NW_027464597.1, on the reverse strand, counting down.
GCATGCAAAAGGGTAAAGCTGCTGGTGAGGATTAGGTAACATCAGATCTGCTGAAAGATGTTGGACAGATCGTGTTGGAAAAACTAGCCACCCTGTTTACGAGCTGTCACCTGACGGGAAGAGTACCAGAGTCTTGGAAAAATGCTAACATCATCCTAATTCACAAGAAAGGAGATGACAAGGACTTGAACTACAGGCCGATCAGCTTGTCCTCCGTAGTATACAAGCTATTTACAAAGGTAATTGTTAGCAGAATTAATAAAACATTAGAATACAATCAACCAAAGGAACAAGCAGGTTTTTGAAAAGTTTACTCAACGATCGACCACATTCATACTATCAATCAGGGAATCTAGAAACGCTCAGAACACAGCCAATACATAGCCTCCATGGATTACGCGAAGGCGTTTGATTCAGTCGAAATATCAGCAGTCATGCAGATACTGCGGAGTCAGGGCGTCGATGAAGCATATATACACATCCTGGAAGAAATCTACAGGGGATCAGCTGCTAGCATAGTGCTTCATAAAGGAAGGAACAGAATACCAATCAAGAAGGGTGTAAGGCAGGGAGACACGATTTCCTCAATGCTGTTTACCACGTGCTTACAGGAGGTTTTCAGAAGCCTAGAATGGGAACAGTTAGGGATAAGAGTTAATGGAGAGTACCTTAGTAACCTGCGCTTCACCGATGACATTGCATTGCTAAGTAACTCAGGGAAAGAATTGCAACTCATGACTACGGAGTTAGAAAAGGAGAGCACAAAGGTGGGTCATAAAATTAATCTACAGAAAAAGAAATTATTATGCAACAAACTCAGAAGAGAGCAGCGCTTCGAGGTATGTAATAGTGAACTTCAAGTTGTAAAAGACTATATCTACTTAGGGCAGGTAATAACCGCTGAGCGGAACCATGAGATTGAATTAACTAGAAGAATAAGAATGGGGTGGAGCACATTTGGCAAGCAGTCTCAAATTATGACAGGTATATTGCCACTATCCATCAAGAGGAAAATATATAACATTTGCATCTTGCCGGTACTTAGCTACGGAGCAGAAACCTGGAGACTTTCAAAGAGGGTTCAGCTTTAATTGAGGACGACGCAGCCAGCAATGGAGAAAAAACGGTAGGTGTAACCTTAAGAGTTAACAAGAGAGCAGAATGGATTAGGGAACAAACGGGGGTTAAGGGCACCATAGTTGAAATCAAGAAGAGGAAATAGACATGGGCCGGGCTTGTAGCCCGTAGACATGATAACCGCTTGTCATTAAGGGTAACTAACGGATTCCTGGAGAAGGCAAGCGGGTTAGACGGAGACAGGAGGTTAGGTGGGCAGATGAGATTAAGAAGTTTGCGGGTATAAATTGGCAGCAGCAAGCACAAGACCGAGTTAACTGGCGGAACATGATAGAGGCCTTTGTCCTGCAGTGGACGTAGTCAGGCTGATGATGATGATGATGATGATGATGATGATGATGATGATGATGATGATGAAGTGATTTAGTCTTTAAAAACCAAAGTGTAAATTTGGTATCAAATTCCGCAATCGCCTTTGCTAGCGTGGGCCAACTCGCGTATGTGACGTACGTGTTTAGCCTTTCTACCCCGGCTGCAGATAGATGCAGCACACGCTTTCGTCTACGAGGCGACAGCGACGCGAGAGCAGTTCTAATTCGTCAGCTTTCACTCGCGTTGCATGACATTGCCAGCTTACTTTTCGCGCGATAGAAGAAGCATGTTTGCAATGTTAACACCTTTGCTAGCCATGGCCGCGTGAAGCCGGAGTTTCGTAGCGTCGCCGTATACCTACGTGGAGCAGCTCTCTGCTTTGGTTTGTGTTTTGACTCATAATTTGTGGCTTAATTAAAATTTTCAACATGTCTCTTGGCAAACTGAACCACTATAGCTGTTACAGCGCTTTCAATTGATAATCGTATTATTTCAATATAGTCGAATATGCACCGTAGTTCCCTTTTAACACCCTCTTCAACAGCAGTCCCTTATGTTATAGATGGTTTAAAAGATACTCAATGAATTACTTTAGCTTTCTGCTCCACGTCTTCTGTTTTTATGGCCATCAGCAATCTTTGTCTACCACAAATAGGTTTATGTTGTGTCGTTGGGTGGTAGCCTACGAAAAGGGCCCGACTGCAGGACGAGAGACGCGGTGGGTGCCGGTACGGCCTGCCACTCGAGCAGTAGAAAGAGCGAGTCTGGATGGAAGCAAGCCCACACAACGACTGAGCTGGGGAGGTGGCCGTTGATTCATACAACAAATAACCGACACCTGTGCGCATGAGATTGCTTACTTTTCCATGGCGTGTGCCGTTATACAATGGCGTCTATTCACTGTTCAATACGCTAAAGGCGCACACACAGTGTTTGTGTGGACTACGTGGATTTTGCTACTAACGCCACATTTTCAGCCGCAAAAATCGGGAGAATCCCAATATTTATCACTCATCAACTAAAAATAACGAATACAATAGTTAGCCCAACAAATTGGCGGAGAGCCGACGACCGCGGGTATGTAGATCGAGAATACTGCGGAACGGGAAAAGGCAACGGCAGATGTGATAAGACTTCGAAGCGGGGAAAGGCCTAACTAAAGCAACAATGGCCTGCCCGTAGATCAGAGGTGCTAACGATTGGCTTCAGGCGTGCTTCTATCTCTGCAGACTTAACATGCATGTAGTGGCCGTGAATGGCTTTGACTTAGCTCGAACTTCTCTGCACTGGCCGCGCCGTGCCGGTCTAGTGGCTAAGGTACTCGCCTGCTAACCCGCAAGTCGTGGCTTTTTCTCCCGACTGCGGCTTCTGCCCTTTGGACGGAGGCGAAAATGCTGTAGGTGCATGTGCTCAAGTTTGGGGGCTCGTTAAAGAACACCAGCTGGTCCAAATTTCCGCAGCCCTCCACTACGGCGTCTCTCAAAGTAATACATTGGTTTAAGGACGTTACAACCCACAATCATTTCCTCTGCACAATAAATTAACGAATAAACAGCTTGCACCACGTACCCGAAGCCTATAAACAACACAGAAGCAAACAAGTTAGTCGGCAGAACGGTCGCATTCTGCTCTTTGAAGCAGCGTACAAGACTGGGCGAGTTGATTAAACTTTATGATGTAAAAAACGAGTGCTAAAGACGACACACAAAAGCGTTGCTAGTTCAGTGCTTGTCCTGTGTCCTACTTCTTTTATGTGTCGACTTTTGCGCAGTATTTTTTTACATTGTGAAGCTCTCAGAAGCCTTGCAAAGCCTATAATGAGCAAGCCTCGTGACTATTTTGTTATTTAAGTATTTCGTTACAAAGGTAAACATAGAGAAGGGTGACATTGATTAAGGCTAAAACAAAGAGCGCTGGACATGGCGCGATCGAAGCACGACCGTGACGTGGTCGTTCACACTTTAGTGAAATAGCTTCAACAAAACAACCAAATCGAAAAATGAAAAACCACACCTAGGATGGCCCAAGATACAATTTAGGGGTACTGAAGTTGCCTGATTGCTTACCGCTCTTTTTCTGATGCTGTTCTTGTCTTATTCATGTGCCATTCAGCCAAAACAGATGTACTCCTAATGCGACAAGTCGAAATGCATGGCGTTTTCAAATGCCAAAAATTTTATAACAAACTTCAGCGATATTGAACGTATCTATCTATCTATCTATCTATCTATCTATCTATCTATCTATCTATCTATCTATCTATCTATCTATCTATCTATCTATCTATCTATCTATCTATCTATCTATCTATCTATCTATCTATCTATCTATCTATCTATCTATCTGTTTGCCTGTCTCTCTGTTTGTCTGTCTGTCTGTCTGTCTGTCCGTCTGTCTGTCTATCTGTGTGTGTGTGTGTGTGTGTGTGTGTGTTATGACAAGTCAAGTTTGTTCTTCCTACAGCCATGTTAGGTCATACTAAGTTTGGTATCGATACCATTATTAGAACGGCCAGGAGAGCTAAAAGTCGTAGGCGGCTATATAGATAGATAGATAGATATATAGATAGATAGATAGATAGATAGATAGATAGATAGATAGATAGATAGATAGATAGATAGATAGATAGATAGATAGCTAGATAGATAGATAGATAGATAGATAGATAGATAGATAGATAGATAGATAGATAGATAGATAGATAGATAGATAGATAGATAGATAGATAGATAGATAGATAGATAGATAGATAGATAGATAGATAGATAGATAGATAGATAGATAGATAGATAGATACGTTGATAGTTGCCAAAATTGCTCGCAGTACGCTAAGAACTGCCTCGCATTTAAAAAATCACGTGAAGTATCAGTGATAGCTCCAGGTGGTTTTGAAGGGGTTCTCACTGGATGTTTACATCATTACCTGGAGTTTTTGGGGTGTCACGTGTACAGCAACCAATATGCGTGTAACAAATTAGGTATGGCATATCCGTTTCCACGATTCGCAGAATATATGTTAGGTATAGTGAGCTATACACTTCGCCACGGTGTTGCGAGGCTATTCAATCAATGGATATCTAATCACATCCGAAGACGAGGAGGATGAACGCCAGGACTACAGATGCGGGCTCCGTTGCTGAGAACTGCGGAAGAAGTAGCAGAAATATTGCGCGTGAGCACATGGAAGACAAGGCTTAGTCAAAAAACATTGTCTATGGGGATTCACAAGCCATGTAAAATAGGACAGAACGTGAGAACGAAATGCGTGGTTGAGACCTGCTGGAGTGAAGGTGTCCAGGGCGCGGGATTGGTGGCCAGTGGAGTAAAATTGCAATTACCGCTGCTGGCCTTCACTTGGGCGCATAGCCGACCTTCCTCCAAGCCTCTGGCGTTGGCCAGACCCACGATTCTATTCGCCTGGCGTTGGTCAGGGAATACTAGTGTCTCCTCCGTAAACCACAGTGTTGGACTTACGAAAGTTGACAGGTAATCTGGCCATTGACACAGACTGATCGCGTTCATTCATCTGCTGCTTCACCATGGGTTGAGATTCTCCACTGGCTGTCATGCCGCTGCCTCCAGCATGTGTAAATTTAAGTTCCAGCGTAATAAGTTCTCGTGATGACATCCACGCCTCACGTTGGAAGCGGTTACACTTTTTGAATTGTGCTGTCACGTGTTTGGCCCATTTCGCAATGTATCTAATATTTGTTTGTTTAGTTTTGATTTTCCTTGTCAGGTGCGGGTTTGCTGTATTTAAATTATCATATAAATACATGTTGTTTTGTGTGGGCGTATCTACAAACGATATCGTGTGTTTTATGACAGTCTGTCATCGCTTTAATTACGAACCCACATGAAAGCGTATTTATTAAATAACCTCGTGACAAACAGTGCGTGTTTACTAAAGCTTCAACTTCTCAATTTTGTATTTTAACAACTTCGCTGCCATTAACGCTCATGTAGCCATGCTCACATAACAAACGTTTAATGAAACTCCGAGCAAAAATTATTTGAAGATTTTATATAACCAATTTATGAGTAATAATATGCCAAATTGTCATGATGTAGGACCCCCTGATCATAGAATGAGATTAATATTTGGCGCAGACGTAATCTTTTTAATTCGTGATGCAATCTGCATATCCTTCGCAAGCATAGAAACTGGTGTGCAAAATGGAATGTGAGAGTGTGCTGGGACACATGTAAACGTAAAGCATGAAACTGACACAGAAAAAAATTATGCTCTTTTATTATATGTTTAATGGGACCAACGTCTTCGCAATTAGCGTTACGTATGTTACCTACATATTGGGAAGCTTTAGGCCAGTGGCAATCCTATTCAATCTTTCGAGTCGTTTTTTCCGCCGCGCTTCGTCATCAGCTGCAACAGTAAATATTGTATGAGAATTATGCTCTTTTGGAGAATTATTTCTAAACAAAAAAAGTTACACATATTTATATACATCTCAACTGACTCGTAGCAAGCGATATATTTGCTTTCATTGTGGATAAAAGTTTCCTATAGTTATCACTAAGAGCTAACAGCACTCCTGGTGTGACGCGATGCTTCATATATTTCCAAAGTGGGCAGAAGGCTGTCACGTGCAAGAACAGTTGCGGGTGCAGTACTTTCGAGCGAGTGAAACCTACATGTCCTGATGATGAAAATGCCTCTCCTATAGCTTTTGCCTCCTTAGGGGTATTGACCAAGAATTAGTGATATGAAATCATATGCTTTTGAAGGGACACATAATCCTAACAAAGGGAGGTTAGAGCACACGTAAGAACAGACTTAGTGCAATAATTACTTTTTGCCATTCCGGACAGACAGTATAGTCTATATATTGAAAGTAAATTACAGTAATTTCGAACACATTTAAAGTTGATGTTTTAAATTTTCCTATTGCTGCTAAAATAACAAATATACAAATGGTAATTTAGAGTTGCATTCGTTTTGTTTTATCAAGATCACTGCAAACAGCATGAAAGGCGTTCCTGTGGCTCTAGCCCAAAACTGAAGCATCAAAGGAGCGTATACTGCCAATAGTGAAAGTCAGCCCAAGGTTAGCTAATGGGAGGACAATGAGATGTTAACAATATGTAATGGTGACATAATAAAAAATACTTCTCTAATATTTTTCATTTTTGAACAAAAGCTGCATAGGTGAGATATCAGCAAACCAGCCTCGTGTGAATGCATAAAGCTTTTACTTCTTCCTCATTTAATGAACACAACTTCGCTAATATCTGCAAGTAGGTTAACTGCTAATGGAACTTTAACTTGCATTTGGCCGCTCTTCTTCAGCTTATGTGATGATTTTTGTGAGTATATAATGAAGAATGATTTTTTTTTCCTTTTTCCATTGAGTTTTTTGCCACTCATCCAGCCCACGTATTTGCTTCACCTTGTACAAGAATATACTCTGCAGCAATAACTATGCACGCACACCTTTGTTAGTGCAATATGTAGACATACTTTTCTTATCCTAAATCTTTTTATTATGTATGTGCGGACACGACAACCACATAGGGTTTTCTGTTCCTTGTTTCATACATCCAGCATAATACGCAGAATCCTGCTCTAACTTGTGAGAGTCGTGGTGTTTGTCTCATAGAAACTGACCAAGTTGAGGAAGTTTACGTTAGAATTATAAAATACAGAGATAGTGTGTAAAGAGTGGCGCAAAGACAGATTTCTTGTTTGTACTGGGGGTGTCTTGTATCGTACACCCAATTCATGCACAATATATTCATGTGGTACATCATGTGCCAAACAGGCGGAACAGTGCTTGAACGAGCTTAGATGGACGGTGGTGAAATGCCTTGTTTTTTTTTCAAATTTTATGCCACGATATTCTATATTCTATCATTAAAAAGGAGCATTTCCAAGAAATTGCCCGTTTTTGTGCGCGACGGAAACCATTTAAAAACGTGGCTGATGCCCCTATACAGGAATCAGTAAAACACGAAATTGGAACACGTCTTTACAAAGGCAGCTGAGCGCTTATTGTGCTTTGTTTCAGCAACAGCAACAGATTACAAAGTCACGTTAGAAATTGCAAGGAGCGTGAGACTTGCAGTACACACCTCAAGCAGAAAGCGCGCGGAACACTGGACATGCGCGGACTGAGAGATATCACAGCTCGACATTTAAAGCAAGCTGTTCAAAAAGAAAGACGCACAAAACAAGCGCTCAAGTATATATATATTCACAGAACAAGCGCGAACAACCGTCACAATTCTTCCTGCGTCGTGTGTCAGCAGAGAACTCCTTTCTTAAACGCGGACGTAGCAGCGCGCGAAGTAACCTTCGTCCTCACCCGGATTACGAGTATGATATGCGCACGCACAGGAGAGACCATAGTCCGTGGATGCGGCGCTTCGTGGAGGCGACGACATTTACAGCGCGCCCAATGCAAGCCCTTCACGCCATTTCATCACTAATAACGAAAACGCACTATTGATTCAAAGATCGAAGGAATGCCAAACGGAGTACGGTGTATAAAACTTCCTCGCCGTTAGCGCTGAACACATCGTGCGTTTCGGGACGTAGTCATTCTTTCGTCGGCACTCACGCGCGTCGGACGCAAGAATCGTGTGCTACGTAGGAGCGGCGTTTGCGGCACATACTAGCCGCGGTAACAGGATGAGCGAAGAGCAAGATGCAGGATACGAAGTAATTTTGCCACCACTGCCCAAGGAACGCGTCGCGCAAAACACTGTGTTTTTACACGGTGATGGTTCGAATCCCGGCTGCGGCGGCTGCATTTCCGATGGAGGCGGAAATGTTGTAGGCCCGTGTGCTCAGATTTGGGTGCACGTTAAAGAACCCCAGGTGGTCTAAATTTCCGGAGCCCTCCACTACGGCGTCTCTCATAATCATATAGTGGTTTTGGGGCGTTAAACCCCACATATCAATCAATCAATTTACATGGTGATGTGCGCGGCAGACCATATCGAGTAGAAGATTTCCGAGATGCGCTCGGACCTACAGGACTACTGCCGGAGGTGTTGGCACTGGGGGCCTACCAGATAAATCATGTCTGGGCAGTCACCATGAACAACGCGGACGCTTCGAGACGCTTGCTCGACGTGAAGGAACTGAAAGTCAAGGGTCGACGCTGCATCATCGTAGACCCCCAGGATCAGCAGGTGCGGCTGCGTCTTCATTGGCTGCTGTGGGCATCAACGATGAAGACGTGCGAACGGCGTTGGCGGCTTATGGGAAGGTCGTACAAATCACCAGGGAGTATTGGCGTGTTCAAGGAGTCAGGGACAAGGGGTCGACAACACGGACTGTGCTACGTAAGCTCAAGAGTGGCGTGAAGGTTGAATATCTCCCACATCAAATCAGGGCGGCTGGTGAACTGGCACTTGTGGTTGCACCTGGTCGGCCAATGCAGTGTCTGCGCTGCCAAGGTACCAGCCGTGTTAGAAGAGAGTGCCCCGATGCTCGCGTTGTCGGCGGTTTGGCCACAGAGAAGACGCATGCATGCGCACGTACGCATCGGCTGTAGGATCAGCTGAAGGTGAAGACATAGCAGAGTTGGTGATGGACGAGACCGAGGCTGAAGACGCGGCGAAAGGCGCAGGCGACGTGGTGAAACCAGAAGCTTCAACAGGTACTGCCACACCGACTGGTGGTGATGAACCAACAGTACAAGCAGACATAGAATCTGGGGAGTTTACTCAAAAGCCAGCCGGCCAAACCGAAGAAGGCTTCACAAGTACCTCATCGAAGGAGCCGGAGCCGGTAGAATTAACCGAACTTCCAGTGTCGTGCGAGAGTATCAGTGGTGGGGCGTCAAGCAAAAGACCCCACGAGCAGTCTGCAGGACGGCGTGAGGCGTTCAGTGAAAAGCATGAAGAGGGGCCACCTGTGAAGGCGACTTCGTTCAGACGCAGCAGAACAAGGCTGCGTCCCAACCCGACATTGGACAAACACTGGCCTCATTTGCCCTCCAGTGGCACGGGTCCACCTGGAGGCTCCGAAGATGTCTAGCTCTATGCTAGGCGCTGAAGGTAAGCATCATGCCCCGGGCTAACTTCTTCATGGTGTATACATGGCTTTTGCACCGAAACTTAGAGTGGCAACGTTAAATGTTCGAGGTCTTGCCGCCAAGCGGAAACAGAGCCAAGTCTACAGGCTGCTCGTGGATCATGTTCTGGATATACTAGCTGTACAAGAAACAAAAGTAGACGGTGAGGAGGAGACCCGGGGCATGGTTCTGAGGTTTACGGCGCGTTACTACGCAATTGTAAGTCAAGCAATAGGCACGTCTACAGGCTGTGTTTTGTTCATTAAGAAGTTACCGGGTCTGGTAGTGCAAGATACTTTCTCTTGCCCATCTGGTAGATTGGTTTTCTGTGATTTTGTATTCAATGAATGTCAGTGGCGTATAGTGTGTATTTATGCACCAACCATTTGCGAGGAAGGATCACTTTTTTTTTCAAGTCTAAAGCAGCACTTCACTTTGAAAAGGAAATATGTATTACTTGGTGATTTTAACTGCGTCCTCAATGGGCGAGATCGAGCAAAGGGACGTGCCATTTACGATAAAGGTAGTAGGACGCTAGCGGACGTAATTACTGAATTAGAGTTAGAAGACGTGGGCCGCTCTATGGAGGGAACGCGGGATGTGCATTTCACACATTTTCAGGGGAATAGCCATGCGCGCCTTGATCGCATTTACGTGTCGCTTGAATTAATAGCCCACTGTAAGACATATGCTGTCTACCTTATACACTTCAGTGATCATTGTTTAGGTAAATGTGATATGAGACAGAAAACAAAAGGTGGAACTTTCTCATGGGAGCTGTGGAAGATGAATTCCACTTTGATTACCGACGAATATTTCTTAGATCAGGTAACGAACTGTATCAATGAAATAAAAATGGACGATGAAGTTAAACTTGCAGAGCAATGGGAAGAGTTCAAGCAGCGAATAAAAATAAAAGCTATTGATCGTTCTTGCATTGAGTTACGAAAGGAAAAAGACAGAGAAAGAACTCCGAAAGACTTTGGAAAGACTAATAGACTTGGAGTGCAAACAACCGGGAGAGTATAAAATTTACATGCGCAATATTAAGCAGAAACTTGCACTGCATGACGAGGAACGCTGCCGCGGTGCACTCGTTCGTGCTAGGGCTGAGGCATTAGCGGCTGGAGAGACGCCAACCAAAAGAGCGTTAGGGGTGGAGAAAACGAACGCTCGACGGAATCATATCGAAAAAATAGAGAAGGATGGTCACGAATTAACTGATACGGACAGCATTTTATCCGTATTTTCAAGTCATTTTGAAAACCTTTTTGCGTGTAGACAGGTAAACCTAGAAAGATTTAAAGAAGAATATTTAGGACGCATGCTGAAAGTGAGTGAGGAAGTGAAAAACGCTTTGGAATTATCCATATCTGCATCTGAAGTGGAACGGGCGATTGATATGTTAAATCCCGGAAAATCTCCAGGACCAGATGTTCTTTGTGCCAAGTGGTACAAATGTCTTAAAAGTGAACTGTCTCCTATTCTTGCAGGCGTTTTTAATGAGGCATGTCAGGAAAAGAAATTACCACCATCCTTTGGTGAATCGGGTACCGTTCTCATTCCGAAAACAGACGAGGCTGAAAAGCTCAAGCACGTCCCAGCGTACAGGCCAATAGCACTGACAAACGTAGACTACAAAATATTAAGAAAAATTTCGGCGGCTAGACTTCAGTCAGTAATAAAATATATCGTCGGTCCACACCAAACGTGTGGAATCAAAGGTCGGTCCATAATTACAAACGTTCATAAAATGCGATCCGTGCTCGAATGTGTTGACGCCAGTCAAGCTTGTGTGGCCATACTCCAGCTGGATCTGGAGAAAGCGTTTGATTGCGTTGCCCACGCTCTTTTGTTTGCAGTGTTGAAGCACATTAATGCTGGTAAAATAATTATTGACAGAGTAGCCATGGCATATCGGAATGGTAGTACGAGACTAATTATCAACAAGATATTGGGCCCCCCCATTAGAATGAAGCGCTCAGTGCGTCAAGGTTGCCCTGTTAGTCCACTGTTGTTTTGCATCTATATTGAAACTTTATGTCGGTCGATATTGCACAATGACATCATTAATGGGTTTAGAGTACAATCTTCAGAGGTCAAACTGCTCGCATACGCTGATGATGTTGCGATTTGTAGCACTTCCTATGTCGGTATTGAAGAATCAATCAGAGTTTCTAAATCTTTCGCCGAAGTTACAGGAAGCCACATAAACTGGGGTAAATGCCTCGGCTTCTGGCATGGATATTGACCTTCAACACCAGAATTTTTTGCAGCCATTAAATGTACAAGAACGCCAGTTAAATATCTCGGAGTACCACTCGAGTCATACAAAAGTACTGACGAATATTGGACACAGCAAACGAAAGAAATTAAAGAGAAAGCGAATCGGTGGAATGCAACTTATCTTTCCATGTTTGCTAGAGCTACTGCATGCAACTGGTTTTTTGTGTCTAAGCTGTGGTATGTGATGCAAGTGCTGTACTGTTCCTGGGTCAATGTGCAAAAATTACATCGGGTGTTTGCAATATTTGTGTGGGGGTCTAACTGGGAAAGGTACAGTCGCACGAATTTGTTTAGACGAGTGAAGTGTGGAGGCCTTGGGCTAGGACATCTGTTTATCAAGCAGTTAGTAAATAGGTTTTTCTTTTTTCATGAGACAAGAGAGCCTTTCCTACTAACAGTGTGTCAAACAAGACTAAGTAGACTGTTGCCCGAGTTTGTTGTGAGCACCCATGTTACCACAGGGGCTGTGCAAGGATACATGAAAGAAGTAGTGAACAGCGTGCGGTTTTTGTGTGTTCGTTTTTCAACTGACTACCTGTGGTCTGTTGGAAAGAAAAAACTGTACAAAGATTTATGTGATACGATGCTCCCCGTCACACTGTACAGAGCGCTATATACAGCACGCAAGGGTCAGAACGTACTTAAACGAGTTAAAAAAATGCCAGCAGCTCCAAGTGCGAAAACGTTCTTTTTCAAATTACTCACTGGAACACTTCCTGTAAGAACCTTCCTAGAGGAGCGTGGGTTTTAAGTGCCTTGGGGATCTCACTGTCTAATCTGTAAGAAACCGGAAACTATCGACCATGTTTTCCTGCACTGTTGGGAAGGAGTTTATTTTTGGGACGTATTACAAAGGACAATCAAAAAAGAGTTTCCGTTAGACCCTCATGGGATCAGGTATTTGGCAATAGAGAATGAGGATGGATTACCTTTCGATTTTATCATGATGACTGCCTTGCACAGTATATGGCGCTCTGGAATGGCTGGATTTCATTGTGACCCAGACAGAAGACCAGCAAGAGAGTATTTTGAAGAAAGCATCTCAAGATTACTTGAGGTAGTAAGAACAGACGAATGTGTACCTTTATGGGTAAAAAGGGTAGAAGCCCTACTGACCATGAAGGAATTCTAGGACGTGATGTGTTATAGTTATGCTTGACAGGCTTAGTTTTTTGTATTGTTCGCAGTGAAATGTAATATATCTTAGCAACCGGTTTGTGAAGTTTACCGGAAATAAAGAAAAAAAAAGTTTCGGGACGTAGTGGTCAGCGCCGCGCCCTGAGAATTTAGAGGTTGCTGGTTCGATTCGGCGCCGCAGATGCTTGTATTCTCGTTTTTTTTTCAATCTGTCATTGTAGTGGCGTAGGCGATACATTTAGGCACCGCTTAGCTGGCGAAACGCACCAGCTTATCAGACAAAAAAGGTGGCTAGCAGAGGACGTCGAACGAACGCATGCACGCATGACGTGGGGCGCGCTCGCAAGAGTATTGTAGAACATGTGCTGGGCATGTGCAATGTCTCCAACGGCGCTGACAGTGCTGTCGGCCCTGCGCTCGCTGGTTCACTGTGTTCACCACTGTGAATGCTATATGTTGCGGCATGTGGCCTGTGGCGTGTAGTTCATCTTCCACTGTGGTGCTACAAAAAAACTTGTGCCTGTTAAAGACATCTGGAAAACAACATCTTCGAAACATTTTGCAAAACAGGTTACATGTTTTTATGCATACTTTATTTGCACTAGCATACGAATTGGATATAACGACCAGCTTCGTCAGCACGCAAATGACGTGAAAAACAAAGGACGCTGGGTGGCAATTCACAGGAACTAAAGCCCCTAGATTTTCCTTTTGCTTTCTTACGTAGCGGCTACCATTGAACTATTGTCGACGAGTCTCAATGAACAACGCTCGTTTTCGGCATTTATGTTCTTCCTAACCCTTTGCCAGCACTTGGTGAAACGAGTCTCCCGCTCACAAACGATGGGACACTCATCGAAGGAGAAAGACCCGTGGCGTCCGTGAAAGATGCGTGCCTGATCATCGCTTCCTCTATTTCATCAACGCCAGCCAGATGTTACTGATCCAGCTGTTCACCACCATCTCCTCAGTCCTTTCCCACTCTAGCAAATCGCCTGCCCTTCGTGAGTGCTTTGTGGCTTCGGTGAGGGGGACTCATAATGCGGCGCCTCACTACGGAAACCACATGAAGTAACTTTTTGTTCATTTGCTTACAGATCCATGGGGCGTCGTCTTGCATTCCTCGTGTTCATAATGTTGGCAGTCACGCTGGCTCTGTAAAAAAATACGGCCTTTTGAAATAGCCTGCCGTCTTTCGTGGCGCTATAGGGCAACCATGGGGAAGCATCACTGCAACGCTACTGCATGCGCTGACTTTAAGAGCACAGTAATGCAGCGGTGGCATTGCTTCGAGACACGAAGAAGCGGCCTGAAGGAACAAATCTAAGAGACGTATGATATCGGAGTGGGAAACACGTCTACTCCATCGTCGGGGAAAAGCGTTCAGACGCACGTGTGACGCGAGCAGTGCTACCCTTCATATCGCGCCGCATCATGACCACTTCCTGAATTAAGGCAGACCAACGGCTCCCGCTTAGTAGCGCGCGTTTGCACTGGCTTTGAAATAAATAAAGGTGAAAAGTGGTTGTGACGGCGGCTCCACGAACAAAACGCAATCGGCACAGAGCAGCGTTCAGGCAGATGCCGGCGACGATCAGCGTGAGGTGAGCGAGACGAGCCTCGAACCTAGTACCCAAGCGATGGTGAAGCTGCTTGTCAACGATGCGTCGTCTTCTTCACAATTTGCCCCCGCTGAAAAAGAGCCACCCTGGTGCCTCAAGAGTCCTGCGGCAGAGGGATATGGTATGGCTTGAGAAGAGCCACGTGGACGATGTCACGTCCACGCTGGCGCATACCGTCAAATGGGCAAACGAGCTCAATTAGAACATGACTGGGGAGGTTTGCTCCAAAACGCGGTAAGGGCCCTCGTACTTTGGGACGAGTTTTGAGAAAAGGCGAGGGGTTTGGTGAGTAACAGCCAACCATGCACGAGATCCCGGGGAATAGTTGTGCTTCGTAGAGAGTCGACATTGTTTTCTTTCTTGCGCTGTTTTTGTGACATAAAAGTGCCCGCGTATTCGCGACAGCTTTCCGCTTGTTGGGCAGCTTCGGACACGGGTGGGCATGCGGATGCGTAAGAACGGTATGGAAGAATAGTGACGATGATTTGGGAAGGTTCGCGTTTATAGAGGAAGAAGATAGGTGAAAAATCTGGTGGTAAACTGCGTCGCAATGTTGTATGCGAACGTGATGAATGAAAGAATGCGCTCCCAGTTAGTATGATCAGATGTCAACACACATACCGCGAGCATATCGCCGAGGGTGTGGTTAAGTCTCCCTGAGAGCCTGTTAGTCTGTGGGTGGTATGCCGTGGTCTTGCGATGAACAACGTGGCATTCGGAAAGTAGAGCTGCGACGACTTTTGATAGAAATGCTTGACCTCGGTCACTGAGTAGTTCTCGAGGTGCACCATGCCGGAGTATTAAGTGACGGAGGACTACTAGAAGCTACGTCCTACGTATAGGGGCGCTTGAAGGGGGGGGGGGGCGTTTCAGGGTAGCGTGTTAAAATGTCCACAGCGACTATGATCCATCGATTGCCATTTGATGTTATCAGTATTGGACCGTAGCAATCAATTCCGACCCGATCGAAAGGTTTGGCAGGGCACGGAAGCAGCTGGAGCGCACAGGGCGAAAATAAAGGCGGTGATTTACGAAGCTGACAGTCTAGGCGGCATATAAGAAAGTTGCGAACAATATTATACATTTCGAGCCAGTCGAAGCGGCGGCGAATACATTCGTAAGTTTCGAAAACTCCGGCATGGCCACAATGCGTATCATCGTGGAAGCAGGCGCATACTTGTGATTGCAAGCTACGGGGAACAACGAAAAGCCACTTAGGACCTTCAGGTGCGTAGTTGCGTTGGTGTGGTAGCCGATCCCGAATGGCGAAATTAGCTGCTTGACGTCGGAGAGATCGTGATACCACAGTGGTCGACAATGCAGAGATACAGTCAAAAGTGGAAGCGATCCATGGGTCTTGGTGCTGTTCCCTGGCAAACGAGTCAAGGTCGAGAGATGAGGCAGAGTTGGTTCCATTGGTTCCACAGGCCGAGCCGGGAGATTAAGGCGAACTCCAGACAGGGCGTCGGCGTCAGAGTGCTTGCGTTCACTGCGATAGATGACGCGCATGTCGTACTCCTGTATTTGCAGTGCCCAGCGGGCTAGCTGGCTAGATGGGTCTCTCAATGTGGCGAGCCAACAGAGCTCATGATGATCCATTACCAGGTCGAACGGGTGACCGTAAAAATAAGGGCGGAACTTGCGAAGCGTCCACACTAGAGCTAAGCACTCCTTTTCAGTGAGGCTGTAACTGGCTTCAGCTTTAGTAAGCGTGCGACTCGCATAAGCCAAGACGTATTCGCAGTAGCCCGGCTTACCTTGAGTGAGGACAGCACCGAAACCATTCCCGCTAGCGTCTGTGTAAACTTCCGTTGCAGCTGTTGGGTCGAAATTCACAAGAATGGAAGGAGAGGTGGGCAGACAACGCAGCGTGGCAAAGGCGACGTCGCAGTCTAGCGAAGAGGAGGAGAGGTCTGCGTCACCGCGTAGGACGTTGGTCAGTGGTAACATGATCGCCACAAAATTTCGGACGAAGCGCCGGAAGTAATAGCATAGTCTGACGAAACTGCGTAGTTCTATGAGCGTAGCAGATTCCGGGAACTCGGCGACTGCACGAAGTTTTGTATGGTCGGCTAAAACATCATGCTTGGACGCGACGTGCCCTATAATTTGGACCACTCTCGCATTACCAAGCAGCACTTTTTGAGGTTCAGCTGGAGCCCAGCGTCGGTTAAACACGTCAGAGCCAGTCGGAGCCGAGGCAAAAGGGTAAAAAAGGCGAGAGAAAAGATGGCAATCTCGTCGAGGTAGCATAGACACACAGACCAGATGAGTCCGCGCAGTGTGTTGTCCATGAGTCGTTCAAACGTGGCAGGGGCATTACAAGTCCCAAAAGGCATTACTTTAAATTCATACAGACCATCTGGTGTAATAAACTCAGTTTTCTGGCGATCAGCTTCCACCATGGGAACCTGTCAGTAGCCGGAACGTAAGTCTAACGAGGAGAAGCATTCGGCTCCTTGAAGGCTGGCATCGTCGATGCGTGGTAATTGAGAGACGTCGTTCCGCGTCACCTTATTTAATCGACGGTGACAAAAAAGCGAATGGATCCGTCCCAACTAGAACGACAGGAGATGCCCAAGGACTGTGTGATGATTAATAAGGCCACGGTGTAGCATCTATATTACATGGTCGTTGATGACGTGACATTCCGTTGCAGAGATGCGGTACGGTCTTTGACGCAAAGGCTGGTGCAAACCGGTAGGCATGTAGTTGTGCGCACTTTTAAAGTACAACCCAATTGCGGCTGAGAAACGTCGAATGAATTCATGAAGTGCTGGAGGAGGCTAAGAAGCTTGGCGCGTTCTGTAGCACTCAGGTTATAGGCGATGAAAGTTAAGGTGTCACTCGACCGGAATTCCAGCTGGGGAAGGGCATGAACTTCAATCAAGTCACTACCGCACAATTTGTCTGGCATACTAAGGTAGAAAGAAGATTCAAGGTGCTCCACACGGCTGAGACATTCATCGAGAACTAGCGTAAGCGGTGTGGAAAGTGGGTTGTGGACGAAAATCGTACTTTAGCCAGCAGTGACGTCAAGTGTAGCGAAAGTGAGGAAGACGGCTCTGCGGCTCATGAAAATGCTGGAAGGGGTAAACAACACAGTAACATCGTTAAGGTCATCGCAGCAAACAGCGGACGACGGCAAGAGAGGCTGGCCGAATGTTGTCTCACGTATGACGAGTTTAGGCAGCCGATCAAGATCTTGGTGCAATCGTTTGTCAGACAGGGACTAAAATTGAACTTCAGTGCGTGTTCAGTCGATGACGGCATTAGGATGTGAAACAAAGTCCCACCCGAGGATAATATGGTGCGAGAACACTGAAAGGGCGATAAATTATATGACGTACATAGAGCCTTCGATGAATATGCGAGCAGTACAGGCACCGAGAGGTCTAACTGGCTGGGCGCAAGCTGTGTGAAGTGATAATCCAGAGACCAGCGTGGTCACTTTGCTAACTGGCTGGGCCCTAGCCGTGTGAAGCGATAATACAGACCGGCGTGGTCACTTTGCGCAGGGAGCGGCCGAGTTGGCGGCCATAACTGAAACGGTGGCACCAGTGTTGACGAGGGCAAATGTGGAAACACCATCGACAGATATCGTGACTACGACAGCAGATGAGGTGCGGGGACTCGGGCATTTCGATGATAGCGCAGTTCTTACCTCTGGAACTGCGGCGTTTAGTTTTCCCGGTTGGAGGGTTCGGGTCGGCAACGCATTGGAGAAGGTGATCGCCTGCGAGGAGATTGGGAGCGGGGAGAATGAGTCTGAAATGAGAACCGTGGCGAGTGAGATTAGAGAAGTTCAGTGTAGCCATACTGCGGTAAGGTATAGGGAGCACTTGGGTGTTGGTCGTATGGGAACAGCCGGGTAGCATCATGAAATGGTTGGCAGCGACGGCGACAATATCGGGCAACGTGTCCGGGAGCAATTGTCATGAGTGCGCCAAAAATCGCTGAGTCACGGTGCAGCCCATGGTGTCGAAAGAGGGGCGGAGTGGGGAGCAGGTGAATGCATGGGTGGAAAATGCTGCTAGCGGGACCTGCGTATACCACCTGGACATCTGTAAGAGGCGTGGCTACGGGTTGCATAGGCGGCGCATAAAAGACAGGCGTGGCCACAAGCTGCTGGTGGGGAGCGACGGGAACGGCCTAAACGACGAGGTACGGTGGCTGTCTTATTAAATGAAGGAAAGTTGCCAAACAACTTCTTCACGTACAAACTCTTTAATCTCTTGCACGGGCGTTGAGTGCTCGAGAATGATGAAATTAAGACTAGAGAGCGAGTCGGCATGCGAGAAAAAATGTCGAATCAGGGCGCGCTGCTTTTTCAACTAGTCAAACCGTCTATACAAAGTGAAAAGTTCCGCAACGGTGCCAGAACCACAGGCCAGGAGCATCTGAAATGCAGCGTACTTTGATGATCCCTTTAAGGTTGTGCTGAATCCTGTCAGACTCAGGCAAGGTGGTGTTGACACGCTTACAAATATCAACGATGTCTTCGATATAACTAGTGTATGTCTCGGACGCCTTCTGCGCGCGAGTGCGCAAGCGTTGTTCAACATGGAACTTGCGGACAGCGGGTCGGCCAAATACGGCAGCAAACGACGTATTGAAGGCGGACATTGTCGGAATATTGTTTTGTTGTTGTCATACCACATTTCGCCAACGTTAGTGAGGTAAAAGATGACGTGAGTCAACTTGTCCGCGCCATTCCACTTGCTAGCACTCCCTAGTTCGTAGTGGGTGAACCAGTCTTCGACGTCGGTCTCATCAGCAACGCCAAGGCCTTTGGTTCCCGCAGGTGAGCAACCCCGTGGGTGCTGTAGGACAAAGAGGAAAGGCCAGATTGCGTGTTCTTGGTGGGTCATGATGGGAGGATGCGTTTAGCTGCGCAGCTCCAGGTTCAGGCGACGGAAAATGGCAGCACCCAGGTTCGGGCGACGGGGAATAGTAGCACCCCCCACCACTTGAAAAGGGGTTTATTGACGTGTTCTTCGACCGCGGCTCCACGAACAAAAAGCAATGGGCCCACAGCAGCGTTGAGGCAAATTCTGGCTACGATCAGCGCGAGACGAGCGAGACAAGCCAAGAAGCCAGTACCCAAGCGTTGGCGATGCTGCTTGCCAACGATGCATTTTTTTCTTCACAAAAGGTGCGCAGAGATAATGCGTACTTATAAATGCGTGGCTTTGTAAATCTTCCAAGTTAGGAATAAAATGATGGGAGACGCCGGTTGCGTGTGGGGGGCGGCCGCGAGGCGAGGAAGTTGTCAGTACTTAAGTAAAATAGAAAAATCTATGGTCTTAACAAGTGAGGTTCTTCGCCAAAGAGCCACCAGCACATATTCGTAGTGAAACGCAAAAACGAAGTGAGGTACACCGTTACGGAAGCCCACACCAGTATAAGTCTACATGACTGATGCATAGCGCAGCTTCCATCTCTATCTAAGAAGAAATTAACATATCTGATGGACATGGTACATGTGTGCTGATGGTTTTGGAATTGTGTTGGTGGATCACATGTATGGCGATGTTTTAATTTGAATTTGCACCACTGTAAGGAGCTTTGTGTTCAATTTCGCGGCTGCAATGTGCTATGTTGTCAGGGTACGGTACGAAGGATCCGGAGAAGTGCCACCACTTAGGGTGACACTGCGGGCCACTCCCACGTGCGGACAATTAGTCCTAGCCTAACCACCGGATCCGAATTGTACAAAAAAGGCTCATTAGCTTTCGCCAATAAACTGTTGATTGCTTGCACCTCGTCTGTGTTATCACGTTTCTTTTGTTCCGTCCTGCGCACGACAACACTCGCCCTAATCGGCATTTGCCCTCCTTGTAGTCTCTCGTGGGGAGTAGTAAGGTTTGGGAAATTTTTGTGGCCCATACGCGCTATACGAGTTTTTAACAGCCGACCTGTAATCATCAAGCAAGCATATCTGTGTATGGTATAGTATAGTGTAGTATAGTATAGTACACAAAAGTGTAGTAGGGTATATGAAAGGTGAGAATGAGAGAGATGAGTCCGTAAAAGCCTACCTAAACCAGCAACGGCTAAGTGCACACCAGTTCTGCCGCCACCCTGGCTTGCGCAACGCTGTGGATGTCGTACTATGCTTTTTCTATTTTATTCATTGAATAATTCGTTTGCCGACTCAGATCAATCAATCGCTATGAAGGCAGGAATCGCATGGTGTGAAGTAGCAGCCTATAGTAAGGTCTTACTCAACAGAAAATGAGCACACAATACCAACCTAAAAAATGAAAAAAATACAAAGCTAGCAGTTGCATATGTTGCAATAAACTCGCCTTTTGTGAGCAGCAAACTAATGTTTGCGGTGGGGTCTGGCAACACTGTCATTTGAGAAGCTGCCATTGTTCAAAGTGCCACTTTATTTCACCAGAATTTCTGGATTCGTTGTCTCAGCATATCCATGTGCATAAACTTGGTCCATGTGCACGTGAAGATACTTTTTTTTCATTTATTTATTGTCATATGATGGGTGAGAGTTGTATTTTTTGTTGCATCAGTGTTGTGTTATCGCAAAGAAGAACACCGCGTCACGCGAGTGGTAGTTTTCTTTTAACGTGCATTCCCCCACGATGAAGCGAGCGCAGGTAACGCACAGCTTGTACCGTGTGGGCCATGTGCTAAATTGAGATAAGTATTGTCACCAAAGACAAAACCTGCTGAAAAACCAGATTCCCCGTGTCCTGAAACACTTAAGCTTTCCCACAGAAACCAGTTGTTTGATGCCTGATGACGTGAGGTATAGCTCGTCTCACATCGAGGTTCAAGACTTCATGACCTTCAAGGAGCCATGCAGTCATTGGCACCGAGATTACCTTTTTCCGCCTTGTCATTCTAGAAAAAGGTCACGAAGAAACTTTGCTGCCAATTGTTACAGACTTGGCTCAGAAAAACCACATTTCCGGTGTCCTGAAACACTCAAGCTTTCCCATAGAAACGAGTTGTTTAATGCCTGATGACGTGAGGTATCATTTGGCAAGCACTCTGAAATTATGACGGGTAGATTGCCACTATCCCTCAAGAGGAAGGTATATAACAGCTGTATCTTGCCGGTACTTAGCTACCGAGCAGAAACCTGGAGACTTACAAAGAGGGTCCAGCTTAAATTGAGGACTACGCAGCGAGCAACTGAAAGAAAAATGGTAGGTGTAACCTTAAGAGACAAGAAGAGAGCAGAGTGGATTAGAGAACAAATGGGGGTTAAGGATATCATAGTTGATATAAAGAAGAGGAAGTGGACATGGGCCGGGCATGTAGCGCGTAGACAGGATAATCGCTGGTCATTAGGGGTAACTAACTGGATTCCCAGAGAAGGCAAGCGGGTTAGGGGGAGACAGAAGGTGAGGTGGGCAGATGAGATTAAGAAGTTTCCGGGCGTAAATTGGCAGCAGTAAGCACAGGACCGGGTAAACTGGCAGAACATGGGAAAGGCCTTTGTCCTTCAGTGGACGTAGTCGGGCTGATGATGATGATGATAATGATGATGATGATGATGACGTGAGGTATAGCTCGTCTCACATGGAGGTTCATGACTTCATGACCTTCAAAGAGCCATGCAGTCATTGGCACCGAGATTAAAATACCTTTTTCCGCCTTGGTATCGTAGAAAAAGGTCACAAAGAAATTTTGCTACCAATTGTGGCAGAATCGGCTCATAAATTGAAAGTTGTGTATGCGGTATCCTGAATACATCTGTGAAAACTTAGGCAGTAGTTTTTTCGTCATCGTCTTCTTCGGTACTTGACCAATGAGAAAGCGAGATGGCGAAAGGAGAAAAAAAAAACGACACTCACCATAACCGAATGTTTTATGATTCCTTATGTATTCATTATTATATCGGTAGCTCTCATATTTCTTGTGTTGTTTCTAAGATGTCCAACTTCCTATTTTACAAGTGGGTCTTCCTTAACATTAACACGTCACTCGCAGGAATATGCAGTCTTCGTGTCCCAAATATGGGACACCAGAAATGAGGGGTTTTCAGAGCTCTGAATGCATTCATGCAAAGCCCGGGCTGTATCTTTTGTGACGGCACTCAATTTCTTGTTATTCCAGAGGAGAAACTTGCTTTTATTTTGTAGTTACTATGTATTGTGTCTTCAGTAGCGAGATAGCGCGTAATGAATTTAAATTCATTTTTTGCACCATATGAATCGTGCGTGAGGGAGCTAGAAGATGACGGCAATGAAGTGCACCTCAATCAACTCGCCCTTAAAGACCTAATGAATTCGACTCTCCCTCTTAAGAAGGGAATTAGTTTCATAAGCAAGACACCGTCCGATCCATGGCCTATACCCCTGAGTGGGTTGCACGAAGCTTTCGAGGAACCAACCAACCAACCATCGTTGCGGACATGGGCGGAAATAATTTCGGCACTGCGAAGGAAAATTCGGTGATCTTTTATGACGTTGAATCTTTAAAGCGCCCAATAATTAGACGACGGTCATTTAAGTACATAAGAAGCTGTGTAGCACGAGCGCAAAAGCCTGCTTGTTGGCCTTTTAGGCACTGTACTCAATACATGGTTACCAGTGCTAGTTTCACAACTATTAAATGGGCTAACAGGGTTCAAACAAATAGAAGTACACTAACTCACCATCTTTCCCAGTGCAACCACTAAGCCCTCGTGTGCTATATATAGGACACGGCGTCACTATTGCTGTATACTAGTTAGGTGCTCCGAATACATTATTTTCATGCTTTTCAGGCTGTAGTAAAGCCAAATTAATTAGAAACAAAAGTCAGTACTTGTAAAACACATTCAGGGCTGGAAAGGTTATTGGTTCACCCTCTACAACGCAGATAAAGGTACACAATGAGGCTGAAACAAAGGCATCATAAAACTCGCTCTGATATCAGGTTGAAAACATGTTGTGCTAGAGGGCAGGGAACTGCTGCTTAATAGTATAACAAAGTAAAACATAAAAGAACCACTTAACTTACGGCTTCGTGAGCGATTCGTTAATGGTTTGTACCCAGTCCCTCGTTTGACCTGTTGTGTCGGAGAAGGATGACCTAAGGGAAGAAGTGTAAATTTAAGGATGGGTTTTCGTTAACCTCAAAATTTTCCTTTAACAGTTCAATGCCATAGCAATACCCTGTCACTAGTGCATGCTTCAACCACTCAGTGCGTATTTCTCATTGTATGATCTTACTCGTGAAATTTATATTTCGGACTACTGCAAGTAATCGATTCAGTAGAAAGTAGCTTGTGTCAGCGAAATTTTTGCAGATCGTTGCATTCTCTGTAATGGTCGAGTGCTTTAAACCACGAGCAGTTATGTGCATGAAATCTTTTCCAACTTGCTATGCACCCACTACGTGGCCTTAAGGGAAAGCACGCGGTAACGGGGGTGCGTTTTTTAATGGCTGGTAGGCTTTAAACCACGAAGTAGTCATGCTAATGACATATTCTGACGCCCGATGGCAATGCACACTTGAACCCTACAATACGACATGTTGTGTTGTAAAGCTTGTATAGAGTACACGTACGCATGTGTTTGTGTGAAGTATGAACGTTATTTTCAATGTATTTTTAGGCAGACGTGTGGCTTTCTGTTGAAACACCTGCTCACCACGCAAATGGCATCGTTCAAGTCCGCTCTCGGATTCAGAAGTTTTTATTAGTTTATTTGGACTTTTCTCTTTTTTTTTTTGTAACGCTTAAGACGATTTTTCTCTCACAACCGTTAACACCGACGCCGGAACTTCTGCGGAACGAGCTATATAACATCAAAGAAAAATGACCTGCCATTCGTAGTTACTTTCCTTATTTTAATATCAGTTACCATGGCAAATATTCTGTGAAATATATTGACAGCAAACGCATTTCAATGATGCTAAACTATGGCGAAGCATACACATCCGCGGGCTTCAATGGCTACGGAGTTGTGCTTGTCTGCAGGGGGGGGGGGGGGGGCATATGTTGGCGGCCTGCTAAAGGGGCGTTTCTTATCAAAACGCTTGAAATGAATACGACAGCCGTTGACTATTTAGAGCACACAATTCCGTTCACTACACTCACACAAATCTTCAATATTTTGAATTTCATTTAACTGCGTGGCTTGAAGCAATAATGAATATATCATCTTACGTAATCAAGACCACATCACAATCACAGTATCAGAACAACCGTGAACAAAATGCATGTGTGTACACAGAAATGTTGGCAATCGATAAGCGCTTGTTTTAAAATTGACGCTAAACGAGGCAGCGGTTTAAAAGTATTGTAATAGTAAAGAAGGTTCCGTTTTGTAGCGCTTGCTCTGCTTTCAATAGTTTCACATCATTACTTTACTAAATGTTTCCGTTATGCACCAGCGTCCACGAGAGAATGCAATGTGTCTGTAAATTGATTGGTAGTTTGTGTGCCAGAATATTGCAGAATAAGGTAGAAAATTGCAAAAAAAATACTAATGCTATGCCACCTATGCTACGAAGAAATCCAATGCAAACACAGGCGGCGTAAAACAATGCACACTAGAACATATTTCGATTCATAAAAGAAAATGTGGCGCAAACACCGTGCAAAAATAGCGTGAGCTATGATATGCCAAGAACAATCCAATAGTTCCGCATTTTATTCATGATATGCACTCTCTGACGTCATCTACTTGATAAATCATGAATAACTCGAGCAAGTATCAGCAGGTTTGTGTTACTCGCTATATTCGTGCTTGTAACACCTTACAACATTTCCATAGATAGTTTCACATGTGTACCACGCGAATATACACTGAGTTCTACAAAGTTTAGGCAATATTTGTGAACAAAATACACAATGGTTAGCGAAAAAGCGCGTAGTATAGTATACTTCATGTAGTATAGTATAGTTTGAGGGTATAGTATTGTTTTAAAAAAAGAGTGCTCATTTTGAATTGTTTCAAAAATAATGTATTTTATCGTGATGCCAAATTGTATACGCAGTGGCAGAGCAATGCATACCCTGGTGGTTAAATTTGTCTACGTTTCACTTTCATGTCACGGCCACGAAAACTTTTTGCAATGAGCTTTACATACAAAATAGTGTGAAGCACCTTTAGAATAAAAATAATTTCGTATCACCTTGTTTTACACTCTGAACGAAGCGTCGTGAATCTCAAGAACGTGCTCCAGCCTGCCTTGGTGGTTTAGTTGCTAAGGCACTCGACTGCTTACCCACTGGTCGCGGGATCCAATCCCGGCCGTGGCTGCCGCTTTTTCGATGGGGCGAAAATGCTTGACGCGCTTGTGCTTAGATTAAAATGCACGTTTTAAAAGGTGGTACAAATTTCCGGAGTCCTCCACTACGGTGCCTCTCATTATCACAGGACGGTTTTGGCACGTTAAACCCCAACAATTATTATAATCAAGACCGTGATCAATACGCAGCACACCCGAAGCCTATACTTCCCATAATTTCCGTGGGGGTCTCATCGCCGCTGAAGGAGCCCACGAAGGCCCTAGCGCCATATTCTCCTCTTGGTATTACTATATGAAACTGTATACAATATCCATTTTTTTGCCTTTTTGCGACATGAACTGTATGAGGTTTCATGGCACTTGGTATGCATGGTACGTATAGGGCACTCTCAGAAGACAATGTACTTCATTTTTGCCAACTAAAAACCAGAGAACCGAGAAGACACCCTCAGTATGTATGACGTGATGGTGTTTGGTGCGAGAATCACTTTGGTGCGAGAAAATAAAATAACTGTCATCTCCTCTCCCACTTTGTTTTCAGTTGTTTTTTTGCTTACCGAACTGTGCTTTACTAATACGTGAAAAATTGTTTTTTTTCGTTTGTACTCTTTTAGAGGCCCACCCGTTACTAACCGTTGTTCGCGTGTTGCCATACAGGCACGTAGTGGTGCAAGCGCGATACCTTAAGGCAATCTTCATAAAAATGATATGCTAATTGATGAATGAATGCGGAACTTAATTGAGAAAGGTCCAATGAAAATTATTAGACTCAAAATCAAAGTTCATCACCAAGTTGAACGTATCTGATTTTGTCACCAATATCGTAGAAGTATTTCATAATAGGTTTCAATAACGAAATTGCGTTTATGCAGTGCCACCTAAGAAAATGAAAATTAATAGCAAGTTCAAATATTCATCTTTGGCTGGATTGTTCATTTCAGACATCTGAAATGTATCGAATATGCCGCTGCTGTTTTATAAAGCTTCATGCATAAAAACAACGATACTATTATTAGGAAAGCTGTAGTGAGAACTTTGGATTGCCTTGAAAAATGTGCAATACAAGAGTTCGAAAATAAGGGTTCTCTTGATCATGGAGCCCATCGAAACGTGGCTCCCACGTGCCACTATCAAATCCACCTTGTGAACACAGTAGTGTCACTCGTTACTCGCAAAGCTATCGTAAATGCTAATTAGCATGTGTCGTTTTAATGCCACTGCAAAAAAAATACATATATTGCGGAGAACATGACCCCTTGAAGGTATCAACAATCCCTGAAAACAGAATGTTCCTGCTGCCAAAAGTCTGACAATAGTATTTGTCTTTGTCAAGGCAGTACCAGCTCCCAAGAATTTTTCGTCATTTTAATATTAGATATCGTTGCGATAAAAGATTACGTACCTTGTCTCACAAGTCCGTCTAATCTTTGTGGACTCTGATGTGCGAGATCTCCAGTGCTACCCAAATGCGTCCCTTTGCTGCGTGACGAAGGTCTACCACGTGACTTGCCTGGTCCAAAAAGTGGACCTGGAAGCGCTGATGATGAGCCTTCATATTTTATCGCGCAAAGAAGCGCAAAAGCCACTAGGAAGATGAGCGCGTTGGTGCTATAGGCGTGTCGCATTGTCATCGGAAGTGTATGACTAAATGTTTTCGTCTCTTCCACTGGGCTTCGTGTTTCCACCGAAACAATGCACAATCACAGAAAACAGTATCACTTGAATCTAACACGTATGATTTTTTTTGTTTTCGTACAGCTGAACACGAGGCCGCAGCTGCATAATAGCAGAAACAAATATAATGATAGCACGTGAGAGACCTAAGTGGTGGTCCTTTTCTCCTGCTTTCGCTTTACTCACCGAGTCAGCTCAGCACGTAAGGTGTCACGCTGCTGAGCTAGAGGGCGAGAGTTTGATACTTGGCAATGGCGGTCACATTTGTGTAGGCGCGAATCGCAAAGTAGACTCGGGTTACTGGATTTAGGTCAAAGAACCCCACGTGAACGACGTCAATTTGGAACTCCCCAGTACGATGTCCCTCACAATTACTTTTGGTTTTCAATGAATCAAATATGCAATGAATAAATGAATGAACGAACGTTTAGGTTTAAGTTAACTGGAGGAAATTAGTCTCAAGCGAAAGCGTCAAGAGGAGCTTGAAAGTGCACGAGGCCCAATAGAGTTAAAGAGGGAAAAAAAGTACAAAAGAGCAGAAGCATGCCAACATCAACGAGTAAAATCGTACGTACACAGCAAAACGACACAATGTAAAACAGCGAACATATGCACTGGTGAAGCAAGTAAAAAAATCCTGAATTCGGATATCAAAAACAATAAACGGCCGTTCAGACGCATACAAGACTTCGTGGCCGAAAACATAATTCCCAGAGAGACGTTCATCGAGACAAGCGACCGGAAACCTTTTGAGGTGGAAAGCCTATTTGCATGACAGTGACACAGCCGAGGGCCACACAAAAATTGGCGTTGGGGTGAGGAAGGAGGGAGGGCATTTGCGGGCAAAGCGTAAAAATTTGGCGAATTGGCGCTAACTTTAAAAACTGGAATAAAATGTTTATATTGGGTGAAAATACCGATTTTGGGCCAAAAATGACATGTCGGCCTTCAGATAGGCAGTGCCAAGGAAATGAGGGGATGGGGTTTGGCACCGAGACGTGGATCGCATAGTACAACCACGTAGGCCGCATGCGGGTTGATGATGATACATGATCTACAAAAGTAAAGGGAATGCTGATGTGCTTTAATAAAATTTACGTTGAGTTGTTCAAAAAGGAACAGGCACATTAATTACGAATCAATGGGATTTATATCCGGCATCTTTTAGTGGGCCTGGAGCACACTCTGCGGACGCGGTTCCAAGATCTAGTCTGGAAGCGGCTTCCTCTGCACGGAGAACGGCCCAGAGTTGTCCTGTCAGAATCGAGCTGATAAGTTTGGCCTTCCAGTTACAGCGGGGTTTGGCGGCTGAAGAGATTTGTCCGCCTCGGTGGAGCAGTGGTGGTGGTGGGGGGCGGAGAGGGCTCGGAAGCTGATTTAACGGTTGTATCCCGACGACAGCGGTCAAATTTCGATGGAGGCGAAAGGTAGAGGCCTGTGTATTGTGCGATGTCTCTGCACGTTAAAGAACACCAGATGGTAAACATCACCTGAGCCCTCCACTGCGGCGTCTCTCATAATTATATTCATAACCCATGTGCTTTTATAATTATGTATTAATAATAATAATAATAATATTATTTTTATTATTAATGTTGTTGTTGTTGTTGCTGTTGTTGTTGTTGTTGTTGTTGTTGTTGTTGTTGTTGTTGTTGTTGTTGTTGTTGGCTGAAGAGAAAGCCCTAATGAAGCCCTAACACTCACACATTTGATTAGCTGTGTGAACCTCATCACACTACGTGCATCTGTATGTAGTGTAAATGCCTAGGTACATGACGTGCATGAATCTGGGTTTTCTCTATGAATCGGTTCGCAATAGACATGAGAAATGAGCAGTGGTATCTAGTAGGCGACGTAGCGATCCCCGGCGCCATGTCGGTTATGCCAGGCGAAGCAAACGACACCATGCGCGGACGCACGGAACACATTTCAATCTTGATTGTGTTCATGGTGATCAAGATGACACAACCATGCTGTCTTTCTTTCTGCGATCAACGCGTAATAACGAATACTGAAGGAGAGAAGGCGAGTCTATCTCATATACTCGCAATTTTTTTGCTGGCTGAAGACAAAGAAAACGAGCCTCTGCTATGTTGCGGTTATTGCCTGAGCGAAAGACGAGTCGAGGGCAGAACTAGAAGCAAGCCGTCACCTTCGTTCGGACACGGTCGCCACTTTTTCTTCGTTAGCGGTGTCTTGGTGCATCCTCCCGGGGAATGCAGTCTGATCAAGCGGTGCTAAATCAGAAAGACATCACGCAGTGATGTCTCTCTCTCTTTCTTTCCGGCCAGGCAAATGCTGCCTGGTCAGCCTCTCCAGCTACCAATGAGTTACCAATCGGTCTTTTCTAACGCACCGGTGTGAGCGGCGTTCTAGTGGCATTGGTTCCCACTAACGAAGATTCCATTCGGATGAAAAATCCAAAAACCATTCAGGAAGACCTCCGGAAGGAGACTGAACGCTACCAGTTGATCATTGAGGTGCGAAAGTTTGGTTGTGGAGGTATTCTTTGCTGTTCGCCGGACCAGTCCTGTGTAGCAGATCTCCTCAAATGCAACACTTTTGCATCTCTACCGGTGAGCTGTTTCATACCTCCACACTTGACATGTGTCAAAGGTCTAGTCGCGGGGTAGACTTAAGTCTCCCAGAAATTTTAAAAATGTTTTCCGTAGCAGGAGCCGTATCAGTGTTCTGGTGCTCGGGTATCATCGACAAAAAGAAGATCCCGACCGAGTCCGTGATAGTTACGTTTGCCGGTACAACTCGACCAACCGAAATCAAGGCGTGGCCACTCATATACCGAGTTGAATCGATAACCCTTCGTCCACTGCAATGCGTCAATGCTGGCAATGCTGGCGTTACGGTCACAGCATAAAGGGGTGAAAATTGGTAATCCGTTGTCAGATGTGTGCAGGGCAATATAACGCTTAAGAATGTACAGCCCATTAAAGTCGTTGTTGTCTGTGCAACAAGTCTCACGCAGCTGACGACATTACTGTCCTGCAAGGGCACAGGAAATGCAAATAATGGAAATAGTTCAGCAAAAACATTCTTCCAGACGCAAAGCTCGAATCATTATTGTAGAGTGGTCTCGGGGATATGCCAGTGCTACGAGTCACCTCAATCAGGCTATAGATTCCTCTCTCCCACAAGTAATTGCATCAACTTTTGAAAGGTCAATGGTGAAGGCTATGGAAAATCTTTTCCTAACTTGAGCCGTATCATTGGCACAAATAGTGAACGCGCAGATGACACAAATGCTGCAGAGCGTTATACAACCGAGTATGACTTCTTTGCCATCCTCACCACCTAAGGAGCTTAATGCGCGGTCGATAGAATCAGCTTCAACGGTAACCAGCCGGAAGTAAATGATACCTGTCGATGAAGAGGTGTGCTCCCCAGGTAACATGAACTATCAGCTAATAATTACAGGTGAGCAGGACTTGGATTGTAGTTCCAACTCAAGTTCCCATCAATCGCCAATGGAGTCGAAATCTAGAAACATGAAACGGCGTGCGTCGCCTGTAACTCAGGGTTCTCCAGTGAATCACAAGATCAAGAGTAATAAATATCAGAAGGAAAGCGCTTCAAAACAGGATTTTTTGAAAGATAGTATCTTGGAGAAGGCAGTTCATATTGCTGGTATTTCGTCAAAATAGGTAGATTAAAAATATTACAGTGCAAGTGCCGGTCAATTTTTTCTGCAACAACTGATTTGTACTACCTTTGTAATCAATATGTTCCTGATGTAAGTCTTTTGCAAGAAACTTGGCTTTCACAAGAAAAGAGTTTTTATATAAAAAATTACCACATCTTTAGGTTAGACCAGCCCTCTAGGGGTGGAGGCTTAGCCGTATTTATATACTTCAAAAATTGCTCATCGAGTTAAAGTTACAGGTGAAGTAATGAATTTAGACAATGAAATTCTAGCGTTAGATATCTCTCTTCCGGGATATCCCACCTTTTCGTTGGTGAATGCTTATTTTCCAGTGG
The DNA here is from genome assembly GCF_043290135.1 of Rhipicephalus microplus. Taxonomy (NCBI): domain Eukaryota; kingdom Metazoa; phylum Arthropoda; class Arachnida; order Ixodida; family Ixodidae; genus Rhipicephalus; species Rhipicephalus microplus. The sequence goes on along the minus strand of NW_027464597.1, from coordinate 4,456,976 downwards.
GTGTTCAAGATACCTCTGTGCTTAATTTTGTAATTTCGTCATGTAGAAAACAAATAGTATTAGCGGGTCACTTCAATTCTCTCTATACATCGTGGCGTTTCAGAACCGATATGAGTGGGAATCGTTTGTGGAATCTGGTTTCACAGTATAACCTAACATATATTAACACACGAACACCCACTTTTGTTAGTAGTCGGTCTCGTTCCACGATTGACCTTACTTTCTACAGTCCTAACCTCACAATCTCTACATGGCCTACCCTGAACTTGTACAAGTAGTGACTACTTGCCTATATATTTTGAGATTGTATGTCCGTTTACCTCTGTAACCAGCCACTCAATAAGTAAATTTTAGTACATTTGAAAAATCACTGCAGGCCGCCTGGCCACACAGAATAGTTGAAAGTGAAGAGCAAACGGCCATGAATTTAAGCAACGTGATAAAGGAATAGTTAAATAAGTCGCAATTCAACGTATACGTAAAGGTATCTAACAAAAGTCCTTCTAATCCTTGGTGGAATTCAGCTTGTGCACGCGATTGCAGACTAAGAAGAGCTGCGTGGCGTAAACTACTTTACAACCAATGCCCTGAAAATTGGAGTGATTACATATATGCGGCTGCCATTTTTTAAGAGAACAGTTGCCGCTGCGAAAGACAACTATGATAGTGAGCGTTCTCAGTTTCTGTCAAAACCTAGCAACAAGAAATCCCTCTTTCATTTCCTCAGAACCAAAAAGCTTATACCTTCATCCAACAACATTGAATCAGTGGTTTCTACTCCAAGTGAACTGTCTAGTTTTCTCGAAGATATTGCAAAAGGACTTGAAGGTCACTTTACGTCTGCCTTCTCAAAACACTCGCGATCATCCGAGAAAAGTGACGGTTCTGAGCAGATCCCTGCTTCGGAGTTAGAACAAATAATAAGAAACTCGCCCAATACTGCGCCAGGTCCTGATGGCATAACTACTTCGACAATAAAAATCATCCATAAGGTTCTACCCCAGGAACTCCTGACATTAGTTAACCACTCTATCAGACACTAATGGATTCCACCTGATTGGAGAATCGCTAAGATAATTTCTTTACTTAAAAAACAAGGTGCTGGGTTTACAATAGATAACATCAGGCCTATAGCACTTACATCTAATCTGGTAAAACTAATTGAAAGGATCTTACGCACTAGGATAGATGATTGGTTCAATAAAAACATGGTCTTGAGCCCATGCAAAATTGGCTTCAGGCGTGGTTGCTCAATCTGGTGTGCCCATGTCAATTTAGAGAATAGAATACAGCTTGCCCGTTGTAAGAAACAATATGCCACCTTAGTAACCCTAGACATCACAAAGGCTTATGACAGCGTGGAACATTCAAAACTAATAAATTCACTTTAAAACATAGGTCTACCACAATACTTTGTAGCATGGGAAGATTCCTTTATAAACGACAGGAAATTTTACTGTTCTCAATCTGGTTTGTAGTCCCTAAGGCACAAAAAAAGCTATAGGTCATCCACAAGGATCAGTGTTATCGCCACTGTTAATATTTGACATGCACTATTCCTGTACAGATGGGCGTGCAAGTGTATGTATATGCCGACGATATCGCATTTTTTTGTTACAGCTGCAGGTATACATTCACTTTATCGAAGTCTGTAGACATATCTGAATGCTCTAGAAACGTGGTTAGAAAAAATTATTTTAACAATGTCAAAAAAAGTACCATGGTAGTTTTTTCTCTGAGTATTCCGGTCCATATGGCTTTGAATTACCGGCAAGACGTTATCTCGCAGGTAGAATTTGTTAAGTATTCAGGGATCAATTATACTGAAAAACTTAATTGGAATCCACATATAGAAAACATGGCTGCCAAAGGAGCACGTGCGCTGGGGATGCTTCGTAGACTCAGCAGCAAACGTTCAGGTTTACGCCGTGATATTCTCATCGTGATTTACTGCATGGATATTCGCCCGATATTATAGTTCGGCTGCGTCTTGTTTTCTGGTGCACCTGCATACAAATTACGACCACTGGTTCTTGTAGAATGCGAATCACTACGATTATGCCTTGGACTTTCAAAATTTGTATCAAATACTATTTTATACAAAGAAGCACGCCTGCCTTCTCTTCGTACTCGGTTTAGCATCCTAACCTGCGTACATTTCTAAATATCTATGGATCGCCATTGAGTAGATCGCAATATACTTTTTTTAACATCCGACGGAATTTTTCGGCCATCGGTGGCCACGATTACCGTATCCCCAAGTCATTTTCGCACAGACACAATTGGAAACATTACAAGTGCAGCTCTGTGAGATACTAATCATAAGCAGATCTGTAAAAACAAGTTGAATCGAATTAGATGACATAGTTCCAAAGAATCGCAAACATTTACTGAGTAGATACACGGCTGAAGTGATATCAACTGACGCTTCAGTTTGTGAAGAAAAGTCAGGGGTGGGAATTGCATCATTATACTTAGATTGCTCTTTTTCAATTCGGTTTCCTAACTTTACTCCTATTTTTCATGCGGAATCACTCGCCATTATATTAGCTCTAAGGAAATCATCCCTATCATTATCAGAAGCCGTCATTCTGACAGACAGCCTACCCGTCTGTTCCTCTTAATTGCATCAAATTTTTCAATTTCTTTAGAAATATTTCATTCCCTCATTCCAAGACATATACGTGTTATTGGCTTGGTATGCGTACCTGGACAAAAAAGTATACCTCTAAATGAACAAGCGGATGCACTCGCACTTTTACCATGTAATGGTCCGATGATGTGGAAATTGTACCAATTCATGTATGTATTCCTTTTATGCTCTCCTTACACAATGCCCTGTTGGGTCTGTAAGGTATTTTGAATAAATAAATATATAAATATCTATTTTGCCGACATTGTCGTTTGTAACTGCGGGGCGTTTTGAAAAAGTTGCCGTATCGGACAACTTCGCAAAGTCTGCGTTGTCAGTTTCTGAGTTCCCTCACCTCAACTATCGTTGTAAGAATCGATGGAATTGCTCCAGAAGGACCGAGATTGCAGTTACCAAAATACGATGCCGAGTCCCCCCACAGAATTTCCACCTACACAGGTCTGGTCTGGTACAGTCACCTTTATGCCTCCATTGCAATGAGTGTGAATTTCTTAACAATTTCTTTCTAACGTGCAGATTATTCATCAATCAGAGTAAGAGACTTCTAGAAGAACTGCTTCGAAGGTTGAGATTAAATTTATCTCTTTCGGTTCTTCTCTCCTTTGGGGCTACCGTGCGGGGTTTTAGCCACAGGAGCGTTTGCGAAGCCGTTTGCGATTTTCTTTGGAAGACGAATAAAATAAAATGCTAACTTTATCGTTAAAAATATCAAAATGAAGCATATTTATTAAAAACCTAACATTTTGAAATTATGAACATTTTCTTTTAAACAGCCAGACACCGTTCGTTTCATGGCCTATCCCCCATGGTGGGTTTCGCCAGGATAAAAAGGGACAAACAAACAAACAAGTTGTTACTGTTCGTCTCTGCTTTTTTATTCGAATTTTCTCGTATTGTCGCCTCCATGGCGGGTGCGATGGCGGCAGCAAGGATGGATGCCCCTCTTCCATCAAGGCCGAGGTGTGACCTGCAAGCGTCAAATAAGACTGGTGCGCTTGAGCATCTGAGCATGGCGTTACCAAGGCCATCGAGCTGTTCTGATGAGGATGACATGGAATCTGACGGTGGATATGCTGAGGCCACAAACCGCCGATTTTAGGGGAAGCTTCGCAAGACGTCAAGCGTGAGTGACCTCAATCACAATGGATCGTTCTCTCCGCAGACGTGCACGGCGATTGTTTACGTCCCTATCACAGCTACAGGAAACCTGAATTCCCTGAATAGACACGCTCTCTCGGCCTGTTTTGTAAGGATAGCTCCAGGACAAATAAAATAGGTCCGCGTTAATTCCAGAAGGAACATAATCGCTGTTGACGTTTCTACACGAGCGAACCTCAATACATTGAAGGCTGTGACTCAGATGGGCAACATACCTGTGCTCTCCTTCATTTTAAATGATTGATTGATTGATATGTGGGGTTTGACTTCCTAAAACCACCATATGATTTTGAGAGACGCCGTAGAGGAGGGCTCCGGAAATTTCGACCACCTGGGGTTCTTTAACGTGCACCCAAATCTGAGCACACGGGCCTACACCATTTCCGCCTCCATCAGAAATGCAGCCGCCGCCGCCGGGATTCGAACCCGCGACCTGCGGGTCAGCAGCCGAGTACCTTATCCACTAGACCACCGCGGCGGGGCCATTTTAAATGAAGGCTGCACCATTGCTGGTGTGATTTCTGATGTGGATAAGAACATCGATAATAGGGATCTGTCTACGCTGATATACTCGGCTGTCATTACCGCAGGCATAAATCGTTTTGGACTGTCGAAATGTGTGAAGATAGTTTTTTGAGAGGGACACATTATCATGAAATGTCACAGTGGGCTGTGTGAGGCATCCCGTCCGCGCGTACGTACCAAGGCCGTTACAGTGCCGCAAATGCCAAAAACTTGGGCACGTTAGCGTTGTGTGTGTGAACAAGTTGACTTGTCCCCGCTGCAGCGGAGATCATGAAAAGTCGTCATGCGGGGTACCTAACCTGAAGTGCCCTAGCTGCGATGACCCGCATGAGTCGAGGTCGAAAGATTGTCCTAAAATAAAGACTGAACTTAGGAAGATGGTACGAGATCACTCTACGCATAGAGTAGCGGCTTCTAAGCTGCACCATCGTCAGAGGCGCTCCCGTAACCGCAGGAGGAGATCAGCATCGACAATTGTACGATAGCCTGTATTGCCTGATGAGTCAGTGAGAGATCTTCTTATATCTGAAGCGGTATCTCAACCTCGAGTCACACTTCCTTTGAAGAACGTGACGGATAATACCTCATGGCCTTCTCTGCCGCCTCGGAGTGCTGAAGTGCAAAGACCAGAGAACCGGCACGAACATGAGACTTAGTCATAGGATGTGCGAATCGAAGCAATGCTTACGCAGTTGATCCGTGCTTTGAGAATGCTGCTTGGTGTCAAGACGCTTGTTGCTAAGGCTGCAGTGCAAATTATAGATGGACTAGAAACAGTGCTTGGTGCTACCAAAAACCAACAAAAGTCATGGCCTCGGCAGCCTCACCTTCATCACTAAGTGAAAGGATTGGTCGTTCTGTTATATTTCAATGGAACGCTCGAGGGCCACGAGGTCACCGCGGAGATTTTAAACAGAGAATGTTGAAATATCAATTCCATGTTGCTGTAATATGCGAGCCGAATTTGACTTCAATCAGACTGTCTGGATATGAACAATTCACTTCCCAGACTAGTGGAAAAAAAACCCCGCAGAGTTTTACTATTCGTGCGCTGTGACCTCACGCATTCACATAACCAAATACCTAAGTATAGCAGCAATGAGTACGTTTCCATCTCGTTGAAGTTAAAAAAACCTACAATATCGATCATTGGTGGATACGTTTCACCGAGTGGGAGATTTGACGCTGGACACCTGGAACTTGTCATCGACTCAATTCAAGGACCTCACGTCATCACAGGTGACATCAATGCACATCACCATCTTTGGGGTAGCAGCGTCAAAAGTTCTCAGGGAAGACAACTTCTAAACTTCACAAGCAACAGTGGCCTTCATATTGTTAACGGCAGATCACCTACTTATCTTTGTGGATCAACGTACAGCAGCTGTCTCGACTTAGCTATCGCTTCTCAGTGTCTTTCAACATCCGCCGCCTAGTGCGCAAACTCTGAGGCATATGATAGTGATCACCTTCCTACTTACGTAAAACTACGATGGTATACCGGCGTTGGAAGCGTTCGATGCAAAGATTGGGAGGCTTTTCAAGAGGAGCTTGAAAAACCTTGTAGCTCTCCAGTTCCTTCGACTGAAATTGGAGAAAGAATTGCCACAGCAGTACAGACCACTACACGTGTTGTCACAACATTCAATTCCAGGAAGCCGGTTTATGTGGTATACGAAGAGCTGCGGGCAGTACGTCGTCGAGCTAAGCGCAAACACAGGTGCATTAACGAAATCGGCCATAGACCTGAGGACCTCTCGTAACGTGCAAAAGAAAATTCAGAGGTGCTTAGAAAAGCTTGAACGCCGAAACCGGAAGTCATTTTGCACCACCCTAAACCTATGAAAACCACTGTCTAAGATATGGCACGTCGTACGAGCTCTACAACCTTCTCCTCAGCAACTACGTCCTTTCCGTGCATTGGCCCTAATAAGGACATGCAGCGAGAAAGAGGTCGCCAAAGAATCCCGCGTGCACCTCTCTTGGTCTGCAACAACGAATGGCTCACTGCTTTGATGCGCACCTCCTACGGCGGACGTCCGTTTCGACCATCCTTTTACGCTACAAGATCTTCGTGCGGCTATGTCATCTTCGCAACGTTCCAGTGCACCTGCATGGGCCTGATGGAATTACTTGTGCCACCCTGCGCCACCTTGGTCCTAGGGAAACCGAAGAACTGCTGTCTTTGTACAACCTTTCTTGGGCATCTGGAACTGTACCGGCATACTGAAAAGCTAGCAAGATCGTGGCATTGCTGAAACCAGGCAAGTCTCCCCGTGATATGCTATCATACTCTGTCTGCTGAGGAAGTCAGCTCTGTCACGCAGACTTCCTCAGCAGCAGCTTTCACTGTGCCTCAAATAAGAATAACCGAACGCTTCAAAATAGCACACCAAACATCACCTATTACCACTCAGCTGACCAGCGTCCGACAAGCTGCGTGCTACATCTTACAGCAGATTCCAGCGAAATAAACATTTTGCGACCCCAAGCCGGAACTTCCGCAAATTAGAAACCACATGAAACAAGACACTGCAAACAGTCCTCTGGTGTTTGACACAATGAATATGTTGAATGAGGCATTTCAATCCGGACATATCATTGCGTTGCAATGAATTCCCAGTCTTTGTGGCGTAGCTTTGAATGAACAAGCTGATGCAGAAGCGAAAATGGCGCACGCGCACTAGCGGAAAAGGGATATCAGTTCACTTTTCCCGATATGACATCAACGCCCTGCCATCTAAAAGTATCAACGCATCTATGTGACGACTGTGGAATGATCCGGATTATCGCCACGAGCGCATTTATAGGCTTGACTCTTGTCGTGCATTTCGCCTTCCGTTCCGTCTAAGACAAGGAAACGCTAATAACAGACTGCGGCTGTGTGTTCCATACGCGTGACGATATTTATGCAAGATTGATTGATTTTTGGGGTTTAACGTCTCAAAACCACCATATGATTATGAGAGACGCCGTAGTGGAGGGCTCCAGAAATTTTGACCACCTGGGGTTCTTTAACGTGCACCCAAATCTGAGCACACGGGCCTCAACATTTCCGCCTCCATCGGAAATGCAGCCGCCGCAGCCGGGATTTGAACCCGCGACCTGCGGGTCAGCAGCCGAGTACCTTAGCCACTAGACCACCGCGGCGGGGCATTTATGCAAGATTGGAGAAGAGCAAAATCCTAACTGCAACCTGTGTCACACGCCAGAGGCTATTATTCATATCCTGTGTATGTGCCCTTTATACGTAGTCGAAAGACAATCTATTAAGCGTCTCCGAGATGACCTAGAGTGCCGACCTTTTTCAGAAGAAAAACTTCTGAGTGCTTGGGATACTGTGGATCACGCCCAACGAAGCCTAAAGGACCTGCTCGTATTTTTAAGCAAGACAAGTTTAGGTTCCCGTCTTTGGAGCATCTGCTAATGTAGAGACTTTTGTGTGTGTCCTACACCGAACGAGACTTCGTGTGCAGTGACTCATTGTGCTATACCACAATCACCCCTCATCATACCCTCCTCCTTCTTTCCCTTTTTCCCTTACCCTCATGAGAAGTAGCAGGCTAGAAACCCGATTTCCAGGCCGACCCCTCCTCCTCCTTTTCAATAAACACCATCTTCTTGTTGTTTTTTGCTGGCATTCGGACTGTATTAAGGAACCATTTAGCTTACCCTAATGCTGTTCAGCGAGATAAACCACACGGCGCTAATCAAGGTGCAAGGGGAATTCCTTTTTATATCTAAAAAAGTTGGCAGGTCCCACGTACAGTGGGAATCGATGATATGCGAAGCACAAATGAAGAAAGTTGATATATCACTTTAAAATCAGCACAACGTTACGAGGCGGAGGTAAAATATGCTGTATATGCCTTTCAAGTGACGTATATCACGTTTGCACATGTCATATACGTTCATAATCTATTCACGTCACCTGATACCTAATTTGGTATATGTGGAGCTGGCGAAACGATCACGAGCGTGCTATGAGCGTAGTATGTAGTTCAGTTTTACATGGCACGCATATTTTGATTATCATGTTTGAACGAGTCATTTACATTCGTCGTTCATACACGTCACGTGATACCAAATTTGGTATATGGGTAACTAGTGAAACGGCTGCGAGCACGCTATGAGCGTAGCATGTAGTCATGTTGTTACATGACACGCATGTCATGATTATCATGTATGCACGTGTCATTCGCATGTCATTGACCTCGCCGACGTTGGGGGCAACCAGCGTAGCCGCTTACTCCTGTTATTATGGTGCGTTATCATGTAGTAAGTGAGGTAATACTGAACCTTTGTGTTCTGGACGTAGCCAGTTCAGATGGGTACACAGCGGTAATTGCTCGGTGCTTACAGTGACTTTATTTAAAAGGCTGACCCGCGTTTTCTCAAGTGAAATGGCTGTGTGCCATATTGTCAGCAGCGCTAAAAAAGCCCATGAGCGCCCAACGGTATGCATCAACTACAGCTGGCGCCGTATTCGGAAGGTGTTCGTACTCATGACGACTACTTCCATGGGGTCTTAACGTACATTATTACTTGTGTAAGGTCGATAATAAAAGACAATATTGTCTCTAACACTACTAAAAACATGAAAGGTCTGCGGCATTAACTACACATGCGCATAGAGAGCTTGCACAAACGGTGGCGACGCTATGTACTATGGGTAGGTAGCCATTTTTACTCAGAGGCGGCCGGGGAGTGCAGCACAGTCATGTTTGCGAGCGTTGGCGTAGCTTTCAGGCGTGATCGGGTGAAAACGTGACGCAAGTTTAAATCCAAGGAGTGTCGTGCACAATGTCATCCTTACTGGAAGACTATACACCACAACGCTGTGCCAAAAAGACCTCTGGCGGTACGAAAAGGATGAAACTTTGCTGACTGGACCCATTCACGCTTCGTGCGGGCGACTGCGTAAGCGACATGGACTTGTGGGCACGATTCGACAGTCCCGATAATCAGAAATTTATCATTACGAAGACAAGTTTGATTACCCGGGACCAGCTGAATACGAGAATGGCCCTCAGGGGCCCCAACTTTTTGACGAGTGGCTTGGTGTGCGAGTCGTCTACGAAGCGCACGCGCAGGAGAGACCATGCTCCGTGGTGGCGGCGCTCTCCGAAACGCGAGAGGCGACGACCTTCGGTGCGCGCCCAAGGCTTAGCCCGTCCCAAGGCAATGTATTCGCGCCATCTCTTTAATCCCAACGAAAAGGCGCTGAGATTGCGGAGCTCTGAAGACCGCTAAACAGTATATGGTGTATATAAAAAGCTTGTGTTTAGTAATCTTGACTCCTACGAGACAACGTTTTTAGGCCAGTTTGCGGTCTCTGGTTGGTGCACCTATTTATTAGACAACTTGTGTTAAACTTGTTGCATTTTCTGGACAGCACTTTTGCTTTCATTTTTTGCAATCTGTTAGGACGCCTTTCGAAACGTCATATCCCTCACGGAAATACGTCAACGGAGCCATGGTGGACCCTGGCACCAAACACTTTCGAGCTAAAGAATTCGACTTTTGGCGGCAGCACGAATGCTAATTGTTGGGCTTCATTTTCCTAAAACCATAATGTGATTATGACAGAAACCGAACGTTAGAAATTGATAAATTTCGACCACCAGGCGATGTTTAATCTGACTGAGTCAGTAGTTTTTTTTTTCAAAATGAGCCGAATCTAGAACCGGAACTCAACTAAGACTGCAAGGGCACATACAAACTCTGAGATTTTATAGAAAATAGTGGAGAAAAACAAGAGACGACACGGCGGCGATGAGGACGTGCCGCGGTCGCAGCTTTTATTTCGGACGCGAGCGTAGACGAGGTCGCAGCTGCAGCGTCCAAGCAGGCTAGGAGCTAGGCCCTTCTATATTCCTCATGGGACGTGCCGCGTGCCGTGGCTAACTTCTATAGCGCGGTAGCTGGCCAAGACTGGCGCGACGATACATCCCCCCCCCCCCCTAGCGCTTTGCGCGGTTTGAAACATTTGTACAAAAGAAAAAGCAAGAGTAACAGATGCCATGCTATACATGAACGAAAGTTCATGGGTTGTCCGTTGGGAAGTCCGAGTCGTCATAAAAAAGGCCTGAGGGTCCGTGTCGTAGCTTCGGTGGGCGGCCATGACAGCAGTGGAGTGGACGAGGGTTGCGAGAGATGGACACTGCTGGCAGAAGCAATGATGGTCGCCCGTATGGGCGGGCGACGCAAGTCGCGTGCCCACAATGCAGGCGTGAAGCATGGGTTCGGTCGATGGCCTGTCGCCAAAATGCCACTTTGCATGGCATCAATGCTGCAGGCATGTGCACACAGGTTGACATTTGTTGCAACGTGGTGTAGTAATTTTCCCACGAGGCGTACCGTACGTGGTAGGTGGCACATCAAATGGTGGGGCAGCGCTGAAAATGCGGCGTTGATAGTTCTGGCGCTTCGCATGATGTCGTCAGCGTAATGCCAACAGCTGATGTGGGGAGTAGCAACACTAGTCTGCCTTTCGCATTTAATGACGTGTCAGGTGGTGTCTTCGCCGTACCTGCGCCTTTTTGTGATGGAGGCCTACATCCTAGGGTAGGTCGGAGGGGCGGGTGCATTGTTGCTAGTGAATTTGACTCAGGGTACGATGACTTCGCAGTGTCTTTGAGTCCCAGCCGGGAGACATTTGAAGTCGTGGTCGGGTGTTGGCGTATTGGGAGCCGAGTGCTTGCCTTTCCGGGATTTTGCCATTGGCATGTCCGAGACTCGTTAAGGGGATGTCATGCAGAGGAGGCGCAGACCCTGCGATAGGACCGGACTTTGCACCAGGGGTGGTGAGATTCCCTTCAAAGTCTGGTGACGAGCAGCACATGCGTGGGTAAGCAGGCTGATTGACTGCTTGCGTTGCTGTCGTAGCATACGCGGGTAGTTGCAATCCTCGCTGGCCCGGTGCGTTGTACGCGGTCGTCCCCGTCCCAGTGGGAGGCTCAGCGGCTGCGCCTGAGAAGTCTCCAGGCGGATCAGCTAGCTCGTCTGTAATCGGCAAATCGGGAATCGGTGCTGCAGGACAGGATTCTGCGATGAATCAAGTGGTGTTCAATGCCGTAGCCGGCATCGAATCTGCCACGGAGAGAAATGTAAGTGGCCCTGGTGGCCGAACCAACACCTTGGAGACAGGAAGTGGAGACACCGGGGTGGCGGGCATTTCGGTCGACGGGCTGCTTGTAGCGGCAGGTTGATATCCGTCACCTGTATAGCCTAGGGTTGATGTCAGGGCGATAGTCTGAACTGGCCGTGGTGTAGGAGACTTAAATGAAGATGAGCCAGGCATCACGGTATCGCTTTTGGGAAGGCGACGTTTAATGCCGTAATTTTGGAGCACAGCGTCACGCATTTGATCGTAAGGGCGAGAGCTCCACGCGTAGTACGAGAGGTGGCATTTGAGGTCATGCGGGAAGGGTATTCCAGTACCTCAAACATGAATTCTCGGAGCCATATGCTGTTGAGCACCAAGGCTGCATGGAACTCTTAGAACCATGACTCGATGCATGAGGTCTGAAACAGAGGTAGAGGACGGGTCAAAGTTCGGCTGCAAGGCTTGAGCTGGCTGAAAATGGCAGCGAAGCTTAGTGGCAGTAGTGCAGCGCTGGTTGCTTGGTTGATGGTCCGTGGTCTGGCCAAGACTGGAGCGACACTACAATAGTAGGGATAAGTTTGCACTTATATTATAGTGCATTAGCACTGGTTTAGAGAAAAGATGCTTGCATGCATTTGTAGAGAAAGGAGATGTGAGACGGCGGCGACGAGCCCGTGCCGAGGTTACAGGTTTATTCGGGACGCAGGTGTAGGCCGAGTCACCACTGCAGCGTTCAGCCAGGTTCCGAAGCTACGCCGTTCTAAAAATCTCTCGTGGCTCGCGCCACACGAGCTACGCGGCTCCTTCTTTTTCGGCGCGGCCACTTAGCCGAAACTAGCGCGGCGCTACAGATTCATGAAAAGACCCTTATTTGAGCAAGTTTCTGTTCTGGATTTGACTCATATCGAAAAGAACGTGGTCCTCTGGGACTTGCCTTCATCGCAAGCCCACCTCCGTAGCCGATACTCAATCGCGCGACTTTCGGGTGAGCAGTCGAGCACCATAACCTCAAGATCAGCGCAGTGGGTGACGTGACACATAATTATGAGTTCGTTGCACGAAAATGACGTCTTCAGGACATCTTATTATCATGACGTCACAGGTCGCCAACATTTGTGACGTCAGCAGGACGCCTTCGCACTTCCCACGGAGGTATAACCTCCTTGACGGCTGCACTCTGACATCATGTAACGTGACGACATATGCTGACATCATCACTGCAAAGCAGCTTGATGAGAAATGCACCAATCACGGAGGCCCGAAAAAATCGTGTGAAGTGCAACAACCTTCCGATACCGGCGATCCCGGGGTCCATACGAATTCACGTTGGGTGCGCACAGCCTTTTTGTGGCCGGGTCGAGAGGGAGGATCAATGTAATCGACTGAAAATAAGGGAAAAAATGGTACCATTTGACTTCCAGTAGCCTCACACAACTCCAGAAGCGATGGACGTCATTCTGCTACACCGTGGATTAAAATACGTTTAATTTAGTGGTCAACAGCGTTAATATTATTCCGAGTGCCTCTTACGGATACACGTTCGAATAACAAACATAACTTTTTGTTCTGATGCAAAGCATATGCATTGCTGGTTTAAACTGTTCTGTTTTTAATTTGATTTTGCCGTTTTTGCTGCCACAGTTGCCATGGGGATATGGGGCTTTGTCAAGCTGTTTTATACAGCTTTTTTCCCATGTCCCAGCCACTTATTGTAGAATTGTGCGTGGTAAATAAACTAAACTCAAACTCAAACTCAAATACCAGGACAGCGCATCTTAGTGCGCTTGTTCGCGATCACAAGCGAATTGTAATACACGTGTGAATTAACAAAGCGAGAGCCCTGGATAGAACGCCACGCACAGAACAATGTGCAATACAAATAGAACACACAAATACGCACACTACGCAAACAATGTAGAACTACTTTGTACACTATTTTATTTCATTTCTCGTTCCATTTATCCAATACAGAGTTTACGACGACGTGCGAGAAGAGTCTTGGTCGTGAATGCTGACATTTTTCTGCATTGCTCTTTTCCCATTTTCTCTTGAAAATGACAGAATAATTCACGTTATTGAATATATTATTCTATGGAAAGGAAAACATGGCGTAAGCGTAAATGCGCTAGAAGATTTGCTGAAGCTCAATAGTAAAAATACGCTCACACTGCGTAAAACACGAAATGTAGTAACTGTTGGCGTTTAACATCCCAAAATCACCATATGAATATGAGACGCCGTAGTGGAGGGCTCCGGAAATTTCGACCACTTGGGGTTCTTCAACATGCACCTAAATCTAAGCACACGCGCCTCAATCATTCCTGCTTCCATCAAAAATGAGGCCACCGCGGTCGGAATTCGATCACGTGCTCTGCAAGTCAGCATCCGAGTGCCTCAGCCAGTATAGACCACCGTGGAGGGTGAAAAGCATGCATTGACATTGCATGTCGTGAAATGTGCTGGCCGATAACATGCTTGCATTTCAGTTACACTGATGTCTGCATAACGCTACGTTCGTTGAAAGGTGGGGTCTCCTTAGGCGTACGAAAAAAATCACAGCATATTCACGGGCCGGTTGATAATGAGTGGGGCGAAGCGTCCGTCCGTCCGTCTAACCATGGGTTGATCTGTCCGTCCGTGCGTCGGTATGTCTGTATGTCTATCTGCCTAATGAACACTACGAGTACCACCATCTCACATCTTTTCATGATATTGTCGCGGTACAACGCGAACAAAGCACAGGTACGCCTTGAGACAGCGAAAGCAGCGTGTTCTGAACAGCTGAGCCGCAAAATTGTCCTCTTAGTTTTTGAGTCGAGCCAGAGGCCCACTACCTATTGTCCGCTAAATCCCCCCATCATTGTTTTCGTTTACATGTAGACACGGGTCATTTGCCTCCCTCTCAAATAGCATCGACCCGATGTAAAGTCAATATAGCAGTTTTTTTTAAGGAAAGTCTCGCACAATCACTCACTGACGTAAGGCTTCATGCGCACAACGTGAACGAGTTCAGGATGGTGTTGGCGACGCTTCGTACTACAATAACTGTCGGGAACAACTTTGTATGTGAAATCACTCAGTTGTCGCAGCACACGGCATGTCACAAAGTATCTTCTCAAAAGCTTTTCGGAAAGTCATCGTTTCCTTACGGGTGTCCAAACCCAGACTTTGTTGCCAGTTTGATAGACGACTGTTCTGCGGTGAGCACTGTAGCGGCCTGCATCGTACTCTTGCTGCTGGCGGATCCGTAAACGTGCCAGTTGTCTAGCTTCTTCCGCGCGTTCCGTAAACGTGTCAGCGTCTGGGTCGATGTTGTCACCTTCGTGCGGTAGCATCGCATCTATCATAGTTCGTACTTCTCGCCCATGAACGAGGCTGAATGGGGTCATGCGGGTCGTTTCTTGTTTGGCTGTGTTGTACGCAAACGTTATGTAAGGCAAGATTGCATCCCAATTTTTATGTTTTCAACGTCTAAGCACATCGAAAGCATGTCTTCACTGGCTTTGTTTAGACGCTCTGTCAGCCCGTTAGTTTGTGGGTGGTAGGCGGTGGTCTTACGATGCGTTGCTCCACTCAGCATCAGGACGTGATCCAAAAGAGCTGCCGTAAATGCGGTTACTCTGTCTGTGATCTCGACTATTGGTGCACCATGCCTCAGTACAATATTCTCGATGAAAAATCTTGCCACCTCCGCTGCTGTACCTCTCTGGATTGCCTTTGTCTCGGCATAACGGGTCAGATAATCCGTCGCGATGATAACCCAGCAGTTCCCTGCAGTAAAAGTAGGTAGTGGGCCCAAAATGTCCATGCCAATCTGGTAGATTGGAGCTGTTGGGACCTGCACGGGTTGCAGGAGGCCAGCTGGTTTATTCGGTGGTGACTTGCGGCGCAGGCAGTCGAGACAGGTACGAACATGGTGCTTCAGGGATGTGGTTAGTCTCGGCCAGTAATACCTTTGCAGTACTCTGGCCAACGCCCTAGTGTAACCCAAATGGCCAAAGGTCACCTCGTTGTGGCATGCTTTGAGTACATTGGTGCGAAGGGCTGCTGGGATGACGAGCACATAGGCGGATCCCGTCGACGAAAAGTTTCTTTTGTAGAGTACTCCGTCCCGTAAACAAAACGATCACAGCACTATTACAAAAACTCTCGGTGCCTTCTGAGATTTGCCATCCAAGTAGTTAATTAAGCCAAGTAATTCAGCGTCGTCCCGTTGTTGATGCGCAACGGTGGTCGTGTCGAGGACACCGAGAAATGCCGTTTCCTCATCCTCGGGTAAGGTTGCCGACTCAATGGATGAACGGGAAAGACAGTCAGCGTCCACATGGCGCTTGCCTGACTCATGTATGACTACCATATCGAATTCTTGCAGCTTAAGACTCCAACGCGCTAATCACCCTGTAGTGTCTTTAAGACTTGTTAATCAACACACTGAGTGGTGGTCGCTATTTACTTTGAAGAAGCGGCCATATAAATACGGACGAAATTTTGTAATCGCCCATACCACGGCGAGAATATATTGATGGCATACAAGTACCACCATGAAGCGGAAATTCCAAGAACTAAATTCCGCTGTGGCACATGCCCGAGAGAAGTGGTTACTACAGAGGACGATCGCGTGACGCCTTAAGAAGCTTCTCCCCTAAAATATCGTGTCATTAATTACGGGAAGAAGGTGCAGCGTTTTCCATCAAGTGCACAATTATTTAGAAAGAATGATAACTCACTAAAAATAAATAAATAAAGCAAAGCGAAGGTCACTTTTGCGCGGGACTACATGGCCGCGAATAGAAACGACATTTCTTTCTGGAGCTCAAGGTATTTAATAACAAAAAAGGGGGAAAAGTAAAAAAAACAGAGAAAACAAGAAGAGAAACGGAATGGTCGGAACCTCACGGGCGCTGTTTTCAGCCAACGACGCGGACCATAGTGATTTTCTCGGTCTCGCGAGCCTGACAAGGCCAAATGCTCCAAAAAAAAAAAGTCGCAGAGTTTACCACACCTGCTACATGATGCTTAGGCGTGGTCACAATGAAAAAAATACAAAAAGCAACAAGCATGCAGCTGAATGGTCTTTTAACGTTTCAAGCACTTCTTACATGCATAAAACAACAAAACCAAGCTTGTTTGATGTCTCACATTGGACTTTTAGCGTGTTTGCTTTTCCAAGCTGACCACAGTTTTGTTTTGGGGAGCGAAGCTCATTAGTCTCGCACAATGTCCGTTGCCACCGTCGTCGCTTTCGGTATACCCGTCGGACGGAGACACCCGTAATACCTATAGGTAAAAAATATTTCAGAAGCCCGAGAAATTCATCTCTTTTGATCACTGCCTTTACTGTACAACAAAGATGACAAAGCAGGCATTTCGATACCTATCTTGGTAGCATCTCCAGTACCAAAATAACGTCTGAAGAAAGAATAGGTCTTGCCATAAACATTCGGTAGGGGGCAACGATAACTATTCCATGATTATGATGGATTAACTAGAAGCAGCATTTGAGGCGAAATGCCTACGTTTTGTTAGTTGTTTGCTGAGTATAGCCATTATTATAAACATTCATCCGTGTTACATATACCGTACATAGGACGTTCAAAGACGCTTAAGGTCTAAAAGCAGACCATACTCTGTCCGCCTATTCATTCATCCGCCCATCTATCGGTCCGTCCTTCACATTAGTACATGACTTCAACGCAGAATATATGAAGTTACGAGCTAGCTTGGCCTAATCTTCAACATACACTTCCTAGATCTGCACTAATTGTTTTTTAGAGTGATGAATAACTACTAGTCGAAACAGTGCCTCTGGTAGACGCAGTGAGGCAATAAATGCCGACAGAACAGCCGCCAGTGCCTTCCCCTAAAAACGCAATATTTTTTGTTCACAACGCAAACATTAAACATCATCAAGTAATATTGATAATGTTTCTTGCGGCCACACGCACCGCAACCACTATATGATTATGAGGGCTCCTCTATATTATGATGCGCGCGTAGTGAATAGCAGTGATTTCCTGTTGGTGCCTTGTGCGACTACAACTCGTCTGAGAGGTTGCTCATATTCTCTCGGAGAATAAATAGAAAAATATTGCACGTTAGTGAATCCGACGCGATTGGAAGCTTTAGGTTGACAGAGGCGTAGGATAGGAAAAAAATCTATGTTATTTTATGTCATCAATGAATATTGAGCGCTCACTATGAATTTCATTGTCTTCACACGATGCGTCACAAACAGTGTAGTAACCAACGTGTTCGCTCGTGTGCACATTTTGGGTGACTCGGTATTACGAAAATATTAATATACTTGCAGACAATGAAAGACTGCACAACGGTATTTGCATCCTCGGGCAGAGGCTTCTTAATAACGCTCTTGTAAGCATATAGCAGCCGGCTAGTTAGCCGCCAAGTACAAAAGTATAAAATACACAAGTGCCATGCAATAATCGCTAACAGCGCAGACGTTAATCAGCTGTCATGTTAAGCAGTCAAACAAGTTCCAGTAAGCTCTTTAAAATGAAAATAATATACGATTACCAAGGAAAACAAAAATTAGGATATAAACATGTACTTTGTTAAAATTGGTTTAAGCAAAGTTAACCGCAAATAAGCAACTTTCATTTCAACACATTCGTACATATGCATTTTCTCCTTCATTAGGTGCATCGATAATAGCTGATATGTATATGTATGTAGGGGTGTCTTGAAATACAATCGAAAAAAAATTTGAATAAAGACAGATTTCCCACGGCACTTAAAGACATTAATCCACAGTCTTCGACTGAAAGTACCTTACACAAACCACTTCCTGCACAAAATACATCGATACGATTCCCCGGAGTGCGATTGTGATCATGCAGAACAAAATGTTCATCATTTTTTTTGCAGTGCTTAAACTACGCAAACGAAACCTAAAAGTTAAGCAAGAAACTAGCAAGTAAGGACAGACAGACCTCACATTAGAGAAATTAACGAACCGTGGCTGGAAATGGATTTTCAGAAAAAAAAAGTACGAAATTTCTACGTAGTGAATGATGGTCAGTGGGGCGAAGCGTCCCTCATTCTGTCCGCACTTCCGTGCATCCGTTCGATCTTGCAACCGTCCGTTCGTACGTGCGTCTGTCTGCGCATTCGTCCATCCGTCTGCTTGACTGTCTGTTCGTCCTTGCGTCCATACGTCCGTCCATCTAGTGAACACTTCGAGTACCGCCATCTCACATCTTTTCATCATATATTCATCATATGGAAGTATCGCTATGCATCGGACATTCCAAGGAATAAACGAGAGGTGGCTACCTGCTACTGCTACTACGACAACGACTACGACTACTACTACATGCATCGTCGCGAACGCACGAATCACGGCTTAAAGAGCTTCGCCCCTAAAACGCGAACAGTGGACATACAGGGCAGTATAATCGCTTGTGATAAGCTAGAGGTTTACATATGTGAAATGATGTGTTGGTGCATATACTGAGAGTAGAAATAGAAAGATGTGCATGCAAACATTTCATGACATTGTGAACTGATACAAGCAAACTTTACATTGACATGTTATTTCAACTAGTTTCAGTGTACTATTATGTGTTTTTGCTGATTGTTGATTTTTGAGTACCATTTACTATTATTCTGCTTATTTTTTTTTTGCTGCAGAACTTATTCATATTGAGTAGCCGAGGCAATAAGGGCTTACACCTATTCCCAGCAAAACACTAAGAACAAAATTGGGAAGTATCGGATACTATTATTTCAGAAGTATCTTGTATCTGTATATTATATAGTTCTTGCCCGAGTATCTTGTTTCGTATCACGTTACGATTTAAAAATATTTTTGGCCACCCCTGGCCCACGAACAGGCTTTAAAGGTCGCCGCCACGACCATCTTTCACCGAAGTTGGGCTTCGACTCCGTACTTTCGTCTACAGCGCGTGGTGTTCGAGCACTTCTCCGTTGTGGATAGCGTTTTTACGTGTTATACTTTCATCCCAACGTTTGCGTTGAAGCCACAGACAGCAGGATGGTCAGTTTATTTGATGCAACGCTCTGTTTGCTAAAGCAGTGAGTTCCCAGCCTTTATTAGTTCGAAATCAGAATTTACTGCCGTCACAAAATTTGCTTTTCCAGGAGATTGGCCACTAGGGGTCTTGGAGTGCAGCAGCACTTCGCTTCGGCTCCGTACCGCGACAGCGAAAATTGCCAATCGCTGGTATCTCGAGTGCTCTCAACAACACGAACGCCTTCATACAGGTGAGCGCTCTCCACTAACCCCTCTTGAGGTTTCGGCGAGCCCCAGGAGGGCCACCAAGCCCAAAAACCAGGCCCCGTCGCGCCACCGCCGTCCTAGGCCTTGCGACGCGTTGTGCCGCAGCCTCCTCACCTTAGGCCAGCATGGAGGTTCGAGTACAAGGCACGGACATGGACCCAGGCCAGTATGACCCTCGGGACTGGACCCAAGTCCTCAGAGCACAGGCAAACCTCCGGGAAACACGAAACGCGACCCACGGTACGAACGCCGATCCTTCTGTGCGAGAGACGCCGAGCCAGTCGCGCGAGACTCCGCAGACCGCCACAACTCCCGGGATACAGAGCTCTTCGACGCAGCTGCACGTTCTCCATACAACCGCCCAAAAGATCAAGGAACTACCGCCCCTTCCACTCGACGGATTTAAAGTGGTGTTCCGCTACCAGGGAGGCCTTGACCTTACGACGCTCCAGCCACGCTACCTCCTCACCGCTCTCATGCAGGCCGCTGCGCTGACCGACCCATCTACGCTGACCCTTCAGATTCACCCTATCAATAACACTTGCACAGTGTCTGCGGTGAATGAAAAGGACGCGCTCAAGCTTGTGCAGCTACAGCACATCACCTACGACAAGCAGGAGTATGCCATGACGGCATACATCGCACCCCCCGATGGCTCAGTCAGGGGTGTTATTACACACGCCTACTGGAAGGAATCACCACAAGAACTACTCGCGGACATGATCTCCCGCAACCCCCACGAAACTATACTAGACGCTCGACGAATGGGACTAAAGCGATCGATTCTCATTACCTATGGACAAGCCGCCGTCCCACGAAAGATTGTTTATGGTGGAGGACTGCATCTGTGCACGCCCTATACACCAAGGGTCGAGACGTGCAGTAACTGCCAGACCATAGGCCACCGCACGGGTGTATGCATACAACCTAGGACGCACAGGTGCCCCAGATGTGGCCAATTACACCCGAAGGAGGCAAATCCAACGTGTACTCCAGTCTGCATCATCTGCGAAGGCCCACATCTGTCGGGGACCCGGGAGTGTAAGCACCGGCACCTACCTAAAGTAACCAGGCCCAAATCACCACGTGAACCACGATCACAGGAAGGAGTGGACCACTCGCTACGCGGTGCAAGCACCAAACGTTCTGAGCCACATGCCGGCCAACGAAAAGGGCAGTCGAAGAGTTCCGACCAACCTACATGGGCGGACAAGCTGAAGACGCCCAATGGGACCAGACCACCGGCAACCAGGCAACCAACACTCCGCCTGCCCCGGACCCCCGTGACCAGGAGCTCCGGGCCCTGCGTGTGGAGGTAAGCCGTCTCACGACCCTTCTAACACAAAGCCCTACTCCCCCCTCACCTCCTTCGCAACAGCTGTCCCCAGAACAAGTCACCCCACCCACTGCGCAGTCACCCAACAGCCCCACCACACACTCCTCACCCCCCCCCCTTAAAAAGAAACGCAGTTCAGACTCAGTCGACGATTATCAGGCTGACCAAGAAACTTGGAAGCCAAATTTGACGCCAAATTGGTAGCGTTGGAGGCGCGCATCGAAGCTAAATTTTCAACGATAGTCGAGCAGCTGTCTACTCGTTTTGAGCAACAGATGGATGCACTATTCACACGCCTAACCCAAACTCTAGAAACTAGGTTTACGCAATTCGAGACCCGCCTTCAGAGGCTCGAAACTATCAGCTCATCACATGGGGGGTCTTCTACCTACATCTCACACACACCTGCTCCTTCTATTTCACTTCCACTACAGCAACAAAAACCAATCCTAGCTCCGCCCACGCTCCAGTATGGCGGGTCGTGATACGTCTACCCACCTATTACTAATCCAATGAAACTGCCGCGGCTTTCGGGGCAAGCGCGCACCGCTGCAGCTCTTAATACCTGCCCTCCCTGCCATACCTAAACTTCTTTTGTTACAGGACACGCAACACCAAGCCAAACTTCCAAGTTACCATGCAGTACACTCAGACCCCACTGACACTCCCCGAGTGTCCACACTTATTCATCGCACCCTTACCTACTAGGAACACACAATCACCTCCTCCACTCCGTGCGTCCTCATAGAACTCATCCCCGCGAAACTTAACACACCTCCGATTTTTATAGCCAATATCTACCACACCCCACGCCAGGCCATGGTCATTCTCGATGCGCTATTGCAGAGAATTCACCGCATCGCGGGCCGAAACCCCCTACTCACAGGCGGCGATTTTAACTCTCAGCATACAGACTGGGGTTATCGGTACACCACAGCACGGGGTCACAGGCTTTGGACTACCATTCAAGACTTGCGCCTCACTACACATAACAACTTTCTCACACCAACCCGAATCGGCAATAGCGTAACAATGGGCACTAGTCCAGACCTCACACTCAGCCGTTCTCTCAAAGATATCTCATGGTCTCGTACACAACACAGACTTGAAAGCGACCATTATATTATCGCCATACAAATACCTCACACACCGCACAGACCTCGACTCGTCACCCACAATCTGATTCACTGGGACGCTATCCGATCCGCTCGTCGGGAACACCCCAATACCCCGATACAAGACATTGATCATTGGGTCTCATCTCTCCTAGATGTTATAACCGCACACACACAAAAGATTACCACACCACCCAACACCCCTACATTGGACACTCGCTTAGCCCACCTCTGGGAGGCGCACCACAGCATACTGGAGAGATGGAAACGACAGAAACATAACAGAACGTTAAAACGCCGACTGGCTACGCTACAGACACAAATAACTGCGCATGCCGAGGAGGTGTGTCGTTCCAACTGGGGTCAGGTGTGCAACAGCATAGCTGGCAACCTCTCTACCAAGTACGCATGGCACCTCCTACGGCACCTTATCGACCCTACACACTCACGCACAACGTCACAACATCACATCACACGCCTACTTCACAACTCCACGCTTTCCCCTGACACCCTTCTGGACCAACAATGCACAACACACACGGCACCCGGCACCTCCTCCCCTCTCCCGCCCTACACGGGAGCCCCGAATGAAGCCCTGGACAACGACATATCAGAGCAAGAGGTCCGTATGGCCCTCCAGAACATCCGAACAAGCTCTGCACCGGGGAAAGACGGGATAACTAACTCCATGCTCCGTAATCTGGATGATCAATCGATTGCACAGATTACAGATTACTTTAATAAATGCTGGAAGGAAGGCACCTTGCCGCAATCCTGGCGCCATGCCAAGATTGTATTCATCCCTAAACCTAACAAACCCCTTACCATATCAAACCTCCGCCCCATTTCACTCACATCGTGTCTCGGGAAGCTTCTCGAGCACGTTGCTTTAAACAGACTGACTCAACACATGCACGACCACAACCTATACCCGCACAGCATGGTGGGCTTCCGCCCGTGTCTCTCCGCCCAAGATGCCATGCTTCAACTGACGCACGGCATTCTTGATCCTCTCATCCCCGCTCATACTAAAGCCGTCTTGGCCCTGGATTTAACCAAGGCCTTTGATCGAGTAGAACACCGAGCGATCATGGCGGCTCTCTCCCCCCTCAATGTGGGCGTTCGTATGTACGCCTACATACAAGCCTTCCTATCAGGACGCACGGCCGAGGTTCATATAGGCCCCCATGCGTCCCCTCCATATACTCTCAGTGGTGTAGGCACTCCACAAAGTTTGGTCCTTTCCCCTTTTCTCTTCAATGCCACACTCATTTCCTTAGCCCACGCTCTTCACAATATCCCTCCCCTTCACCACACCCTCTATGCAGACGACATCACACTGTGGACCACCCACGGTAGTGATGGCGACATAGAGGAAACCTTACAAACCGCCGCAAACATTACACAACAACACGCACAAAGCATTGGTCTCTCCTGTTCCCCCAAAAAATCTGAGGTGCCTCTCATACGCCCTTCACCACGTACTCTTCCCACTGCCCCCATCACCGTTACTCTGGACGGGCGCCCTATCCCAGAGGTTGACACAATCCGAATCTTGGGCCTTCACATCCAAAATAACGGCCGTAACACTTTCACTATCCGGAAACTCAAGCGGGTGACGGATGCGCTCTGGCACCTCGTCCGCAGAGTTTCTGGAAAACACTATGGCATGAAGGAACACGATTTGTGTCGTCTCATTCATGCCTTCATACTGAGCCGCTTCCTTTATACAATCCCGTATCTCCGACTTCGACAAGAAGAAATAGCCACCCTGGATGCCATGCTTCGTAAAGCCTACAAGGTGGCCTTACACCTCCCCCATAACACACAGACCACTAAACTTCTTTAGCTTGGGCTCCATAACACCACACACGAACTCACTGAGGCCCACAGACGAGCGCAATACACTCGTTTAGCTCAGACTTTCACCGGACGCTACATACTTAACACCCTCAATATTCACATACAAGCAGCCGACCCCACACTTCTACCGATCCCCCGACCCATACACACACAGATAATAGTTAAACCTCTCCCAAGAAACACCCACGTTACCTACCATTCGGCCCGCCGCAAGGCCCGTGCAAAGGCTCTCCACAAATACTACGATTCTGAAGAGGACGCCGTATGGGTGGATGCAGCTTGCACGGGTGACGACGCGGCAGTTGCAGTCGTTGATCGCACACTCCAACCCATTGCAACTCTCCACCTTCCTCCTGCATCCACCCCGGAATCCTCGGAAGAAGCGGCGATCGTGCTTGCCCTCACACACACTGATGCCCGGTACGTCCTTTCCGACTCTAAAACCGCGATCCTAAATTTCGCGCGAGGACGAGTCCACGAGAGCGCTTTCAGAATTCTCAGCTCGCCCACCAAAAACCCAGCCCGCCATGTGGAGCTGATCTGGGTGCCTGCGCACTCTGGAAATCCCGGCAACGAAGCCGCCAATGACCACGCCCGAGGTCTTATCAACCGGGCGGCGGTGGAATCGGAGTCGGGCTCTTCCAGGGAGCGCATGCATTCGTTCAACGAGATGACCCACTCATATCGCGCCGAACGCCAGCTATACCCACCACCCCACCGATCCCTCAAAAATTTTCACCAAATATTATGGCGTCGCCTTCAGACCCACACCCTTCCCTCCCCCTATTTTCTTTCCTGCATTTACCCGGGAGCGTACGCCCCGTCCTGTGCTCAATGCACTCACCTCCACGCTACCCTTACCCACATTCTCATGGAATGCCCGGCGGACCCTCCCCCGCGGGGCCCGGAGCCACTGACCACATGGGAGGAATGGGAGACCTTGCTGCGCTCGACTGACCCGGCCAAGCAGAAAATCGCCACTGACCGGGCCGCCCGCGTTATGGAACTGCATGAACTCATGAACGCATAGCGCAGTGGGGTCGTGCGGGGACCCTGGGACGTAAGTGCCCAAATCCCTTGGTCTAATAAAGTTTTACCTCCTCCTCCTTGCTTTTCCAATGAGGCAAATCTGTGAGGTATGTGTTCAAAAGAAATTTGATATTGCTAAAAGAGCATATGCAATGATTTATAGAAATGGGTAAACACCTTCCAGCGTTTTGAAGTGTTCTAAACTTAATGGCAAATGAAGAGACGCCCATCATAACATTGCAGGTCACCTATGGCGGTCATTACGAAGTAGCATACGACCACTCTTCTAGGACGCTTTCATGATAAGACCTATGCAGTTGTTCGTAGTGTGGTGATAACCCTCATTAAGGTGGTGACGCCTAAGGGACGGCTTACTGTTCTCCCATAGTTGAGTACTAAGTACTCAAAATCGTGAAACGTTTTTTTTTTCTAAACACCAGTAATGTGGAATTTTTGTAATTGGGGCCCCAACGAGTGCGAAGCCCCCGGGATGGCTTTATGCTCTCCCATAGTGGAGTGCCTAGTACTCTAAATCATTACGCACTTTCAAATGCGAAGCATTTCCTAGCGAATTTCGGCAACTTTGAGCGTATCTATCTATTTATCTATCTATCTATCTATCTATCTATCTATCTATCTATCTATCTATCTATCTATCTAGCCGCCTATGACTTTTAGCTCTCCTGGTCGTTTCGATAATGGTATCAATACCAAACTTGGTATGACATAATATGACTGTATAAGGAACATATTCGAGTAGTCAGATGCCATGAATGTCATGATTTACATTTCATGGTTCTGCAGCTCTTAGGTTCACATCTCACCGTTCATATGGCACGCTGCGAAACTTGTATGGCATGACATGATTGCATGGCGAACACAAGCGACAGACCCTAACATTCAAATCATGACATGCATGTCATGTAACAACGTGACTACATGCTACGCTGATGATGCGCTCGCAGCCGTTTTGCTTGCTTCATATATGCCAAACTTGGTATTACGTGACGCCAATGGCTGACGAAGGCATGTGACTGGTGCAAGCATGATAATTAGGAAATGCGTGTCGTGTGAGAAGATGATTATATGCCACAGTCAAGGCACCTATACATTTCGACGTGACGTGGTGCGCGTGCTCGCCGGCGTTCGTTTCGTCGCGTCACGCCGGTGCCGCCCCGCCAGGCTCCAGTCCCGCCATATACTCGCAGGCACACGCCTCGCTGCGTTGCTTTGACGCATGCGCGTTTCAGCGCGTCCGGCGTCCCCCTTCCGTCACGAAAAGAGGAAAACGCAGTGTTGTCTGGGTAACGCATCGGCGCGAAATGCCGAAATGCTGCTGCTGAAAAACATTTATTTGCAGATGTTATTTACAGGGAGGGTGGGAACGGTCCTTAAAGAGCCGCCCCGTACAAACACTAGGTGAGCTCCTCTTACGGGAGCCCATTGGCGTTGGCCGCGGCCTGGGCACGCTCGACCAGGGCCCGTTGGGCCGTCAGGTCAGAGCAGCCGAGCAGGGCTGCCTCCCAGTCCTCCCGCGAAGGGTTGGGTAGTGGAGTAAGGTTTGGGGTTTTTTGGCATGCCCACACCATGTGGAAAATATCAGAGGAATTTTCCTCACAATGCGGGCACTTACCCGTACAAGCGGGGTCAAAGTGTTTCATGATTGCCGGGCACAATAGAGATTTAGTATAAAGACGAAAGAGGATTCGCTCCTCCGCCTTCGTGAGGCCCTTACAGGGTTTCGGATAGACGTTATGGCCGGATTGGTAAAAATGTGTGACCTCCTTAAAGGTGTAGGTGGGATTGGGTTCGAGTTCCGGATCGGTAGGGAACGAGGATGGTGCCCGGAGAGTGAGCGCGCGGGCGGCAGCATCGGCCGTCTCATTATTATCGAGGCCCGTGTGAGCCGGAGCCCATATGATCGTTCGGTGCGCGGGGGCACCTAGGTAGCTGCTGTTCTGCAAAATTTTGTAAGCACGGTACGGGATGTATCCCTGTTCAATATTGCGACAGGCACCCCTTGAGTCGGTGATGATGACCCTCGAGTCCTGATCTGCGGCAGCTAGTGCGATGGCGATCTCCTCCGCGTGCGTAATGTTATGTGCACGGAATGTGAGTCCGTTTACAACGGTGTTTTGGTGGACGACCGCAGCCGTGTACCAACCACCGTGGTGCGGGCCGGAGGCGTCCACGTAGAATACTCCGACTTTGTGGCCATAGGGTCGAGCCAAGGCTTCCGCCTGCGCGAGGCGTCGGCCACTGTAGTCGTCTCGGGTCATGTCAGCCGGAAAAGGGCGCACGTGCAAGGAGTATCGCCAAACTTCTGGAATACGTACGCGCTCTTCCGTGTGTATTGAATGATTGATGTGTAGCCGGGCAAGGAGGCGGCGACCTGACGGTGTTTTAGAGAGTCTAGTATATTGGTTTGTCAAGTGCGCCTCTCTCAGCTCCTTGAAGGTGTTCACCATTCCCAAGCCCAAAAGGCGCTGGTTAGAGGTGCTGACAGGAAGGTCGAGGGCGCGCTTGTAGATTTTGCGGAGAATGACTTCGAGTGCATTCTCGTCGGATTTGCGTAGGTGGAGGTATGGAGCCGAGTACAGGACTCGGCTGGTTACGAATGCATGTGCCAGCCGCAAGGCATCTTTGCATCGTAACCCCCCGCGCTTGTTGGAAACCCGGCGGACCATCCGGCCCACCTGGTCCCCCACCTTACGCAATTTGGCCAATGTTGTGTCTGCTCTGCGATTTTTGTGTATAAAAAGCCCCAGTACTCTAATCTCATCGCGTTAGGGTATTGGTCCGCTGTGAAGGGAGAGGTCGATTTTTGTGGTGCACTTTGGTGAGGGGCGTATGTGCACGAATTCCGATTTGGACTGGGAGCACTGAAGGCCGCAGCGACGGGCATAGTCATCCACGATGTCCGCCGCTTGCTGCAGGCTTGCCTCCATGTCTCCTGTCGAGCCGTGTGACGCCCATATGGTGATGTCGTCGGCGTACAGCGCATGCTGTACGCCTTCGACTTTCGCCAGCTGAGCGGGGAGTCTCATCATTGCCACATTGAATAGGAGGGGCGAGAGGACCGCTCCCTGCAGAGTCCCTCTCGTGCCTAATCGGTAAGGGCCGTGTTCAATGTCCTGAATCCGAATGTATGATTACCCGCAGGTCGCGGGTTCAAATCCCGGCTGCGGCGGCTGCATTTCCGATGGAGGCGGAAATTTCGAGGCCCGTGTGCTCAGATTTGGGTGCACGTTAAAGAACCCCAGGTGGTCAAAATTTCCGGAGCCCTCCACTACGGCGTCTCTCATAATCATATAGTGGTTTGGGGACGTTAAACCCCACAAATCAATCAATCAATCAACCGAATGTATGATTGTCGGTCAGTGAGGAATTGTTTAATATAGTTGAAAGTGTTTTGGCCGCAATCCACCTGTGAGAGATGTGTTAGAATAATTTCGTGGGTCACGTTATCAAAGGCCCCCTTCAGATCCAAAGCGAGCACAACTTTGTCATCCAGGGGATACTCGACTGGATCGAGGATCTCATGGTCGAGCTGAAGCAAGACATCTTGCGCGGACCGGTGTGGGCGGAACCCGAACATGGTGTCTGCAAATGCATTTTTGGTCTCCAGGAACGCGCACAACCTGTCGCGCACCATCGTCTCCATTAATTTTCCCACACAAGAAGTAAGGGACATGGGGCGGAGGTTGTCCGTGTTAATGGCTTTGCCCGCTTTGGGTATGAAGGTGACCAGGGCGGTCTTCCACTCAATTGGTAGGCTTGTTTTCCCGATCCAAATGGAATTTATGTAGGCAAGGAGCATGGTGTAGGCCGAGTCAGGAACATTGGCAAGTAATTTCACGGTGATTTTATCCCTTCCCGGCGCCGTTCCTCACCTCATTTTTGCTAGGGCTGCCTTCAGGTCGTGTAACTGGAACAGTTGATCCAGCTCCGCGTTCTCAGTACCTGCATACGAGTACGCCGGCCCTCGGGAGTCCTGCTGTGTGCATAGATATTGGTCTCGGAGTTTACATGCCAATTTGGCTGTGTCTCCATCGAAGCTGTGAAATGCTCGTTGCAGATGCTTTTGTGTCTCTGTTCGAGTTTGGGTCGGATCAATCAAGGCGCGGAAGAGGCCCAGGTACTCCGGCTGGACATTTGTAGAGCAGCCGTGTTGCAACGGTCCACCCAGTTAGAGTCAGCGAGCTGGGCCGCGTACTCTGCTGCTCGCTGGGTGAGCTCA
Source organism: Rhipicephalus microplus (assembly GCF_043290135.1). NCBI lineage: Eukaryota > Metazoa > Arthropoda > Arachnida > Ixodida > Ixodidae > Rhipicephalus > Rhipicephalus microplus. Next base: position 4,427,689 of record NW_027464597.1, on the reverse strand, counting down.
GCGATGCGAATTTTGAGCTTTCGGTTGTGTTTTTGCCAGCGCCATCGGCGAACGAGGCTGCGCCGGGCCTCCCAGAGGTGAAGGAGATGGTTATCCACCGCCGGAGTCGCCTCGGAGAGTTTAATTTGTGTTTCTGTGGAGCGTAATGAGGAAACCAGTTGCTGGGACCAAGCATGGTATCCTTGCTCCTCAATGGGTGTCGAATTGGCGTATATTTGCCCAAACTTCGTGTAATCGGGTAATTTTGCCTCTCAGTAGGGTCTTGCCAAAGGATAGGTGCGAATGGTAGTGTTGAGTATGCAGTGGTCGCTGCCGAGGGTCTCCTCAGTGTTGACCCAATCCGCATACTGAATGCTTTTGTAAGGGTAAGGTCCGGACATGTGTCCAGGGTCACGGAGTTACCCACGCGAGTTGGGTAGGCAGGGTCGGTGTGAAGAGTTAGGCCCAGCGTGGACATAAGTTCCGCTAATTTACGTCCACGTTTCTCTTCATGTGCATACCCCCAGAGTGTGCTGGGGGCATTAAAATCACCCACGATCACCAGAGGGTCCCTGCCTGCAGCCTCTGTTCTGCGAATGTAATGTTGCTTAGTTTCGGTGAGCAATAAATGTTTAGCACGGGCAGTGGCGGGTCCTGTTTACGCAGCGGAAGGAGTGTCACCATCACGTACGAGAAAGCTGGCTTAAGGTCGAGATCAACTAGGTTGGTCGTATAATTTTTGTGCACGCAGATGCAAGATAAAGGGTCCTGCTGAAACGTAGTATAGTTTGTGAGTGTGGCAGCACTCCCTGGCTCCTGGAGAGCTACCACAGCAGGAAGGTTTTGAAATGCTGCGAGGAAAAGCCGGAGGTTGGCGCGCTGAGTGTGAGCCTTAAAGCCCCGACAATTCCACTGGGTGATTTGGATGGAAGTGGCCGTATTGGATCGTCGGGGCTTCCGAATTCTAAGGGTGCCCGCCATGGTCAGTGGAGTTAACGAGCGATTGCGGTGGCGGTGCTCCCGAGCCAGCACTCGCGGGGAGGGGGGTGTCCTCAATTCCGGAGGCGGAGCAGCAGTCATCATCCTCAAATTCGATCTGTCGTCGAAGCGTTTTAAGGTACCGGCCAGACACGTCCTTAATTGGGCCGGCTCGTTTGGTGAAACGCGCAACTTGTTGGGCTATCAGGGTAGGTATGGTTTCTGTCATTTTAGCAATGGCGGCATTTACAGCCGCTGAGATTTGGGTTTCGAGGACAGTTATACGGCTGTCCATACGGACCTCAAGGGTGTTCACACGAGCCTCGAGTGCGGCAACCGCGTCTGCCGCCCCCGCCCCGGTCTCACTCTCCATTACCTCTACTGCGGGGGGAGGAGGAGGGGAGACTAGTTGGGTCTGCTTGGCCTCAGCTGCCGCTAGTCTTTTCTGTAACGCTTCGATTTGTGCCTGAAGTTTGGCAATAATATTTTGGTCGGCGTTACGCGATGAAGAGGGGATGATAGGGGGGGATGAGGAGGCAGCTCTACCCGTACCACCCACCTGCTTTCCGTTTTTGACGGCGTTGGCCCATGGCCCGGCTTCGCCGCATGGTTGCGCCGTCGGCTGCTTTTCGGTTCCTCCAGTAGGGGAAGCGGGCTTGTCTTTCTTGGCGACTTCCCGGCGTGGTGGCTCACTGGGAGTCTGATCTTTGCGTCGTTTCTTGGACGCCCTTTTGGACTTTCCGCCCTGTTGTGCGGCCACCTTGGAATTACGGAACTTGTCCGTACATGCTCGAGAGTTTGTGGCGTGTGCTCCACCGCACACAGAACATACGGGTACACATTCATGAGGGGCCCGCACCCCCTCCTCCACAAGCGGAACCTGCTGTCCACACAGGCCACACGTATCCGGTCGTGGGTTGGGACAAGTGTCCATCCGAGTGCCGACGACACCACACTTGCCGCAGGCCGGGATCGTCCGGTAGTAGGGTTTGACGGGGATCAGCATTGTGTCGTAGTGAACGAAGCGTGGCTTCTCCTTGCCGGCGAAGGTTACACGCGCCTTGTTCGATGTGCCAAATTTACGCACCTCGACGATGGTGCCTGACCTCCAGCGTACGCTTTCTCGGAGCGTCTCCGTCGTATCTGTGTTGCGGACTACGATGACTCCGTGGCAGACATTGCTACCATCTTGTCGCAGGTACCCGTTGAGCAGAACCTGCCTGTGCTCAATGTTTACCGCGAAGTCCCCGATGATTTTGTCCGCCGTGTCAGGGTCCGGGGTGTAAATCACGATCAAATTTTGCTCTCTCGATGGAATAACTGTCAGCGTCTCAGCTCGCTTGGGCCCGAGGTATGCCTTAAACGCAGTTCCGTACCAGTTCTCTGAGAAAGCATCATGCAATGAGATGCACTCTCGCGGCTTTACGACTATTACATAGTCGTCCGGACTCGGTTTCGGAAACAGGCGAGGCTTCCATTTGGTGAGAAATTCGCCCTTGCGTCCCACAGCGCGCGAAGCCGGAGGCTGCGTCTTGTCAGCTGGCGTGCCGGATGCCGAAGCAGCGGCGGACGTCGCCTTCTTGGTGTTGGATTGCGAGCGGCGTTCCACCGCGTCGTTGAGAGCTTGGCTCCGAAACCTCGGGGAAGAAGCAGAGTTTGGCGTTTCGGAAATCGTAATCGTTTCCCACGTCATGGCATGCGGGTCGTATCCACGCTGCATGAGAGTAGCGTCCACGTTGCCTCGGAAAGCCGGACCTACGCCGCCGGGCGTCGGCGTCGCCGTTTGGCTTAACGGCGTCGCCAACGTGGTCGGGTGATGATCGGCCGTAAAGTTGTCAAAAACCGGCCCACCTGGATGACACTGGTATCCACGTGTTGCCTGTGAGTTGCCGAAACGATTGATGCTGGTCTTGACGGGGTACTGTGAAGTTGGCCGTGGTTCCAGCCGAAAATCAGCGGAGCCGAAACGCAGCACGTCCTACATCATCGCGCGCTTGCAGCGCCCCCTGCCGAAATGCAGCATGTCGCATTTTGCACTAGGTCCGTCGTACCGTGCCGACGGACGCTGATCACGCCTGGCGTCAGACTATCGAGAGCTCGCGTTTTGCTAACGTAGCGTCGCTCCGCCCAGCGTGCGCGCGCGTCAACGCTACATTGGAGTATATTGGGCCCTTCATGATGCGCCCGCAGCGATATTCCTAGCTCCACATGTACCAAATTTGGCGTTACAGGACGTCAATGAATGACGAAATATATGACTGGTGCAAACATGATAATCCTGACACTTGTGTCATGTAAGAAGATGACAACATACCACGCTCACAGCGTGCTCGCGGTCATTTCGCTAGCTCCACGTATACTAGAGTTGGTATCACGTGACGTGAGTAGATGACGATCATAAACGACACATCCAAACATGATAATCATGACACGGAAGTCAAGTACGGCATCATTTACCTCCACCTCGTAACGTTGTGCTGATTTTAAAGTGGCATATCAGCATTCCTCATTCGTGCTTCGCATATCATCGATTCCCACTGTACGTTGGGTCTGCCAATTTTTTTCTAAACACACGCGTCTGAGCTTGGCTTCATGTGTGCGTCGTATGGCGGCTATTCGTTCTTTTGGGACGGCGTTCTGCTCTACCACAGCAGAGTACCTTGTATTTTAAATCGCTAAAAACTTTTTTTTTATTCTCACAACCGTTTAGCGCATATTGTGCACTGGGACAGCTTTTATTCTCTCCTAAAGTAGAGTTTGCGTGCTCTAAATCGTTAGACATTTGTTCTAAACACGCGAGGTCGATAATTTGCATTGCTTTGGCCCACAGGGCTGCTTTATGCTCTGCCATAGTAGACTACTTAGAACTCCTAAGCGTTGCCTAGCTAGACGCTCCTGTCTAGCTGGTTGGACAGGGGCGGCTAAGTGTTCTCCTGTGGTGGTAGAGTACTTATAAGTCGTTCTTTGTCGTTAACCAGTTCTCTCTATACACCCATAGAAAAGACCCACATGCATTTTGGAGGAAATTAGGAAACAACTGCGTCATCTATCGTCAGGGACCACACTTAATACTCGGTATCTAAAGGTATCGATGTTATGGGAAGCCGGTAAACGGAACGTGATTGTCATATGTTTTTTAAACATGACAGTGTTTCTAGAGATATCTTGAACACAGAAATTTCGGTCTATCTGTTTGTCTGTCAAACAATTCCGCCATCCGGCCAATTATGTCCTCGCTGAGCACCCAGTCATCTTGAACTGGTGTTTGCGTTCAAACTTGTGAACATTGTTTCTCAAAAAGCAAAAATTGTGCATATATGAGGCTCAACATACCTACGCGAGAATCACGTGATGTGTTTTCTAGACTATTGCTCTGAGAATGCAACATTTATGTGCAAAAGAAGGCTGGCAGAAGCTATCGTCTTTCGCCGACTTATTCAGCAGAGCAAGCATATACGCAGCCAATTTTATTTGAACAATACATAACGAAGCAGCTCTAAAGATATGTACAAATGGATGCACAGACATACGTTTAAAGGCCCCTCACCAGGCGCCATAAAAATTTTTTTAGACCTTGACAGTTGTTGCACGTCCAATGAAGAACGACAGGCCATAAAATTTTTTTCAATCAGTTCTACGAGCTGATAAAACAGCTATTTTGAAGCGGCTTGAAACCATGAAGCGAGAACGCGAGCTCGAAACCCTTGCCGTTCGGCTCGCGTACACTATAGCATTAGAAGCCGAGCTCCTCTGCTACCCTCTCCGACATCTTAGCAATAAACACGCGTAATGCGCATGTCAAGGAGCATGCGCATGACGAGAGCGACCAAGCCCAAGCCCCTGAGCACGCTTTTGACCTTGTTTTTGCTCACCAGCGTTACTTTGTGGTCTATTTCCTCACCGATCATCAGGCTTCCAACCTATTAAATGCGGAGCACTTCTCAGGGAACTTTGGTGAGTTAGACTCTATCTATCTATCTATCTATCTATCTATATATCTATCTATCTATCTATCTATCTATCTATCTATCTATCTATCTATCTATCTATCTTTCTTTCTTTCTTTCTTTCTATCTATCTATCTATCTATCGGTATATCTATCTATCTATCTATCTATATATCTATCTATCTATCTATCTATCGGTATATCTATCTATCTATCTTTCTTTCTATCTATCTAGCTATCTATCTATCTATCGATCTATCTATCTAGCCGCCTACGACTTTTAGATCTCCTGGCCGTTTCGATAATGGTATCGATACCATGATATTGGCAACACCAGAAACGGTAAGCTGATATGAAGCGGTGGTCACGCGAGAATGAATCGACGCTGCTGCACAGATCAACTTTAGCGGATGACGCCTAACTACAATTGACGTTTACCCGGTGTGACAGCTTTATCATAGCTGTATATATGAAAAGTTGGTGAAATTGCGTAGTCAGCTCTGCAACTACAATCGGAGTTTTACGAACAGGGCCTACAGCTTCTCTTGTTCTTGGCTACGCCACCTCGCCCGACTGACTCCTGGTTTGGCTCTATGGAAACGAGAGAATGCCGCACAACCACAATGCTAGAGCGCATGCTGTGATTCGTCGAACTTTTAGATTGGAATATTTGTATGGTCGAGCTCAATCCTGTGTGCAGCTCCTCTCCTACGCCCCCCCCCCCCATCTCATATCTCGCCTCAACACACCGACGCAGGCAACGTCTGCTAGCAAGTTTCTCGATAAACAAAACACTTACTGCTCACGCTGCACAACCGTTCACTGGTCACCCCGTATATGCAGTCAATAGATCTTCACCTCTAAGGTATATGCTAGTGAGAGATTTTTCGTGTGCATTGTTGAACACGAAAAATCGCAAGCATGCACGTTAAGTAAAATCGGAATATGGGTCTCGGTGTCCAATCAAACCTTTCTGCCTCTCATTGTCCGCTTGCAGCGATTGACATGCTCCAGGAGGAACCACCGGTTCATCATTGCGTACTTTGCGCCTCCCCGAGAATATATCTCTACTGCGCCACGCTGGGATGAACGCCAGCATGAACACCGCAGCCAGTGTAAACGTTGGCATTAGCTGCTCCGTATCTACGCATGATTCCGTTTAGCGTGAGATGGCGTAATATTTCAAGCTGTTTAAGCTGTCGGTAAGTTGTGCTCCATCGTAAAAAACTGTCATCGTCATGGGCCGGCATAGGCTCTCTTCATTCCATTCACAGCGAAGACCTTTAAGCTATCAGAAACATGTGCTCTATCATGCGAAACTCCTCAGGTGGTTATGCGCCACAAAAATTCAGCAACCCCACTGTCATGTAAACCAGTGGCGAGTTTCGAACGAAGGGAAACCCATGAAATATAAAGAAAAGAAAAAGACGTAGAAAAAACGGAGAAAGTGGGAGACAATAATTTAGTGAACGCGTAAAAAGTTAAAAAGACAGTAAAACATACAAATAGAGAACGCAAAAGGATAGGAGAGACGAAAATTCAAAGCTATAGAACGACAGAAGAAGGCGGAAATAGAAAACAGGGGACAAAAAATAGGCACCAAAAATACTAGCAACAACGGAGAGCAAAACTGAAACGCAAAGAACGAGAGAAAAAAAGGACTAGAGCGGAAGATGCTGAGAAAGACCGACGAAGAGAATTGAGACAAATTTAGAGGGAAAAAAATGGCAGCATATCCACGGAGAGAATGATGGATAGTGGGGCGAAGCATCCGTCTGTCCATTCGTTCTCGCTTCCGTCCGTCCATGCGTGCGTCTGTGTGGCCGCCCGTGCGTCCATCCGCCCTACCGTGCGTGCGTATGTTCGTGTGTCCGCACGTTCATCTGTGCGTCCGTCCCCGATTTCGTCCATGTATCCGCTCCTGCTTCCGTCCATGCGTCCATCCGTCCGTGCAGCACTCCGTGCGTCCATCCATGCATCTGTCTGTGTGTCCGTTCGTCCATCTAGTCAACACTCCAAGTACCACCATCTCGCATCTTTTCATCATATATTCCTTATATAGAAGCACCGCTATCCAGCGGACATTCCAAGGACTGAACGAGTGGAGGCACACGCACACTTTCTTACGGCTTGCGCTTTGTGTCTACTTCCCACCTTTAACCACCTCAAATTCATGGTATATACTAGTTCACTGTATTTATGGCACTGCGGCCCAACGCTCGCTAAACCTTTCTAAAACCTAGGAGGTTACGACCAGCAAGTATAACGTAGCAGCCCTTTCTTGTATTCTGTGCATTGTTGAACAATAAGAAATTTGCAGCGTGCGCGTTAACTAAAAGCCGAATTATCCTGACTCTCATTCCCCCTCAGCAGCCATCAGCATGTACATAGAGCACTAGCTTTTATTGTTCAACAACGCACAGAAGAAATCTCTCACCGGCACCACGTTGGAGGTCAAAATGTTATACGTACTACATATTACTACAACGGCTACGAGGGACGAACGGGTGCCGCTATAAAGAGCTTCGCCCCCAGCGTTCATGGTTTATTGTATGTGTGTGGCTCTCGCCGACGAGTGCGTGAAGTGTTTCGGCGGCATCTCTTCAGCGTCTCACCCCCATTCAGGTTCCCCGAGTCTTCGGCTGAGAAGTCACCAACCCCTGGGGCCCCTGGGAGGATGGCGTCGAGGACAGTATGCACCCTGCCAAAAGAACATTGTTTCACGTTTACCATTCCTGAAGGCGCGGTCTCCGTCGATGAGATCATCGAGTGTATCGAAGAGACAACCGGTAGCAATGGGGTGTTGTTCCTGCAACACCTCGGCGCTTTGAAGTTCTTGGTAGCAACGAGGACAGCGAAAGAAGCCACCAAGCTCATGGTGAATGAAGGTTTTGTCCTTCAGAAGAAGAAAAGTTCAAGTGGAAGTCGTCGGCCCACCAAGTGTGTTCGTGAGTGTGCACAGGTTGCCGCCGTACGTACCCGATGACGCGGTCGTCTCTGCTTTGCAGCCTTTCAGCAAAGTACGTAGTATAACATATGTTACTCTGCAACGACGTCAGTCTTCATTTACCGGTACATGAGTGGTGAAGATGGAAATGGCAAAGTCGGCACCGAACTTCATTTCAATCCATGGACACCACGTTATGTTGGAGTACTGTGGCATGCATCGTGTCTATGCGTGTTGCCACAACAAAGGCCACATGACCGTGGCGTGTGCAACTCCTTTTTGTCATAGGTGCAGCGCGTACGGACACGCTGTGGAAGAGTGCACTGAAGCTTGAAGAAGGTGTGGCGGTGATTACCCGACCAAAGAGTGTTTCAAGCGCAGATCATACGCAGACGCAGCTCAGAATGGATGGATGGATGGAAAAACTTTATTTCGTCAGAAAGCAACTGAGGATGATTCCGTGTTAGATGGCCATCAACCCAAGGTTGGCGGCGACCTGTGTGGCCCACTCCACGACCCCTAACTGGACGACTGGGTCTGAGCTGGTCAACACGGCCTCCCAGTGCTCAAGAGAGGGATCACGCATAATATCCACCAGCGGCGGCACTATGCTACATTCCCAAAGTATGTGATCATATGTTGCCACAGCCTGACACCATTTGCATTGCGGCTTAATCTCCTTCGGGTACATTTTGTTCAACACGTAAGGGTTGGGAAAAGATCGCGTCTGCAGTTTTCTCCAGACGCATTCCTGCGCCTTCGTCAACCGCTTGTGCGGGGGCGGATAAAACCTCCGCTCTAGTTTATAATGATTCGTTATGTCATGAAGGGACACCAGCCAATCTCTCGTGGACCTCCCTGGAACTGGCGGCTCACCTACCCGGCTGACGAAACCTCGAGCATTCAGGTGAGCCGCCTCGTTCCCAGGGCTCCCAGAGTGTGCTGGTACCCAGACAATTTCTATTTCTTTCATTTCTCGTCCCGTGGCCCCATGCAGAAATTGTGCGGCGGTCGCCGATATTCTGCCCCTCGCCAGATTTCGGATGGCTGTCTTTGAATCGCTGAAAATCAAATCTGACTGCGAATTAGTTATAGCTAGCGCTATTGCCGCTTCCTCTGCCGTTTCCGAGGAGCGGGTTTTGACCGATCCAGAGGCGACCAAGCGCCCCCGCCTGTCCACCACCACAATCACAAAAGCATCTTTGTCCTTATATTCCGCAACATCTGTATAGACTGCCGCTTTGTACTCGCCGTACTCAACATGTAAAGCTCTAGCTCTTGCCTGCCTGCGCTACGTATGGTGAATTGGATGCATATTTTTGGGCAAAGGTTTTATGTACAGGGCCTTAAGTAACTCTCGCCGCACCTGAATTTTAGTGTCCCCAGTGGGAGCCTCTGCTCCAATGCCAATCCTTTCCAATATAATCCTGCCTGCTTTGGTTGTCGAAAGCCTAGCGTGCTGCATCACCAGATGCGCCTCCCATAATTCATCCAGGGTGTTGTGTACCCCTAGTTTTAACAGCCTTTCTCTAGGCGCGTTGTTAGGCAACCCAAGCGCTGCCTTGTAAGCTTGCCGGATCATAGCCTCGACCTTACCTTTTTCTGCGGCATCCAACTTCATATAAGGTGTCGCATAAGTAATCCTGCTGAGCACAAACGCCTGTACCAGCTTACAGAGTTCTTTTTCTTTAACCCCGCTGTTACGGTTAGCGATTCTTCTGATTAGCCTCACAGTAGCATTGACCGAGGTCTTAAGTTTTTCAAAGGCCACCCTATTCTTCCTGTTAGTTTGCAGATATAGGCCAAGAATTCTAATCGTTTGAGCTTCAGCTACCGGCCTACCCCCTACCTTTACCACTAACGGCGGTGGCGAAACAGAGTGTCTTGCATGTAGCCCACTGGGTTTGTCCCGAACCACAAAGAGCTCGGACTTTGGCTGAGAACATGAAAGTCCCGCCTCCCCTGCCAACTCTTCGACAATATTAACTGCTTGTTGCAGTGTTTCTTCCAGGTGCGCGTCACTACCCCTGGTTACCTATAGAGTAATATCATCTGCATAAAATGTGTGTTTGAGTCCCGGTATCTCCTCCAGCCTCGTCGGTATTTTAATTAAGGCGATGTTAAACAGGAACGGTGACAAAACTGAACCCTGCGGCGTCCCTTTGCCTCCCAACGCGAATGAGTCCGATTTGATATCTCCTATTGAAATTTCTGTGGTTCGGCCCTGCAAGAATGATCTGATGTAGCGAAATGTCCTGACCCCTGGGCCAATTCCCAATAGGTTATTTAATATTGCCTCATGCGAAACATTGTCGAAAGCTTTATTCAGGTCAAGCCCCAATACAGCTTTGGTGCCCGTGCCATGCCCGGGATCGACTACATCATGTTTTAACTGTATCATGACATCCTATGTGGACAAATTGGCCCTGAAACCTATCATAGTTGGGGGAAAGATGGCCTTGTCCTCTGCATAATTCTGAAGCCTGTTGAGAACCACGTGCTCCATCAATTTGCCCACGCATGATGTCAGCGATAAGGGGCGCAGGTTTTCCAAGCAGAATTTCTTGCCTCGCTTCGGAATAAATATAATCCTAGCATGATTCCATTGTGCTGGGATCTCCCCGGCCACCCAATACTCATTTATCAAGTCAGTGATCGCCCCGACCGATTTGAAATCTAGGTTTCTCAGCATTTTATTAGTAACTCTATCCCGACCTGTGGCAGACGTAGTACGCAGCTGCCCCATGGCAAACTCCACCTCCGCAATTGTGAACTCTTCATCTAGGTCTGAGTTTTCCACCCCGAGTAGTGTGGTAAGCAACCGTCTACTTTATCAGTTATGTACCGATTCCGGAGTTCCTGTATAAACTCTTCAATTGTGCCTTCATATTGATGCATTAACCGAGTCATTTGTCCCCGTTGCGCCAATTTTGTTGCTGCCGGATCCAAAAGATGCCTTAACAGCTGCCATGTCTTTTTGCATCCAAACTGTCCATTCATGCGATCACAAATCTGGCCCCACTGCTTGGCTTGCAACTCAATTGTATAATTTTCGATTTTACGTTCTAGCTTGGCAGTCCTTCTGCGAAGGACGCCATTATGTTTTTGTTTCTTCCACCTTCTCAAGAGACTCGCGTGCGCTTCCCACATGTGTAATAGTCTCGAGTCAGCGGTAAACTCCTCCTGCTCGACTGGCACTTCTACCGTGGTATTATTTACATCCTCCTTGAGCGCCTGTACCCATGCATCCAGGTCATTATTTTCCCGTTTACAGTGTCTGCTCTTCTGCTCTGTTTTTCCTAAATCTGTCACAATCTGTAATTCTATGCCCCCTCACTTTGTCTTTATGCTTCGCAGCGCTAAACGTCGCGGAAAGAATATAGTGATCACTTCCTAGGGCTTGTCCCGTGTTAATCCACTTTGCATTACTGATGCCTCTAAAAAACGTAAGGTCTGGGGAGGTATCCATGCTTATGCTGTTGCCTATCCTCGTATGATCTTGTGGATTGCCTAACAGCGTCCATCGCAGATCCCGGGCAACTTGCCAAAGCCGATTGCCCTTTGGGCTGGCTCGAATATAACCCCACTCCGGGTAAGGCGCATTGAAATCTCCTACCACTACAAGTGGAGCGCGAGCTGCTAACCGTTGAGTTTGAATCAGGAGTTGTGGCAAGCCCAATCCTTTATCTGTTGGAGAACTATACACATTAGGTAAAAACAGACTCTTCTCATACTTTCGTTTAGGCAAAATCTCAAGCAAGACATAGTCTTCCCTGCTGCTATCTACGGAATGCTGAATGGCAGTGATGTTGCGATGGACTAGCACGGCTGTGAAGACGCGTGATACGCCCCTTGAATCAATTCTTGGCGCTGTAAATGCCTTAAATCCAGGTAATTTTACAGAACCACTAGCCTCCTGTAAGGCTATTATGTCTGGTTTACTGTCCAGATTTTGTACGTGCAACTGCAGGTTACCCCGCTTTTGACGAAAGCCCCTGCAGTTCCACTGCCAAACCTCAATTTGCTGGCGAGGCGCCATGATGAGGAACCAGGTTGACTAATGACACTTGGCCACCCACGGGAGGCAGTCTTGCCTCCAATAGAGTATGAAGCTGCTGAAACATGCCCATGACCTGGGTTTGGGAATCCCTAAATTCAGTAGAGAGCATGCCGAGACGCTCCTCTATTGTGTCTAATCTGGCTTCGATCTTTTCTACTCGAGCCTCCAACCTATCCAGTCTTTTTTCTTGTTTGCCTACTTTATCCGCAAGTGTTGTTACATCCGACTTAAGACTATTGACCTTAAAAAGAGGCTGTGGCATGTCTACTGGTGACGTTTCGGCTAATCGTTTTGCGTTAGCTACCTCATCCCCCGGCAGTGGTCTCTTCACTGTCCCCCGATTCTCCACTTCCATAGCTGCACTCTCCTGTACGCGAGCAGACGCCTCTTGCGTCGCTTTCTGTAGGCCTTACACTGCTGATGCCTGTGTCCCCTGCCGTTGGTCGTTTCTAAGTGCGCGTTCCATCTCTGCAATTCTGTTTTCCATTCTTTTAATCAAGTCTCCCGGTCGCTGAACCAGCGCTGCTAACTCTTTCTCTTGAGCGGTTTCGTTCTGGGAGGCCGTGCTTGACAAGCTCAACTTTTTGTTGGTGTCGCGTGCGCAGCTGTTGGTACTGAATGCTCATCTACCATCTTGGCCGCCCCCGCGCCCTGGCAACGGCGGGAAGGAACTCTACCGGTCCCTGCTTTTGCTTCTGCCTTCTTTACCCATCGGTGACCGCTCCGTGGCCCTCGAGGACCGTCCATCGTTGCCAGCTTCGCTCTCTCTTTCGATGCTCTGCTGCCGGCCTGTCGGTGGCTTGCGAGCCAGGCGAAACTTGCAGTTCCGGCTCCCTGTGTGATGCGCACCATGGCACACGATGCAGTCCGGCGTGCACGTAGGTGGCTCTCCTTCTGGCGGGGCAGGATGGTCCTTCCCGCAACGGTGACATAGGTTGCTCTTCGGATGATAGCAAACGTCCACTCGATGTCCAACTCGTCTGCAGTTGTAGCAGGTCTCGACTAAATTTCTGTATGGGATCACAGCGTGCAGACAGTTCCAATAAGTGATCTGCCGGGGTATGCGTTTTCCCCCGAACTTAATCTGAATCGCCTTTGACTTTCCCAGAGGACTCGCATCCAGAATGTCTATGCCTTCATTCTTCTTCAGGAATTCCGCTCGAACTTCTTTCACTGGGCATTCATCATAAGCATTGTAAATCATTCCCCGCACGGAGTTCTCCAACGGCGCCACGAACGCCGAAACCGGCAGGTCACGATCACCCAGCTTGAGCGTCTTCACAGTCGCATATGCCCCACTGCGATTTATGCACGGTGTGCCATTAACCCGCACAATGTCTTCTTCCGCGGCAATCGCACTCGTTAGACGCGCTGCTGCTCTCAGTGCACATCCGAGTTCTCTCGCTGTCACAACACTCAAGTCCCAGTTCTGGGGCCTGTACACAATCTTGAAATCCATGGCTAGCAACTTGAGAAACGGTCCGCGTTTCTTCCATACCGGCGCTTTCCCCCGCTTGACTTGCTGCGCTCCGTGCGTCTTGCGCCCGTCGCTGCCGGCCTGCGTCTCGCAAGGCTTACTCTTGGCGTTGTCGCCATGCTGAGCCTTCTTAAATCGGTCCTGTGCCTTCAGCACTGGAGCCCACTCTCCCGCTTCAAAATCTTCGGGTGTTATAGTCTTTCCTTCGACGTAGTATTCCATCTTCAGCCCCACAAGGCTCACGGTCACCGGGCGCAAGTAGACGCCGGGCGACGCAGGGCGACGCGGCCCAGGCCAGGCTTGGCCTAGGAGATAGGCCTAGCCTTTCCACCGCGGGGTTGATAGGAAAATCTCGGAAACTCCAAAAACGGGGACAAACTTGCCTAAACGAGTGGTGTCCGTAGGTACAGGGCAACCTCCTGCAGACGAGCTCACTGACAGCAAGTCCAGAAAAAAGCGCGTCCGCCGATAGTCGGTCACCGGGCCGGAGCTCATGCGAAACACGTCCGCACAGCGTCTCACTCAAGCCGCCTCTCCCGCAGCTCAGAAGATGCCGTCACCGAGTGTCCAAGACTTCCCAACAATTGAAGAATCCTCTTCAAGCTCCTCAAGTGTGGCCACGCATTCTAGAACCTATGAAATATTGCGTCCTCAAAAGAAAACGACACCAGCAACGCCTCCTAGATCTCCCGTGCCTGCCGGATCATCGGCGGTCACTTGGGAAGCGGCGGTCGTCGGAACTACGGTGGTGGCGCTATTCAAGTAGGGGTGTCCTCAAATAAGTTTTTACATTTTTGGAGCTTATATGCTACAAAAATAACGTAAAGTTTTTTTAAAAGGCGTAAACGTAATTATAAATAACCCTACTTAAGTGACGCCGTCATTTAGCAAGCAACTTTTTTAATACAAGGCATCCTCTGAAATTAGTAGCAAACGCCAAAGCTGCCGATCTTAAAGGCTAAGTACAAAAACCCTTATTCCTACGTAGGCAGCGCCACCATAGTCGACCGGCGTTTCACGCTCATCCGGCAGGCACAGGAAATCTAGAAGGCGAAGTCAGGACACCAGACCACTGGGATGAAGAGAGAGCCTACCCGATGATTTCGTAGACGTGCAGTCGGAAGACGCTACTCGCGTCAAGCCGGCCAGTACGCCAGACGGGGCAACTTCAGATGAACAGCCCGCTCAGACGCAACATGAACACCCAAATGGGAGTTCCACGGAAACGTCCAGTTATTTTTCTTCACTAGTAGACAGCATCGAAACTCGACATAACTGCAGCGCATCAATGGCGTCCGAGAAGCGCCAAACACCGGACGACCAGGTACCCATTACAAGAGGCATCGCAGAAAGCACTGCTTTGATTTCCTCTGCCACGACAGCGACAGACGCCAGTGACAGCACGCCAAACGCTAACCTTGGAACGTCGACGACCTTGAAGAACATAAACGCTACGCCTTCGACATCGATGAAGCAGCTAAGAAGCCGACCACCAACGCGGAGCAAACCGGCGAACACCGAGGTTTCTACCAAACCCGCACGATCTGCAGACGCATCGAGTCCTTCGAGTTCCCACCGCTGATCCAAGCCAGGCAGTGGAAGCAGCGGCAGCAACTCCGCTAAACAGGGAACATTTAAGAAACCCCGCGTGGGATCACCACCACGGCAAACGTCACCAACTGTGAGCGACGACGATATGTACTTTTAGCATTGGGCTCTCCTCTCTCTTACCTTTCTTTTCTTTAAGCAACTTCCTGCCTTTATTTCAACAATGACATCACTTTCTTTTGCGTCATTCAATGTTCACGATATCCAAAATCCGGTGAATATGCCGGCAGTACTTGACCTCGCGCGGGCGCATCACGTAGACATGCTCTTTTTGCAGGAGACAAACTTTCGTACTAAGCTTGACGTTGCAGTGTTTCAGGAAAGGTTTCATGTAGAGGCCTTCTTCTCACTCACAGATGCGCGTGCACGTGGCACAGGAGTTGTTTTCATGAACGCAACGCTGAGGAGGGGCGCTCACTGTATTGTTGACACCGAAGGCCGCATAATAACAGTAGATGTGGTACTTAACTGCAAACGAGTCAGATTTGTCAACGTATATGCACCCGTAACGAGGTCAGAAACGAACAGGTTCTATAAACGTGTTACACATTTTTTGATCGAGCCGATATTATATGTGCTTGTCACAGATTTCAACTGCATGCTCGATACTACACGAGACGTCAGGGGTCCCAGCCAAGACGCCAACAATTATTACGCCACAGAACTACAGCAATTAGTTCAAGATCTCAATCTGTCAGATGGGTGGTTAACTTTACATGGAGTCGGGTTCGTCGCTACCCGCGCTTGTGGCATTCACCAAAGCCAAATTGATAGAGTATATGTGCCCAAAGCTTAGCGAACCTACAAGCATGTGAGGTGGTCCAGCTTGCGCCAAGCTAGCAGAAACTCGCGATCACGCTCCGTTACTCTTCACGTTTAACGTGAGCACAACAACGAGAATCCACAAACTATGGAGGATGGACCCAACTATTCTTCATGATGACGAAAGCATTTCCGTACTTCAAACTGAGCTGGCGGCCTCACTGGCAGAAGTGGGTCGCATAACTCTGACTACATGGGACCACTTAAAATCTCGCTGGCGCTTCATAGCTCAACAGGCAGGAAAAGCGCGCCACGCTCGACTCACGGCCAAGATGAATGAGATTCTCCGACGCATTCAAATTATTGAAAGAGGTGGGTCAACTACGTTTGCTATGCTCGAATACCTTGAAGCACAAAAAAAATTAAGTATCGAAATCTTCTAAAGCAGAGGTCCCAGGCTACAAGGCTCGCAAGAGAAATGCACTTATCGACAAATGAGATTGCAAACTTGGCATACGCGCAAAGAAACCGGGATCGTCGATGCCAGCCCCGCTACATCGATGAGGCGCTGAAAGAGGATGGTACCATTGTTAATGACCCAGACGAAGTTCAAAAAATTTTTCGAGACTACTTTGTAAATCTGTTTACTGGATACGCACAGGACGACGAGTTTACTGCTAAACTTTCAGCCTTTTGCGAAGGTTTGCCATCGCTAGGCTCGGAAGACTGTTTTGTATTATATGCAGAAACTGATAAAGAAGTATGGTACGCCCTCAAATCAATGAATATGTCCACGTCACCAGGCCCAGACGGAATACTCACGGGATTTTATCTGCGTTTTTTTGATATCTTGGGAGATGTGATCACCGATCTCGTGAATATTTTGTTGCGTGATGGCCATAAACCGCAGTCCTTCAGCGAGGGAAGGGTGATTCTATTACTGATAGAGGGTATGGAGCCGTCAGATCCTAAATCGTGGAGGCCCATTACCCTTCTAAACATAGACTATAAGATAGTAGCCACGCTGCTATCACGGCGTCTGCGGCCTTTCATGGAAGAGATTGTGTCCCCCTTGCAGTCATGTGCAGTACCAGGACGTTCCGTCTTCGTACTTCTTACAATCATCAGAGACCTATTTGCATATGCCAAAGAAAAGCAAATCTCAGGAGTATATATTTCTCTTGATCAGGCCAAAGCATTTGATAGAGTTGAACATGGGTATCTTTTCGCTATTTTGCGCATATTTGGCCTCCCAGAGCAGTATGTGCGACTGGTAGAAATACTTTATCAGGACCTGTCAAGCTGCCTTTATTTCAACAATGAAGTGACCAGAAGCTTTGCATTTCAAAAAGGGCTGAAGAAAGGCTGTCCGTTGTCTCCGGTATTATTCATTTCGTCTCTAGAGCATTTGATTAGAAAGATTGCAAACTGCGAGTGCATAGTGAGTTTCTTGATGCCAGGCAAAGAAACCTTCAAAATTGTCGCATATGGCGATGATATTTCGGTATTTTTTCGTAACTTGTCTAGGTATAGTACGTTCTTTGACATTTTTGCTCAGTATTCTTATCTGTCTGGTTCTCTTTTAAACACCACCAAATGTAAGGCATTGCACTTTAGAGGCTTCAGAGAACTATTGCCAGGAGACTTAGAGTATGTTCAAGCTGTTAAGGTGTTAGGCGTTTACTTTGAGGAGGAAGATGTATAAAAAAAGACCTGGGATGACTTTCTTAGGAGATCTACCAACGTCATAGCAGCAGTCACTCATTTTAACCTGTCACTAACGGCAAAAGCAACAGTCATCAAGACACAGGCATGCACTTTTGCGTTTTACATAGCACACATCGCCCTGCTACCTCGCCGTGTTACAGGACGCCTCGCCTCTATGGCGGGGACCTTCCTCTGGGGAGGAAAACCAGCAAAGGTACGGTGGAAATTTTTACAGCTTCCCACAAAACGTGGAGGCTTGAGCCTCCCAGATATATCAACGTTCATAAGAGCGCTGGCTGCAAAAACAACACAGAAGCTGTTCGATGACAGCAAGTACCCCGCGTACAGGCTCGTGATGTACTGGAGCAGTACACTAAAAGGTACTTTCACGGCCAATCCGTACATTGGACCACGAGCAGAAATTCTGCTTAAGATTTACAGAGCTGCCACTGGCAAACAGTGGAATCAATAGGTTCCAAAGCAAACAGTGGAATCAATAGGTTCATGCAGTCTGGAAGGTGTTTCATCGCAAGAAATAAGCGAAATGGTGACAAGTAGCACACTGAGCAAAGAGGAAGAAACAGCATTCAGCACAAGAAAATGAAAACGATGGCGTTGCGATCGCGTATCTATCCAGGCGCGCGAATTTGACTGGTTGAGAAGATGGAGGACATTGCCTACGCGTGACCGGTTAGCACATTGGGAAGTCGTTCCAAATGACCGTTGGCCAAACTGCGGCAAAATTGCGTCCCAATATGCTCTGTTTCAGTGCTCGGTGGCGAGGGGCGTCTGGCACATGGTACAACACCTCTTTGGCTTTCGCACGGCGCGCATGGGAACAAAACGTGGGCTGTTTGCAAGACTGGTCTTTACAGTAACCCTGTACGTACTGTGGTGGCGACGCTGTTAAGCGGAAGTACGGCACAAGCCGCATAGAGGCGCCTATCCCACACTACAGAAAATTCGGCTCATTGTGTGGAATTACCTAGATCAGCAGATGTAAACACACGGCGAAGAGGCCTTCCTTCGACGATGGCACACACGTTTCTTCAAAGTAAGAGAGGGACAGCTGAGGTTTTCAGTTGTCCCGTACTAGCCATGCGCCATCTCTAGTACGCATGCATAAGTGTTATCCTGTAAAATGTGATTAACTTGATTCTTTTTAATTTTCCTTTCACTTGTAACATTTGGATACCCAGTGATCAATTAGATTTTGGTGCTCATTTGTAAGATGTATATATACACTGCCTTTATACTTGTTTTCGATGTTTTGTTTGTGTACGTACAAATTAAGTGTGCAATGAACTTTCCTTTTTCGCCCCTAAAAAATGGCAGCATATCCACAGAGTGAATGATGGAGAGTGGGGCGAAATATTCATCTGTCCATTCATTCGTGCCTCTGTCCGTCCATGCGTCCATCTGTGTGACCGTCCGCGTGCCCATCCGCCCATCCATGCGTCCGTCTGTTCGTGCTTCCGCACGTCCATCCGTTCTTCCGTCCCTGCGTTCGTCTATCCGTCCGTGCAGCCATCCATGCGTCCGTCCATGCATCTGTCTGTGTGTTAGTTCGTGCATATAGTCAACACTCCAAGTACCACCATCTCGTATTTTTTATCGTATATTCCGCATATAGAAGCACCGCCATCCAGCGGACATTCCAAGGACTAAATGAGAGGTGACACACGAACACCTTCTTACGGCTTGCGCTTCGTGTCTACTTCCCACCTTTAACCACCTCGAGTTCATGGTATATACGAGTTCACTGTATTTATGGCACTGCGGCACAACGCTCGCTAAACATTTCTAAAACCAAGGAGGTTATACCCAGCGAGTATAACCTAGCAACCCTTTCTTGTCGGATAATGTTCGATGTACATGCCGATGGCTGTAAATTGGGAATGAGAGACAGGAGAATTCGGCTTTTAGTTAACGCGCACGCTGCGAATTTTTTAATTGTTCAACAACGCACAGGAGAAATCTCCCACCGGCACCACCTTGAAGTATCAAAGCGTAAGATATGTTACGCGCTACTACGAGGTCTGACCGGGTGCCGCTTTAAGGAGCTTGGCCCCTAATATTAACACAGAGAAAGAAGAAAAGCAGTAAACCGTAAGACCCGAACAGAAGGCCCGAAAAATAAATGGAGAAAAAGCAAACCTCATGAAATTGTCGAAGGTCAAACTGCGCCGTCTTCGAGCATTTGTTTGAATTGAAAATGAATAGCGTCTTGTTCTTTCTGTGAGGCGCGGTAAGCGTTTGACGCATCGGTTGGACTATTGGCTCAGTAATGGTTCTGTGTTTGGCTTGCGGAGGCTGCCAGACCTTCGATGTAGTGTCGAAACAGTCGCTAAAGGATGACAGCAAACTCCACATAGCCTATCTCGCTTGTGTTGATCTAACCACTGGTTAATGTGAATGTGATTGATCATGCCCACATCTCAGGTTTGATCTTTAGATATTTTCTTATTCAACGCGCAGGTGCTCAAATCATCGAGAGAGTGAAAGAGAAAGAAAATAACGAGAAAGGCGGGGAGGTGAATCAGGGCTGAGACCAGTAGGCTACTCTGAACTTGGGAAGGGGGAGGGGGAAAGAAAGTTTTAGAGAAGGAAAAAATTCTCTGACCAAGCCGACGCGTAACAATTTCACTTTTCGCATCACGTACAAATGGTCGAGTGTTTCCCAGTAGGCTATGGTAGTGCGCCTCTCCAATGCTTGTATTCACCACAGAAGTATCGTATCGTCCACCCATATCGGATCTCTGCGATACCTCGAGCTATGGCAAACTCCTGACCTAGCACTAACGCGACTTCAAGTTTGGTGAAGCATGTGCTTGCTGTTCCTGTGGGCACTCAACAAGATCGAAGACACTGCTGCGAGGCAGCAACAATACGCAGTCGTAGACAATGCGTAACACCACACGACGATGTTCTTCATCTTTATCCGAATCCGTAGAAAGACGCCTAGCGAAGGTCATGAAAATGCCAGTCTCCCACCATCTAATTAGCGATGAACATGAGGTGTTCTTGAGCGGTGATCCGTTGCCTAATATTGGAAGTTGTCTGTTTGGAGGTGAAGATGACAGTGAAAGGCGCCCTGCAACACTTTTCGAACATGGCCAAAAAATGCTACGGACCGGTTGTGGTCCCCGTGAACGTGTAAGCCAAATATTATAAGGCCGCACGCCACCTGGAATTTACAACGAATTCTCCGTCATCTTAAAATATAACATCGTATCGACAGAGAGAATAATCGTCAGTGTGGCGAAGCTTCGAAGGGTTTTATCGGCAAACCGCGAATCCTCCGCTGGCCGCGTCCACCCGTCCATCTAGTGTAAACCCGAGGTACCACCATCTCGCATCTTTTCATCATATATTAATTATATGACAGTACCGCCATCACGCCGACAATCTAAGAACTAAAATGACAGATGGCTACTGCATACAGGAGACTCACGACCCACGCCTTATGGAGCTTAAGGGCTTAAAGAGCCTCTAAAAGCACTCTCTCCATTATATCGACAAATGATGCTACATATTCAAAAGCCCTTGCGTGAAAGGCCCACGTATCTCGCAATGAGCTGATTTGAGTGTAGCGCACCAGGGAGTCACTGGGACTGACGCTGGATCCGTGACTTGTACGGCCGTGGCTTGTCCTATCGTGCACGTGCAATCGCACTAAAGTCTCGCGTTTGAAGAAAAAAACCACAGCATATGCACAAAGTGAATGATGACGAGTAGGGCGAAGCACAGACGGACACACGGACGGACACAATGACGGACGCTTCGCCCTACTCATCATTATTCATGCCTTGACACCATTTTTATTGACATGCAATGCAATTCAACTGGCTACTACGACGACACGAGGCCCACGGCATAAGGAGCTTCGCCCCTAAAGGATTAAAAGTGCTCAGGGTCACGAGGTGCGCATGACGTGCTTTCCTTCCCCGTGCCATGCCTCCCGGCTTAGCTTCTAGCACTTTTGTCTGGACGAGAGAAGAAAGAATGCAGCGTGTGACAAACGTTTGTAACTCCGCTCGTACTCTCCAGATTCTAAAAAAAAATTCTGGCAGTCAGTTCGTGAGGCATTAAGCTCCTTTAGCGAGGCCGTTCAATGACTGGCTACTTGCAAAAGTGTTGCAGGACTCATTGAAAAGCCTTCTTTATGATCACCATAGGAATCAAGGTCGCTTTGGTTTTGCCTAATTACGTGATTTTACAGAGATTATGATAGGGAAGTTTATTGCAAACTGGTAACAACATTTCAGGTGAGTACAACTGTCTGGTGTAACCAAATGACTTTATTGGCGTGTACAAACAAGAGAACATAGACAGAATGTAACACACAGTATTTCAATATTCTCACAGATCACGCATCACTAAAAAAACGCAAAAAGCACCAAGTTGGAACAGATTCACCTATTACGTGCGGCAAGAAGCAACTTTTCCTCCCTTTTTTTCCGAGTTAAAACGGTCGTAAAGGAAATTCAATATTCCCATTCCAAACTCCAAAAAAAACGTGTATGCCACCTTCTCATAAAGGGTTCTTCACCCTGAGTTTCAATCTGTTCGGTAAGGTACCGAACCATGATCATTGTAATCTTCTGTAACGCTGGGAATGCAGCTCGTTGGGGTCGTCGCCGTGCTTCGGCCATACAGCGGCGACGCCACAAGACGAACATTGTGACGTACAGTACTTGTTGTTCAAATAAGCCCCTTCTGCGCTGTTGGCTCGAAGGAACTGGCACTCCGAATTTACGACGCACGACGTACCACACGCCTTAGGCCGCTACGCAGTCAAACATCGTGTGGTGGATCGTTTCTCTTTTTTCGCAGTTGGGGAAGTGGTCGTTGGGAACGACGCCCCGCTTTGACAGTCTCTGACGAGTGGGCAACGCGTCCCATCGCCGCAGCTAATCAAATTCTCTATTTCCGGTACGTGATTGTTTCGCCATTTCTTCAACTTGCTGGGCCTCCATCTCAGTTTTTCCTCGTCAGTAATCGAGCGACTGATTAACATTTTGCTAATGCGTGCGGGTGCGAGCTTTGCAAAGTATTCGTCGGTGGCGGCGCCGTCAACCGAACGCTTGAAGCCCTCTGCTGCTTTATAAAAGACATGTGGGTGTTCTGCTTGCGATCCCCGGTACCTTTCCGACGTGAATGCGGCTCCAAGAGTTCATGTCCAATATAGCAATAAGCTACGACCAGGATAGTCATTGTCCTGAAACAATTAACAATTTGTGAACTGTTTTAGCAGCAAGTGCCTTTGTGAATGTCGCAACATCTGGCAGACTGAGTCCTCCACAACTCTTCGGGAGCTTCAGGAACTTTTGTTGAACTTTCGGCGTCTTCCCGTCTCATAAAAAGGCTCCCAGCAATGACGCAAGGCGGCTCACAAAATGTTTGGGTATGAGTGCAATGTGCCCGATATAAAAAGCATATGCGCATGCTTTGGTTTTCACCACCGTCACTTTGGCGTCAAGTGAAAAATTGAAGTCTGTGGCATACGCGAAGACCTGCGTGGCTCTATGTACAGCGTCCTCCCAATTTCTTTTGGCCACCTCCCCGTCTTGACCGTATACCCCGAGAACTTTTACGGCATCCACGTATTGAATACCACCTGGCCAAGAGTCGTGGAAGCCACCGAAACGAAGGACTTTGCTTTTATCCGTATTCAGGAAAGCACCCGATAAACTGGCGTATATACTCATCGAACAGCTCCAAGAAAGTGCGATAACTGGCTTGGTTCCGCACGAACACAGAGATGTCATCCACGTAAGCGGTGATGCTAACTGACCTCAGACCTGGCATCGGAAAGCCCTGAATATTAGGGCACTTTTCCACTTTCCTAAGACGAGGATCTATGGAAATAACAAAGAGCACCGGTGGGATTGGGCATCCCTGGTGAACACCTCTTGGTGGGATTGGGCATCCCTGGTGAACACCTCTTGTTACTGGAAAGCTTGTAGTCTCCACGTCGTTGATAAGGAGTCGGCTGGTCATGTTGGTGTTAGAAGCTTTATGCAGCGGACGTACTGCTCAGGTAAACCAAACATTCTAAGTACGCAGTATAGCTAGTCATGTTCGACCCTGTCGAAGGCCTTAGCTTGATCCAACGACATTAAAGCACCGGTAACGTTTTTGGCATTGGCATAGTAAAACAAATCTCTTATTAGAGTAAGTGTTTGAAAAATTTACCTACCCAGCACTGCACACAATTGCGTGGGTGACACTATATCGGGCACAAAGCGTTTTAGCCTCAAGCCAAGAATCGTAGCTACAAGTTTGTAGCCCGTGTTAAGGAGGATAATTGGCCTCCACGACCGTGGAATGTCAAGATTCATGCCATCCTCTGGCAGCAAGACTACACGGCCCTCACTAAAAGGCCTCGGTTTTTGCCCATCAACAATGAACCCGTTAACCATGTCATTAAAAGTGCGTCGTCTAGGACGTCGAAGAAAGTTATATAAAACCCCATAAGAATTCCGTCTCGACCTGGAGCCGTGGTAGTGTTCATTTCCCACAGGGCTTGCCAAACTTCATCTTTCATCGCTTCAGCACAGAGCATATTAGACGCCTCAGGACACAGCGTGGACAAGCCTTCACAAAAGTCTATGATTCTTTGATGCTGGTTGCTGTCTTTGGAGCGACGGTCTGCCGAGTAGAGCCTTTCAACTTGCGCTCTAAAGACTTCCTCGATTGATTTGATATTTGTGACGATGCTCTCCCACTCTGTACATGCTGCACCGATAATACTTGGCTAGTGTTTCCTTAACCCTACTCGCTGTGCGTATGCCAAGTTACCTAGTTCATCCGTAGGCAGGTGCAGTTCCTCTGCGCGTTTAAAAGCCCTGGACCTTACCCTCAACAAGAGGTCGTATTTAGCCTTTTTTGTCCCAATGTACTCTTGCATTGTGCCGGTTAGGTTACCTGCGCGCTCAGCCATTTGAATACGCCTCAATATTGTATTCATTTGTAATGTTAGACGTGAATGGCGCATTTTACCTGCCTCCTGCGCAATAACACGCCATCTGGCCTTCAAGAAATCCCATGCTGTCGGCGTAATTTGCGGCGTGTCTTCCGAAGACGCATTTGTATTCTTGCGCATTTCAGATCCGAAACTTCATCATTTAAAAGTGATGAATCTATTTGCCACAACATGGAACAATGCCTTCCCAGCTGGGCCTTCAAGGTGAACAGCACTGGCATGTGGTCACTGAGCTTGCGTTGCCCAGGCGCTAAAGAAATGACATCGCATGTCTCTAAACTTGCAACGAGCTCGTCAAAAATATATACTCTGTCAATCTTGCTCTGAGACGTACCCTGAACGCACGTGACTCCAAAGGTGTTCCCGTGAAGCGTTGTCCATGCATCAACCAGCTTCAACTCTCTACATATTTTCTGCAACTCTTTCGAATGAAATGTACTTCGTCCTTGACTACGGCCTCGGACATCTCGAATTGAATCAAAAACACAGTTGAAATCACCTAACAACACGCACGGTGCGGAATTTAGCAGGAATGACCTGGCCCACTAAAAAAGTCATTGACAAGAGACCTATTCACGGGCGCGTAAAGGTTGGTGAATTGAATTTTTTGGTCGTTTATTCACATGTCTACCGCAATAACACGGCCTTCTGCATCGAAGAGGCAATGCGCACCCCGCCTGAACCTCGGATTGAGAAACACGACACCGGTGCCACGCGACTTCGTCTGCGTTAAGGGGAATAAGGCTTCAACCGAAAATTTAGTACGGAAGGTCATGACGTCGTGCCGCGTTCGAAAGTTGGCCTCTTGCAGAGAAAGAACGTCGACACCAATTGAGCGCGCAAGGTTCATTATCTCGTGTTGTTTTACAATATCCTTGAAACCACGAACATAGAAAGTCTATAAAGATAGCCTATCCATTTAAAATAAATTTAGGGGCAAACGAAACAATCGTTTTTTTTCCTAACAGCGATGAGTCAGGCGACACCACGGCCTCTCCTGTGTCAAGCGGCAGTAGATGAAGTCAACGTGATGATACTCGAAGGAGTGGCACTGCGATTTACTCACGCGCACAGATAGAACGGACCCAGTAAGCAACACCAATAATAACAGCAATAGTACACACAGCATGCAACGTAACTCACATGATGCAATTACTATAACAGGGCATAGCCACCACAGCATAGAACTCACAAAATGGCTCATGAAGGTTTCATGGTGAATGACAGTAACATGTATGGAATACTAAACAGTTCGGATGCATCAGATACAACAAATGCATGTTGGTTGTACAGCTGGGAAGCAAGCGTTTCAACGGTACGGGCAACAGGAAGCGGAAAAATTGATGTGGGTAGCACAAATTAAAAAAAAACATTGAGTCCTCACCCACATCAGGTGACGGATCTCGGTTTGGCGAAACCACTCGGGGGATTTTGTTGAGCATTTCGTCAGCTTCCGCTTGGATAACTCTGCGCTCAGTGTGGGAGACACGGTAGGGGCGTCGGCGAATAGGACTAGCGTCACCAGTGTTTATACGGCGGTGAACACTGTATGTTTGCCCTAGAGGTCTGTCGTCGAAATCAAAAATGTCAGTATATGACGCGAGAAGGCGATGTATGTCGTTGGCTTGCGCAGGAGTGAAGTCGGGTGCAATCATTTTCGAGAAACGATTTGGCAGAGAACAGGTACTGTTATCTACAGGAGACTGAAGTCAATCAATCTCGGTGGTGAGAGCCGCTATTTCGAATTCGTCAGCATTAGATACGCTGGCCAAGAACATGCCACGAGGAAGCATTTGAGGGCACAAGCTGAAATTCAGAAGTGGGAGCGAGGTACAGTTGCCAGTGACAGTCACAAGCGTATGGGTAATGGCGATGTTGCGCTCGAAAAGGACGTCGGCGAGAGGAAGGAGAACATATTGATCATCGGGAACCTGCGGCTGTGCGGTCGAAACGACGTAGGTGGCTGCCTGAGGTGACAGCCGCACAGCCTGAAGAGAGCACAGGCGCGGCGGGCCAGTGTGGTGTTCAGCGACTATCTGAGGCAGCTCTAGCTGAAGGACGCCGGTAGAACAATCTATAAGAGCTGAATGATATTCGACAAGAAGTCCACGCCAAGGATAACGTCATAAGGGCAGTGGTCAATCACGGCTAAAATGACAGTAGTAGTGTGGTTCTTTATACTTATGTGGGCAGTGCACAGACCGAGAATCATCGGCGTGCCGCCATCGGCCACACATAGCATTTGTGCAGCCGCTGGTGTCAGAACTTTCTTTAAACGCGTGCGTAGTCTTGAACTCAGGACCGAAATGCTTGCACCGGTGTCTACAAGTGCTTGTACAGGTACGCCGTCTACTTCAACGTCATTTGGTAAGAAAGGAGAGAGGATTTGCTGCGGAAGTCGTCAATGGAGCACCACCTCCGGGGGCTGCATTTCTCAGTTTTCCGAGACGATGCGACCAGAAGCCAAGGGGGACGAGAAGCACCGTGGCTGCGGCGAACGGGGCGATGGGCGACGTATTTGCGGCGAACGAGACTGGTG
The DNA here is from genome assembly GCF_043290135.1 of Rhipicephalus microplus. Classification (NCBI taxonomy): domain Eukaryota; kingdom Metazoa; phylum Arthropoda; class Arachnida; order Ixodida; family Ixodidae; genus Rhipicephalus; species Rhipicephalus microplus. The sequence continues at coordinate 4,400,697 of NW_027464597.1, read as the reverse complement.
CCCACGTGGTAAAGGCAAGCGGCTGTACCGGTGTTCCGAGAACGGTCAACGGCATGGTACTCTTCGGCAGGTGAAAAGTTGCGGGCGGTACCGTCGAAACGGGTCATATTGGTCGTTGCACGAGGTGCCGAGGACCATGTATTGTGGCAAGAACGAGCAATATGTCCAACGCGGTAGCAATTGAAACATATAGAGCGGTCATCTGCAGCTCGCCACTCAGACGGGTTGCGAGTGCGTGGAGAAAGCTGTTGGTCGGAGGAGGGCATCGCGAAAGGGCGTTGGCTGGCTCTGGGCGCGGTGACATGACACACGGAATGCACTTCGATGTTTTGAAGCTCCTGGTGCACGATGGCTTCAACAAGAGGAACAGTAACAAAAGTGGTATCGGTACTACACGAATAGAACACCGAGAGCGTCATTGCTTCCAGTTCGCGACGAACAATGCGTGTTAGGTCTCGCGGCCGCAACAGACGTTGTGGTGCGGACTGGTCCTCGCAAGTAGATGTTGCAGCAGTGTTTGGAAGTCGGGCGAATGTTTGCAGAATGCGGCGACATTTTACTTGCTCATACTGACGACACTCTTTGATGATCGCGTCCATGGTGGAACAGCCCTTGCACATCAGCAGATTGAACGCGTCATCGGCAATCCCTTTCAGGACATGCCCTACCTTGTCACCTTCTGTCATGTCGCTTTCGGGCTTTCGGCAGAGGGCCAGCACGTAATGAATGTTTGCGAGGTACGATTCCGTGGAGGATTGGGCACGGCAGACCAATTCATTTTTGGTGGCAATCTTACGACTGGCGGTTTCACCAAACACCTCTCGCATTTTTTCTATGCATTGGTCCCAGCTTGTGGGTTCTTCTTCGTTGTTTTCAGACCACACCTTCGCCGTGCCTCTCAAGTAAAACAGCTCATTAGCCAACTGAAGTGTGGGATCCCATCTGTTCGGCACACTCACTCGTTCAAACGTGGCCAACCAATCGTCAACGTCGACGCCATCGGTCCTGCAAAATGTACCGGGATCCTTAACTGTGGCGTGAAAACGTATGATTGCGACGCCGTGTTCGTCGGAGACGCTGACGTTGACGCGTAGGGCTCAGCATTGGCCATGGCTGGAAAACTGATGCGGCGTCCGCTGTGGAGCTCCGTTGCTTGATGGTTACCCAGCACCTCTCACAAATATGTTACGGGGTCGGTGACTTCTGTATAAACGCAATTACAGAGGAACAACCTCAGGCAAGAATTACGATGGCTGATTGGCACACTCGCGGGCCGGTCGTTGTTGTCGTTGTTGTTTCCCTGTGCAAATGGCTCGTATCCAAAGGAGGGGATTGGCCGATTATAAGGTGAATTTGCCCTATACTTTCAGCATTTCGCCATTCTTACAAAACTTTCGTAGTTTAATTTTGATTTGAAATGCCGATATCAAGTTTGCAGGGAAAAAATGAAGAAAAATAGTGAGACCATAATTTAGCAAAAAATCGTTTAGTCGCAGTGATGTATTCCTGAACGACAAATAAAACATCCCTGTGGCTGAAACCCAGTGTAGAGGCTCCAAATGAAAGAAGACCAGGTTGTGATAATTGCAAGCACAGTCTTTGAAGATGTGTTGCTAGTATGCTTTGCCTGAATAAATCGAAACGGCGACAATGTAATAAAAAATCACTAATCGTTTCCTCTTGATTAAAATAAATGCACATAGGGGAATTCAATATACCTGATCTATGCAAGTAAAAATTGAGGGAGGTAACGCGGCAACGAAATTTCGTGATGACAACTTCCATCATCCTTGAATTAGACAGTTCACTGCGCCAGGGAAATAACAAGTGTTTTTACTCTGGAGAAGCCGTCAGTGCAGGGTCTGATAAATTTTGCCTGATTTTAAGTGTGCGAAATTACGCCACCGTAATGTATACTGTATGAGGGAAAATAGGAATAATTGGTGTCGAAAGCGATGCCTTCGCAAGAGAATCAGCTATTTCGTTTAACAACAAATCTTTGTGCCCTGGTGTCCAGATTAAATGAATACTTTGGAGATGACAGGGAACCAATGATTTAAAAAGTTTCAGTATGGGTGAGCGACCAGATGTGGGCAGAGAAGAGCACACTGATAATGAATCAGTTATGACTGCTACGACTGGAATGGAAATGTTTACCTTTCGCAAAGCTAACATCATTGCCATGAATTCAGCCAGAAAGACAGGAAGAAAATCCGGTAAGCGAAGTGAAAATGACTAATCAAGTACGGGGCAATATATTCCAGCGCCTGATTTTTTATGTGATTGAGATGCGTCCGTTCCTATAATGACATTTGTTGGCAGAGTACTTAAATGGTCCTGAAATAAACCATTTAAAATGCCCGTAGGTAACAGCTTAGCGTGAGTTGGGAAGATATCATGGTAAACGATTTCTGGAGAATTTTGTTGCTAAGTTAAACGAATCAGACCACGAACTTGTACATTTAGAGGCTCAAGTAACGATTGAACAAATACTATTTGTGGTTTGTGAAATCAGGGCCAATGCACGGAGAAGAATAGGTCAGGATTGGAAATAAAAATAATTTGTTCAAGGTTAAACGGTGCTTCATATAGCCGTAAAAAGGTCTGCAGAGTAAGAATGTTAAAGCGACATAATAAGGTTTGTATTCGTGCTTAAAGGTATAACACTGCATTTTCAGTATACTTTGGAAGTACTAAGCAAAGCTGTAAAGCCTCTCTTTTCAATAGAACGAGCGGCCGAAGTTTGTAGGCTGGCGCACCAGAAAAAAGAACGCAGCCAAACTCTAACACAGGTCGGACATACATTTTATATATAATCAAAAGTGCCTTCCTTCTCATACCTGATCTAGAATTTATCTACCTCCGCTATACGCCCATCGCGCGTACTGCTTTTGTCGTGATGTATTCAATGTGAGGGCGCCAATTTAGATGTTCATTATACATCACTCCAAGATATTTCAATGATTTTATTTGTGGGATATCTTGAAGCTTGTAATTAATAGATATGTGCACGGGATCTTTGATAGGAAAAACGAGAATAGCACATTTACCGGTATTCAGGTTCAACATCAATCCATCCAGCCAATGTTCTATTTCATTAGGATATGCTTGCAAGATAGTGTAGAGACAGTGGAAGTCATGTGCCATAGCAAAGAAAGCAATGTCATCGGCATAAACATAGGTTTTCACATCTGGATGAACGGGGATGGTACTAAGCAATATGTTGAATAATACCGGGGAACGTACTGACTCCTGAGGTACACCTCGGGTTTGCTTGTGCTTACAGAAAGAGAAACCGCCTTGATGACAATAGAATTCTCTTCTACTTAAAAATTCCGTCACCCATGCTACTATATGAGGTGGAAGTCCATGACTCCATAACTGATTAGTCAAGATAGAATACTCTACACTATCGTATGCTTTACATATGTCTAACGTTACTAAAGCCGCAAACTGCTTTTTGTGACGGGCAATATGAATACGGCTTTCCAGATCTACATGTGCATGCCATATGGAATATCCAGATCTAAGGCCAATTTGGGAAGAACTCAACAGTTGTTTCTCGTTAATAAACTTAATTATACGACCTTGAAGTACCCTTTCAATAAGTTTTACTACATTAGATGTTAAGGCTATCGGTCGTATGTTGTCTAAATTATAGCATGCCGCCTGTTTCTTAAGCAATGGTATAATTTTCGCAATCTTCCATTCAGAAGGGATCCATGCTCTTCTAAGGGAATAATTGACGAGACCTAACAGATCATTCGGGTGTTCTCTGTGTAGTATTTTTAGCATTGTATTTGTTATTCCATCGGGGCCTAGTGCTGCATTTGGCAATCTTTCCATAGCCTGATTTAATTCAGTAGTCGATATTTCTGTGTAGTCATAGATGGTTGTTGTGTAAGCCGAATTAGAAAGATGCGTTGAGAACCTGTTTTCTAATTGCTTAGCCAATTGATTCAATGATTCCTGTAGTTTCTGTGAGGTGTGAACTACTGAGCCAACGTTTCCTGGTATAGGGGTTTCTTCCTACCACGAAGGAAATTGAATAAAGCACGTTTGTTATTTGATTAAGACAGGTACTCCAAATGTTCTTGGTCATATTGCTCTTTCGCTCGCGATACAGTGCGTTTAAATGTTGCCGCAAAGAACTGATAATCCTTCCAAGTTTTTGGACTCCGATTACATATAAGTCTTTTCCATGCAGCTTTTCTTCTTCTATAGTCTCGCGTGCACTCATTATTCCACCATCTACTAGGTTGGGCATTTTTTGATGACGACGAAGCAATTACAAATTGTGAAGTGTTGTTCTTGTAGATTTTTAAAGCAGAACAGACATTTCTGCCGAGGTCTTCATTTTGACCACTGGACACTGCCCCAATGTTGGAACTCAAGCAGTCTTTAAATTTTTTGTAATTGATCAATGTTTTCTTTGTCCTTTCAATAGATTTCACAGCACACGAGATTTCAAATTATACAGGGAGATGGTCACAGTTTGAAAAGAAATCAATTGTTTTCCAAGAGTTTATTGAAACAATTGGGCTGCAAAACGTGAGATCTAATACCGATAGTGTCCGTCCGCGAATAATTGTAGGCTGTCTATCATTTAGGCAGGTAAGGTTTTTAATAATCATCCAATCCCACAGAAGAGTACCAGAAGGGTCTGTTCGAAATCCCCATGAAACATGATGTGAGTTGAAATCACCAGTCAGAAGGAAATCATTCTTGCAATTAGCTAAGGCAGTATCGAATTGTTGAGTATTATGCAAACCCGTTAGAAAATATGCGTTTATAAGTGAAAAAGGGCAGTGCCCTGGCAGACAGAGGTCTATTGCCAAAATTTCAATGTCTGTGGACATAAGCTGAAAAGCTATGCTCGCTGTGCGGCAAAATTTACTCGAGACTAGTATAATTAGGCCACCTCCTAGTGATGGACGGTCTAACCGAAATGCTCTAAAATTGTTTAAATGATAATTCTTAACAGGGTTAAGCCAGGTTTCTTGTAATAAGATTATATCCGGATATAACTGATTAATTAAGCAAAGTAGTCAGTAGAAGCAGAAATCAAAGACCTACAATACCACTGTACTACTTTCAAGGTATCTATGTTGACGAGCGAAACACTTCAGCAACGGCAGCTTCTAAAATATTCTCCTTAATAAGTGCACTGGCATTTTCACTGCCCTTTTTAGGTTTTGTGTTTGGGCAAGGAGATTTTACAGAATATCCAGTGCGCTTCTGACGCCTGAAATCTTGGCATATGTCCATTTCATTTTGATCCTCCGCGTGGGTTGACGTAGCAGGTACGGACAAAATTGGGGTTTTGTCCTCTCGGGATTGCCGCTGTGGGGCTGAATTCGGTATCTCTTCCACTGCACAAGGTGCCGACTTGGCTATCGGTACTGCTACTGCAGAAGCCAGCTGTGTCATCTGTGAGCAATACACTTGAGAGATGCACTCACTTACGCTCGTAACTATGTGTTCCAGCGCTTTCGACATCACCTTTTCTACTGCAGCCTCAATAAGATTCAGAATCTTCGTCTCACTTAGTTGTTCGTGCCTCGACGCGACTCTGGGATATCCAAAGGCCCTATCCTTCACAACTGTTATTGCTTCTCGCCGCGAGCAACGACGTCTGTCCATGATTTCTAGAAGTTGCGTTTCATTAGACCTTGCGGTGCAGTTCAGGTACCCGGCCGCGTGATTTCCTGCACAGAGGCAGCACTTTTCGGTTTCAGCGTTGCACTCCTTCGATGTATGGGTATCGCCACAGATGCGGCAACGTGAATTTGATTTACAGCTCCCTGCACTGTGACCAAAACGCCAACAGTTTTGACATTGGAGAGGACGAGAAGCGAGACGTTCGACTCTGAAAATGAGCGGCCATATTTTCAACTTGGATGGACGGGAAGTGCCGGCAAAGGTAGCAATAACAGACTCAGTGGGGACTTTCTCACCGTTAACTAATCGGTTGCATCGGTACACAGCTATGACCCCAGCATCAGACAGCTTTTCCAGAGTCTCAGCGGGCGTTAATCTAGAGTCGACTCCTCGTACAATTCCCTTAGTGCACGCTAAATGAGGCGGGATAAATGCACTCACCGGGACCGAAGCAAATGTCTTGCATTTTAGGATGTCAGAAACGCACGAAGGATCTGACGATCTGCATACCAAACCACCTCTTCCGAACTGACGAACATCACTTATCAGCTGAAAGTGCGGCGTCATGGCCTGCAACTCCACCTGGATCGCCTTCGGGTTGTTGAGCCTAATAAATCCACCACTCGAGAGTACCAGCGCAACAGGGATGCTGCCAACGCCACTGCGGAAAAAATATTCCAATGGCAATTCATCATTAGGCAAGGAGGCTGACCAAGGGCTGTGCCCTTGGCCAGGAGACAAATTAGACATTACCACTAATTCGATTGCTTAAAGAAGTAATGTGCAACGTCAGCTAGTTCCAACAGGTCAAATTCACCCAAAGGTCAGCCAAACCACCGTCCGAAGGAGTCCGAAGGGACGAGCCCGGCTTCTTCGTTCGACACGGTCACGGGCGACACGTCACAAGCCGCCTTCGCAGCGCAAGCTTCTCACCAAGTGCCTGTCAGCTGATTCTGTCCGTCCTCTTCCTTTACTTCATCTCTGTAACAATATCATCGTCAACTAAAATATTCAGCTGCGTCATTTTCCGCTAATCGCCATGACGAAGGAAGAGTTTCCTTTTGAATCTCTGCGTAATTTACACAACAAGCTCCACCTTTTCTAAACCACGTACGTAAATTGACGTAGACAACAATGAATCTTTCAACATATGATGTGTGTTTTCGAATAGGCGCGGTTTTTTTTTTTCAATAGCGGATTTATTTGACCTCGGTCAAGAACATTAAGTCGCGAACAAAAATTACCGTCATCACAAACCAGGACGCACAATCTTCATCGTCTTCTTCAACATCTACTTCACTAGCAGATCATTTTCGGGAAGTTGCCCGGCATGTGGATTGATAACTCTCATGGAATAGTGAACTAGCACATTGGTAGAGTAAGAAAAAGTAAAATTGAAAAGAAAAAAAGAAAGAGAGAGAGAGAGAGAAAGCGAATAAGAATGAAACGAACAAAGATAGAAAATGCTACAAAGTTACAGAATGAAACGTACACAAAGAAAAGATAAAAAGGGCAAGCAAGAGAGAAAGAGGAGGAACAAAGCAGAGAAAGAAAAATAAATAGAAAAGAGCGAAAGATAACGGAACGAAAAAAAGAATGAAAGTGCGAGACAGAAAGAAACAAATATAAAGCAAAGGAGATATAGAGAATCAAGAAAGAAATAGAACGAAAGAGAGCAAAAAAATAAATAAATAATATAAAGAGAAGCAAGGAATACCGACCAGCTCCACACTTCTTCAGCCTGAGCACTTCCTTTGCGAAGCTCGCTTAATTTGTCATAGAATTCTCTGCAGTCAAAGCGTATTTCTAATGTTAGTCTTGGCCGAATGACAGCTTTATTTTTACCTTTGTCCTGTGTCATGCTCTGGAGCCTCAGCTGACTGTCGGCTCCAAATCCACGGGCTGGAACACGCGATACATGAGTCACGAAGGGTCAGACAAGACAGTACACGGGCCGCATTTCTCTTCGGGACCAGCCGCGCATGGTCGTTTTCTTTTCACCCTCCAAAGAAACAACATATCCTGCCTTTTGTAGCCAATTTCCGACCACGTTTCCCGCACACACACCCCCCCTACACACACGCACACATCACACAATTTGCAGACGCGATTACGGCCGAGAAATTCTATGGTGCATGATTTGCTTATCCCCTTTGGTGAGGGCGACCTTTAAAGGCGCGTCACGTCGGAATAAGCTGACAGCAAGATGTAATCAAGTTATGAATGAAACACCACTGTGAATTTCGACGTGACAACGTCCGCCGACGAACAAATGTGTAACGAGGCATAGGGTTGCTTTTTCAATTTTTTCGTTTCGAATCCAGTTTATATAGTTACGAGAAGTTCCTGTCTATATATCCTGATTTCTGCAAGTGCACGCGGTAAAGAGTGTTTGCATAACAATTCGCAAGTACCTAATTTATCTAAGTTTCTGATATCGTGGCTCTTCACATTTCGTGCACCAGCAGACGACTGATTGATTTATTGATATGTGGTGTTTAACGTCTCAAAACCACCATATGATTATGAGAGACGCCGTAGTGGAGGGCTCCAAAAATTTCGACCACCTGGGGTTCTTTAACGTGCAGCCAAATCTGAGCACACGGGCCTACAACATTTTCGTATCCTCCGAAAATTCAGCAGCCGCAACCGGGATTCTATCGCGCGAAGTGCGGGTCAGCAGCCGAATACCTTAGCCACTATACCACCGCGGCGGGACGAACCGTGCTCCAGCGGGCCGTCATCTGTTCGTCCATGGAACTGGTGGAACTCACAAACGTCTTGACTCCAAAGGCACGCGTTGGTTCCAATGTCCTGGAACCTTTGGCTTGCACTTCCTCTCTTGTAGGCGTGGTGGAGAGGTTGCGAATTAGGTGAGTAAAGGACTGATGGCTACTTCGACGGCCCGTAATGACACCACATCACATTTCCAGAATGTAAGCGCTTCTCCTTAGCTGACATTGACGGTCCCGCCTCCGCTAAGGGGGTTCAGTGAGCCGCACAGGAAGTGGCGCCCGCCGCTATCAGTCAGTGATCGGTGAAAGAAAAGAGGCTACGGCAGTCCAGGCGATAGGCAAGCAAGAAAAGCCCCACCGTTTATTTCGCAGTGGTTTAAGTAGCAACTGTGACGTCAGTACCACGTGTTTCCATACATGGGTCAGACACGGTGAATCGGTGCGTCATGTAGGAGCGCGCTTTCAGCACACGGAAAACACGTTCCAGCACATCCCCCCTTTTGCAAAATAACAGTGGTTTTGCGTGTGGAATTCAGAACATTCACACATGAACAAAACCCAGAACTCTTAGTCGTAACGAACTGCGAACAAAAGCTTATTCATCAATACCGTAGCGAACCGGTCGCTTAACCACTCTGCCAGACCTGGTCACAGTCACCGAAGTGGAAGGTACTGACGTGGAAATCAGCCTCAGAATCTGTAGGCACTGAAGCTGACGTTGAGGCGGTTGGTGGTGAATTTTCCATCGAAACCAAGTCAGCTGCCTCGCTTTCGTTTGGGAACTCGTAGCTGCCTCCACGCTTCCCCTGTTGTGGCATGCGGCTCAGCATTTGTCTGTTACGCCGCAGCGTAACCCCATCCTCGGTTTGTATTATTTAAAAACGGGGAGTAGCGGCTGTCGCTAGCACAGTTCCTCTGGCTTTCATATCTGTTACCCAAACAGAATCACCTGGTGTTAGTTTATTCAACTTCCTGGCTTGGTGGCGTTTGTTGTAGTACTGTGTTTGCAACTTTTTCTTGGCTCTGTCTTTGGTCGCAAGAGTAAGCAGCGGTGGCTGCATTAGATCACTGAGCTGCGGTGCCATCAGAACTCTTGTCTGAAGACGACGGCCCATAAGGATATCCGCCAGACTAGAGCCGAGGACGCCTGGAGTTGCCCTGTAGGCAAGCCGAGCCAAGTATGGGTCCTTGGATTTGATTATCAGGCGCTTAATCGTTTGAACCATGCATTCTACTTCCCCATTAGCCTGAGGGTACCTAGGGCTTGCAGTGACGTGACCAAAGCCGTAATCATGGGCAAACTTCTCAAACTCGGCACAAGAAAACTGTGGTCCATTATCTGTTACCACGGTCATCGGAATGTTATGACGTGCAAAAATGCTTTTTAGCGTTTCTATAACCACACCAGTTTTCATTGAGGGAAGAAGGGCTACTTCCGGATACCGCGACAGGTAGTCGACGATGACAAGGTAGTGACAGCTGTTGACAAAACACAAGTCGACCTCAACTCGTTCCCACGTGAAACTTGGCGTTAAGGTTGAGATCGACGGCTCACAGTTCTGGGTGATGAATCGCGCACAAGGAACACATTCTTTTACTTGCCGTGCGAGTTGTTCCCCGAGGCCTGGCCACCAGACTAGTTCTTTCGCCAAAGCTCTTGTCTTTGAGATGCCCTGATGCCCATCATGGAGCTTGGTTAGCACTTATTTTCTTAGGCATTGAGGTACTACCAATCTAGTCCCCTTTAGCAACATGCGATTGTATTCGGCAATTACGGCACGTTCCTGCCAGTACGAAGCTAGGTAGCAAGGAAGTTTTGGTTTTTCTGGCCTGCCTTGGCAACACAACTTCAGCAAGGCTTGACAAACAACGTGCGTCTTTTGAGCATCTCGTACTCTGTTAACAAAATTGTCGCCGTTTGAAGCGCTTGAACACAAGATTTAACAAATGACGAAACTTCCGAGACGGTCAGTTCACCGGCGAATTTATCTGCTTTAATCGGCGCTCGTGAAAGAGCGTCCGCCGTAATCAAGCTTTTGCCAGGAACGTACACAATTTCAAATTGATACCGCATCAACCGCATTCTGAAGCGCTGCACTCTTGGCGTCAACAAATCGATAGGCATTTCACCGAGCAACGAGACAAGAGGTTTGTGGTCTGTTTCGAACGTCACCTCGATACCTCGCATATATTCGTCAAATCTTTCGGCAGCCCATGTTAATGCTAATGCCTCCTTTTCGACTTGCGCATAGCGCTGCTCGGTTTTGGTCAATGACCTTGAAGCGAACGCTATCGGGTGGCGCTCACCATTACGTTGTTTTTGGAAAAGGACGGCCCGAAGACCAAACAAGGAGGCATCCGCCGAAAGAATTGTGAGAAGTCGTGGATCGTACATGGCCATACACTTTGCCGAGCAGATAAGAGCTTTTAAGCTATCGAAAGCTTTGTTCTGAGATGGACCCCAAACCCATTCAGTCTCTTTTTGCAAAAGCGCCCGTAGTGGGGCAGTGGTTTGCGTTAAGTTCGGCAAAAAGCGGCCTAGGTGATTGGCCATGTCGAGAACACTGCGCAATTGTGAAATATTTGAGGGCGGATTCAGCTGTTTAACGGCTCCGAGTTTAGCCGGATCACGCTGTACGCGTTCTTCACTTAGAAAGTGACCCAAAAAGCTCATGCTTTGTGCTCTAAATACACACTTCACTATGTTAAGCGTAACGTTAGACTGGACCAACCTAGCTAAGACATTCGATAGCCTAAAATCATGTTGCTCTTTGCTGTCGTAAAGTACGAGAATATCGTCCATCAGGTTAACGACGCCAGGAAGGCCTGCCAGGATTTCAGACATTCTCCTTTGAAAGTACTCCGGGGCTGAAGTAATACCAAACGGCAACCGAGTGAAACAGTACCGCCCAAACGGCGTAATGAACGTGGTCAGTAGTTACCAGGCCCTGCTGAGTCGCACCTTGTGGAATCCGGAATTGGCGTCTAGTTTATAAAACCATTTCGCGCCGGCAAGTGAGCCTAAAGTGTTTGGTCTACAGTAGGCAACGTATACTTTTCTCCTAGGACAAACTTGTTCAACTGCGTAAGGTCGACACAGATACTTACGTCTCCCGAGGGCTTTTGTACGGGAACAACGCCGGCACACCTTTCGGTTGGCTCTTCGACTGCCCGAATTACGCCCCTTTGTTCCATCTTATCCAGTTCCCGCTTCACATGTTCCTGAAGTGGTATAGGAATCCTGCGTGGTGCGCTTACTGCAAATGGAACTGCGTGTGGTTTTAGTCTGATTGTAAACTCCCCGGGCATACAGCCTAAGTCGTCAAAAACCTGAGTGCACAAAACCTCGTAGTCAGACTTTTTCTCAGCGACAGAGTCAGTGAACTTAATAACTCCCAATTCTTCCAGAGCTGGCAAACCTAGCAGAACATGGCGCAAAGAACTGACGGCATAACATGTTTGGCGATAAGTTTGTCTCTTCCAAACTACATATGCCTGAAACTTGCCCAGAACATTTAGTCGGGCACCGCAGATAGCGCCTGTCAAGATGTCGTCAGCCTTTTCTAAGCTCGTGGAAAGACCAGAAAACGATGCTGGAATTACGAACACTTCTGTCCCCGAGTCAACTTTTGCGAAAACAGGCACTGCGTTAACCAATACCTGAACGTAACGTGCCTTGGCGCCAGGTGCCTCCACTGCGCCTAGAAAAATTTCTCCAGTGTCTTTTTGTACGGACGACACTCGTACCTTTCGCTTGTTGCTTGGAGAAGTTCCTTTGAGGCACACCTTTCCAAAATGTCCCTTTACGCTGCAGTTAAAGCACTTCTGCGCTCTAGCTGGACAGTCTGTCCTAGGGTGAGAGTGGCCGCCCCAGAAGATGCACTGTCTTTCGTAACGAACTGCTGGCAGCCGGGTGTCCTCACTGCGGCGCGGTTTCGTGCGGTGACCCACTGCGTCGACGTTGACTTCTTCACATGGATTGAACTGAGTGCTGTCGCAAACCTCGTTGGAGTTGCGAAGCTCTGCTTGTTGCTGCTGAACCCCCCCCCCCTTCAGGCGGGCCTTCGCTAGAGCTGTCGCGAGGTAGCTTCGGGTTCATTTGGAGCGACTCGGAAGGTTTTTCGTTTCGCAGGCCAACAACGAACCGGTCTTAGATGAGGCGCTGCTTGAATTCTCCGAAGTCGCCTTTTTCCGCCAAGATGTGTAGAGCCGTCATGAACTGGTCAATAGACTTGCCCGGCATCTGGTGCCGCTTGTGAAAGCAAGCGCTCTCGAACACAACGTTGGTCTCCTTGATGAAGTACTCGTCAAACTTTTTTTGACCAACTCAAACTTCCTCGAATCTTCTGCAGAGAGATTGAAGGTAACGAAGATGTCCCTTGCTTGCCGCCCAATGGTGTACAGCAAAGTGCGCACTTGCGCCTCCTCCGAGCGCTCATTCAGGCCCGACGCATAATGATAGTCGTCGAAGTGTTGTATCCATGCCGGCAACTCAGAGGTAGTGCCAAAGTCCAGCGGTGCTGGTTGCTGAAGGCCAGGTGGAGGTGGCGGTGGTGCAGTCGCCATTGCAGCCTCTGTTTGTGCCGACGTCTCGATGGCTCTTTTTTTTTCGATGGCGTTAAAGGTGGGCGGCCCACATAACTTCTGACACTATGTCGTAGCGGCGCCTGCCGCTATAAGTCGGTGATCGGTGAAAGAAAAGAGGCGACGACTGTCCAGGCGATAGGCAAGCAAGAAAAGCCCCGCCGTTTATTTCGCAGCGGTTTAAGTAGCAACTGCGACGTCTGTACCAAGTGTTTCCATGCATGGGCCAAGCAAGGTCAATCGGCGCGTCATGTAGGAGCGCGCTTTCTGCGCACGGGAAACACATTCCGGCACACCAGCAACACTAGAAACAAGAGCCGCTTTTAATTCACGACTAAAAAAAGATCACAACCAGCCTTCCGGACCAGCACAACACGGCACTAACGCACACAGGAGGACCAGAAGCCCAGATTGAACAGTCCCCACAGACTGACTGTATATAGAACATACAGCCGAAACATAACGGCCGGAAAACCGGCGGGAAACATAATGGCATGAAAGCAAACTTACACGCAGCTCGCAGTGGAATGCGTGCCATCAACGCGTCTTAGCTGACGCCTCAAATCGGCATGGCCTCTGCTCTGCAGAACTCATGGAGGAACAAGCTCGCGCCTAGCGCGGCCGTCCTCGCATGCCGTCACCATGCCACCCAAAAAGCGCCTGGGCTAGTCTGATCCCCCTTCCTATCCACTAGTCACATTTTAGCCTGTTGTGGATTTTTTCGGCGGTGACGCTCGTCACGCGTAAGGACAATGTGCGTGTGTTCTCCCAACCCCACCTAGTCTAGGTGGTGTTGGTTCTCCTCGCCCTTCTTCCACCGTGCGTGCTGCAGATAAGGGCCCAACGGCCCACACTCCCTCACACAGAACATTGGACACTTCACTGAGTGTCACAGTCCTCAGACTACTAAAGGCAATCATGAACACACAAAAACTAGAAAAAAATAGGCTGAGAAGCAGTCCCTGATTAGTCTAGACAGTTCGTCGGGCACCACAACACTTCATAGTTAGTCGCATGTTCTTGTCTGCGCAGTTTGTCGGGCATCACAGCACATCACCATTCGTCGCGTATGTTTGAACCACTGGTTGCACAGAAAGTAACGTCACGTAGCGTGTGTCAGCGTTCACAGCAGCCTGTACCGACTTTCCATGGCGAGTGTCAGCCTTGTGCTTTGTCGCGGGCTAGTTATCAATGAAGTAGCTGCGTGGTGTTTTGCGAAAAGCAAGATTGCTACAGCAGGACTACAAAAAAAGGCACCGCATCGTTACTTACAAGCACATACGCAGGATAGCAATGCCGACGATAGTGGGGAAATGTCTTTACGCGCCTAGTGGGCACCCGCAGTAAACTTCGAGGTAGCACACATTTACAGGGCCTGTTACGCGACCACCACTTTAGTGTTTGAGAAGGTATGCCAACCTAGAACTTTGCTTTTTAATCACGTAGGGACACGGAGAGAGGCAGTGAACCCTTTTGCTGCGTGACTGAGTGTATGCGCGCGGTGGAGTACCTCTTCACCGACCGCCAACTCTAGTGGTCGTCTGCCCTTGTTATACGGATTGCGAAAATTCCCGGCGGGCTAGTTCCAAGTTCTCTCTGGCCTCACGCAATGTTTCGCTCTAGCGACTGTAAATGTTTTGCGCAAACGTCACGTATAGTTGCAGCGCGGCACTTTAGAGTCATCGGTGAGCTCATGTTCGATAGAAAATTTGAGCTTGCGACCTAATAGAATGGCTGCTGGAGTAAAACAAGTTGAACAATTCACTGTTGTTTGCGTGGCGAATTCCATTTCCTGTACGCGGGCATCCTGGTCTCTGTGCCGGTCCGCGAAAGCCACCAACACTGTTTTAACGTTCCTATTGACATGCTCTGTATTGTTGGCCTGAGGGTGGTAAGGTGTCATTCTTTTGTGGTGTATACCAAGAACTTTACAAGTGTCCGCAAATATTCTGTCTATGAAATATGTGGCGTTGTCTGTTATTAGCCGCTTGGGAAACCACAGCTAGTGAACGTCAGCAGCAGGCAATCCCAAATTACATTTGAGTCTAGCCGGCATAACGAGTGCGGCTCTACCCGTTTAAAAAAATGGTAAACAACTTACTAACAAACACCGACACCCCCTAGCGGATCTATGGTACGGGCCCGTTGTGGCACAGGTAACGCTTTCCCATAGGTACCTGCTTTCCATAGATTGCATGAGACCTGGTGGTTTGCCTCCCTTTGGTTTTGTGGTCTGCAGGTAGGGCAAGTGTGAACGTGTGATAGACACGTAGCTAGGTATATGCTGTGCTATATTTTTTTCTGGTGTTCTGTCGGGTAAACGAGGGAACTTGCTTGTGTCGTGTGTTGTCTGTTGTCGAACCATCTACAAGTGCCGAGACCAATAATCGTCAGAAGAGACGAGCGAAGCTAGTCGACAAGTTTTGGCGACAAGCCAGTGGAACTAGGATCCCTCCTCAAAAATGGGATGTGCTCACGGAACTGAGCCTGGAGTTCCATCCCCCCCATGGCCCTGGAGGCGAACCTGGAGGGACCTGGTGAACGAGCGCACCCAAAATCCGAGCCACGTGAAAGCAGCTCGTCTTTTCGGCGCATTGTCTGGCGGCGGGGGTGCTGTTACGCCTGGGATTCCAGACCGAACGTCATTGCCTCTGCAAAGGCAATCTGCATCAAGGCCAGCGAGCGAGCCCGGCGGCGCCCGCATGTCTTACGCAACACACGGCGAGCTCCCTCAACCCATGGGCCCTATAGCAGCCCGATGATGCAAGCGGCGTCATCTAGTCTGGCGAGTCTTCCACAATGCGTGGCAACATCACTCATTCTTGGGTGCAACCCAGCGCAGCGTCTTCAGGTTGAAGAATCATGGCGCCACCCAGCGGCGCGTCCTGATTTGAGGAAGCTGACGCCACCAGCGGCGGTTCTGATTGGACGTTACTAACGTAAAGGATCACCCGGGGTTTATAAAGAAGCAAGCGGCGCGATACCGAGCAGCCGACGTATGCGTCAGAGAGAAGACATCTCGGCTCTTCGAGTCCCTAAGCTGTCGGCCCCAGTGCCGGATATGTAACACCTGTATTTCTATGCTGTATATAAATCTTACCCTAACTCACCGTCGTCTTGTTCACTCGTCTATCAGCTCTGCGCAGAAGCAGTCGCGAGCTGAGAACCACACGCTACCAAACGGCTGGTGACCTTGGCGGCCCGTGACCTCGGCGCACTACGCAAGTGTCGGCGGCGGTGCGAGTCGTAACAGTACCCAGCAAGTGTGCTTGTAGCAGTTACCAAAAGAAGGCGCGCCGCTCAGTCGCACATACGGCCAGCTAATTAAGTATTTCGCTCCGTCAGTTAGGCCAAAACATGTTATGACCAAGGTAATTAGGCCAAGTCGTAGTAATACCGAGGTAATTACGCCACATCTTAATATGATCATGGTAATCAAGTCATGTAAAGCTAGAATGGTGCTAACTCTAACTCAACCGTGCTAATTAACATGACGTTAATCATTAGCACGCTAAGTAAAACTGAGCTAACTAGACGTCAGTAATATTGACGCATGTATACTGGCGGGAAAAAACGACTATAAGTGGATTTGGCGGACACCATGTAGTGGAGCTCTGGCTGGTGAAGAACAAAGAAGGTGATCTTGCTGCTCGGCTGCTTATAATCGCTGTGTCAACGTCTATCTACCTTTTGTTCGCGTTTTACCGTGACACTGGTAGAGGTGCTGGACCTCAACGCTGCCTGATTCTCCATACTCCCGCTGGGAGCCGTTCATCTAGCCCGTACGCATTGCCACCTATTGCAACTTCCGTGAACCGGTTTAGTCGGCGGCTGATAGGCCTCGCGCCAGAGCTCACTCCTTCCACGGAACCTCGATGGTGCCGCTTACCTCACCAAATGGCCAACGCCAGTCCGCAAGCGGTGCCCCAAGGCCCTTCGCCGACACACCCTTCACAGGTAACCATATTTCAACCGCTGGTCTCGATCACTTTAGTGGCGGTGCCCATGAAGACGTTGATGACTGGCTTGAGCACCATGAGCGTGTTGCCAAGATCAATCTGTGGTCTGAACAAGAAAAGCTCTCACGCGCCTATTTCGACCTTGACGGCGGTGCGAAAATTTGGTATGACAACAGAGAAGCCAGTCTGTCAACTTGGGGCGACTTCCGACAACAGGTTGTCGGCACGTTCTAGCTGTCGATCAACGAGAACGCGCGCAGCAACTGTTGGAGCTACGGATTCAAAAACCCAATGAAAGCGTTGCTATGTTCACTGAAGATATGGCTCGTCGTTTTCGTTGAGCTGACCCGAACATGAGTG
The DNA here is from genome assembly GCF_043290135.1 of Rhipicephalus microplus. Taxonomy (NCBI): domain Eukaryota; kingdom Metazoa; phylum Arthropoda; class Arachnida; order Ixodida; family Ixodidae; genus Rhipicephalus; species Rhipicephalus microplus. Next base: position 4,383,398 of record NW_027464597.1, on the reverse strand, counting down.
AAGATAGGAAGTTGAGCTACCTCATTCGCGGCGTTAAAGAGCAACTTTTCGCCGGGCTACTGCGCCAAACTCCAAGTATAGTTGACTTTATCAAGGAGGCTACGGCTATTTCACGGGCCCTCCATCAACGATGCAGGAAGTATGATCGAATGTCTAGCAACGCCCCAATCAGTTCCGGACTCCGGTTGCTCAAACCCCCGTTGCGTCCATCGTTGAACTAGTACTCGACAAAATCCGCCACGCATTTTCTGCCGCTCGTCCTGATGACGAGCATCGTCCTATGAGCTACGCCGTTGCTCTCCAACGTTCACCATCTGCTATATCGCCGCCATGACACTCGATGCCAACGGCCCCTTGGTCACAACCGCAAGAGCAGACCCTGAGCCGACCGCCAAGCCTACCGACGTACCACCAGCCGTCCACAGCAGCACCGTGGACATGGTCGCAAGATGGTAGGCTTAGACGTTCACCGCTCCGAAGAACAGGCGCATGGCGCAAAATCAACGTCCACTATGCTTTAACTGCGGAGGTGCAGGTTATAGTGCCCGTCATTGCTGGCATCGCAGTGATTCGTTCCGCCCTCTTCGAACATGATCTGGCAGTTGACAAGCAAACTACGAATACATACCACGCCGGGAGGACGCCTCTTTCCAAGGAGCTCGTTCTGACTCTTACCACTACCATACTTCTTTCTGACTAGGAGGCAATACGTACTCACCAGCCTGGTTTGGGACGTCGATCCCGCTATTCTCCCGCACATTCACCTTCGTCAAAACAACGTACCTCCGCGGACCTTAACTCAAGAATATCACCCAGCCCGCGCCGGGAAAACTGAGGGCGGCGACCTCCGGAGGTAATCTTGCGGGCCATGAAGATGGCGATTGAAAGCCCCCATTACACGACGCTGTAAAGCCGATAAGACGAAAGAACGACGACATTTTGACCGCCGACCTTAAGTGTTTGACGGCAAGAAAGTGACAGCCTTAGTCGACAACAGTGCCGACTTTTCTATTATCAGTCAGGACCTCGCCGTCCACCTCAAGAAAGTGGAGACGCCGTGGACAGGCCCCCAAATAAGGGCGGCTGATGGTCAGTTATTAATGCCATCGTGAAGATGCACAGTGATAATGGACATAGGAGGTACTTCTTTCGTTGCGTCATTTTTCGTTTCCGCCGCATGCTGCAAGAATCTCATTATTGGTATAGACTTCTTACGAGAATACGGCGCCGTCATCAATACCCAGACAGTTTGATCACGTTCTGCAACAGTTCAGGCGCACCTGATTGTCCACAGGCGCGACCAAACCAATTGCGTATAGCTGATGACGATGTGGTTCTCCCTCCTCGGTCATGCATGCTTGTTTCTGTGGCAGCAGCTGTCCAGTCTAGTGGCGAAGGAGTTGCAGACCGAATAAGCTCGCTCCTCCTCACACACGGCATTTCCGTCGCAAGAGGTATCGTCAGTGTCGCCGCTGGACGCGCGGACTTGCTGCAGACAAATTTTTGTGGTGAGCGCCGGCACCTTCCAAAAGGCATGGCCGTCGCTTATTTCGACGATATCACAGACACAGAAGGCTGCTTGGCAGTAGTCGACGAGGTGCCGAAACTTGATTCAACACCAGTTCTCGACGTTAGCACTACTTTGCCTAAGAACGAGCGAAAGAGGCTTCTTCAGTTACTGGCCGAATTCAAAGACTGCTTTTCAACAACATCAAGAGTTGGCCTCACGCCTCTAACCAAGCATCGGATAGCGAGGACGTGGCGAGACCTATTCACCAAAACCCCTATCACGTGGCTCCAAAGGAACGCCAAGTGATACAAGGGCAAGTCGACAGAATGCTAGAATATGACGCCATTCAGCCCTCAAAAAGCCCCTGGGCGTCACTTGTGGTCCTCATTAAAAAAGACGGCAGCCTGCACTTCTGTGTAGATTACAGAAAGCTCAATCAGGTGACAAAGAGAGATGTGTATCCACTTCCTCGTATAGATGACTCTCTCGGCAGACTTCAACATCCTCGTTACTTTTCTTCGATGGACTTGAAGGAGTGGATATCGGCAAATCGAGGTAGACCCGAGAGACAGCGATATGACTGCTTTTGTGACACCAGATCGCTTATATAATATTGCCACCATTGATGAACGAGCCACTGTGGCTCATACGCGTTTTTGGGCGCGAAGAAGAAGAGAACATCTTCGTTGCTCTGGTTCAAGTGAACTCCTGGCTGCAGGTCTTGTTTTGTTCGTGACATTACTGGTGGAGACGCTGGGTACGTGTACTTCGGCTGTGTCGGCCATCGTGGAGACAGCTACATCTCCCAGAGCAAAAATCAGCCGCCGCCTGCGTGGGTTACCCCCTGAATTTGGTCCCTTGGCATCGACACCCAGAAAGATGGCAACTGCGATGACAAGCCAGGCGGTCCAAACCAGCGATGGCCATGATTCGCTTCTCGCCCATGTGTTTCGCGTGCCACAGACACCAAAGCCGTTCCATGGAGACATCTTCGAGGATGTTGATGACTGGCTAGACCACTTTGAATGGATTGCCAGTATCAACGATTGGGACGATGTTCGCAAGCTGCGCCGAGTTTATTTCTACTTGGAGGATTCTGCGAAGACGTGGTACGAGAACCACGAGGGCTCCTTTGCAACATGGCAAGAGTTTAGCCGACAGCTCCGTGACGCCTATCGCAACACCGAAAGGAAGGATAGGGCCGAACAAGCCATATCCAGCAGAAACCAACGGCCGAACGAACGTGTATCCATGTTTGTCGAGGACATGCTTCGACTCTTCAAGCGCGCGGACCCTGCCATGCCTGAGGAAAAGAAGGTGCGCCATTTGATGCGCGGAGTAAAAGAACAGCTTTTCGCTGGGCTCGTGCGCAATCCACCGACGACAGTCGCCCAGTTCATCAGTGAGGCAGCTACGATGGAACGTACGCTGCAGCAGCGGTCGTCACAATACGAACGCCAGATCCCGGCCACCAGATGCTCTATCGGCTCTGACAGCGAGAGACAGACCCTCGCAGACTTCATTCGAAGTATCGTTCGGGACGAATTGCGACAGCTGCAGGCAGTAAGATCCCATCCACCCGTGTCAGCCCTCGCGGATGTAATTAGACAAGAAGCCCGGCAGGCCGTCACACCCCTAGCCCCAATCGCACCGCCGATTCCCGAGGCCCCAGTCCTGACATACGCAGCGGCATTGCGATCCCCTGCGCCACCGGCTACAGATACTGCTATGCGGCCAAGGTACCAGGCTATGCAGCCATTTCACGACACTGCTTCAAGCCCACCTCTCGGCTCAAGGTTTTCGAGCCCACCCACCTATCCGCCGTCCATCTCAAGACAAAGTGGTAGCAAGGCAAGCACGTGGCGCACCTCGGATAACCGTCCGCTCTGCTATCACTGTGGCGAAGCGGGTCACGTATACCGGAACTGTCAATACCGGCAACTAGGTCTCCGCGGCTTCCACCCTGATGCTCGATGCCCGCGCTACGGTGAGCGCCCCCGCGAAATTGAAGCCTATTTCACGGGCCAACGTACTCCTTCGACTATTCGGCACCACCAGTCGAGATCACAATCGCCTCGCCGGTCTACGTCACCCAGTTTGCCCTCATCGTCTTCCGCTCCTTTCAGGAGCCGGTCACCAAGTCCCCGCAGGGGAAACTAGGAACGGTGACTTCTGGGGGTGAAGTCGCGGCCCGGCGAACTGTAAAAGACCCTCCTTCGACGCAACGACCAGATGAGGGCGATTCCGGTTTTGCAGTGTTCTCCGACAGCAAAAAGATTGTTTCTGCCGAAATTGCCGTCTTCGTCGACAATCATGCTGTTAACGCCCTCGTTGACACCGGTGCCGACTATTCCGTAATGAGCGCAACACTGGCATCTGAACTGAGGAAGGTTACGACGCCTTGGCAAGGACCTCAGTTGCGCACGGCAGGTGGCCATCTGGTGACGTCTACTGGTATGTGCACGGCACGAATTCGAATACGTACGTCAACATTTGCGGGCTCTTTCCTCGTATTGCGCGTGTGTTCTCGGCCAGTCATTCTAGGAATGGACTTCCTTCGTGAATACGGTGCCGTCATCAACCTCCGTGAATTACTTGTGTCGTTCGAGGATCCTTTTTGCGCTGCAACTGACAGTATGCAATTCCGGAAAAGAGCACTCCGTGTTACCGACGATTCTCTGACTCTCCCACCTCGAAGCAGCCTCTTTATCAAAGTAGAATTGGGACAGGACTTGTCTGACGCGGTAATTGCAGAGGCCAATTTGTCTCTCCTTATTTCACAACAAATCTGTGTTGCCCGAGGAATCATTCAGCCTAGCAATAGGCATGCTCACCTGCTGGTCACGAACTTCAGCGACGAATATCGACACTGCCATTGCATATTGTGAAGAACTTGCCGATGCCGATGGTTCATCTACGTTAGCTTCATTTTCATCAAATGGCCACCCTGACGAGGCCTTCGTGAGCACTCTCGACGTAAACGAGAGACTACCTTCGGCTCAACGAGAAAGCCTTTTGCGTATACTCGGCTCATTTCAAGACTGTTTTGCCACTACGTCAAAGGTTAAACAGACACCACTTGCTCAACATCGTATCATCACGGAACCTACTGAGAGACCCATCCGACAACATGCCTATAGGGTGTCGCAAAAAGAGCAAGATGCTATACGTGACCAAGTCCAGCAGATGCTTCAGGACGACGTCATTCAGCCATCGACCAGTCCCTGGGCTTCGCCAGTTGTGCTAGTAAAGAAGAAGGATGGTACGTTGCGTTTTTGCGTTGATTACCGTAAACTAAACAAGGTCACCAAAAAGGACGTTTATCCTCTACCCCGGATAGATGACTCGTTGGACCATATACGCAACGCTAAATATTTTTCCTCCATGGATTTGCGCAGCGGCTACTGGCAAATCGCAGTGGACGAGCGCGACCGCGAAAAGACGGCGTTTATTACTCCCGACGGTCTGTACGAGTTTAAAGTGTTGCCTTTCGGTCTATGCTCAGCGCCAGCTACTTTTCAAAGAATGATGGATACGGTTCTCACGGGGCTCAAATGGCAATCATGCCTTGTTTACCTTGATGACGTCGTGGTCTTTGCAGACACGTTTGAACAACACGTCCAGCGCCTTTATGCAGTTCTTCAGGCAATTAGAACAGCGGGGTTGTCTCTCAAACCCGACAAATGTCATTTTGGATATGAAGAACTGAAGTTCCTTGGTCACGTTGTGAGCCATGCTGGCATCCGCCCAGATCCCGAGAAAACCCACGCCGTTGCCACCTTTCCCGTGCCCACAAATAAGCGCGACCTACGCCGATTTCTGGGGCTCTGTGCGTATTACAGGCGCTTTGTCAAAAACTTCTCGAAGATTGCTGAACCCCTCAACAAGCTTACAAAAGACGGTGTCTCGTTTGTTTGGGGTCCCGATCAGTGCCATGCGTTCGACACCCTCCGAAACCTCCTCCAGGCTCCGCCTGTACTAGGTCATTTTGAAAAAAGCGCTGACACGGAATTACACACTGACGCCAGCTACGTTGGACTAGGAGCGGTATTAGTTCAGTGGCAAAATGGCATAGAGCGCGTGATCGCTTATGCGAGCAGAACGTTATCCCCAGCGGAGAAAAACTATTCTGCAACCGAAAAGGAATGCCTCGCTGTTGTCTGGGCCATAACAAAGTTCCGCCCATACTTGTATGGCCGCCCATTCAGGGTAGTTAGCGACCACCATTCCCTTTGTTGGCTCGTGAATCTCAAAGATCCCTCAGGTCGTCTAGCACGATGGAGCCTTCGGCTACAAGATTTCGATGTCACCATCGTCCACAGATCTGGGCGGAAACACACCGACGCCGACTGTCTCTCACGTGCACCGGTCGAAAATGCCAACACTGACCTTGAAGACGACGACACTTTTCTTTCTGCCGTATCAGCGACCAGCTTAGCGGAGCAACAGCGTCATGACTCGGAGCTCATCCCGCTCATTGACTACCTGGAAACACGCAATTCCCACTTTCCTCGAAGCTTTGCGCGCTCACTATCTTCCTTTTGTTTCCGTGATAGAGTGCTTTATAAAAAAAAACTTTCATCCTACACAAGCTATGTATCTGCTTGTTGTGCCAACTACGCTTCGTCGCGACATTTTACGTGCGTGTCACGATGAGCCATTATCCGGACACCTCGGCTATACGCGCACGCTGCAACGGATTCAACGCTCCTACTACTGGCCACGGTCCGCGAAGACTGTGAAGCGCTACGTTCGCACATGTCGCGACTGTCAGCGACGTAAGATTCCACTTTTACGACCAGCGGGACTACTGCACCCAATTGGCCCATCAAAGGCGCCCTTTCATCAGATTGGCATGAACTTGCTGGGGTCATTCCCCACGTCTTCGTCTGGAAACCGGTGGATTGTCGTCGCTACAGACTACTTAACATGCTACTGTGAAACCAAGGCACTTCCAAAAGCCACCGCAGCAGATGTCGCCCAATTTTTTGTTAACAGCATCGTCTTACGTCACGGTGCTTTAGCTGTCGTCATAACTGATCGTGGGACAGCTTTCACCGCAGAGATGCTGCAGGAAGTCTTGCGATTAAGAACATCGTAAAACAACGGCTTACCACCCGCAAACAAATGGGCTGACTGAACGACTCAATAAGACAATTGCAGACATGCTGTCAATGTATGTGGACATCGATCACAAGAACTGGGACACCATACTTCCCTACGTAACTTTTGCGTATAACACTGCTGTTCAAGAAAGTACTGGTTTCACGCCTTTTCGCTTAGTCCACGGTGGTGACGTCACGACGATGCTCGACGCCATGCTCCTGCCCGACAACTTAGTAATATACCACACGGATGCCGCCAAATTCGCGCAGTGCGCAGAAGAGGCCCGTCAACTTGCTCGTCACCGCATTCAACGTCACCAAACCGCAGACGCGCGCCGCTACAATCTTCGCCACCATGAAGTTATTTTTAAGCCAGGTGATGAAGTCTGGGTGTGGACCCCTATCCGATAGCGTGGACGTTCCGAAAAGCTTCTTTGCCGCTACTTCGGCCCTTACAAGGTTGTGCGACGTCTCAGTGACGTCACTTACGAGGTTCTTTCACAAGGCATTTCGAGACGTACCCGTTTCACCCTGCAAACTGAAGTCATTCACGTTTCACGTCTCAAACCATACTTTTCGCGCTGTGAATCGCCAGGGAGTGACTGACTTTATTAGTAACTTCGCGTCTTTCTTTTTGTTTCGTCTTTTTCTTACATTTTTCCTATTTTTCTTATTTCTCTAACTTTTGTCCCCACAACCAACTACGTTATTCCGCCTTACGCCATTCATTTTGCTCGCATGCTAATTTTCATCTAATTTTCTTTTCTTTTTTTGCCTTCATGCACAGCATCGAGACGATGCTTCTTGGGAGAGGGGGTAATGCCACCATTGATGAACGAGCCACTGTGGCTCATACGCGTTTTTGGGCGCGAAGAAGAAGAGAACATCTTCATTGTTCTGGTTCAAGTGAACTCCTGGCTGCAGGTCTTGTTTTGTTCGTGACAATATTAAAGCCTTGCTTTTTGGTTATGCTCTGCGCCTGCTACCTTTCGAAGACTCATGGATACCGTGCTTTCTGGGTTGAAGTGGAAAACCGTTTTGGTCTACCTTGATGATGCCATAGTTTTCGCCGAAACATTTGACCAGCACCTTGAAAAGCTTGATGTATTTTTACAAACCATGCGGTCTGCAGGCTTGACGTTGAAGCCTGAAAAGTGCCACTTTCGCAATGAAGAACTGCAATTTCTTGGACACGTTGTCAGTCACGCAGGTGTTCGTCCTGATCCTTAAAAATCGCAGCCATTGCACAGTTTCCCGTGCTGACTGATAAGAAGGTTTTTCGACAATTCCTTGGTCTATGTGCGTATTGTAGGCAATTCATCACGGACTTTGCACGCATCGCATCACCGTTAAACCGCCTCACGAGAGACGACGTTGCCTTCCAATAGAACAACGAAGAGGAAGCTGCTTTTAAGAACCTGCGCCAGCGACTACAGACGCTTCCAGTGCTTGTCCACTTTGATGAGAAAGCCCCAACGATGCTACACGTTGATGCCAGCAATGTTGGTCTGAGAGCTGTGCGTTCAGCTGCAAGAAGGCACAGAAAGAATAATCGCCTATGCACGCCGAACACTAACACGCGCCGAGGCTACATAGTTATTCCACGACTGAGAAAGAATGCCTCACCGTGCTATGGGTGGTCACAAACTTTCGCCCGTATTTATATGGCCACCCTTTCAATGTCATCAGTGACCCCCATTGACTGTGTTGGTTGACGAATCCTAAAGATCCCACCGGGCGATTAGCGCGTTGGAGTCTCGGGCTGCAGGAGTACGACATGACGGTCGTACAAAAGTCAGTTAGCTGTAATATGGACGCTGACTGCCTATCCCGCTCACCCATTGAATCGGCAACTCTACCCGATGAAGAGGAAACAGCATTCTTCGGTGTGCTCGACACTACCGCCATTGCGTAGCAACAACCTGGCGACCCTGAGTTACTTTCCGTAATTACCTGGACAGAAGATCTCAGAAGGCACCAACTGTTTTCGTAAGAGCGCTGTCATCATTTTGCTTACGGGGCGGAGTATTATACAAAAGAAACTTCTCTTTGACAGGATCTGCCTATTTGCTCGTCATCCCAGCAGCCATTCGCTCCGAAGTACTCGAAGCATGCCACAACGAGGTGACTTCAGGACACTTAGGTTACACAAGAACGTTGGCCAGAGTACGGCAACGGTACTACTCGCCAAGACTGACCATAGCCGTAAAGCACCATGTTCACACTTGCCTCGACTGCCAGCGACGGAAGTCAGCGCCGACTAAACCAGCTGGCCTCCTGCAGCCCTTGCAGGTCACAAGAACACGATTCGACCAGATTGGCATGAATATTTTGGGCCCACTTCCTACTTATACTGCCGGGAACTGCTTTGTTATTGGCGCGACTGATTACCTTAACCGTTATGCTGAAACAAAGGCTACCCAGAGAGGTACAGCAGCGGAGGTGGCACAATTTTTCATTGAGAATGTTGTCCTGAGGCATGGGGCACCAAGCGTCGTAATCACAAACACTGGATCCGCATTTACGGCAGCTCTTTTGGATCAAGTCCTCATGCTGAGTGGAACAACCCATCGTAATACCACCGCCTACAACCCGCAAACGAACGGGCTTACAGAGCATCTGAACAAAGCGATTGAAGACACGCTTTTAGTGTACGTAGACGTCGAACACGAAAATTGTGACGAAATCTTGCCAAATATCCCGTTTGCATACAACACGGCCAAGCAAGAAACAACCCGGATGACCCCGTTCAGCCTCATTCACGGACGGAAAGTACAAACCATGTTAGATGCGATGCTACCGCATGAATGTGACGACATTAACCCGGAAGCCGAGATGTTTACGGAACGAGCGGAAGAAGCAAGGCAACTAGCACGCTTGCGAATCCAGCAGCAGCAAGAGTACGACGCAAGCCGCTATAATGCTCGTCGCAGAACTGTCGGTTACCAGACCGGCGGCAGAGTATGGGATGGGACGCCCATAGGGAAACGAGGACTCTCCGAAAAGCTGCTAAGGAGATACTTTGGGCCATACCTAGTACTGCGACTACTGAGTGATGTTACTTACGAGGTCTTTCCCGACAGTTCGTGTAGTACGAGGCGTCGCCAGCACCTCCCTGGACTCGTCACGTAGTGTGCATGAAGCCTTATGCCAGGTAGTGACGGTGCAAAATATTTCATCAAAAAAAATGGCCCCGGACTGCAAATTTCGTCGAAAGGCGATAATATTGCTTCCGGAGAGGGTGAACAAAACATTTATTCGATGTTTCGCGCTAGAAAATTGGTGAATGGTATTCTGGAGGCGCTGCATTGGAATACCTAGAGCGTGCAGCTAAGGCGAACGAGTACATCGAGGCACGTTATACACGTGCGCCATATGGCATTTATCTTCCGAAACGAAGGAAGGCATGCGCACCCGCGGAAAAAAGATGCGTGCCATTCTCGGAGGCGATAAGGTGTACAACTCAAAGCGACGGACAGGTGCCACCACCGTCTCGTTTTAGCGAAGCGTTGGTAACGCCATTTTGAGCATCGCGTCGCACTGCCAGCACAGCGTGTTTAACGCTACGTCCTTAGAATCTCTTGTGTATGCCTTCCCTAGTATAAAGGCACAGATACAAAACATCTACGTGTTGTTATGGTACCTCAAATATGCGCAACAATGGCTTTTTATTTGATAATCGCGCAAGTATGAACGCCAAACTTTGAGCAGTTTTGGTGGGCGCTGCGGATAGGGTCGGTCGTTTTGAAGTGTCGTTAAGAGCAGACAAACAGACAAATGCACAGACAGACAGACAGACAGACAGACAGACAGACAGACAGACAGACAGACAGACCAAAATTTTTCCGTCGAAGCTCCCCAAGAAAGACTATCGTCTTTAAAACTTCACTACTGATCTAGCATAGGGTCGATGCTCTTTAAGAGGGGGCAAATGACGCGTGTGTACTGGTTGACAAAAACGACAAGGGGATCTGGCCGGACACCAGGTAGTGGAGCTCTGGCTGGTGGAGGACAAAGGAAGTTATCTTGCTGTTAGGCTGCAGAGAATCACTGTTTCAACGTCTATCTGCCTTTTGTTCGCGTTGTACCGCGACAGTATGATGACAATTACTATCGTGTTAACAAGAATTATGCTATATTGCTCTCTAATAAGGATGACTTTGCTAATATCACCCAAGATAAGTATTGCTGTTTTAATGAAACCTTATCAATCAAGAACAAATTATGTGTTATATTCATGAAGCCCTAGGAAATTAGTTAAATGAATATTAAGACAGAGCTGGTGTGGCCTTCGCTTCGAAGCAGACCAAGGACATGAGCAGACGACCTAATTGCAAAGCTTAAGAAGCTAGGTTATCACAAGCTAACCCCCGTATTCTAGAACGCCCCTTCACTCAACGCTTCGCCTCCACTTGAGAAAGCCGATGGGGGCGCCGTCTCTAGGCACGGAAAGTCACTGCAAATCAGCGATAATCTGCTGCAATTCTCGATTAGCGCTGCGTTATTTTGAGCCCAGCTGTGGCGCAGTGCTCAACTCTGTCAAATGAAGGGCGACAGTCGAGTCGAGGAGCGTTTGTGAATACGGGGGTAAGAATGGCAGTGCAAGATGAGGAAACTATTTTATATTGCCACATTTCTTCCTCAATTCTCGCAATCACTCCGTTGTTCTTTGAGTAATTCTCAGCGCAAACCACACCTGCGGTGATCGATAAGCTTCACGACTGTAGTAGATCGTCTGGGCATACGTGTGCATCTTCTTTGACCTGCCCTGGCAGGTCCCGTCACTTAGTGAATCCTGCGGCTCCTGCTGTCATTTTTGCTTTGTAGACGAGTTCTAGCTTGAGCATCGTGCCTAACCTGGATTTCACTGTCTCTCGTTACCGTTTGGCAGGGTGTAGTACAAATGTGAGCTCGGCCTGTCACTGGTCTCTGTTTTCTAAACTTCCAAAAGAAGTAGTCTGTCTGTGGTTAAGCTCTATTTTATTCAGTTATTTTTTCCAAAAAATATAAGAAATTGTGCTTCGTATCGACATCATAAACCTCTCGACTGTTCCCGTACCATCCTCCTATTGAAGATGTTTGGTGGGTGGATGCTGGAGTCACTGATGGACACGGTTTACACAGGTGTGAACAATGTGGAAAGAATAGTGGATGTTGTGGAAAGATTAATTTATATGCTGGAAGTTGTGGGGCTGAGAATTGTTGATGGCGAGAGTAGAAAAACTGGCGGTGGATGGTAGTGGTGGTGGCTAGCTTCTTTTGGTACCTGAAACACCCATTGATGGTGAAAGTAAAAAATGCTGGTGAATAGGGGCAAACGGCTCGGTAAACACGCTCGACGACGGTATCATGATGGAATCATGCTAGATGTGGTGGCATGGTGAAAGTGCTTATGGCAATGTGTCAAATATGACTCTCATTTATTCTGTTTTCCATTTGAATATACACAAAAATATGCCTGGGAAGCCACTACTGGTCGTTGCGCTTTATAGCACACATTTTTATTCATGCGGCGTCAAATAACAGGCTGAACTTTTGTTAAACACATCAGTTGTAAATGTTTACATTTTTGTGCACAGATTTTGCGAGTGTGACATCTGCGATGTTTCTATCTATCTATCCATTCATCCATCCGCGAAGTGCTGCTGTATTGTGATGTTTACAAGTCTGGAAGCACTCTATATAAGAGAGTTTATTTATGTTACATCGGCGTGCAGTAGTCGAGAAGTTAATGAACTCTCGCTTTACCCCTTGCAAGGGGTAGACGTGGAAAATACAAAAAATTGATATTGCCATGCTATAAATATGCGATTGTGGGAATTCTTGAGTGCTCGCTTACTTGAGCCGCACTTTAATGTGACAGTAAAAATCCAAGAACAGGCAAAATTCAAGAACCTTTACCTTCTGCCTCGATCGAAGTAAGCCCCACAAGGTTGAGCTATGGCTTTTGCCATCCTATTTTGTGCTTTTCCCCCGGAACTAAACGATGTCGCGATACAAGAGTATCGCGACAGTATTTCAGAGCTAGTTTCGGGAGCCTGCATTTCTGTATCGACATATATTTGAAAAATGATGCTACGGAGCCCCGTGGGAGATGGAGAAGACGATGTTCCCTGATGTCAGCGTGGACTTGGCTCTGCCTTGTATGTCTCGCTGTAGGTGTCTGTACCTACCTTGTAGATACATATTGCAACGCCTCTCCCCCGGAGCATTTGGGTGGAGACTGCGAGTTCTCCCATCTTTCTCATTCGCCATGATTCTCCGTATAACGGATGCTCCTAGGCTACCTCTGCTATGTTTGCTCAAGACAAAAACGAGGACGCATCGGCAACTACACCAGCCGTCCCTATACCAGCAATGGCCGATGACCGATGATTGGAAACAGCTTGGATTTCCATCGGCTTCCATTATCATTGACCAATGCTCGGACAGCGTGACAGATAGGGCATGGCCTACAACTAAAATATAGGCGAGATGGTAGCGAAAGCTTCAAATATTTTTTTAAGTGTGCGCTTCTTTTAGTTGTTGGCCCTTCTCAATAAATAGAACGGAACAATAGCTTTGGAAAATACCTGTGACATTTAACATGGAGGCCAAGGGCTTCCCTCACACATACCCTGGTTGCTAGCCAATGCTCACAAAATTTGCGTGTTCATCAAGCATACTTACTTTTGTGTATTATATACTATTTGACGGAAGTTCGTGGCACGCGAACACGCACAAACGGTTAAAAAGTGAAGCCGTTAGAGCATAAGTGTCCGTGTATTTGGACACATTGTCAATGAAGTAAGATGAACAGCTATCGAATAGCCACGGACAATCATGTTTTTTTTTTCCTGTCATTAGGTCAGTTCGCACTAGCTCCTCTGCGGAATACCTTTTTTTCTTTTTCATCCAAAGAACCAGAAGTGTACCAGCAAGTGCACAGTACGGCGTTTAAATTGCACAATTTTTACCGCTCTTCCACCGCCAGCCTCCGCTCGCGTTGGAAGGCCGCATTGCTCAGCTCGAGCTTGACAGCACAACTCTGGGCTGTCCAGCGTGCCGAGGAAGCCGCTTCGAGACAAGGTCTCGGAACCGCATCCGCGGTGGGTGCCCAGGCCCACTAAACACGCCGGACTCGAATCGTCTGGATTCGACAAATAAGGTTTATGTTCTTCCTCTTCTACAGCGCGCGCGCAGTTTGACCCATGCACAGTCCTACTGCGCTTAAAATAGTCCACCGAAGCATCCAGACAGGCAATTCTCAGAAGCCCACAAACTGGAACGGCTGGGAAGCGCTTACGTAATAGTGCAAAAGTCGTCAAAAATATTGCAATTCATCTAGTTTTAAGCAAGTGCACACGCATGCACTGTTTATGCTCGCTTTCACCTTCCGTCGCGTGTATAACTGCGTGCCGTCTTCACATTGTTCGCAAGTTGGACGGATGTCACGGCTGTCACGGCTGTCACGGCTGTCACGGCCGTGCAGCGATGAGCTTTTTATTCAAGTTGAAATAGAGGGTGAGTAAATATCAGCAGTACCTGTATTTGTGCTTGTTCTCTCATTGCCTTATGCGCAGTGGTGGTAAGGATTATGGCGACGAAAATAGCGCATGTGTTAAGAAGCGGGCGCTGCGTGTTCCTAGCTGTAGTCCTAGCTCGTCTTGGCGAGATTGCACATGGCGTAGTTTTTTCATGTTACAAGTAAAAACCGGACATATTCCAAACGTTCTTCAGTACAATAATCGAGCACGGATTAAATTCCACGTATTTTATATGAGTACCCAGACAACACACAATATTCAAAGAACTTCCCCAAAAAATCCCAACGTCCCACATTTCAACAGGGTGGGTTTTTTAGATGTCCTTTAGACATGTGCGTAGGAGATATCCCAACAGTGTGGTTATTAAGATGTCCTTCAGAGATGTGCACAGGGGTCATTCCCAAAAACATCATCTGTGGGCTCTGTTTGGGAGTTCAAGTTAGCGCTGAATTTACCGTGTTAAAAATTGGCCATCTATTGGAAAGTGCGATTCCAACGGAGTTCACGGTTCATGCGCGCGCACAATTGTGCATCTGACGCAAAAAATAATAATAATTGTATCGTGCTTTTTTGTGAAATGGTTTATTTTTTTTGCTATAGCTGTCGCATCGTCATTCCCCTGGAAATCAAGAAACTCGTGGCAGAGCAGCAGTAACTATTTTGATTCTATCTCGCTGCACTTCGCGAACGGCCGCGTCTGCTGCCACTGGGTGGCACGAACGTTTTGAGGGCCAAAACATAGAGTTTCCTACAATACTTACTAGAGGTAACTCTGGCGCTAGTGCCTATGGGAGCTGCAACGCACGGTGCTTCAGCGAGCATGGGAATTATGGGTACAACACACATCTGACTAATTTTCGTACTTCTGACCTGTTTCTGGCTTCGTGTGTGTTCGTGTGGCTTGGAGCTGTTTTTTCACGAAAACATAAATTAGCAAATGTTCACTGTTTGCGCTTCACAACCTTATTCTTTTAAGCTTACGATTTTGAATCAAGTCCCTAAGTTCAAAAGAGTTTGTTTTTTTTCTTTCAAAACAACACCGTAACCAGTAATAAACGAAGCTGCAAGTATGATTCGCCGCCCGCAAGTACGAAGACTAGGCTATGGTGGCTAGAGGGGGAGGTGGCGCGAGCGGCATTGCGGCGGCAGAGAGAGAGCGCTGCCTTGCTTCATGAAACAGCCGCGGACACACGGCGGCGCTGCTGCAGGCAGTTCGATGCTCGCCGCGGAGCGCTCACGTGCTTTCTTTCGTGCTGTGCCTGTGCCGCGTTCAGTCGTGTGTGCTTCACCCGTTCTCCTCCACACCGTTTTACAAAACACGGCGTGGATTGTTCGTGCAAGTTTTCGTGCGTTACCGCCAACGCTATGGAATCGGGCGTCAAGAAGAAAACGACGCAGGCACACTGTTTCGCACTCGGCTGTTCGTCCGGCTACGTCTCGTCGAGGAGATCTGGTCAACGTGTATCGCTGTTTTCCGTGCCAAAAGAGCCTGAACGCTTAAAAGCATGGCAGCGTGCAGTGCCACGTGCATATCAAGTCCTCGACGCAAGCTCAAGAATCTGCGAGCTGCATTTTGATGAGCAGTATATTGTGCGATCGTTTAAGCACACGATCAACAGCGTGACAGTGACGATTCTTCGCAATCGACCTGTGCTGACAAGCGATGCGATTCCGACTGTGTTCCCCAACCTCCCTCAGTATTTGTCGAAGAAGGCACCCCAGAAAAGAAAGTCGAAAACGTCGACGTGTGGCCTTCCTGTGAAGTCTCCGAGACACGAGACAAGTAATGCCGCGTGTACTGACGAGGTAGACGTTTTAGAAGAAGGAAGTGCGTCGCCCGAAGTAATCTCCCCAGTGCTGCCTGATGTGGGGAACTGCCGACTGCCCAGCGCTTACTGGACGCGGCAGCCGATTGCTGGAGAGTGCTATGTCACGGCCTTCACAGTATGTGCACTGCATCGCGAAAGCTTGTATTTTGAAAAAGTGGTATTGTTCGTTGCGAATGGCAGTTCAGTTCACACGAACGTTTTCGTGCAAGCCACAAAAGTAAATTCACTTGAGATCACTGACGTGGCAATGGCTGAAGATCTGCTTCAGCCATAACCCGAAGCGCAAAGAGAAGACGCATGGCGGCAAGGTATTCAGTGCTTCTTGCTTTGGTGTTGCACAGTCAGCAAAGCAGGCATGCCCACAGTGCAAGTATTTCCGGAAGCTCCTGCAGAATCAGGCTTCCTACAGAAGGAGAGGTAATACTCGTGGTCGGAGAGCGTCATACAAGCTAAAGCTTCGAACTGCGCAACTGAAAAGAAGCAGGCTCACAATTCTCAAAGGAAAGTCGGTGATCTAGAACCTAAAGGAAAAAAATGCGCAGATCAACTCAGAAATGTTTGAGAAAGCATTGCAAGCTCTGCCTGTAAAGCAGCAGCAACAGGTCAGAGCATGTCTGGCAGCATGCAAGCGCAAAAGTACGAACGGGATGAAATATGAGGCAGAATGGGTATTGGAATGTGCAGTCATGTGCGTGAAGAGCCCCCGGCTCTACGAACGCATAAGAAAGCACAACATCATCGTTCTGCCCTCGCGTACATCCCTTCGTTGTTTCCTGAGAAAGTACAGAAGTGGGTTTGGACTGAGCAGCAAGTTGTTGGCTGCCGTAAAAGAGAAAACCAAAACAATGGACCCTTCAAAATGCCATAGCGGACTTCTGTTTGATGAACTGAAGCTCTCCGAAAATCTCAGCCTTGCATCAAATGGGAAAATTGAAGGCTTTGTGGATCTCGGTGAATTCACACTTGAAGACCAGCGCATGCTCACTTGTGACCACGGTCGTGTGGTGATGTTTCAACCGTTTAGTGGCACCAAATTGTTGGTGTGTTTGCTTCACATAGCAATGTAAAAGCAGATATACTTTCCAAGATCATACTTGAAGCTGTGGTATTGTGCGAGAACGCTGGACTACATGTATATTTTATAACGTGTGATGGGGCTGCCTGGAACAGGAGCATGTGGTATTCGTTTGGTGTGTGTGGAAAAAAGGGCAAGACAGTGTGCAGGGGGCAGCATTCAACTGATGCTGAACGTTTTATTTACTTCATTTCCGACTTCCGCCACCTTCTCAAATGTGTGCGGAATGGTTTCGTGCGCAAAGACTGCAATCTGCCAGAAGGACGTGCTAGTGTAGCCCATATAGATTGTGCTAGAAGATGCGACGACAGGCATGACACAACACTTAAAGCGATGCCACACGTGAACCAGTCAGTTGTGCGACCCAATGGCTTTGAGAGCATGTGAGTCAACATTGCTTTCCGGTTGTTCAGTGATGAAGCGCTCAGAGGTTTATTCTTGTACAAGAATGAAATAGAAAGTAGGCATGGTGATGTAGCTGTCACTTCCGGCTTTATCGAAAGAATGCGAGGAATAATCGAGGCCATGATATCGAGATGCAGTTCAGGCGCTCTGAGGCCAGGAAACACTCATAATGGTTCCATTGAAAGCTTCCTGGAATATTTGGATGAGTGGGAAAGGGCAGCTACATCCGAAGGCTATCTAAGCCAGAGCACAGCTGAAGGCCTCCGGGTCACTCTTTTGAGCACTCTGCATTTGTTGGATTATGTAGTTACCAAGCTTAACTACCATTACCTTATGACAAGCCGGTTGTGCCAAGACTCAATTGAAAGGCTTTTTGAGATTGTGCGACAAATGTCAGGGTGTAATGACCACCCTACTCCGAGCCAGTTTTTAATCTCAGTAAACACACTAAGTTTCCAAAACCTCGTTCAGCCACCTACACATGGAAATGTGTCTTCGGGATTCTTGAGAAACTTGGTAGGAACTGATGATGTCAGCAATACTCCTCAGCAAAGAATCGATGATCTTCTTGATATAGGCAATCTTTCTGAGGCTCATGACATGCTGAATGATTGTGACTTTCTTGGCCACATTCCGATGCTTGTGCAAGCTAGCGACTCGAGGCACATATATTACATGGCTGGCTATGTGGCAAGACAAAGTATTGCCAGCACCAAGTGCACAGATTGTTGCTGACAGCTGCTTCAAGAAAAGGATGGGTCACCTCCAGAAACAGCATCCCTCACTAAAGCAGTAGACAGGGGAAGCCTTTTATACCCATCAGAGCAGCTAAATTCACTTGTGACAACACTTGAAAACACATTTACACGCTGCTTTAGTTTAAAGCAGGTGAACAGTGATAGCCTTATTGAGTTAGTTTCATTCCTTCAGCTCGCAAAGCTGACTCTTGTTGGATGTGCCAAACACAGCGCAATTCTCCCCACCAAGATAATCAAGTTTTACGTGTTAACTAGTCTTCATTTCCAAGTGAAAAGCCAGAATTTATCACGAAGTGAAAGGCAGAAGCGAATGAAATTGCTGAAATTGAGACGTGTATTGTAATGTGGTTAAGTGCTTCTATTTTGAATTTTTTTCAGCAGAAATTTTTTGCATCAGTGCCATAGTACGATAACAATGCTGCTATTGGTTGTGTTTGTGGATTGTAGTGTCTCATCTTGTAAAACAACTGGTCCTAGTCTTGACATCATCTACTCCTCATGCATCATTCCAGTGTCCAAAGAAATCTCATGAGTACTAGCGGATGCTTTTTCTTCATTTTGTTGCAAGATACGTCACACTATTTGTATTTGCATTCCGTTAAAATGACACTGCTTAAGGCAAAATTTCTGTGATTTGTCAATATAACTGTGGGTGATATTTTATTTTATTGTATGTTCTGTTTGTTAGGTTTCACTATATGTTCTCTTTTAATTTGTTTTATTTGTGTATTTGGAATGCGTTTTCTTGCTTCTTTTTGGCTTCGTGTATGTTGCTCAGATATGAATATGTTATTGTAAATTAATCTTGTATGCAAAATAAGTGTTAATCTCTGAAGTCCGCCTGTAGTAATTAAAAGCGGTGTCGTTTGACACGAGCAGTGGCAATCAAACTTTTGCAATATCTCGGCAATAGTCTTACACCTTAGCCCAGCCATATTTTTAGCGAGTGCGGGTGCTATGAACTTCAGTCGCACAGCGCACACTAGGACGACAGGCTACCGGTTACAAAAAGCAAACACTGTTAGCCAAAAGTGAGTGCAGTGAAATAAATTATAAGATTACAGGGACCATAACGCAGCAAGTATCGGATACTTGTACCGTATCAGAGTGGTTTTGAAAGCTTAGATGTATTGTCGTGCTCATTCCAAAACGAGCAGCCGATAATGAAATGAGCGCCGTGTACGCAGTATATATAAGGCCGCGGTGGAGGGGCATCTTACTACGAGCCGCAGCGCCACCGCTACGTGTCATGGAACGGCGGATCGCCTGTCGCGCCACGCTCGCACCACCTCCCCATCTAGCCACCATCACTAGGCAAATGTGTGTACTTCTACAGTGGCTAGAATAGGAAAGTGTGAAGAACGCGCCGGCTAGCGCGTAACGCCTTGGGAGGAAACCGCCAGATGACGGTGGCACACGTTTGCACGTCAGCCAAGGCGGCGATGCGCTGCGCAAAGATGGCAATCAACCACGTGTGCGGGCAATGTGAAACATTCAAAATATATATTTTTTTACTCGTGCATGGCCTTGAATGGCAACCGAGAAAATATGTTAATTAGCTCCTGGAAAACAGGATGCCTACGCGGGTGCACGACTGATCTGAAATATCGTCAAGTCGAGAGGGTGCTGAAAGTGAGCGCGTGACGGCACTGAAACATTTTATCAATGTGAAGTGGTAGAAGAGTGGAACGATGAGCTCAGTTGTGAGCCATTGCTCGCAACACTTTCTACAGCAAACCATCAATTCCTCAAGCACTAATCTGTAAATAAAGCCCAATCAATCAAAACGTCATACTCAGAGACAAGACCCATGAGCGGTATCTGGATGAAATCCTTTTATTTTCTGCACACAGGTAATACAACACATTTCCGAGTAGTGACTCACTATCTGTTTAAAACAATGAATTCTGAATAATTTGTGGCACGTCCTTTTTTATCCCCAAGAAAAAAGTATTATAGCTCACAAGCGCCCCCCAGAACATTGGGCTGCAAGCCTAGGTGATGCGCCTAAGCTTCAGGTACTTCCTCTTTTCACGGGAAGATGCTCGCTCCTTGTGGAGCACCTTTGTGTAAAAACACAAATGAGTGAGCAGAAAAAACTTGTTTACTTGACTGGTGAGGCTCGCACCATGTTGCGCGTAGCCCAGTGTGACACATTTTTTCTTTATTTTTTCAAGCAGCAAAAAGTTTTTTCAAGCTGTCACTGTGAAGCTCGTTTTAGCTAAAGCACTTTGGAAAAGTGATTTCAAAGGCGTCTACGAATGCGAAGAGCTTCGAAAAGCCTACCCATGGCGTCCGCACGAGGGGGGCAAAGGGGGCTGGCCACCTGAGAGGGCGGCGCTAAATCTGTTCTATACATTAACTAGGCAGCGGGGCACGCTTTTAGTCATCAAGAAGGAGGCGTAAAATCTGCCCCATACACAGATTTAATAGGAAGGAGGCACCCTGCAATAAACCTTTGCTAATCCCCCCCTCCCCCCCCCCCGTACGACAAACACGCCTGTGGGTGTACCCCTTTCAATGCGGACAATTTTGCCAATCACAGTGTGCTCGAAGTGCCGGGAAATGTACCCCTCGCCGAAGTACAGCTCGCACACAGCCGAGTTTTCTTGATTTGATTGATATGTGGGGTTTAACGTCCCAAAACCACCATATTATTATGAGAGACGCCGTGGTGGAGGGCTCCGGAAATTTCGACCACCTGGGGTTCTTTAACGTGCACCCAAATCTGAGCACACGGGCCTACAACAATTCCGCCTCAATCGAAAATGCAGCCGCCACAGCTGGGATTCAAACCCGTGACCTGCGGGTCAGCAGCCGAGTACCTTAGCCACTAGACCACCGCGGCGAGGCGCCGAGTTTTAGTGAAGCAGCTTGTCAGCGCGCGGGATCGTTCTCTGCCACTGCACCAACAGAGCTTCGTCCTTCGGAACACCAAAAAAACGCGTGCTTCTTTTTAGGTGTCTTATAACCTGTAGTGAACCCAGGACAAAGCAATGACTTTGTTTTTGTGCCACGAGAGTGCATACAGAAGCATTTGTGTCAGAGTGCCTCCGCAATTAAAAAAAAACGAGGACGAACGCGCACGACGAAACTCTCGGAAACGTGCAAACGACATATAAACGATTGCGTGCTTCCCGCGCGGCTCCTCCTCGGAGGCTTCAGTGCACTCCGTAGGCGCCGCTTGCCGCTCATCACACTTTCCTATTCCAGCCACAGTATTCCAGTAGCCCATCATTCCCATGGTCGCTGAACGATCGCAGTGCCAGAGTGCCCTCCAGTTAGTTTTGGGAAACTCTATGCTACCCATTATTCCTATGATCATAGAACGATCGCAGCGCTAGAGTGCCCTCTAGTTAGTTTTGGGAAACCTTATGGGCCGCCGCCCAAAACTACAGTGGCTAGCGAACCACTGTACCAAAACGCTCGGTTCATTGAATAACCGCTTAAAACCGACTTGACTTGGCTTAAAAAGTATAATTTTACGGCGACAGAATCGCTGTGTTGGACATATTTTGGCGACGTTTAGGTGGTGAAAACAAAAGGTCTACCGTAAGGTTCCTCACTAACTTGTGAGGATCTTTACCGTGCGGCGGTTATTTCTGCGTGGTCTTCGCTTGGCCGGTAGGTGTTCTGTGGCCGGGAGCTGTATGAATTCGCGAGAACCGCCTCTGCGCATGGATACATGGTCTCGTTCTGTAATACTGTCTCTTAAGCATTGTGGTAACGACTTGCCCGATTATGAACACCGTGTGTAATGCTATTTGTGGATGTATGCCGTCCGTGTATGTCCGGTAAGTGCGTGTGTAGCGTAAGGATCGATGTGTCGCTTGGGAGAAGTGCATGCTTGTGCCAAAACTTTCATTGAAGCTCCGTCTTGCGTAACTGCGTCAGACAGATACGAAATACACAAGTTGGAAGCGATGGAATATTAGCAGGCGTTCACACGACGTTATTTTCCAAGTGGCTTAAATATGCTGTCGCCGATGACGATGATCGATTTTCTAAGTTATGTCTGTTCTTGTGGGTGTATACAAAGAAAAAAAAGGAAATAAAATTGAAAATATGATAGGAGCACTATAAATCTCCGCTCAAAATTGCCACCTTAAGCGCCTTCTTGAAGTTCCACAGTGCCGCAAGGCAGTCGTGCCGTGCGGTGAAGTGCACGCAATATATTGCGGTAAAGCATACATATTGCGCGCGCTCGTGTGTAAATTGGAAATGTAGCATGGCGACAGAATCGCTGTGTTAGGTGCACACAGGTGCCTCCTGTGTGCACCTAAATTGTACACGCGCTATCCTCTGTCTCATCAGTGACGATGCGGCAGTCATTATCGTCATCATCATCAGCTTGTGTAACAAGCCTATAACAATTTACCTAGTAAAATACAATTTGTGGCAGGCAATTCACAAGGCATTCAGATTTTAATTCATTGCAGTGTAACGACCCGTTTCAGCAGGATCAATTCAAAATTATTGCATGGCACCTTCAAATAAACGAAACATGCATATGAGAGGCTTCAGTCGTACTTCAAAATTTGTGCCATGCCTCAAATTGAAAATGATTATAAAGGAAATATATACTAAGGCAGGGTGTAGATTACCATTCACAATTCAATTACCCTTCATATTTTAGAGACTTGGAAAATTTGTAGATCATGTTTTCCTATCGAGTAAGCACAAAAATAACTGTTGAAGAATGGTCTACAATTACATGCACAGTTTGCAAGAAATAAATCTTTGAAACCTATGTCGTGCTAGAACTAAGAGCAAGATGGTTCGAGGAAACTGGTTAGGACCCGTCATGATAGCGCATGTTTGAACGTCTTACATGGGCTGCTTGTTGGCAAAATGGGGTAGTAATTAAGTATGTGCCTGCAGGGATCTGCACCAAGAGGCAAAACCTGCTACATCTTTTTCAAAAATTTCATTATTTGTGTCTAGCATGTGTGCTCTCTTCATTGTTGTGTTCTCTCAGGGAACAAGTATATGGCATGTGCTTGAAATCCATACATTACCGCTGCGATCTGGAGATGTCATCACAGTGGACATGAACATGCAATGTAGTTGAAAAAGTGGCTGGGCACAAACTTTCTTAACAATTTGAACCCGCTTATACTACAAAAGTTACCACGTGACTTCAGTCAAATAGTTTCTAACTGTTGTGGTTAATGTCAAATAAAAGTAATAATGAGCTAGTTGTATTTGGACAACAGTCTTGCTTGACTGACTGTATTAAAATACAGTTGGTACCTGCATATAGAACTGACCATTTAGTTAATTTTTTTTAATTTGTGGTCCTATTTGTTACAGTTTACTTTCAAAATATTTCATACAGGGTGGTTAAGTTTTAAGTTCATACAGTGGGCAAATTTTATCAGCAGGACCGCATGCTGTACAATCACTGTTACTTCTCCTAGAAGGCATGGTGTTCCACTATTCCGGTATGTCTCGGCTAGGCTTCTCAACCTCGAGGACTGTACATGTCAAACAGTTTGCCAAGTGTAACTACTTACTCCGTCATAACTCTAAATTCTGTCGAGCCACAATAAATAATGGGCAGTAAGGACCAGTTACAAAACACTTTTCTCATAAACCGCTCATTAATCAGGAACCTAACAATTCTGTACATAAACGATGACAGCAAATACTTCTCCACACGTTGAGCGATTAGGTTGTACTAATAAAAGCATTAACATAATCGGACCTATTTTTTTTAGAAAGTAAATATAATGCATAAAAAGTCTTACTAGTCCGTGCTTCAATATTGTAGCTAAACTATCACTGAAAGCTAGAGTCATTTACAAATACCATGTGAATTCCCGGAAAGTGCTAGGTAGCTAGATATAAATTGGGGATGTCTGCAGAAAAGCAAAAAGCCTACTTTTATGTTGAGCAGTAGTCCAAGTGAACATGCATGCATATGTTCATGAACTGGTTCCCTGTGACATGTGGTGCAACAGCTCTAGCTTAAAAGCTTCAGGCGGCTTTTATGCTGCTTCAAAGAGATTTTAGTTGCTCAAGAAGCTCCAAAAACGCTTTTCATGAGTCACGTGAGTGTGCCTGTTGATGTGCGTGCCGTCTGTTGTTGTGTGTGTGCCGTCTGTTGTGTGTGCCATCTTTAAAGAAGCGTGTTTGAAGGGTATGCTAAAAATGTTTTTAAAGGGGTGAGCAGCAGAGAGCATTACTTTATTAAAGTCCCCAATTTTATTAGGTTAGCACTAAGACTTGCAGGTATGTTATATGAGCATGGTCACTTGAGTAACACCTCAGAGGTCAATCATTTTTGGGTTGACAGCAAGGTATGCATGAGACAGGATTATGCAAATTGCAGAAATAGAAGTAATGAAGTTGTTGAGAAGACATTGTTAACAGTACATTTACAGGCTTCATGCAGAATTTGCTTTCTAGCAGGGTGAATTTACTTTTGCTAGTGCTTCCGATGGCATCATTGCACTTCATAAGCACTGGTTTTATGCACTGCACGTGACGATCTTGTTTTTTCAAGGTTCATGAACTGATAAAAAAGTATAAGATCAAGAAACTTACATGCTGTCTCAAGGAAAAATCAGGTTCACCATAGAGGTAATTGGAGACATTTTAGTGAGTTGTATGTGGGAGGTCTGTGTAATCATAGTAATCTTGCAATGCTGTAGCATTACTTGTGTAACAATCGAAGCTTCTTTTCCTGTTGATAATTTCAGCCAAGCAAACAAGTTCCAACAACAGGATTGGTCCTTGGGTAAAGCAGGTGGTTAGAGTGAGCTTATTTACAAGCCCTTCAAGAGCACCCACTGAAGGAACTAGTACCTATAGGGCGAAAAATTCTAGTGCACCAAGAAGGGCAAGGGAGGACGGTGCAGGTTAACATTTCAGGAGGGTATCTTCTGGACATCATCCTTCTCTAGCCACAAGCTTGTATGGCCAATGTTTATCAGACTCCTACTAACATAAACTAGGTTTAAATGTTGCTTCTCTATTGCAAGATGACACACCATATACCTTTTGAGAGTCTCCTCACCGCAAGCCCTTACATTAGCCTAAAAATATTTTTTTTTCACGGTGCCCTTTTTTCGCCCTATACAGTTATCTCAAGCAACAATATGCACATTGTGACAGTCAAGCTAGTGCCCACAGAGATGGCTCCAGCCATCACCATGTATACTCCACTCAAAATGGCGTCTCTCATAATCATATAGTGGTTTTGGGACGTTAAACCCCACATATCAATCAATCAAATCCACTCAAAATGTAAGACACTGCAAAATCATAGTCCGGTGTGCATGCATAGGACCTTGAACATGTAAGCAGTGACCACTTCTCTTGTGTTCTCTGCCCTGGCGCATGCTTGTCGCACACCTGTTCAAGATATTGACAGTGAAATTAGTTCTGGCAATGCTGTCTCAAAGGTAAGACTGTGTACACCCCCAGGAACACCATGGTGGAGCGAGCAGAGGTTCATATTAAACGTAGTAATAAACTGGCAACACCATGGTGATATAAGTACACTTGCATTAATTTATTACATTAGTTTATTGAGACAGACATCGCACCGCTAAGCCTAGCTGTGAGCTCTTTTCGTTACTGTCTACATAGATTTCCTGTTGGTCACAGCACAGGAAGAAAAATTTCTTTGTGGGAGCACCATATTTTAAGCTTGCATGACTCCAATGAAGCACTGTGCGAACAGATATATTGAAATTGTCAGTACTTTGTGTCCTATAAATGGTGAACTAGTTGTCACATTCAGCCGGTCATTCTGCAGGAGCTCTAGCATATACTCTAAGGTCATTTTGCGTCAACAATGCCACATAAAATAGTTTAACAATGGTTGTAATGGCAAGAGGGTGCATAGCTTTAAGGAGGTAATTAAGTTAAGAGGTAAAATTCTAGACGCCTAAGCACCACAAGAAAAATGAAAAAGGACAGGGAAAGAGCGTCACTTGCAGCTGAACTACAGAAAATATTTACACCGCACCGTACATTCGCATCATCTATAATTTCCCCTAATAACGTTATACCAACCAGTCCAGCAACAAGTACTTCCAAAGTAATAAAGTGCAGAATGGCACTCGCATAAGACAAGAAACACAGGACCCGATTTAACTGCCATCTACCTTTATTTGTGCAGGGTGTCTACCAACCTGGAAAAGTCGGGGAATCGGGGTTTTGCTGGAAAACTGGGGAAACTTTTTTAAAACCTGGCGAATTCGTGGAAACTGACGGTAGTCTGTGCTACCATTACAAAAATAAGCATTACCCTTGATCAATGCTCAAAAAGTCACTCCTTCGACTGCAGCTACAGTAAACAGCTAGAAGAGGCCTGAAAAAAGGCAATGCATAACTGTTTCTTCTTAGTGTACAAACAAAAGGATACACCGACCAAAATAACACAAAGTTTATTGACGTTTGGGCACCCAATATTGTTCTGAATGACAGCCATAACAAAGGTATATCATATTTAAGTATGACTAGGGGCGTGATGTAAGCACCAAAAGTATATGGTCAGCGTTCCATAGATATTATTGAGGATATGTGCAGCTGTATGCATGTGCAGGGATTCCGGGTGCCGGCATAATGCAAGCTTGTTTTCTTCGACCAAAACACGGTTGCTTGACCAGTCAATTTGAAAGCCTGTATATTTCACATGTTCAGCGAGGGCATTCAAGACCACCCATGATTTGGTGACCTCATATTTGTGTTGTTTAATTCTTTCATTGAACTCACAGGTCTCATAGACTGACATGTTATCACACTCCTGGCAGAGTACAGTGTAAACAAGACTACAGAAATTTTCGCTCGGCAGCTTGTTCTTCCCATTGACTAAAGCATTCCTTAGCTTCCATGTTGGTACATGCACTATTTTGATGTATGTTGCTTCTACATATCACATACAATATCTGACTTTCCAAGCACAGCATTTCTCACATCGGCAAATTTGTGCATATTTGTCGTGGCCACAATTTCGGCTTGGCTTGAAGGCCTTTTGGGTAGGTGCTTATGTTAGAACTGCCATCACAAGAAGTTTGCTGGGCTATGTCCTGCCTTTTATAATATTACTGCTATTATTATTATAGGCGATGCAGCTACAAATGTCCTCCGCTATGCACTTATTGCAGATATTTCAAGAGTAGCACACTCTCTTCTCATTTCATTTTCTTGAGATGGTGCTATTAAATCCATGAGTATTTTTTAGCATTATGTCCATAGAAGAGTACGTAAACGAAGGTAACCAAAACACGCAACTTAGCTTTACAAAAAAGTCTACTAGCTTTTTCAGCTTCCCTTTGTTTTACATAGCATGGTCACTCCTGACAACGGTGTTCATGCTGTCTGAGACGCATCTGTAAGCTAAGTTGCGTGCTTTGGTTGCTGACAAGAAAGGCTTCTTTTTAACTCTGGATGGCTCTATGTTTAATGATAAGGTAGCCACTGGTTTGGAAAAAAGCTGAATAAATCATTTTCTGAGCAACTTCAGCCATTCAATTTATGTGAATGGACACGAATCTTGACTTTCACATGTAAAGTCTGGTGTTCCCCAGGGATCAATCCTGGGACCAGTTTTGTTTCCCATTTACATCGACGACATTAGACAAGGTTTATCATCTACTATCAGATTATTTACATACAACTACATTATTTATAGAAAAATTGACAGCACCCAAGCTAACAAGTCATTATAGTTGAACCTTAATCAACTCGCATTTTGGTGTCACCAGTGGCAAATGCAAATTAACACTTCCAAAACAAAGGCCATGACATTTACAAGAGCACATAAAACAGAAATGAGTCAATATGAAATTCAAGCTGTCCCCATTGAAAAAGTATCCTTGTTTAAATATCTTGGAATTTATCTATCTTAGAATAAGCGCATTGATATCGTAACTAGTAAGGTGTCAAAAGCACTTGGCTTTATTAAAAGAAACCTTTACATGGTGAACTATACCACTGAAATGCTAGCGCACACTACACTTGTCCGTTCAAAGATAGAATATGCATCCATCACCTAGAACCCACATCAATCATATCTCATTGATTAACTAGAATTACTACAAAATGAAGCAGCAGGATTTAACACCAAGTAATATTCTCGCAACTGCAGCACTACAGATATTACACACTCACTTTCATTACCCCTTCTTGAAAAACGTAGACTGTCGTCACTGTTGTTGCATTTTCATACATTTTATCATAGTAAATCTGCCTTCGTAAAACTTGCACAAACAAACCTCATAATATTTTGAAACATATTGATCACCAATTCAAAATACAGCCTTTTTTGGCACGCACAATTATGTATCAACACTCACCATTACTTCGAAGCACACATCACTGGAATACACTGCCGGGCAACATCGCTTGATTCATTGATCATGCCGCTTTTGTAAACCAATTCAATATTTTCTTGGACATATGACTCACCTATCTGGTGAGTTTTTGTGTGCATGCATGTGCTTATTTTTACTCTTCTTTCATTGTAAATATATTTTCTCCTGAAAGATGATGGTCTTGCGTGGGATACTTCAACACAAAAATTTTGGTCTGTCTGTCAGCAAAAAAGGCTCAAGTACGACCACATCCACAGCATCTACCAGTATTGCTCAAGTTTCTGCGCTCCTACTTGTACGATTGTCGATAAAAAGCAAATATTGAGCATATTTGAGGCATAATATCAGCACGTCGATATTCTGCACTGTGTTTGTTTATACTAGGAAAGGCATAAATAAGTAATTCTAAGAACAGCAGCTGACAATGTATGCTTCGCACAAAAAGGCGAGTTTCCTACGCTTCGCTAAGAAGATAATGTGCTGCTACCTATCTTGAAATCTACAAAATATGGCCTTCAAGATTGCACGCATGCTGCGTGCTCGCTATAACAAAGGCCATCTTTTCGTTTTCTGAGATTACCACCACATGGCGCTGATGTCTCACGCAACACCTCCAGGATCCCATTCACCAGTTTTCTCGTGCAAAACATCAAACAAATACTTCATTCTAATCGCTCTTTTCAGGCAAAAGACTATCATCTTTCGACAAGATTTTAGTCAAATATGCAGATACGGGGCCAATTTTTTTCATGGCAATTTTCTGCATATATATTTTTTCATACTATAGCTGTATCTCTCTTATTAAGTTTTCATTTCTGCCACAGTTTTTTTTGCCTTTTGCATCTTTGTCTATGGAACTGTATTTTACTTTGTTTACCATTTTAATTTTATAATGGCGCTGTTCCGATTCACAAATTTATTGTATAACTGAAACCCCCTGTGTAATACCCCGAATGGGCCTAGAGGGTATATATGAATAAAAAAAGTGTTGATGCAAAAAGCGGGCGACTGAATGAATAAGTTCATGCCCTGTTACTAACGCTTAATCGGGAACGCGTAGCGGCAAGTGTGAAAAAAGCAAAAAGGCAAGAACTATCAGTTTTTATTTCAGTGAAGATTTATGCTGCCACTAAGAGCTGTTGTTTCAGAAAAAGACACTTAGAAAATAAATGTTTCAGAGTATCTTCAAAAAAATTTGGAGCGTTTGAAGACTTGTGATCTGCTAAGAATTTCTAACTCAGAATCTGTCATCTTATTACTAAATGAACAACCTTCTTTGTGCCACAATGCATTCAGTATCGGCATAAAAGATTTATATTATTGTTTGCCCCAATGTGAAGATTTGAAGTGTATAAAGCAGTGCATAAGAGAAGATAACGATGGGTTGTTGTTTCAGTGCCAGTGTGGCATCTCTATTGCATCGTTTTTAGAGCTCATGCAGGCTACCTAAATTCTATTGTTGTGTGTTGGAAAATAATTTTGTCCAAAAATCTAGCATCTACATTGAATCATGAATATACCTGTAATTAGTTATATTTTTCTTGGGTATGTAGACGGGCAGCTGCGAAAGCATTTGAATTGGTTATCATCACACGCTGTTTGATATGTCCATGACTTCTTAGTTCTACTGGACATTAATGTTTGCTCTGCACTGGTTGCTAATATAAAAAAGGATTTCAAGGAAAACGAGATGTCGGCATTTCACTTTTGGAGTTGCCAAAAATTGATGAGCTATAGTTTCTCGATTTAAGACAGGCTTTCGTCAAAGATCACATTTGTAGCAATACTAACCTAGATTCATAAAGCCGATTCTGAATTTTAATTCTGGCCTCTCAATACCGTACAAAAAGCCATTGCGTCAACTGTGCTGGGTGCCGTTCTTCAGAAGTCACGCGAGCACCTTATGGCACATGCATTTGATACACAAGTTGCTCGCCTTGCAAATTCTGGCTTTCCAAGTGACTTGATTTGCTCCTTGTCGGAAAAACGTATTTCAAAGCTGAAGAACTTTCATCATTGTGATTCTAGTGCGCCAGAAATTAGCAAGAGAAAGAGGCGGGCAGTTATCCCATACATACACAGGATAGCACATGGTTTGAAAAATGTTGGTGCTCGTTATGGCATAATTATGTCATTCTAAGCACGTAATAAAGTGCATAATGTATGTACTTTGGTGTATAAAGCGTTGTGTCAGCAGCCAGGGAAAGGGAACAAATGTGTCTCCAGTCATGTCCACAGATATGCTCCTTGCACTACTGGCGTGGTTTATGGGATTTCACTGTCTTTCGGCTGCGAATATGTCGGTGAAATGGGGCGTTTCATAAACATGCGCTTAACAGAGCATGAGCTAATGTTATCAGATGCTGCAATCAGGTCTTATTTGGCAGCTCATTGTGAGCCATGTGGATGTGTGCACAGGGCTGGGCAGAGATGCCCCAAAAAGTATTCTGGAATACAGATATCAAAATGCGTGGTTTGGAAGCATAAAATACGGATACTGAGATAAATTTGTTATTGATGTGACAGGATATTTCAGAGATACTTTTGCAAAAAGACAAAAAAAGTGTTCCGGAACACAAATACTAAAATACTTTTCTCTATGTCGGGGATAGTTATACTCCATACAGACATTTGTTATGTGCAGCATAATATTTAAAATGTGCAGCGCATTGAAACTTGCTAATGAAATTGATTTATTATATTATCACCGTACTCTGAGTGCCATTAAGACATTACAAAGGATGCTTATACTGTACATAATCGTTAATAACCACATATCTACAGATATCAGTTGCAATAAAAAACTATGCCGTATGAGAGCATCAGTCACAGGCATTGTACACCGAAATCCAGAACTCAACAGCAACAGTATTAGATATGCTAAAAGGAGCATAGTTCAAGCGAAGTGCTGGAACCATAAACAAAGGAACTTCCAGATGAAGGTTTATTGTTTTCTAGAAACATAACAGAAAAGGCAGAAAGAATTAAGAACGGACAAAACAAGGAACGCAAAAGGAAACTTAAAAAGACCTCCTTAGAATCGCCATTTGGCCATGCTGGCGTTTTTCATAAATGTTCTGCAGAAAGAAGTATCGTAGATGGCACTTGGCACCACGCACCAAATTCTTTGGGTGGTTTGTGGCTTCCGTAATAAGCTCCAGTTTTTCAAATGGGCGCTGCAAAAGAAAAGTGGAAAAAAGAACGAGAGAAAAAAAAAAGCACTACTCGTTCAATTGGAATGAGGAAATACATTTTAAAAACGGCGCCCATTGTGCAGTATACCATGCTCCTCACAATGAAAATATCTGGGCTGGAATGCAATATGGCAGTATAACATTGTTGACACGCTGAATCAGGCCATCATTCAAACACATTCCAGTTCTGCCTGAAAGAGCACAATGGGCTGCGGGTAGCAAAGCAACTAGCTCGCTTTCAAGAAGGTAGGAGTCAGTTTCGCACTCAGCAGAAATGTAGAAATGGTGGGTGCACATCTTGCCACGGACTGCCAAGGTCAGAGCAGAATTTTTTCCCCATTGTCAACACTCAGCTCATTTACAAAAAAAAAAGTTACAGGATACTCGTGTCCTGGATAGTATCGCGATACATGCGATACACCGTTAAAGTATTTCACTACTGAGATACAAACACATTTTTGAAAAGTGCCACGATACAGCAATACAGACACTCAAAAGTATCTCTTAAACACTATTGCGATAATGACCAGCCCTGTGTGTGCCCCACTTGTAGAAAACAAATATCAAATATTGACATGTTGATTAGCGCATGCGTGAGATAGCCAAAGCATTTTTCATGAGATCTAACAACAAGTGCATAAGTATTCCAGGTAACACTCTTTTGGATGAAGAACATAAACTCTTAGAGAAGACATGAATCCTTCTGTGTTGTAACACATGTGTACATGCGCACAGTTTTGATGAGTCAATATTTCCTATATATATTCTTTCCTTTTCAAATAAATTTCAGTTGTGAAATCAGCGCTGTGACTCTCTCCCACTGCCTCTAACCCGTTCCTTTCTAAAATATTCTACGGTGAACATTCACCAATTCGCCTAACTCACGATCGTGCATTTTTTTATTTACCTATGGAATCGAGGAAGCTGTTGCGGCCTGACAGATTCCTTTTTCCACCCCATATTAAAACATCAGCGCTTCAAACGCTACCCCAGCTTTTATTGCAGGTGTCCGAGGACTTTCATTGTGCTCCACGTGTCAGAACCCAGAGAAATAAAACACCAACAAGCATGTGTGCATTGTGTAAGAAAAAGCAAGAAAGCGAAAAAAAGGATAAGTAAATTTCGCTGGATGGTTTCGTTCCTGCCCCGCCACGGTGGTCTAGTGGCTAAGGTACTCGGCTGCTGACCCGCAGGTCGCGGGATCAAATCCCGGCTGTGGCTGCTGCATTTCCGATGGAGGTGGAAATGTTGTAGGCCCGTGTACTCAGATTTGGGTGCACGTTAAAGAACCCCAGGTGGTCGAAATTTCCGGAGCCCTCCACTACGGCGTCTCTCATAATCATATAGTGATTTTGGGACATTAAACCCCACAAATCAATCAATCAATCATCAATCATGGTTTCGTTCTTACGACGTTGTTGTTAGTCGTCAAGACAAGGTTGCATAAGAAACGTTTAAGTACTCTTTTTTTGCTGAAAAGTATATTTTAAACGTGTACAAATTAGACGGAGATGCAAATCATTAGTAAATACAGTAGCCTATGTCAAGGTAATTTAATCCAATCCTAAATGGCCTGCAGGCTATAGCCATTATAATAAACTAGAATGTGCTCCAGTAAGCCAACTGGCCGGGTTGCAACATCCTTGCTTTTTATGAATGCCGCGAGATGGGGCCACTTCTACATTTCCTAGCAGCATTGGCTGCACTATTGAACTATCGCAGGCTCTTTCAAACTTGCAGCTGCAGTTGATTTTATTATTGTGGTTGTGTCCTGGTTGTTCCGAAAAATCAAACAGCCAACTTTATTAGTGCCTGGGCCACAGGTTTTATTTTGGCCAGACACACATTTTTTCATATTTACCACATACACGCACAACATTATCAGTGTGTGTGCAAAATATGTTCATTTGTTTTATATGAGTGCCTCATATGTTCTTTTTTACCGCTACAGTGTTTTTGACCGCGCAGTTTTCCAAGCAGACATTATGGTCATGGAGTTTGCTTTTAATCGATGTGAAAAACCTGGAAAAGTCAGGAAAGTTGAAAAAAATCAAATTGATAAAAAGCCTGTTGTGACTTTGCTGGCAAATATGTTAGGAAACAGACACATGTACGGTGTGGAAGTGTGCAATGTCACAGTCATGTACTGTCAAGAAACGTCACATAACTATGCTTGAAAAACTTTTCTGACCTTCCAAGTTTCAACAGATGTGTCAATGACACATCACTTTTTTCTTAGCATGAAATGCTTTCAAGAGTCTACATCTATCAGGACCCCTGCCTGTGATCTTTATCAGGTATTTAATCTGGACTGACATGCCCTAATACTTGCATACTTGCACAACAATCTGTCAGATTTGTCCTTCCACTCTTAACAGCCTGTAAATCCACTCCTAACAGCACCCCCTCCACTCTTCCAGTATAGGGCAAAAGGGTGATTACTTACAAAACCATGCTTGTGGAACATTACTATATATGAACCTTACAATTGTTTGGTGAATAAAATTAGTGGACTCTTAAGGTTCGAGTAGAACATGACGGTGATATCCTATTTCTAGTGCATACTCCAACCACCTAGTGCATACTTTTTACGGGATAACATTACCCGAAAAGTTTATACTTCAGATTACTACTACATAATAAACAAAGTGGCTTGTGTCAGTAATGGTTTCACATATAGCTGCAGTCTGTGTAATGGATTTCTAAATGGTGGCTAAGCGAGCTTAATGATACGTACACATAGTTACTTCGAAGAGCACAGAGATGGGACACAGGACAAACCACGCAATACAGACACTGGGTAGTGTGCTTTAAACCACGAGCAACTATGTGCGTGAAATGTTTTTAAACTTGTTATGCACCCACTACGTGGTCGTAAAAGAATACTCCAGTAGAATTTGTGCCTTTTGTTATTCCTGGCTGGCTTTAAACAATAAAGTCATTATGATAATCACACGTTCTGATGGCCAGTGGCAATGCACATTTGTACCATGAAATACTGCGATATTACATGTTGTATAGTGAAGCGTGTATACAAGACGCGTGTATTTGTAAAGCATGAAAATTATTTTTGAGCAGGCACGTGGCTTTGGGGTAGAATGCCTGCTTGCCACACAAGCAGCTTGGCTTCTATTCTCACTCAGACCTAGAAAGTTTTATTTGTTATTCTTTTTATTTCCATCTTTCCATGTTTTGAATGCCAACACTGTAGCTGCACGGGTGGAATCACACTTGCTCAGACAGCGGAGTGCATGGCTCTTGTTAGCAACGGCTTCTATGTCACCTTAGGTACATGCTTCTGTTTACATGTAAATTATCGCACAAAGGCCTAGCACATCGTATTCCATGTTAGATATTCATACGGCATCGGTATTAACATATTTCTGCAGAAAATAGCAACTGGAGCGGTCGGCTGGGTGTTTTAGACAAGTGTGATTCGATCTGCAGAAATATTCAGTGATTTAACATTCCATATTTAATTTTGTTGTGTTCAATTCAACAGTCATATGCAAAACTTTATATGTTTTAACAGTTTACTAATGTTTTAAAATGTTAAGTACACCAAAATAAAAGGAAAACCTGTGCAACCGCATGATACACCACATCCGTGCTGGAGAAAAGACTTGATTGATATGTGGGGTTTAACGTCCCAAAACCACTATATGATTTTGAGAGACGCCGTAGTGGAGGGCTCCGGAAATTTCGACCACCTGGGGTTCTTTAACGAGCACCCAAATCTGAGCACACGGGCCTACTTGAGAAGTTGTGTAGCGCAGCTGGCTACTTAGCTCCAAGAATGTGCTTGTACCAATGATTACTTACCCTTTCTTAACGGTTCTGTGGACTTCAAGGGCTTGATTATTTCCTACAGCCAACCAATTTTTTAATGTACATTTCTTTTATGTCACAGGAAAGCTCGTAATTCAGAGTGTCTAATCACACATTGGCAACACAAAAAGGCAATGAAACAGTTTTCACCAAACGTTGTTGCTGATGGAGTCTTATATGCAACACATGTTGCAAACAGGGGCCTACAGCTGTTCACTGCATTGGTACCAAATTCTGCCATGACAAAGTGCATGAGCGAAATGCTGGAGAGATGGTGTGTACATGCACTGTGGTTCAATGCAGGTTTTTTGTTGCTGTGGAGGAACCTCTACTGCTGAGCATCAATTTCTTAACCTTTTGAGGGTTAATAGGATGAATGCATCCCACTTTTTTCTCAGTAAAACTATCTCTGCCACTTTACATTGCCATAGGCACAATGTCTTCCTGCTGTGGTGTACCAGAAACATTAAGGAAACTGAGAAACTATATATTGCACGTTTACAATGTATGGTATCCGTGATACGTTGAGCTTAAAATCATTTTGTTTTGTTAATATTTTTTCAGCCGGTGTCATATTGCGTACCAGGTAGCTAAAGTTCCAAATTTATGGTATTCTTCTGTTCTGAATTTTTAGAGCATTTTAGCGTGCAACTATAGATTTTCTTTCTAAATTGCAAAATTATATCTGTGTAAAATCGTTGTGGAAGTGCCCTCGAATGAAAATTGAAGCAGTTCCTTGCATAGCCTAACAACATAGCATACATGCATAACTGTTATTTCATGTTTGTTAGATGTCGCAAAACAGCGCATTCTTTTATACTTTTTACCATTATGAGGAGAGACAATGAGACCAAAAGCTGTGGCTAAGACACTGTTGCTAAAATTTCGGACCAAAGGAAAAATATGGCGAAATTGCTGCTTCATACAGCCAGGAAGCCAAAGAACACGAATATTCAAGATCATCAAATCGTGCAAGATATATGAGAAAAGCAAATATGTCACACCTGAGTAGAGTTCACGGATCTGATGCAGCATTTGTAAACACACTTACAGCATTCAGTGCATTGACACCACGTCGAAGTGGCTTGCCATGATTCACTACCAATATTTTAATTACGTGCGAAAACACAGGCTTAACTGAGATGTTCGCCCTTATCCGTTGCAGAAACAAGACAAGACGTGTGTAGACACAGCTTCGTTGAATGTGAATGAAAAGCAAGATTCTCCTTTTTTTTCTTAATTTTTTTATGAATGCGTGAACTCTTCAATGCCTGATGTTTTCTCCTTGTCTTCGTCGAATTTCGATATTATCTACACCTACCGACAAGACAAACACAAGCGGAAATGGTTTGTGTATGTGATGACCTTGGAACAGAGCCGCTTGACTCGATGCCACAGGCAGAGGTGCAGAATTGTGTAGAACATCTGAAATTAAAATTCACTGCAATTTTTTCCCACAGTTTTAGAAGTGTTCCTCTGTGCTGCTTCCATTGGGCCTTTTTGGGCAAGAAATTTGGCAGCAGAATTACAGCTTAGTGCCCTTATGAGACAATGTGACAGGTGTTGCCCCACTTATTCAAAGATGCTTCATGGGTCGATGAGCCATATGCGTCCCACTTTTTTTTCTCATAAACTGATGGCCATATGTTAGTGAAGATTGTGTCACACTATTTTTAGGCATCAAGTTCTGCAAATTTCTGTCATTATGTGAAAAATATCGATGAACCCCCGAAGGGTAAGTTACACAGCATAATAAGAAAAATTGAAAGTGAGAATGCAATATATATATATATATACTATATATTTTAAGCCCGATTAACAATTGTCTGAGCTGCAGCAGGCAACGTGCAGAAATTCTCCAGAACTCGATACTAAGCTTTTGCCATCAAGCAGTGCAATGGCACAGCTGCTGCGATTTTCAAACACCATTTCAAAATAGATATACAACTCAAATTGCTCAAGAGAAATGGAGCTTGATTTTTTATCATATTTCTGCATGTTTCAAAATAAAGAAAGTTCTATTTACACTTTCTGGCCAGTTAATTGCTGTACCCCTAAACAGACATGAAAGTGAAAGTCGTGACATTTGGTAGTCTAACAATGGACCTAGGGATTTCAACATCACACCAATGTGATTTGGCATAAGCTGTAAAAGCTTAATCAATCAGTCCTACATTGTTACTCTTTTATACCAGTTTGAACACGATAGTTTTAATAATCTCATGGGCATCATTGATTGTGAGTGATGAACCTTGTGAGCAACCGGAAAATCAAGAAATATGCAAATAAAATAAGTAATAAAAACTTTCTCAGTTTGCGGGAGGATCGAGCCCAGGCTGTTTGCATGGCAAGCAGGCATTCTATCGCACAGCCACGCATCTAATTAGAAATTCAGGGAAAATAACTTCCTCTGCTTGAAAATGCAGTGAAAATAACGTTAGGCATTGCAAACACGTGTCCTGTATACAGCCTTTACAATTCAATATGTAATATCACAGTAATATTGCTTGATACAATCGTGCATTGTAATCAGGCATCAGAAGATGCGATTATCTTAGGAACATCATAGTTTAAAGGTGGTAAACCATAAAAAAACGCACACATTTTGCTGCACACATTTCCTTCAGACCACATAGTGAGTGCATACCAAGTTCGAAAAGATTTCATGCACCAAGGTCTTGAAGTACGCACTAGGGCCAAGGTATCGTTATCATGTTCAATTCTGAAAAGCAAAGCTTAAGGGTCCCCCAATTTTTCTTTTTTAAGTGAGGGCAACGAAGCATTATTCTAACCAAGGTTATTTTTATGCCAGCAATTTGACTAGTAGGTTAGCTCAGTGAGCCATTTTTGCTTTTACATCAGGTTTATTTGACACAAGGAAAGCAATATTATTTGAAATGGCACTGTATGGAAAAGACCTCACATGGTGTCTATTGTTGGACAGTAATCTCCTGGTATCCTCGGCCCTCCCTCCTTCCCTCATTGATGGGCCTGTTTTTTGTTTAAGAAAAGGTGGCAACACTGGTGACAGCAAAGTGTAAAAACAGTATAAAAATATTAAAGCAGGTCGTGTAGACAACAATCTACAGACAGTAAGTGGCATACAAAATTGACTTGGCTGTCTTCAATGTGGAGGGGGGGGGGGCATAAAAAAAAGCTGCTACAAGGCCAAAACGGATGCCTCAATTGCAGTGGCAACTATGCAGAGGGGCAGCTGGAAAGTCTACTTAAATGTTCCAAACATGAGCGTCTTGAATTTGCTGTAGTTTTATCTTGAATAAATTAGGACTTGAAAAAAAAAAGAAAACCTAGCCCTCATATACTTGAAACAGGCACACATTGCAAGAATGCTGGTGATAAGCCAGCAACAAGTTTAGCCATGCCTTCATTGTTGTCAATTGTGAGCACACAATACATACAACAGCGATGATTTTGGGAAGCACACCTTGACGTGACTGAGGTTAGGGGCACAGGCTTTCACGCAGGTGAGGGGGAAGCAGACACCCTTGAGAGGCTTCTTAACGACAGAAACACGCGATTTATTTACATATTTACAGGTGTAACAACACAAGGCGTCGAGATGCGCTTTTATAGGAGACAGGACTGGCCGTAACGAAGGCCACAGAGAGAGCCCTGAGCGCAGACGCGACACGCTTTTCATATCCTCGGTCCGTGCATACGGTTCTCCTCAAACGCGAACTGTCTGTCCCAGCAACGCTGATGCGTGTTCCCTGCAGCACACCCAAACACCTCTTGCGCTTCTGCTGGACGCGTACCACATTTGGCAGGTACCCCAATGAGCATCTATTGCAGACTGGGTCCTTGCACTGCCAGTCATAACATATGAATGAATACGGGCAAGCTAACTGGCACCTCCGAGCCTGTGCAGCTTTAGAAAACGGGTGGAATCACACTTGCTCAGACAGCGGAGTGCATGGCTCTTGTTAGCAACGGCTTCTATGTCACCTTAGGTACATGCTTCTGTTTACATGTAAATTATCGCACAAAGGCCTAGCAAAACGGGCCCCATCTGCAATGAACCCCTTTTTAGCAGCAGAAGGAAAGAAAACAAGAATACTTCTTGGTTCTTTTTTTTTACCCGAGGCAATATTCGAACCAGCGAACGTAAAATTAATTGAAAGGTGAGCATAATAACTCTTCAGCTATTCACGTACGGTGACAGAAGAAAGCACAGCCTTGAATAGTATAAGGGGGTGGCAAAGGCAAGGGAGGATGCAAAGGAGAAAGTGAAAAAGGAGATGGGAGAACCATTAGAAAGAGGAGAAAGAAAAAAAGAAGGGGAGAAACCAATTGCACAGAGAGAGCAAAAAAGACAATTATAATAACTAAAAAAAAGCAGGCTTGTGCAAATATTCATATTTGAAGGAACAGTACTGTATTCAAATTCTCTTGGAGTCTATTTTAAATTATTGAAAATTTTGAAGTATTTGCAATGAACAAATAGTTAACATTGATCTGCACATAACCTCCTGTAAAGGTAATTTCACTGCAACATAGAATGCTATGCCGTGAAAGCACCTACCCAAGGGAATTCGCACAGCCGCAAAACCTCTTCAAAGTTGAAGAGGCCCTGCAACACTTGTTGATCGGAAAATGCGGCCAATCGGTTGTCGAGACTCCCGAGAACACGTAATCCAAATATTGTTGCGCAGCACGAGGCGGGAATTTCTCAATAAATGTTCAAATTCATCTGAAAATTGTTTTTCTTTCACTCGACAAATTGCGCTACAAGCTCCAAAAATACTCATCAAAGTCATTGTATCAGCGATTAGCTGATTCGAGCATGGCACGTTGGATGTTACTGGGGCCAGGCTCACTTGGACTATAATCGAGCCGTGAGTTTGAGTGAGTACAGCTGAGTAATATTACATGAGTTTGAGTTAGAGTGAGTCTGGCTAAGGAAAATTTTCATGAGCTTCAGTCCGAGTGAGTAAAATATTTGCGAGTCTGAGGTGGTGAGCCCTAAGCTCAACATGTATTTGTTGGGTGAGCCTTAGTGAGCACCACCCTTTATTTCTAACCTATGTTCCTATATACTCGCCTATCGGCACTACTATCGGCGTCTTATTTGCTTACATTGGTAATCAAGTCTGTTCAAGCATACGTCAACACACAACCGTTCATGCGGGTATTGAACAGAGGCGCTAGTTAGGAGATAAAGGGGTTGCCAAGACCTCCCTTTACAAACTCGCTCACGGGACATTCATGGCAAAAATTTCTGATGTGAGCCGCATAATTCATAAAAATATTCTTATTGGATTGCGACCAGTCACAGCTATTTGGTCACAAAATAGGGCTCACTCAGACACAGGTCAAATCATGAGTCTGAGCGTGCTGAACTGAGTAATATGTTGGTAAGTTTGAGCCTGAGTGACAGTGGTTGACAAACAGTTTAGAGAGTCCCAATTAGTTCTGTTGAGCTAAATTTCAGTGAATTTGAGTCCGAGTGAGGTTTCATGGTGAAACGTATTTCTTGAGTAAGTTTGAATAAGTTCCACTTTTTCTACAGGCCTATGACGGCTGCTCTCAAACATCAACACTACATCCTTGGGCGGCATTGAAGCAGCTGCTGCCATTCAGCCATCATGCCTTCAATGCAGGTTCGTTTCACTGAGGCAGAGTCTCGTTTCAGGAAAGGATGAGCCAGTTTTTCACACACAAATGTCAAACATTTAAAACGAAAGTAAATTTAAATAAAAGCAAAACAATCACACTGAAACTGCACCCATTACCAAACTACTAAGACCAGCAAAGCTTCGAAATTAAATGAAGTTCTGCTGAACATTTGAAACAAAAACAGTCGCTAGTAGTTCCAATGCTGGTGTCATCCACAGTGGCAGACTCACTCTTTGCAGGTGTATTTGTTGGCTGAAGCAGATGAGAAGCCAAGTTCACCCATAAGTCATTGACAGAAACGCTTCAGTCATATTGAGAAAAAAAACCTCCGAATGTGAGCAGAGAGATCAGAACATCTGATAGATAGAGCTGCAAGACACAGAATGTCCCTTGCAGCTTCTGTTTCTTCTTTCTTTGTCTAGTTGTAGCACTGTTCATAGCAAGTTCACGACGTATTAACAAGCCTGCATTAACACTTTATATCAGACAGATCTATCCATGAATGCGCCATGGTGGCTGGTCACTGCACCCTTGTGGCTTGTGACCAGAAGCAGAAACCCGCTCGCCAACCTACACGGCTGAGTCAGCCTCCCAAAAGCAGGTCAGGACCAGGACATGATGGCTGGCAGCAGGTCCTTGTTATGGTCTCGTGACTGGTAACCAACATGAGCACTACACTGATGTTACACGCACATCACGATGTCAAAGTATATGCACTGACTTAAATTCAGGTGACATGTAAGAACCACTGGCCGCTAACAGCAGCAAAAGTATGGTTGTTGCTACTATGAACCATGACTATATGCCTATTGGTCCGCAGGCATAACTGCCTGTTCCATGATATGAAGCAGCTTTGTGCAGCTTCACATCATGGAACGTTTCTCTATCCGCCACCCGAGAACGCGCTCTGTAGCGGTCAGGCTCCTCCCAGAGACTTAGACAGTACGAAACTAATACAGGCCATGCTGAACTGCTGCCTCAAACTGCAGTCAGCCTAATAGAATCAAACTTTGCCATAGCAAACATTCAGACCTTTACTAGAAATGATGCTGTTTTCTAGTGCCACAGGTACCGTTAA
The DNA here is from genome assembly GCF_043290135.1 of Rhipicephalus microplus. Lineage (NCBI taxonomy): Eukaryota > Metazoa > Arthropoda > Arachnida > Ixodida > Ixodidae > Rhipicephalus > Rhipicephalus microplus. Next base: position 4,341,125 of record NW_027464597.1, on the reverse strand, counting down.
TTCGAGAGGCGATCGCCGAGCTAATTCCAAGGGCCGAGAAATCGGCCCCCCGAACCGCACCACGAAAGCGTGGACAATTTAGAAGTTGTCCTATTTGGCGCACCAGCAGACTCCGGCTATGGCCCAAAGAACTAGTCAGAGCCGAGAGTTGATAAACAAAACAAAATTATATTCTCAATTATGGCAGATCAAAACGATACACAAGTATGCACACTCGACAATAGTTGAATACAATATGTCACCATTCAAACAACGTACTACGCAGTACAATCAGCCACACTCGAAACAACGGACACAGACAACAATACGCACTACAATGCAGTCGCATGCATCAAAAAACCAAGACAAAGACTAAAGAGTTAGAAAATTTATTCAGTCCAAAGTTCTTGGAACAAAAGTCTGGATGATACTCTTCCGAGAATCACTCACTCAAAGTCCAGCGCTGTTGTCGTTCCGCTGCCCCCGAAGTTTCTCTTCCAGGAAACCTCGCGTCTTCAGTTGGCCGCTCTCCAGGCTCCAAACTTGTTTGCCGGAAACACGTCCGCTTCACACACGCGGCTGTTGCCACGCGTCTTCGCTCGATAGCGGTTGACACACACTCTTGCCTGTAGCTCGAGTCTTCAACCCTCAGGTGGAAATTCTCTTCTTCTCCTCCTTTGTCACGAAAGACAAAAGGCTTCGCCCACAAGGTGGAACACCCTACGCACTCTGGCGCATACTTTCTTCTTCTCCTGCTTTGTCGCTAAAGAAAACCTTCACCGACAGACGCGGCAGAATAACCCCACGCACACTGGCGCTAACTTCCTTATTTTCCTGATTTCCCATCTCTGCTGCTAGGTTAAATACCTTCCACGCGAGATTCCAGAAAATTCTCATCATTTCGTCGGCGCGATCCGCAGCGAAGGCTGGGGGAAAGTGCGAGACGGTTCGACGGCCGTCCGCGACGGATGACGCAAGCCTGCATCACCACGCCCCTTTCCATCGAGAACTTTCTAGGGCTTGCTCGGCCGCTGATGTGACCAGGTTCGTCGGCGAACCTACGCTTCAGAGGGGAGAGGGACGCGCGCCCGGGAATTCTTTGGATGCTTGTTTTCTTTTTTTATCGTTGACCTCGAGTCATCTCTCAGACGCTTCGTCACGAGAATTCGGCGGCGCGCCCTTTTTGAGCGCTCGTTTTGTGACATCTAGGAAACATTCAGAATGTGAACCATTCGTTAATGCATTAAGAACACCTTACATTGTAATACAATCACATAAAATTTATTTACAGTTGGAAAAGTAAATTTTCACCAGCTGCCCGCATTAGCTTTCATTTTGCCGAAGTATGAGTTTCCACATAGCGCAGCTTAGAAAATGAAGTCAGGCACTCAATCACAAAGGAACAAATCTTTTTCATCTGAAAGGGACACTAAAGGCAAAAAATTTCTCCTGTTCGAATGATGAGCGAAAGTTTAAGAATGCCTAAGCGTTGGTATTATCTACAGGGCTTAGTTCACCAAGAAAGAAGTAAATGTATGATAAGGCTCGAGGCACCCATGCAATATTCTGCCAACTCTGTAACTCTATGAAATAACATAGTCGAGTCCCAGAAAAAGTAATTACTGAAACTGTCCGCAGTAGAAAAGATGATTTTCAACGCATTAAAATCTGGTATGAAATGCTTATTTTTTTAAATGTAAGGTTTAGCGTCTCAAAACCACCACATGATTATGAGAGACGCGGTAGTGGAGGGTTCCGGAAATTTCTACCACCTGGGGTTCTTTAACGTACGCCACAATGTGGTATGAAATGCTGCTTGGTTCTTTCTATTTTATTTTTTGAACTAAGAGCCGCCGACAAGATTCGTGGCTAGCTTCAATCATCCCCCGAAAATGGGGGGGGGGGGCGGTGAAAGTTCTTTCAAATGACCTACCTGTGCCACAGAAGCTTCTCCGAAGCTGCTGAGTGGTGTCTGCTCACAATAGCTAAACTTTCCTTCTACCATGCCTGCCACTACTGTATTTCATGCCACCTAAGGGACAAAATGTCAGGAAGACCTACTTAGCAAGTTGTTTAAATACCAGTTGTGACATGCTGACCACTTAATATATAACTTTTATTCAAACAAGGCATTTTCTTAGCACGGAACAAACAGTGCACCACAAACAGTGCACCGACAATATCCCTTAGAACCCTTCAAAAGGTTTCATACATTTGTATAGATAAACATCCAAAAAGGTTGCAACATACTAGGATGCCCATGGTCCCTAAAATATACCACGAAAATAATAACTTTCTGGCTTGTGTTATTTACACAGTTCATTTTATTGACCATCGAATTCATTCATTTTATTGGCATCAAAATTTATGAACTTTTCCTCGAACCACTTAGCTTTTATATGCAAGGTGCATATAGTATATTGGTTTGCGTTTTCTGGATAAATAACGCCTGCAGAAAGTTATCTCACTGAGTAACATGGACCAAAGAATGTCATTGTAAAATTGTTTGTGGGGCAGAAGAACTTGAGAAATGTGTTTTTGCAAAAAGTTAAAAAAGAAGTTTTAAAAAGCACTTATGCTTGATTACATAGCAGCATGAGCACCTCTAGTAATCATTGAGCTCAATGGCATTTGCAATATGCATCCTTTTAAGAAGTGGTGAAAGAGAGTGAACAGTATTCAAAAATTTGAGCGATCGCCTGTGGCTTGAGTGGGCACATATATGACAATAGTGTGCAATACATATGAGTGAATGGACCTTTCCAGAAATCGCAGCGCTGCACCTTCCCTTGGCGGATGACTGCTGGAGGATTATGGGAAAGCGGAGCGCCGGGAAGGCAGAGCAGACGACGCTTTCCCCCTCTCGCCTGCTTTCATCGCATACCGCGAGTGGTTTTGGCTGGCGTAAGGTGCTGCTCTTGTGAAGAAACTGCTACTTCTGAGTGCTCCGACTTTCATGCTCGCCAACTAGGTTGTGGTGCACGGCACAAATATCCAGAATCATCACAGAACATGCGCAAGAAGAAAAGCGGTGCACAAACTTGCTCTGTTCGTGGGTGCCATAAGACGCGAAAGACATCAGATGTTTCGTTTCATTGCTCAGTGATACTTTAGGACATGAATGTTTGGTGATGCTGCAGCTAATTTTGACCTTTGTCAAGATATTTGAGTTCTCATTCACTGTGATTACGGAGCTGGAGTTTTACCATTGAAGCATACCGCGTAATACGCGAAGCTATAGAGGTGACACTGTTAGATACCTCAATAAAGAATCACAGAGTCCCTTGCGCATTCACCTAAGACAACACGAAGGTGAACACCATCTCGTTTTTATAGTCATTCGATCTGCAGAGTCTACCCCGCCAGTCCATGGGTGTCGGCAGGTTGATACCATGAGTGCGAACCTCTCTTGCATTGCGGTTGGCGGAGAGCACTGGTGTAGCTTGGGCAAGTGCTGGCGTGCCTTGAGTAGGGTAAGTGCCCCTTTCGCACCCCTGCCGAGGCCCACGACCACCACCATCCGCATCACCCTTCTAACAATTGCCGCACATAATGAGGTTTGCTTTGCCTTCATGATCAGACCACTTTGATCGATCTCGGATATCATGCAATGACGTGTTCACAATTTTTGGAGGTGTTTAACGCCATATATGTTGTCGTCGCCACGTGATGATTTTTTGGATCATTCAACGTCGTCGACGCCAGATGCAAACGATCAAGTTTAACGTTTGATGATGCACCTACAGTTCTCGCCAAAAAAAACCGAAAAATTTTTAGTAAATGGCTATGGCATCTCGTGGCGGTGGCGTCAACAACATCGCGTCACCATAGAACGCCGTCGTGACATCACAGATCACAGAATGTGTACGGTCACACACCTTATACATTCTGTAATGTTCTGGACTTTACACATAATGTGTAAAGTCATCATGATGATTTAATGATCACGTCATCACACGACATCGTCGCATTGCACTGCCTGTGTGATCGGCCCACCAATCTCGGAGACCGAGAAAAACCAGGTGAGGTACTAAATGTTTGGAATGCCTTCAGTCATAGAATCAGTGAAAAGCCAATTTAGGTGCAGAGAACCTTCGGATCGGTAGAAGGACCAATAGGCTGACTGAATAAAAAAAAACAAAGACTGCTTTCCCCTTCAAGTCGTCTTGGGTGAATCCATAAAAAACACTGTGAGTTTTTTATTGCAGTCTTACTTAGTGTTTATTTTTCTGTTTACTGCTTGGTTATCTTTAATCTTATCTGCTTGTTTTCACCACAAAACTCGAGGCCACACCTATTCTAGCTTCGCGCACCTAGTTTTTTTTTAAGGGGGGGTTTTCTTGCGTTAAGGCAAAGAGTGCTAGTTGTAGTTTCACTATTACAAGTACAAAAAGCGACATTCGCAGCCAGATAACCTTGCCAACTGATGTGAGCGCTGCTGTGGTATTCTATACTTTTCTCACACTGAATGAGACTTCCACCATTGCTTTTAAAGACTGTCACAGAACGAGCGCTCAAAAAAAGGGCGCGCCGCCAAATTCTCGCGACGAAACGCCGGAGTGACGCCGCGAGGTCAACGATAAAAGAAAAAAAAGAAAACAAGCTCCCCGGGCACGCTCCCTCTCCCCTCGGAAGCGTGGCTTCGCCGACGAACCTCCTCACCCCACATCCGCAGCTTAGCAAGCACTCGAAATTTCTCGATGGACAGAGGCGTGGTGATGCCGGGTTGAGTTATCCGTCGCGGACGGCCCTCGTATCGTCTCGACCTTTCCCCCAGCCTTCGCTGCGCATCGCGCCGACGAAATGATGAGAACCTTCTGGAATCTCGCGCGGAAGGTATTTAATCAAGCAGCCGAGACGAGAGATCAGGAGAAGACGGAAGTTAGCGCCAGAGTGCGTAGGGTATACCGCCATGTAGTCGGCGAAGGTTGTGTCCGTAGAGACAAAGCAGGAGAAGAAGATGATTTCCACCTGAGGGGTGATGACTCGAGCTACAGGCAAGAGTGTGTGTTTACCGCTATCGAGCGAAGACGTGTGGCAACAGCTGTGTGTGTGAAGCCGACGTGTTTCCGGCGAAGAAGTTGAAGCTTGGAGAGTGGCCAATTGAAGACGCGAGGTTTCCTAAAAGAGAAACTTCAGCGAGGTTTCCTGGAAGAGAAACTTCGGGGGCAGCGGAACGACCACAACACTGGACTTTGAGTGAGTGATTCTCGGAAGAGTATCATCCAGACTTTTGTTCCAAGAACTTAGGACTGAATAGGTTTTCTATCTCTTAGGTCTTTAAGTGTCTTGGTTATGCAATGCATGCGACTGCATTGTAGTGTGTATTGTTGTCTGTGTCCGTCGTTTCGAGTGTGGCTGATTTTACTGTGTAGTACGTTGTTTGATTGGTGATATATTGTATGCAACTATTGTGGAGTGTGCATTCTTGTGTACTGTTTTCGATCTGTCATTATTGAGAATATAATTCTGTTTGTTTATCAACTCTCGGCTCTGACTTGTTCTTTGGGCCACAGCCGGCGTCCGCTGGCGCACCAAAAAGGACCACTTCTAAATTGTCCACGCTTTCGTGGTGCGGTTCGGGGACCGATACTTCGGCCCTTGGAATTAGCCCGGCGATCGCCTCCCTAATTAACGGGACCCGTGACAATTACTCTGGCGTCTGCGACAGGACTTTTTGGGGCACAGTGTGTCCAAAGTAGTGAGAAAGAGCCTCGAGTTGTCGATAATGCTACCGGAACGATTTTGTGTGTTGTTCAGTGTTCTCATTAACAAGTGCAGGGGAGTGTTCCGATAGACTGATTTAGGCAGATACTTTTCACACGCGACAAGACTTCATTTGCGAGACACAATGGATCTCGAAAAGTTGATAGCTCTTGGTGAGAAGATGGGTCTTTCTGGCGCCGAACTGCGGAAGTGGGTAAGCCAGAAGGAGAAAGAGGCAGTGGAGAGAGAGAGGTTGGCCGCTGAGAGAGCCAAGGAAGAAAAAGCAGCTGAGTGAGCGAAGAAAGAAAGGGAGCAACAATTGAAGTTGGAGTTGGAGGGAGATAAGCTGGCAGCTGAAAGGGCGAAAGAAGAAAGAGAGGCAAAGGAGCGACAGCTGAAAGAAGAAAGAGAGTAGCAATTGAAGTTGGAGCCCGAGAGAGAGAAGTTGGCAGCCGAAAGGGCGAGAAAAGAAAGAGAAGCGGAAATGGCTGAAAGGGAACGGCAGCGGCCGCACGAGATGGAACTCGAGCGGCTCCGTTTGCAACAGCGAAGTGAAACTCCCGTCCAAGCTAGAGTTGAAAGCAGCGAACGGGAAGATCATGCCTTCCGCTTGAACCCAAGCAAGCTTCTCGTAGCGTTTGATGAAAGGAAGGACGACCTTGACGCGTACCTTCACAGATTTGAGACGATTGCAAGGAGCCAGAATTGGCCGGAACATCAATGGGCAACTGCTCTGAGTACTTGCTTGAGTGGTGAAGCGCTCAGTGTGTACGGTAGGCTGACGCCGACCGATGCAGCCAACTATGCAAAGGTGAAAGCTGCTTTGCTGAAGCGATTTAGATTTACTGTGGAAGGATTCCGGGACAGATTTCGGACAGAAAAGCCGGCTGATGCTGAGACGGCTACGCAGTGTGCCGCCCGACTTTGCCATTATTTCGACAGATGTATTGAACTTTCAGGGACAGCGCAAGAGTACGATGAGCTTAGAGAGCTCCTAATTAGAGAACAATTTCTTACTAGTTGCCACCCAAGCCTGTCGCTGTACTTTAAAGATAGGAGAGCTAAATCACTTGATGACATGCTTGAATTGGCCGATCAATTCTTGGAAGCGCAAGGTGGCACAAATTTGGCCAAAGTCAACAAGGAGTGTCCAGAAGATTCAAAGTCGGCACCCGAACAAAAGAAGCGTGCACCGGAGAGTGTTCCGCGATGTTTTCTGTGTAACCGAGTGGGTCATCGCGCGAACAGTTGTCGAACGACCTTTACGAGCCCTACGGTCGTAAAATGTTTCAATTGTGGTCAGACTGGGCACAAAGCAGACGCATGTCGTAACGGAGCGAGTCAAACTCACCAGGTATCCTGTGTGTTAGCAGCACCGAAATCCAATGATAATGCCATCACCGACGGATTTGTAGAGTTGAAAAATGAGAAGAAACTTCCTATTGTGGGTGCTGTAATGACAAAACAGCCAACCGGTGTTACGAAGGGAATGCCAACGCTGCCTGGAAAAGTTGCGGGCAAGAAGATTACGTTGTCAAGAAACACCGGTAGCTCCACGGTTATCGTGCAGAGAAATTATGTACGGGAAAGTGAATTAACAGGCCAAACGAAACCGGTGTGTCTAATTGACTGTACGGTTCGGATGCTTCTTGAAGCAGAGATTGAGGTTAAAACCCCGTACTTCAGCGGGAAGGTTACTGCTCTATGCATGACGACCCCCCTGTACGATCTCGTCATCGGAAACATCGACGGGGCGAGAGGGCCGAATGATCCAGAATGTTTGGGAGAATACTTTAAGATAGAGCCCTCGCCAACCCAGCCACCGCGAGATACAGTGGAGGAGCGTCCCGTGACGGATCTCACTCGAACCCAAGGTGAAGCGGCGGTGCAAGAGACAGTGAATGAGAAGATGATCGTGTTGAATGAGTTCACGTGCTGGGCAGCCGGACTTACGTCGGCTCGACCTCAACCAACCGACAGTGTAAAGGTGACGGAGTCGGCCAGCCAGGCCCAATGTCGTGACATGAACAAGCGGGGGACAGGACCGGTTGAACGTTCTGACCCGTTAACGGTGTCGGAAGTAACAACGATGGCTGAGACGCCACCTCAGCTACCGTCGTTGGAAGGGGCTCACCGGAACAAAACGAGCAAAAACAATAAGAAGAGATCGAGAGAGCATCGAAAAAAAAGGGCGCAAGCGCCGCTCGAAATGCACCGGATAGGTGTCGAAGTCGATGTGGAATGTGTTTGACAGTGCTATATGTTAAGGTAATGTGATTGTTTTCCTGTGCCACAACTGTATGTCGAGTGAGTCAAAATGTTTGTTACGGTGATGTGATGTATAGTAATAATGTGAGTATAGTAATTGTCGTAATGAGAGAACTTTGTACATTTGTATTGTCTAGAATAAGTGATGGAGTGTTGTACTCATGTACCTGTGGTTATATTTCATGTGTGTGAGATTGAATTACAATGGACAATTGAATAGAGTGATCTATTGTGAATGTGACGTGTCATGAGCAACGGACTATGTTCCAGTATTTAAGTGTGTTGGGACTGTTCGCGCTCGTTTGTGTGGGTTTGAATATTATGAGATAATATTCTTAAAGTGGGGGGCAGTGTAACAGAACGAGCGCTCCAAAAAAGGGCGCGTCGCCAAATTCTCGCGACGAAACGCCGGAGTGACGCCGCGAGGTCAACGATAAAAGAAAAAGAAAAAAGAAAACAAGCTCCCCGGGCACGCTCCCTCTCCCCTCGGAAGCGTGGCTTCGCCGACGAACCTCCTCACCCCACATCGGCGGCCAAGCAAGCACTCGAAATTTCTCGATGGAAAGAGGCGTGGTGATGCCGGGTTGAGTCATCTGTCGCGGACGGCCCTCGTATCGTCTCGACCTTTCCCCCAGCCTTCGCTGCGCATCGCGCCGACGAAATGATGAGAACCTTCTGGAATCTTGCGCGGAAGGTATTTAATCGAGCGGCCGAGACGAGAGATCAGGAGAAGACGAAAGTTAGCGCCAGAGCGCGTAGGGTATACCGCCGTGTAGTCGGCGAAGGTTTTGTCCGTAGAGACAAAGCAGGAGAAGAAGAAGAAGATGATTTCCACCTGAGGGGTGACGACTCGAGCTACAGGCAAGAGTGTGTGTTTACAGCTATCGAGCGAAGACGTGTGGCAACAGCTGCGTGTGTGAAGCCGAAGTGTTTCCGACGAAGAAGTTGAAGCTTGGAGAGTGGCCAATTGAAGACGCAAGGTTTCCTGGAAGAGAAACTTCGGGGGCAGTGGAACGACAACAACGCTGGACTTTGAGTGAGTGATTCTCGGAAGAGTATCATCCAGACTTTTGTTCCAAGAACTTTGGACTGAATAGGTTTTCTATCTCTTTAGTCTTTAAGTGCCTTGGTTGTTCAATGCATGCGACTGCATTGTAGTGTGTATTGTTGTCTGTGTCCGTCGTTTCGAGTGTGGCTGATTGTACTGTGTAGTACGTTGTTTGATTGGTGACATATTGTATGCAACTATTGTGGAGTGTGCATTCTTGTGTATTGTTTTCGATCTGCTATTATTGAGAATATAATTCTGTTTGTTTATCAACTCTCGGCTCTGACTTGTTCTTTGGGCCACATCCGGCGGTCGCTGGCGCGCCAAAAAGGACCACTTCTAAATTGTCCACGCTTTCGTGGTGCGGTTCGGGGGGCCGATACTTCGGCCCTTGGAATTAGCCCGGCGATCGCCTCCCTAATTAACGGGACCCGTGACAAAGACACAGTCTCACCATTAGCAGCCTTAAACAGTATTAATTATCAATGTTTTCTGGCTTAAACATACTGTGCCCAGGCACTGAGTGCTCATTACCACCATGAGAATGCTCTATTCTGGGGAATTTTCGCTTCTGAATACGCCTGAGGCGAATCCTTCAGATGTTTTGTTCATGGCCGTTTTGGCAAAAGTGACAGGAATGGCTGTATGTTTTCTGCGGCTTCGAAAGCCATCTGAATCAAAGGGACAAATTACTAAATTAGTATAATCATAAACTGTAAAGAAACAAGGAATCAGGGGAGCTCCAGCAGTAAAATAGAACATTTTGGAAATTTGGCACACTAACCCCTATTCTGTTATATTGTTGTTACTCTTTGTCTTTGCGCAGTTGGGTTGTAAATTCTCAAGTTCTTAACAGGAACGACACAGAGACAGCATGTTTTGTGCTGTTTCACAAAAAATTCTGCAAAGTCAAATGTGCAGAATATTCTCGCTTTATGAAGTGCGACACTGCGCTGTAACTATATAATCTCCGCACATAACAGTATTCACTTGATATACGCTCTATGTGCGTGTTGGTAGCTGGTTTTTACTATACTGTCGGCGTCCTAAGTGCAAAGTTTCTCAGGCACAGCATTTGAAAACAGGCAATTAGAATTCTGATCCACCAGCATAGTGGGGCTCGAACCAATTTATAGGGTTCGGATTTTGACATTGATTATCATGCACCAAGTGCCACGGTCTTGCACCGAATATTACGCGGGAGCATATCATGCTTCACGAGTGATAGTACTTAACATAAAGTACTAATAGTAAAGCTGTACCGCCATGCTGAAAATAGAACAAAACAGAAAAGCTTCCACTATATGGAAATACGGCCAACCAAGCGAACGGGCTCGCTGCTTAAAGGGGTACTGACACAAAAAATTTGGCCTTGTGTTTTTCGGCTGAAATGCGTTGCTGTAGGGCTGTTAGTCATGACACAACACATTGTTTGCCGCAGCACGTGACATATAAAAAATTGCGGGCCCCTAATTATCAATCAGTTTTGGTTTGAGAGAGTTCCAAAAACTGGGTGCAACTGTCGCCACCTAGCGTGTGCAACTATTGACCACGTCAGCACACAGAACTGTGACACACTTCCGCACTATGCACAACAAGAATTACTTTCGAATAGGAAACGGCTCTAGAATGTCGCCAAACACAAAACTTTCTAAGCGTGCGCCACGACTACGCACTCACAACCAGCCACCGAGAAATATAGACTTCGGGAACTAACGCGGCAAAAGAATAATGGCGGCTACGACGTCACCATAACTTGTTTTGTTGGCCGCGGCGTGGTGACGTGAAGGAAGTAGGCCATCACCTCGGGGTCACCTCCGAGTGTGTCTATAGCGCTATGGAGTCGGTTGCTCACGCAAACTTCCCAATTAATTTAAAATAACTTTAAAGCTATATTCGCTGTTGATAGCTTGCAGATGACATACGGATGTTCACGAGAATCGACCCCGCAGGCTGTCTCGGCCCCAAAATTTTGTGTCAGTACCCCTTAAATGCTTCCAATTCAATGGGCTTTTCCGTGGGTATGTTAGCGTTTTCCTGAGTCTATAATAAGTTTGCTGACTTTATGTTGCTCGGCGTTGTGCCTCTTCTGTGAGTGCAGATTGAAGCAGAGTAATCATGCGCAATATTCCCGCAAGGATGTGTTCGTATGCCTACGCGCTGCGGGAAATAAGACGAGCCAATACTTCCGCGAGCAGATGACACTCTGCCGGCGCTCTGGCTTCCTGTAATGCTTTGGGCCAGCCTAGGTGGCACGCGCCGATTTCTGGAAAGGTCCATTCTGACGCAGTGCCACTTTAAGTCTTTCACTGACAACTGTTATTTCCGTGAATGCCGAGGACATATACTCTGTAAAAATAAAAAAATGTAATTTTCAACATCCGTTGTTACTTTATGTAGTAGCAAGCAAGAAATACATGGCGAAATTATCAGCTCTGTTTATGAAGATAGGTAGCTTAGGACTATTTGTATAAAAGCAATGTGAGTAAGGGTGATAAAAAATTATGGTATCTATAGTTATTTCTTGTGCATAAAGTTTGCCCTGTGCAAAAACTTCGAGATACAACTGCATTTCATTCATAAAGAACTTCTATGTGTAGCACACAAGCAGCAAAAGTGAAACATTCCTTACTGCTGTCACCTCTGCGTAATAATGTGGTTCCCAACTTTACTTGCTTAAAAAACTTATCCACGAACATTTAAGTGAAAAAAAAAGTACAGCTGCAATATTCTATCTCCATCAAACAATATCAAAAGTAGTTTAAGGCTTATAAGCAATGCTGATGATGATGACAGAGTATATTAATAACCTAGAGTTGGAATCTATAGAAAGATCGAATATCAGCAGCTATTTAACTATAAGGTTTCAATTTAAGGCTGATTTTTTTTTATGGTTTAAACATGAAATATTGCTTTGGAACAAAAAAGCAACTTGATTTTGGTTTCACCCTGGGAACTTTCATATTAGCAATAGGGAAATGCCCCATCTCATTGTCTGTAAGACATGATATTAAATGTCTGCGCATTAAGGTCTTATCAAAAGCAACGGTGCACGGGTCGACACCAGATGCAATGGTGAATGCATTAGCAATGGCAAAAACACCACAGTCATAACAGTTCTCTTGACGCTGTACTGCCTTAGTGTGTATGATAAAAGTGTTAGAAGCTAGACTCATTATGTTCTTAACTTGAGTTGCTACACTTGGCATAATGTCCTGGTCTAACGAATCATACAAAAAACACTGTTGGTAGGGGCACCATAATTTGTCACTGTAACCCAATGCCCAGGAATATGCAGAATTTGAATTAAGTTGTCTCGCTTCTTAAATGTCAAGCTCTCCCCAAGAAGAACATCCTGATAATTGCACAGACCAGAAAACTGACGCGAAATAATAAATTTCCCTGCATTTACAATTGCATCTGACAGCCATCTTGTGCCTCGTAAGGCCACTAAATCAGAGAAACTTATTTTGTACAGGTTGCAATTATTTGGACCACAAATCGGGTCAGCTATGGGGTCACTAATTTCTTCCAATGTTTTACCAACGACTGTCACAGATGCCTTTTCTTTAAATTGAGAGTTCTTCAAAACATGCAAACGTAGTCTTTTTTCTCCCCGCTTTCTATCATGTACACATCGCTTACGTGGTCGGCTGCGAGCAGATTTAACTAGAGGTATGCTAAGCGCTGTTAGTTGCTGTGCAAAATTACTAGGCGAAGAGCTAGTATACGATGTCTTTGCTAGAACCTGACATACCTTATTATTATGCGAGGCTATAGTAAAGTTAATTTCATCTTTTGAATCTGATTTAACTTGACCAGATTGCTCTTTCAATTCCGATTTATCTTCTGTGGAGCCCTTCTTCGTAGTGTCATCATCTACAGACTAGGCCAATAGATAGTCGTTCAGGTCTACACTCCACGAATTACTTACTTCTTCTGACTTTTCTAAGCCTTTTCTTTCCCCACTAACTTGTTCATTACTTTGTGCTATTTTATGAAGTGGTGAATCATGTTTCTTATTTCTAGAGTAAGTAACAACATTGTGGAAAAAGTCCTCACACTCGCTCAATTTTTCACAAAGTTCAGTTGCGCTACATTGGGCTAGTACATTAGCAGCTTCCTTTGAAAGTTCCAACAGACGTGCATATGCATATTTATATCTGGCCTCTGAGTTATCAAGTTTCGGCTGTACTTTTTTTACCATGCTTGTGGTTAAAATGGTTAGGTTGTCTGGTGACACCGTCTGGTCGGTCTTCACAAAATGAGAGTTAAGCCAGCGCTTTGACACACAACTTTCATCGAACAGTTCCATATTATTTTTTGATCTAGCTGCAAGAATGTGCCTGCAGGGCAGCTGGTACTGCATGTAAAATGTGCATATGCACGTCGTCATATTATTAGTCACTTCATAAAGCTTACTGCCAACAAAAACGGTGCATTTGCCATCAGAGACAACACAGTCTCCTGGATATTTCATAAACAGCCCATATTCTTTAAATACCAATTTCCTAGCGTATTCGGTGCATTTTTCTGACACTTCAATGCAAAACTCATCAGCTTTACTGGTGTCAATGCAAGTTCTCATTTCTTTATACTGTGTATGGCTGAGTGCGGGAGCATCATGGGTCACATACTTTATCAGAGCTTTCACTGCTTCCACTAAGTGCATGTCACTTGTTAGATAATTCTTTAACTTTTGATTGTGGCTTTCCATTCGATTGTTAGCATTATTTCCTAAACTACATGCGTTTTCACGATAAGCACGAACCCACATGACCTTGCAAATGTGCCAATTTTTATAAAAGTACTCCAGGACAGCTTCGTCATCTTCAAGTGCTTCTTCCAAGTCCTGCAAGTGCTCTTGATATATATTGTCACGCACCAAGAGTCATAGAAACAAGACAGGAACAGCGGGGCAGAACACCGAGCGTGTATCTTCATGATGATGATGATGATGATGATGATGATGATGATGATGATGATCCTTGACACTCTGGCGCACACCCACAAAGGGGGATCGGCCAAGAACCGGGCGGCAGGATCTTAACTAAAAGGCTAATGGTTTTTCAAAGAAAACGTAATTTTGGGCTAAAAAAATATAGAAAGGAAAGCCGAAAATCGAAAAAGGAGTATATCTGAGCAGGGAGCGATGCAGACCATCAGATGCGATTTGAGACAGAGGTAATGGTGGGTCTATATATATATACATATATACATATACACATATATATACATATATATACATACACACATATACATATATATACACATATACATATATATATATATATATATATACACACATACACACATATATATATACATACATACACACACACATACACACACACACACATATATATACATATATAGGCAGATTAACATGGCAATCGCTTTGTTTCAATTATGTATTCAAATACCGCAGAGCAGACGTCCCTGTGGCTATAACCGAATTTAATGCTGCCAAACGACAAAATTACTGCCACATTTAATTTTAATCCCAATTTTTCAAGTGGAGCTACCAGGTATCTTTTCCGCTGATGAGAATACCGGCGACAGAACAAAAAGAAGTGATCTATCGTTTCCATTTTTTGGCAAGTCTGACATAAAGGTGACGCCTTTAGACCAACTTTATGCAAATAATAATTCAGTTGAGGAATTCTGCAACGCAATCTTGTAAAAGTAACTTCCAAGTGCCGTGTTGCACACCACTGTCTATTCCAGCGGCATCTTAGATGTGCGAAATCTCGATATTTATCCAATGAGTAGCAGTCGTATTCACGCAAACAGAGGTTTCTAAACCTTATTGCTGTCGCGTAAGCCGTATCAGGCAAAATCGGGATAATGGGACCGCTAAGAGATACTGTGGCTAGTGCATCCGCCATCTCATTGAGATATATGCCACGATGACCTGGTACCCATAAGAGCTGCATTTTTTTCAAGTTTGTCGGTATGAGTTGTCGAAACATGTGCATAAGTGTTAAGTTGGCTCCTGAAGACAGAGCAGCACATACTGAAAAAGAATCTGTAATTACGACTGCTTCCGATTCGCCCAAAGGAAGTTTCCGTAGTGCCAGTACAATAGCAAATAATTCTGCCATGAATATTGGTGTGTAATCTGGGAGTCTAACCGAAAAGGACCAGTCAAGGGAACGTGAGAAGATACCTGCCCCAGCCTTTTCATTTGATACGGATGCATCGGTCGCAATTATGTTGTTCAAGTTCAAATGCGCCAAGTAATCCTGCAGCCGATCATTTAAATATTGAAATGGCATTTGCATTGCGTTAGAGGGATAAATATTCTCAAATTCTATCATAAGATCTAAGTTAACGTCTCTTGTTGTGAAAATATGTTTTATTTTGACGTTCAGTGGTTCTAGCAGCGCTTGAACGAACAAGATCTGTGGGCAGTGGAATCGTGACCACCAAGTTTCAAAAAATAAACTTGGTTCTTTAATAAAAGCATAAAAGGATGCTCTCTGGGGCACAGTGTATAGTTTTAAAAATGTTTGGATAGTAAGCATTTTGAATCTATTTAACAATGACGGTAGACGCGCTTCCATGTATAGCACGTTGTTAGCAACAAACTTGGGCAGTCCAAGGCACAGTCGTAAGGCCTCCCTTTCTAATAGTATTAGCGGTCTCATTTTATATGTCGCACTGCCCGAAAATAAGACGCAGCCGAATTCCATGATAGGACGAATGTACATTTTATAGACCATTACCAATGTATTTCTTCGCAACCCCCTTTTTATGTTGCTGAGCTTGCGTAACCACCCCATGGCTCGTGTTGCTTTGGACGCAATGTGATCGATGTGGCTTTTCCAATTTAACGAGCTGTTATATATGATGCCTAAGTATTTAAGTGAATCCACCTGGGGAATCTGCTCTGTGCCATACATCAAGGAGATGTTAACAGGATCCCTGAACGAGAACGCTAGAAGCGCGCTTTTGTTTACATTTAGAGACATTCCAATTTTTTGAAGCCATTCCTCTATCATGTTTAGGTAATTCTGTAATGTCTGATAAAGTAATTGCAGATCACTGTTTGTCGCAAAGAAAGCAATGTCATCTGCGTAAAGATATAAATGAATATCGCTATGTGTTGGAATCGAACTGAGGAAGATGTTAAACAACACCGGTGAGAGCACTGCACCTTGTGGTACGCCACGGTATTGTCGATATCTGTTAGAAAAACAACCCCTTTGAAAGCAATAAAACTCTCTCTCCCTTAAAAACTCTGCTACCCATGATGTCATGTATTTTGGTAAATGTGACCTTTCCATCTGCTCTATTAGTATTTTATGCTCCACTTTGTCATACGCCTTGGCCAAATCCAGAGTAACTAATGCACAATACTCTCTTCTACGCCTAGCCAACTGTATACGACTCTCCAAATCCGCGTGCGCACACCATATGGAGCATCCCGATTTAAAACCAATTTGACTGGGGTTCAATATTGATTTCTCCTCAATGTATGTTATCACACGTGCATTCAAAACTCTTTCAGTTAGTTTAACCAAATTAGATGTAAGAGAAATTGGCATCACATTGTCAAGTGTATACCCAAGCCCCTGTTTTTTAAGTATCGGAATTATTTTGGAAAGTTTCCAATCCGCCGGTATCCAAGAAGTTTTCAAAGAGTAATTAACCATATTACAGAGTTCATGTGGGGAAATGTCATATAGTACTTTTATCATTGCTGAAGTTACTCCATCTGGTCCAGGTGCTGTAGGAGGTAAGTGCCTCACTACACCCGCTAGTTCCGCTAATGTCACCTCGTTGAACTCCTCCCCTGCAATTGGCTTTACTATGTGTCTTGGCATTGTTGATCTGAATCTTTCTTCTAATCCTTTAGCAACATTTTCTAAGATTTCAGTGAGTTCGCTAGGCGATAGAATTGAAGAATCAGTATTGTCTGATGGTGGTATCATTTTTCTGGAACGCAAAAATCTAAAAAGCGCCTTTCTGTTGTATGGTTTTGAAAGATAGCTAAATTTGTTAGTGTCATAGTCATCTTTTGCTTTGCGTACTGTGCGTTTAAAATCTGCTGCCACGTATTTATAGTCACACCAGTTTTTTGGGCATTGGTTGTGGATAAGTTGCTTCCACGCCGCTTTTCGTTTTCTATACCCCCTTGTACAATCAGCGTTCCACCATGGGCTAAACGACCCGCCTGTGCCTGAAGTTATTGAAAAAGTTGACTTTTTTATTGCTCTTTTCAGTACCGCACACAGACTCATAGCCCGAATGTCTTCCTGCATGTCCTTGCGAAGAACCAAAGTGGGCTTCAAGTCTTTTTGTAAGCGCTCATAATTTACAAACGAGCCAATTTTACCAGTTAAAAATATTCCGGGAAAGTTAATATCAAAGCTAATAGGAAGGTGGTCACTGTTTGTTGCGCAATCTAATGTTTTCCACGACGAAATGTTTAGTGAGGAGCTGCAAAAGGTCAGATCTATCGCCGACTTTGATTGTCTCCTAATAAACGTAACAGTGGGGAAATTTGCACAAGATAAGTTATTATCAACAGTCCATTCCCACAAGCGTCTTCCATTTACATCAGTCTTGAAACCCCAAGACACGTGGTGTGAATTAAAGTCACCAGTTAATATTACATCCTTCCTGCAGGAAGCTAACATTGCATCTAAGCATCTTGTGTCCTGTACTCCTACCGGAAAGTATGCGTTAACAAAAGAAAAAGGGGAACAGCCTGGCAGAGTGATGTCTAATACCATAATTTCATAGTTAGAATCCATGCACAGGTAGTTAATCTTCGCTCTATGACTAAATTTAGTTGATATAAAAATGGCAAGTCCACCACCTCTGCTAGGTCTGTCTAAACGAAATAAGCGATAATTTTTTAGGTAAAATTTTTGTCCGTTTGTAAGCCAAGTTTCTTGTAAAGTAATAATATCTGGGGAAATTTGCGAAGAAATACACAATAAATCTGTGGTAGCCGACCCTATTGATCGACAATTCCACTGTAATACTTTTAAGGAGCCTATTTTGATTCTATAAACCCGCCGCAGAGTCTGCTTGATCCAAAAGATCTTTCTTCAAAAAGTCTTTTTTGGAGAGGTTCTCCAAAACGTCTTTCTTTGACAGGAACTTTTTAGATTTTGATTTCTGTGAAGACTTTTTCGATAGGGGAGATCTGGCGCGCTTCAAGAAATTATGAGATTCCGCATCCATATCTGTGAATTCATCAGTGTCATCTGATACGGTTTCTAGATCTGTCCGCAGTATCTTATTGGAGGGTCCTGCTTTAGGAGATGAGCATCGTGTAGGAGCTATCGGACTTTCTGTCCCGGCACAATTTGAAACCTCCAAATCCTGTGAAGTCTGATTTTTCATAGACACTGAAGCAATGATTTGGGTCAACTGAGATGTTAACAATTCAGCCACGACTCCAATAATACTGCTGGCAAGACGCTCCATCGCCTTTTCCGTTGCCTTCTCTACAGCCTCTGCTATATATTTTGCTAACGATGCATCCATAGCAGTGGTGTGTCGTGCTGTTACGCTTGCGTAACCTTTCGAGCGTTCTTGTAATTCAGTCACAGCTTCCCTCCGGGAGCAACGCCTGCGTTCCACAATTTCCAACAGCTTAACTTCTCGTTCTTTCGCTTCACAATCTGAAGAGTCTGCAGGATGCGCCTCATGACATAAACAGCACTTCTCTTCCGTCGAGTTGCACTTACGGCTGTCGTGATTTTCTCCGCATAGTCGACATCTGGCAGTTGATCTGCACCCTTTCACGCTGTGGCCATATCTCCAACAATTCAAGCACTGCAGTGGCTTAGGGGATAGAGGCTCTACCTTATAGATAAGAGGCCAAGCTTTAATTTCAGATGGTCTTATCGTTCCCGCAAAGGTTACTATGACCGATTCGGTAGGTGATTTTTTATTGTCAACCAGACGCGTGCACCTGTATACTGACACTGCACCTGCTACTGAAAATAACTCAAGAATTTCTGCAGGGGTCAGGCTCGTATCTACACCGCGGACTATGCCTTTCGAACATGCCAGATGCGCTGGAATAAACGGGCTCACCGGCTGTGCTGCAAATTCGGAACAGTTGAGAAGCTCTCGGACGCACTCCTGATCGGCAGAACAGCACAAAATACCACCACGACCAAAATGCCGGACCTCAGTGATCTTTTGAAAGTGTGTTGTGGCTTTCCGAAGCTCCATTTGAATCATCTTCGGGTTCTTCATAGGTATCGTACCTCCATTGGTCGGTACCAAAGCCACGGGGACGTTAATAACCCCACTGCAAAGAAAAGAATCAATTGGCCAATCCTTGACCGGTATAGATGCTAGCCAAGGAGAAGGCCCTTGGCCAGGCGAAGAAACCGACATCTAGATAGCCTGAGTCGCTTGAACTCAGAAAATCATATGGCACAAACCACAAACAACTGCCGAAAAATCACTAAAACAACAAAGAAGCAAACGTTAAACTCAAGTGCAATCCCGCCGCCCGTCGTTCAAGCCGTTCCAACCCGTGAGCAGCAGCGCAGAACAGGATCAACGCGAACAGGAACAGGAACCAGCTACAAGAGACGTGCCTGTCTTATGCTTGCTCTTTTCTTCTTCTGCGCGAGTTGCCTCGTGCCCAGCTATGTGCCTATGTATCTTCAACCGAAGCGCTAACCACCCTTCTTCTTCGTTCTCTTTGCCCTTTTTGGCTCGCTAGAGCTTGCCGGCACATGACTCTAGGTGGCATTATTCCACCTCTCATTAGAGCATCGACCCAATGCTCAAACATAAGGGGACAGCAAGGCCGGTAACGAAAAAAAAAAGAGAGAGAAACGGTACCTATAGTATACAGGGCATAAGTAGGTGCAAAAAAAAATTGTCTGAGGTTAGTCATATGAGAGAAAACCATTAACAGAGTTCACAGTTCATTCGAGACCCAACAAAATGTAAAAAAAAACGAAAATGTTTGCTGCCCGAGCACAATAAGGCGAGTATCACTGCGTAATATAAGGTTTTAGGTGGACGACATGCACAATCTCTGTTCGTGATGAGTGGCGCTGGGTCGTTGCCGAGCCTCCGTCTAGAATAACTTCGTAGTTGACCTCGTTCAACCGCCGTAATACTTTATAGGGTCCAAAGTACTTGCTCAGGAAATTTTCGCTCAGACCTCGCCGTCTAACTGGGGTCCAAACCCACACTTGGTCGCCAGGTTGATAGGAGACTTGTAAATGGTGGATATTGTACCTTCGGGCGTCTTAATATTTCATTTCATTCATTCATTGCTGGGATCTTATGTGCACGCGAGCTAATTGACGTGCTTTCTCTGTACGCTGAATGTAATCGTGGACATCAGGTGTTAGTAGCTCGTGCTGGTCGATGTCACAACGAATCATAGCGTCTAGCATGGTTTGCACGTCTCGACCGTAAATGAAGCGAAGGGTGCGAACCTTGTCTTTTCCTGGGTTGCGGTGTTGTACGCAAACATTACGTATGGCAGGATTTCATCCCACGTTTTATGCTGCACATCCACGTACATAGAAATCATGTCCGCCAGCGTTTTGTTCAGCCTTTCTCTTAAGCCATTACTCTGGGGGTGGTAAGCGGTTGTCTTGCGGTGGTTCGTGTAACTGAGCTTGAAGATGTCGTCCAACAGTTTTGCTGTAAACGCTGTCCCTCGGTCAGTGATGATGAATGATGGGGCACCGTGACGAAGCACAATGCGGTGCATGAAAAACTGGGCGACTTCAGATGCTGTACCGCGTGACAATAACTTCGTTTCAGCGTAACCCGTCAAGTAATCAGTTGCAACGATGATCCACTTGTTTCCGGAGCAAGACAAAGGAAATGGTCCAAGGAGGTCCATCCCAACTTGGTCAAACGGCGTGCGCGGTAGATCAATGGGTTGTAAGAGGCCTGCAGGCTTTACAGGTGGTGACTTGCGATGCTGACATTCGGGGCATCTTTTCATGTAGCGTTTGACACAAGCTACGAGCTTTGGCCAGAAATACAGCTGTCGAACCCGGTCGAGCGTCCGTGAGTATCCCAGATGGCAGGATGTCGGCTCATCGTGGCAGGCTAATAGGATGTCATCACGGAGGTCTTGAGGGACGACTAGAAGATAAGATCTGCTGCCAACACCGTTGTTTTTCTTGTATAATATGCGGTGTCGTAAGCAAAATGACAGCAACGTACGAAAAAGTGGACGAGTCACAGACGTGGTGCTGCCTTCTAAATGATCGATGATGGGCCTTAACTCGGGGTC
The DNA here is from genome assembly GCF_043290135.1 of Rhipicephalus microplus. Taxonomy (NCBI): domain Eukaryota; kingdom Metazoa; phylum Arthropoda; class Arachnida; order Ixodida; family Ixodidae; genus Rhipicephalus; species Rhipicephalus microplus. The sequence continues at coordinate 4,319,877 of NW_027464597.1, read as the reverse complement.
CGCTCGTTGCTTACTGAAGAGGTCCATCCCACTGAGAGTACTTAGGAAGGCTCTGTCGTCTTCTACAGCTGTATGGTCGGATTCTAGAGGTGCTCGAGGTAGCGTGTCGGCGTCTTCATACTTTCTACCCGACTTGTATACGACGGAGACATCGAACTCCTGAAGTCGCAGACTTCATCGTGCTAATCGCCCAGAGGGGTCTCGGAGGTTAGCCAACCAACATAAAGCGTGGTGATCAGTCAAAACTTTGAATGGGCGCCCATAGAGATAAGGCCTGAACTTTGTAATCGCCCATATTATCGCGAGACATTCCTTCTCTGACGTTGAATAGTTGGTTTCGGCACGTGATAGAGTGCGACTCGCGTAGGCAATCACACGTTCGATCCCATCTTGTGTTTGCACCAGGATAGCTCCGAGACCAATGTTGCTTGCATCAGTGCGCACCTCTGTGTCAGCGTCTTCATCGAAATGACCGAGTACAGGAGGGAAAGACAATCGATGTTGCAGTTCCGCAAAGGCAGTCGCTTATTTGTCAGTCCACTAAAATGGGGTGTCGTCACTTTTAGGTCTGATGAGAGGCTCCGCAACCTTAGAGAAGTTGTCAATAAAGCGGCGACAGTATGCGCAGAGCCCTAGAAATCAACGACGACTTTTTTCTGTCTGTCGGAGCTGGAAAAGCGGCTACAGCGGCAGTCTTCTCGGGTTTGGGCCGAACACCTGAAGCGCTCACAACGTGACCCAAGGACTTCAGTTCATTTGTAGCCAAAATGGCACTTCTCAGGCTTGAGGGTAAGGTCAGCGGATTTTATGGCTTCAAAAACACTCCGAAGCCGACAAAGGTGCTTGTCAAACGTTTCTGAAAAGACGACATCATCTAGATAGACGAGGCAAATTTTCCACTTGAGGTCAGCGAGAATGGTATCCACCATTCGTTGGAATGTGGCCGGAGCGGAACAGAGGCCGAATGGGAGCACTCGCAATTCATACAGGCCGTCAGGAATTACAAAAGCCGTTTATTTCGTGGTCACGTTCATCCACTTCAATTTGCCAATAACCACTCTTGAGGTCGATTGAGGAAAAGTACTTTGCTCGCCTCAGCCTGTCAAGAGAATCGTCCACCCGAGGCAACGGGTACACGTCTTTCTTTGTGACGTTATTTAGCTTCCTATAATCGACACAAAAGCGAAGTGTACCATCCTTTTTCTTTACAAGGACCACTGGCGATGACCAAGGGCTGCTTCATGGCTGTATTACACAGTCTTGAAGCATTTCCTTCACTTGCTTTTGAATCGCGCGTCGTTCGGTTGGTGAAACGTAGTAAGGCTGTTGCCGTATAGGGTGCGCGTCGCAGTTGGTGATAATACGGTGTTTGGTAATCGATGTTTGACAAATTCTCGATGAACATGCAAAACAGGCGTGGAATTCTATCAACAGGCCGTTAAGCCTTCGTTTGTTCTCGTCAGAAAGCGTTGAATTTATGTCGACGTCCTGGAGAGGTGCTTCGGCATTGTCGGTTGCCTCAGAAGTAAAACACTATGTGACATTGGTTACTGGGTAGGCATAGGCAATGACAGTACCAGGAAAAAGGTGTCGGCACTCGTAGCTGAAGTTTATTTTATTTTATTTATTTATTTATTTATTGCATACTGCCAGCCACCTCTTGGTGGCCAAGGCAGGAATGATACAAACTTTCATACTTGCAGCCACTTATAACACTACACTTCACGGCGCAGAAATAAAATCACCACGTAACAGGTTTGCGTGGAACATGAATACTCGGGTTACAGGAGCAACACAAGAGCGGTATCAAAAATACAATCCAAATTTTTGTTCCTAACACGAAGTGTAAAAACATCATTAGAAGAATTGAAATCTGCACATACGACCAGACAGCTTTTACTACAGACAGGCAGTGGCAGCTGATAAGAATGCGTTGGGCGCTGCGATGCTAGTGACGTCATGAGGTAGTTCATTCCAGTCGGAAATTGTTCGTGGAAAGAATGACTATCGCCGAGAATTTGTTTTTGTAAGCGGCACCACTATGGTGTTATCATGCTTGTTCCGAGTTTTTCGCGATGTATTGTACTGCATGTAAGTGTTAAAGGCGAGTCCTGAGTGGCCGTTGACTATGTTATAAAGGAATTTTAAGCGATGTAGCTTTCTACGGGACTCCAATGTGGGAAGAGCGGATCTATTACGGAGTTCAGTGACTGAACAGTGTCTACTGTACGCGTGGTAAATAAACCGAAGGGATTTATTTTGGACTCGTTCTAGTAAGTATATTTCTGTTTGTGTGTGTGGATCCCATACAACGTCAGCATATTCCAACAATGGGCGTACCAATGTAGTGTAAGCGACTAGTTTTGTTTTGCTGGTGCAGTGCCTCATGCGATGCTTTAAGAACCACAATCGCCGCAGTGCTGCTGATGTTATACCTTCGATATGAGTTTTCCAGCTCAAATTAGAAGTGATTGTCAGACCAAGGTATTTGTACTGGTGAACGGTTGTTATAGCAGTGTTGTTTAACATGTAAGTGAATTCCGAGGGATTTTTTTTACGTGTTATGGTCATCTTGACGCACTTTGCTATGTTGAGGCTCATTTTCCAGGAGTTACACCATGCTGTAATAACCGATAAGTATTCATTTGGGGTGGCGTGATCTGTTCTTGATTGAATGGACAGGTACGCAACGCAGTCATCCGCGAAAAAACGGCACTGCACAGTAGATTCGGATGACATGTCATTTAGATAAACTAAAAATAAAAGTGGTCCTAGGACAGAGCCCTGTGGTACCCCAGAATGCACGGGAGCGGAAGAAGAATTTTTATCTGCTATCCGAACGTGTTGGTGTCGGTGGGATAGATAACAATCAAGCCATCGAAGAATTCTTTCATTGGTTAGGATTCGGCGAATTTTAAACATCAAATGGGAATGGGAAACTCGGTCGAAAGCTTTTTCGAAGTCTAAAACAATCGCTTCAATTTGTCCGCCTTTGTCAAGTGTTTTTAGAAAGTCATCAGTAGTGTGAATTAACTGTGTGGTGGTTGAAAAGCCTTGCCGGAAACCGTGTTGATTTGGGGAAAAAAATGGTTACTCTCCAGAAATGAACTTAAGTGTTTGAAAAGGAAGTGTTCCATAACCTTGCCGGCTGTACATAACAACGAAATGGGGCGGTAGTTTTTCACGTCATATTTATCACCTGATTTATGAATGGGTACCAATTTACCCTTCTTCCAATCTACTGGAACTTCGCCTTGTAACAGGCTTTCCCTAAATATTAAGCCTAAGTATTTGGAACACCACTCGGCGTACCGATAAAGAAAAGCATTAGGTATTTCATCCGGCCCAGCCGATTTTTTTGTGTCAAGATGAAGTAGAGCTGACAAGATGCCTTTATCTGTTATAATCAAGTCTGGCAGTTCGAGATTGTTTGCGTGGAAATCAGGAGGGGTGTCACCCGTTCGCAAAAAAACAGAAGAGAAGTAGTCGTTAAATGCTGTCGCTATGCAGCTGGCATCAGTCACGTCCGCGTCCTTGGTTTTAATTTTTGTCACTTTCACTTTTTTGTCGAAGAGGTGCAAAATCCAAAATTTTCTTGGATTGGTTGTGAGAAAGTTGTGCATTTTTACGTTGAAGAAATGAAATTTGGAGCTTTTAATCTTGTTGCGCAGTTCGGCGCGGAGGCTCGTCAGAGCAGCACTACGTGGTTGTGTTTTTGAGCATGACAGGCGTTTTATCTTGCGTTTTAGATGGAGTATTTCGCGTGTAATCCAAGCACTACGGCCGTGTATTTTTTTCACTTTCTCCGGAACGAACGAACTTATACATTTGTGAACGGTTGTCTTAAAGTGCGACCATAGCTGGTTAACGTCACAGCGATTGTGAAGATGTTTGTTAGTAATTTTGTCATACTCCTCCTCTAGGAGGTCCAAAATACTTTCGTCCGAAGCAGTATTAAAATTGAGGAATCTACATACTTGGGTAGCCGAGGGAGTACACAACATGTTGGTTTTAAATATTACTAGTTCGTGGTCCGATATACCTGGTACAACTTCAATTGTGTTGTTAAACTTGCAAATAGACTCAGAAACAAAAATAAGGTCCAGAATCGAACTCGTGCCTGCAGTGACACGCGTAGGAGTCTTTACAAGTTGCGTCATGCTACAGGAAAACGCTATATCAAGTAGAAATTCGGAGTGCTGGCAGGGTGTTGTAACGCAAAAGTGATCCCAGTTTATTTTTGGCAGATTTAGATCACCTCCTACAAGAATGTGGGTATAACGTTTGCTTTGTTCGAGCAAAAAATCTTGCAAAGCTTCGAGTACCGCTATATCGGAATCGGGCGGCCTGTAGACAGCGCCAATGAGCATGCTCAAATTTTTATGCCGAAGAACTATCCAAGTCATTTCGACGCACGTCCCGTGCGACAAAACCTTAAAATCCATGCCCTTTTTCAGCACTATCACTACACCGCCCCCCTTTGCACCTCGGTCGTGACGAACGATTTCATGAGAGCTAGGAATTACTGCCGAGTCGGGAATGTCATTTGGAAGCCATGTTTCAGTAAGGATTGTGACGTCGGGATCATAAACAATGAGGACGCTTTCTAGATCGACCGATTTGTTGACGACACTTCGAGCGTTTATGTTTATTACAGAAAATGTTGACGGGACCGCGTGAGAAAGTGGAGCCGGTAGCCTTCGTTGACGCTCCAGATTGCTGCTGTGTTGCTGTCACTGCACAGCTACTGGAACCCTTGAGTTCAGTGAGTCATCACACCGATAAAGCTTGCCGTTGACTTTGATCTCGTCAAAGATCAAAGCAACTTTTGCTCCACTACTCCGTTCTTCTCGTGCGCTCGCCCATAGCTTTTTTCGTATTTGTTGAACTCGAGGTGAAAAATCCTCCAAAATGCTGAACTCTGTGCCTTTTAGATTACCGCAGTTCTTTAGAATCCTAGTTTTGTCTCTTCCGTCAACTAGCTTCAGAATGGCTGGCCGGCACTTGTTTGCCACTGGCTTGCCAATCCTATGAATGCGCTCGGTGGCGACATTTGGCACCTGAATTATGTCTTCCAAGATGCCCTTTGCCACTTGTTCACCAAGAGGCTGATCAGCATCGTTCTCTTCTGTCACGCCAAAAATAAGCAAGTTATTTCGTCGACTGCGGTTTTCAAGGTCGTCAATTTTTTTTTGTCAGCCCGTCTACTTGTTTTTGTAGGTCATCTACCTTGGTTGTGTTAGAAGCGACAGTTTGAGAAAGGTCATCCAGTTTTTTTTTCGATACTGGTCAGCGTATCAACCGTTTTACTTAAATGTTGGTTGACTGCGCTCGAACTCTCTTTCAGCTCGCGAATATCATTGATAATCGTTTTCAGCATTGCTTCTGTTGTGGGGCCCGGATTAGACTCAACATCACCACACGACGACAATAAGTCAACCAGGCATTCATAAACGGCACAGTACGCAAGAAGCAATGACCGTGGGCACGGCAGAAGCACAAGGCAAACATTGTCGTCTCGATAACATGAAAGATTGCGATCGTCTCCCACCTGTACGAAAAACAGGAACGGATTCCTGAGCAACATATTCGCAGAGCTTCCGCCGTGCCCACTGGTGAAGATGGCCCGGTCCAAGCGATTTATACTCTCTTCTATCGCTGACGTAATCCACGCCATGCTGAGCTGCGCAGCTGGTTGGGGTGGCCAAGAGCGCATGCCCAGGAGTTCGTCGCTGAAGCAGCATTTTGAAGAATCCATGTTCCAGCTGCCACGGTGCCAATCTTCGTTGTTGTCCGGGAGAGCGCTGCACTCCGCCTGCCCGTGACTGGTGGATGAAGCGAAGACCACGGCCTGTATGAAAAACAGGAACGGATTCCTGAGCAACATATTCGCAGAGCTTCCGCCGTGCCCCCTCAAGTTCATAAAAAGTATCTCGCAGTGGCCAGCCTGTAGGTCTACTAGGCTTCGTACTACGCAGACACCTGGGGAAAAGAGTAGGGATTGATTGCTCTCCGCCACCATTTCACCATGTGCTGATTTGTTACATGCCACTTGAACCATAACACTTGAGCGCGGTGGTATCGTCACAGCATCGTCAATTACCCGCAGACATACTCGATCGTGGCTGGGAGTATGCTCTGGTGTGGCGCTTTTTGTTGAGAACGTCACGAGGCGTTGTCGAATGTCGATGATAGCACCGTGCTCCTTCAGGAAGTCCATGCCAATGATCAGGTCTCGAGAACACTGACGGAGAATGTTCAAGCTGACAACGAAGGTAGAACCACGAATCTGTATTCGTGCTGTGCAAACGCCAAGTGGAATGACGATGTGCCCGCCAGCAGTATGAATTGGCCTGAGGTTCCAAGGCATCGTCACTTTATTTAGGAGAGCAGCCTGTTTTTCACTTATTATAGAAAAATCCGCACCCGTGTCAACTAAAGCACTGACTTTGCGAACGTCTAGTCGCATTGGAATGTCTAATGAAATCTTTGCGGAACCAGCTAGTGCCGTCGTCGGGGAATCATCAGTTTGCGGAAGCGTCGGTAGGAGGCCTATAGCTTGTCCAGTATGAGTGGCCTTGCCCCCGAAGGTCGCTGTGGTTAGTTTTCCCGGCGTGGACTGAGTGACATACCCTGCGCCACGCTCGAATAGGTGCCGCGATTAGGAGAAAATCGCCGCGGTGACGGGGAGCGTGACTGGTGCAAGGATGATGAAGTTCCGCACTGTTGAGCCACATACTCTTCGATTTCAGGGGACCGCTGACTGAACCTGGGTGGTGGTCAGTTTATCGAAAATCCGCGTAGTCCAAGTTGCCGGTAAGGACACTGTCGGTACAGGTGCCCAGCTTCACCACAGTGGAAGCAGAGAGGTTGTCGATCTGATTTCTGCGAGATCAGGCGAGGTTCGCTATAATATGGCACCTCTTGGACCGTCTGCAGCATGGCTGGGGCCACGGTGGGATGCGGAATTGCAGGTATAACAGGTTGCCGCAAAGCTTGAGCATACGACATTCGGGGAAAGTCACCGGGTGGTTGATAATCCCGCATGCAAGGCGGTTCTCTTAAGGCATGCTGGACTTCATCTCGGACAACGCTGGACGAGGAGGTAGTGGGCTGCGAGGGCACTGACAGCTTCTGGAGTTCTTCGCGGATGACTGAACGTATGAGCTTTCGGAAGAAATTCATTTGGCCACCGAAAGCTCCTAAGTAGTCCGTAGTTGAAGCGTTGACGTGCCGTTCGTATGACGGGGCCCGGTGCCTAAGAGTACTTTTGATGGTGACGGCTTCCACGAGAAATTCTGACACAGTCTTGGGTGGACTGCGTACAAGCCCACCGAAAAGCTGCTCTTTCACCCCGCGCATGAGGTACCGTACCTTCTTTTCTTCTGGCATGCCGGGGTCAGCTCAGTGGAAAAGGCGCGTCATTTCCTCAACATACATCGCAACCCCTTCGATTAATTGATTAATATGTGGGGTTTAACGTCCTAAAACCACCATATGATTATGAGAGACGCCGTAGTGGAGGGCTCCGGAAATTTTGACCACCTGGGGTTCTTTAACATCGCAACCCCTTCGTTCGGCAGTTGTATGCGGGACTGCAGATCGCGCTCAGCTCTCTCCCGATGGTCAGGGCTGGCATATGTCCCAATAAGTCGGCGTTTGAAGTCTTCCCATGATGTAAGAATACCCGCCCGGTTCTCATACCAGACACGTGCGCCATCCAAAAGACTGAAATAGACGTGCTGCAGTTTGTCTGCGTCATCCCACTCGTTGCGCACGGCAACGAACTCGTAATGAACAAGCCAATCTTCCACATCCTCAAGTGCAGTGCCATGAAAGGGATTTGGCATTCGCGGTGTGAGTAAGGTGCAATGAAGCCGCGTTGAGCCGTTCGTACCGGTTGGGTTGGTGTCGGTAAGGCTGGTCGGAGCTGCCATGTTGCTTGCGAGCAGTTCAAACTCAGAAGATTGCCCTTGGATTCTTCTGCTGGCGCGGTGCACAGGAGTGACCACCGGTACGATGCTTGTGTTGCTGCTATGTGGAGGGGTACGGTGCATAGATTACCCAGCACACCACCAGTTTGTCACGCACCAAGAGCCGTAGAGACAAGACAGGAACAGCGGAGCAGAAAGACACGAATGTGTATCTTCAAACGAGGCGCTAACCACCCTTCTTCATTCTCTTTGCCCTTTTTTGGCTCGCTAGGGCTTTCCGGCTCACAACTCTAGGTGGCAATATTCACAGTATGTGCAAAAACCAGTTTCGTAATTATATTTTAACACACTTCTTATCTAGGCTGCTTGACTTATGATGCATCACTTTGGTGTGTAAATACTTTAACACGAGCCATGAACACAACAAAATTCTACATTTGGGAAGAAGCTGCTTAATTATATTCATTTCATTTAAATCTTTGTCCATTATCACAATTTTGCACTTATCCTCCATGACAGGATTCAAACAAAGGAATTTCTCTAGGAAAGACTTTAATGTTTCTGATGTCTCCTGCTGAAAAAATGCATAACATACAGACCTCCCATGGCTTGTTCCATCTTCACACAGAATTGAATGCAAGATATACCCTTCTTTATTAACTTTATACGTACCATCAAAGAACCACACTTCAGGGTAATTTTTCTAGTAACTGGGTCATATGCTCCGATTAAAGCAATACGTACAAGAGACCATTTTCTGTATTCTTTTCAATATGAACCTTTCACCCAAAGTTTTCAGAAAACAGTTCGTTGATTTTTTCTAATAGAAGGGCTCCATGATGGGCCTTGTCCTGAATTTTTTGAACTGTTCTATGCTTCAAGTTTGTAATATCACGAGAAGTAACGTGTTTTCTCGTTTTTCCTCAGAATGGAATCCTTTAGGTCTTTAGGTTTCACATTACAAGAAATCAAGTCCTGAAGTTGCTCTTCTTCAAAAGCACCTAATGCACGATTATTATTCTACGATACAAAAATCTCGGGACAATTTTATGGTTGTGCACATTTGCTAAATTTACAACTTCATAATAGGGCTGTAGAGAACCACACAGCGCAAGCTTAAGTTCAACGTTGCAACCTGTACCGTTATACTTATAAGTGCTGAACTTCTTCCCTACAGAAAGATTTCCTCCACCTGTGCGAATATGGCTGTGTGATGATTTTGCTGATGTTGCTTTCTGCTCCTGTTCAGGGCCTTCACCACGAGGTGAGGAAGTACTGGTGTCAGCCACACTGCGTCCCTCGCACAGAACCACACCTTCTGACTGGGGGCTGACTGGAGGCTCACCGTGAATGTTGCGCCGCAGGCGTAGGATGGCCCACAGTCAGAAGCTGGGCTCTGCTGAAAAGCAACAGAGCACAGTGGCACGGCAGTACACCCAGTCTTCGTCACTTTGTGGTGCACACTTGCACCACTGGCAAGAGTAGGAGAAACTGGTTTCTTGTTACTGCACCCTTTCTTATTTTCGGCCCCAACCTCCTTTTCTAAACAGTGATCACCACGAGGTGAGAAAGTGCTGGTGTCAGCCGCAATGCAGCTCTTGCGCAGAACCAGACCTTCTGGCTGGGGGCTCACCGTGAATGTTACACCGCAGGCATTGGGTGGCTCACAGTCAGAAGCTGGGCTCTGCTCAAAAGCAACAGAGCACAGTGGCACATGAGTACGCCCAGTCTTCTTCACTTTGTGCTGCATCCACACACCATCGACAAGTGCAGGAGCACACACAGGGCGCCATTTTACTTGAGCGAAAACGGTCACAGCTGGAGCCCTAGTGCTTGCCACTGCAGTTATTGGCAGTGAAGGGTACCCATGAGCAGTGTCTGTTTCTGCGACCTTAGGTGTCACTGACATCGCACTGTGACATTGTATGGTAGCAGAATCTGACTTCCGTGCAACGTCCGACCACATTTTCTTGCACGAAGATGCAGGGGCTGCAACAAGCGTAGGGTCTGCGGAAAGAGCAGGAAAATTGGTTACATTATTCCAATACTGTGCCAGCCCTTCTTACTGATCACTGCACTGGAATCGAAGCTTCTTGTGGTCCTTTTCTCTCTGGTGCTGCTGCTGTAATGCTCCATTGTGGCTTGCCTCAAGGTCCTCGCTTGCTTGCTTGATGGCCGCACGTAGCAGGCACCCCAGCAGCTGGAAAACAGAGGAGCACATTTACAGTTGAACCCCTCCATAACGGAAGCCCTGAAGAATGAAGTTCTCATAGCAAGGAAGAAATATAACGTCCACGATGAACATTCATTGAGTACAAGGTGTTTGCTCTCTCTCAACAGCGAAGAGATGTTAAAAGCACTCCCACAATACATGTTAGTAATATGCGACTTTTTTTAGACTCTAAAGCTAGATGAGAAAATAGATGTAAAATAATTGCAGCGCCGCTCATTTCATAAGTCGGGCACTTGGCTATTTGCCAAAAGGCATTGGTGCAACCATTTCTGTTTACGTTGTTGAACAATGATGATAGCAAAATCACTTCTTTTTCTTCAAGAGAATACTTTTTGCTAATGCTTCCGTTGGCAACTACATCAGCACATGACATATAAAGTGCCATAATTTCGATAGATGTTCTGTAGACTGCCTAAGTTCTTGCTGATGTGGTTCTGTCCGAACGCATGCCAAGACCTCACATAGTTTGCTTATGTGCAGTGTTGTTTGGCCCTTCAGCTTCAATGGAGCGACACCAGGCGCTGCTGATCTACATGACTTTGTGTGAGGTGATGGTGACCTGATCGTATGCGAGGAGTTCTGCAATGTTGCCAACATCAGAAGTACATGCCACAGTGGAAAAATAAGAAGTGTATGAACTGGCCTCCAGATTTGGTAGGCGAATCAATAAGGCTGTTCTCCTTCTGCAATAGATGGCATAATACGTAGTGAGCTGTGCACCAGGGTCTCACCAGCTTGCCATGTGTGTATATAAGGAAAACCCAGCTGAACTATTGAGGGCAATAAAATGGGTTTGTTGACATTTTTTTCCCTTTGTCGAAGTTCTTGCGATCATCTGCTCAAGCTGTGAAAGTAGAAACAAATGTAGGCTGTCGCCACAGGCACGGCTGTCATGCATAGATACCTATGCGAGCACAGCAGTCACATGAAAATGCGTGAAAAATCAACATACACATTTGTATAACAGGCACCTGCAACATGTATACCCCACTAGAGGGATGGTTTTGTTCTGTAGCACAATGAAGCTGTAGGGAGAGTCAAAGCTGGTTTTTTTATTTTGCTTTTGTTTTTGAATTGAATGTTGGAATTTAGTTTCCGTATTATAGACATGTACTCTGTCAACACTGAAAGTGTTATTTACGTTCGTCGACAACTGCAGGCTGCGGTGCCCACCCTTACTTTTGTAAGGGCCTGTGATGCAGTGGTTTGTGTCGTCTGGAGTTGTAAAATAGTGCCTGTACATCCTCGCATGGCCAGTGGTTTAGCTGGACTCACATTACTCACTGAAGCAGTTTCTGTTACAAATATATTTTCTAACTTTGCCAATTGTGTCAGTGGTTATATGAGCATTCATGAGGCACCACAGCAGAGTATGTCACGTCACATAAGCTGCGCAGGCTACAGTGAAACAAACCTATGGCTAACTAAGACTTAAATACATGTATACCATGAGAGGAGCAGTAGTGACACTCTATTAAAAACCTCAGCAGAACCAATTCCTTCACTGCACTTAGCAGCTTGGCATTTAACGCAATTTTTTCTCACATTGGTCGGGTATCCCAGGTAGGGAACTTTATCGGCACAGTGTCCCTTGACAATGTCCCCCTTTGCGGCATGTTCCTCAGGACGTGTTCATTGTAGTGTGTTGTTCATTCTTTGCACATGCATTTGAGCTTGAAATGTTTTTTGCAGGCAAAATCAGTTGAATGAAGCGCCTGATTGTTCATGAGGACTGCTCGCCTCCACTTGTCCAGAAGATCGTAGTCTTTTCTTGCACAGAACAAGGAAAACTTTTTTCTCACGTCTTATACTCCGGGGTGTATTGCAGCAGGGTACAAAACATTTTCTCCCAATTATGAACTGCAGACTGTGGTGCATTCTTACGAAATCATGTGTTAAATAACTGGGCAGCAACTGATGCTACCTATCATTGAAACCCAACAATTACAGCAAGAGCATGTCACACTCTCTTCACAGTGCTCCCACACAGTCTTCTTTACATTATCTTTTTTGAACGTGGCGCCGCCTGCCTTGTTCTCGCATAGTAGATGCCCTTTCGTAAGAGAGCGCTTGTTTGCCAGGCAGTGATATGAGAGCTTGCACACCAGCTGTCAAACTCACCATAAAATTATCTAAAGGAGTGTCACGTTGGCCAACGAGAGCGCTGTGAAGTGCCGTATAAGGATATACAACATATGTAGAGAGCACGCACAATGACTGTCAGTAGAAGCAACAGCTCACATTGATGCTGCTGACGTATGACGGCGATGTTGCCAACAGCCAATTTAAGTGTTTGGGGGGGCATCTAAGGTTTTCACATTAATAATGCGCCAGACGGCATACTGGATAGTTTTTTTGGTGCACATAATTTATAGCTGATACATTCGAACAACAGTAGTTATTTCGTTAAGTGGTTAGATAAACCAGCCATATTTTGCAGGAGCGCCTTGTGGAGGTGTCTGGCATACAAACTATAACACTGAAATAACTAGCTAGCAAATGAATGAATTAGCATGCCACCGTAAGCAATTCCTTCACAAGAGCTCCAGTCATGGATATAAATCTTCACATTTAATAGCACGAAGACCGCCACGCGAAATGGCACGTCTACGTGAGGTTCCTAAATGATGAACGCACTCAACGACTCAGTAGGTGTTAAAGCAGGGGCTTTGAATCAAGCGAGCCTTGACATAACCCGTACTCAAAGTGATAGACTTGCAACTTACATCGTAGAGTTGATTGAAAAATGTCTGCCTCAAATTCTTATTTGATTCATTTGATTGATCGATATGTGAGGTTTAACCACCATTTGATTATGAGAGACGCCGTAGTGGAGGGCTCCGGAAATTTCGACCACCTGGAGTTTTTTAACGTGCACCCAAATCTGAGCAAACAAGCCTACAACCTTTCCCTCTCCACCGGAAATGCAGCCGCTGCAGCCAGGATTCGATCCCACGACCTGCGAGTCAGCAGCCGAGTACCTTAGCCACTAGACCACCGCGGTGGGGCTGCCTGAAATTCTTACTTCTAATTCTATGCAACCGTGTCTTTGGTCGCAACTCATTACATTCAACAGATGGCATCATGAAATGCTTTCAGTCGACAGTAGACATATTCTGGCATCATAAGGTGCAACAGGCACTGATGGAATCCAACAGCAACATAATTCTAGGGTGAAAGGTATTTAACAGCTCAACGCACACTGAAGGACAAGTGCATATCCAAAAAACAGATGCGTTGTACATCACCGAATCCGTGCTTCTAAAGCAAAGTTGGTAATCGAGAGCGACTGTAAACAAACTAGGGCCGCGAGCAGTCCCACGTGACAGCACCTAGCCAAAACCAACTCGGCGCCAGCCTCAGAGAGGTTCGAGGAGAGAGAGAGGAAGTGTGCTTTTAACCACATATATTGTGACTTAACGAAGTTGCAGGGGTGTTCGCACACCTCTCCTACTGTGCGCAAAAAAAAATGACGATGACAACAAGAGTGCGGAAAGCCGCAAAGCAAGCTTGGGTGAAGTTGTTGATGCTTTTAACATCGTTCGCGCATTCTTTAGCACCCACGACAATGACGAAGCTATGCGAAGCGTACTAAGCGGTCAGCCATCAAACTCCTTCAAAGCAATGTCATTATATGAAACAGAACAAAGTCACCAACAACCTTAAATAAATTTTAATTGTGCTTTGTAACTGCAAGATTTGCATATTTTTCAGTTCTCACTGCGAAGAACTTGTGACAACAAACAGAAATTAAGGTTTTCGATTGTACAACAGTTGCAATAGCTTAAAAAAAGCTCAGAAATTTTTGTGCACAGACGTGTGGTGTCTCACATATCATGGTACTAAATTCATGTTTCTGTAGAGCTTGTGTGGGTTCCGGCTCACTCACAGGTAGCAGGCAACATCATCGCTGACTACCATGCCTGAGAAATGTTAACCTGGGCCGAGCAAGAACTGCAAGAACTACTGCACCCGGGTACCGGCCTTTGGCGACATTACCCGGTTACACCAAGAGGAATGGTGCAAACTGCTAGAACCACACCCCAAACTGTCCAGGCAACAGCAGACGATCCCACATTGAGCGCAGGCAGGATCGCTTAAGCATCAAGTCTTATTTACTGATCTCGTTTCCTTCCTCACATCAAACTCTTTATTTTACTTCATTTTGGCATGGGTTTTGCAAGAACTACTCATGCGAAACAATACTAATATTGTTTAACCATAACATTTCCTCTACTTTTGACAAGAGCCATATTACATAGCGTAATTTTTTAGATTTTGCTAAAGCTTCTGACAAGGTGTCTCATCGCTTACTACTTTTCCAACTTAATATTCTTAACATTGACCCTAGCACCTTGAACTAGATAACCATGCTCAATTTGTAACTTGATGCTGCATCCCCTTGTTGTGATGTAAAGTCGGATGTCCCTCAAGGCTCTGTCCTCGGCTCATTGTTATTTCTAATTTACATTAATGACTTACCAACAGTAATTAATAGTCCCACTAAACTATTTACTGATGACTGTGTTTTATGCCATGAAATAACTAATCAGCATGATAACTCTATTCTTCAATCTGACTTGAATAACGTATAAAGCAACTGCTCGCAACGACTTATGTTCTTAATGCTCCATTGCGAACGAATTCAAGTTTTAGGGATGCAAATCAAGAAGATCACCACCTTTCGAATACGAAAGGTGGTGATCAAGGAGCTTCTCAAGGAGCTTCTTATAGACTTGATTAAGCAGGTGCCTCTTGACCACATGCACCTTGCATGTCCAGGTGTTGTGTGTAAGCTCTTGCTGCTATGGATGAAAGGGGAGAAAGCTTACAGAATTCGGGAAAAAATAAATAGAGAGTGTGTCTGGAGCAAACACTGAAATACGGCACTATGTGCCATCAGAGATGTCGCAAAAGCCCAGAAGCCTCTCAGACATTGACAGGTGGAAGGCTTCAGAATTCCATCTTTTTTTGCTCTATACTAGTCCAGTGGTCTCAAGATCAAATGTACCTTACCAAGTGGCAGATAATATCATGGCATTGCATACAGCTATGAGCATTCTGCGCAGTTCGCTGTCATGTGCCGAGCACCTGGAGTATGCAGAGAAATTGTTAGTGCACTTTGTTAATGTATTCATTACAATATATGGCAATCACGCAGTTTCACTCAATGTTCACTGTTTGGTGCACATCGTGGATGATGTTCGAATTCATGGACCTCTACATGGATACAGCACTTTCCCTTTTGAAAACTACATGCCTAGGCTCAAAAAGTACGTCAGAAAGCCTGAAAAGCCTCTCCGTCAGCTGTACAATAAAATTATGGAAGAGCAAGCATTGGCTGGCATGGTTGGCAGATCAGAAAGTTCTCTTGCTAATAATCCAAGCAATGGAAACTTAACAGAAGTTCGAAAGCTGCTTTTAAGGCATGATAATGGACCGCTTCCACTAGGTTGTGTAGGACCTCAATTCAAAGGTTTAAAGTTCTCCCACTATGTCACTATAAAAGTGAACAAGAAAGACTGCACGTGCATGTTACATGATAATAGTGTTCTCAAAGTGGAGAAGTTAGCAATTTGTAATGTTGGCCTAGAGCCTGTGCTTATTGAGAAAAAGTATGAGAAATTGGAAGACCTTTACACTTATCCATGCAACTCCCCTTTCATGAACATATTTTTAGCTTCCAAGCTTTCAGAGCTCTGATTCTGGCCTGTTTCGGATATCGCACTGAAATGTGCCAGGCTGCTTTTCAGGGGGAAGTATGCTGTGTTTCCAATGAGACACCTGCAGTGATATTTGTTAGAGTTCTATTTACGCTTTGTAATTTTACTTCGTGCTGTTCAACTAGCTGCTTATAACTTTATATTATTTTTAAAAGGCATGTGTTTATACTTGTCTGAGACAGTCTCTCTCTCTCGAAGCTCAGCAGTCTTCCGTTATGAAAAGTGTGGCTGCAGTTAGGTTCTTTCTGTCCTGTACAGAACTTTACTACATTTAGTATGTTTAACCTATTATATAAGCGTTTATGTAACTTGAGCTGCTAGAAACAAAAAAGCATGGCATATAGACTGAACTGACACAAAACAGGCCTGCAACAATGAAGGTGCACAAACTAGTTAGTGTTTGTACATCCTTCTTTTTTGAGTTGCTTGTTGCTTTTTTTAGATGTCTCAGTTATGCGTTTTATCATGTTTTGCATCTTCATGTATCTTGAGTCGGCAGATTTGCCGTGGTAGAATTCCCTGAAGAAGACGACAGCTTGGCTGCTGTGCATGCGTCGTAGCTTAATGAGAGTAGAAATCGGATGCATTCGCCAATCATAAAAAGTTCTACATAGCTTTCTCGCGTAATCACCGAATGAGCAACACCATCACCTGACTGGGAGCAAACAAATTGTGTGGTGAAAGGCTGGGCTCGTATGATTGCACTTATGCTTCTTGTGTTCCCTGCACTGATATGTATATTTTTCAGAAACTTATGAGAATGCATTAGAAATTCAGCAACATTTGGAATACTATACAGAAATGAGCGAGGGGGAAGAGTAGGGCTGAGGTAAAAGAAAAAAAAAGAACTGCCTTGCCTTAGGACTACGACAGCCAACATGAGAAGATAGTTCAGGTGAAGACCACAGCTCCAAACCACCGAGACCACCAACACCACCTGAAATGATGAAAAAAAAAACCGTATGAAAAACGTTCTCTTATAGCTGTTTGTGTGTGTGCACACACCCTAAAAGTTGAGATTGAGCTGCTATTAATTATCATATATACTATTAATATGATCTTTTTGCATTGCTTTCTGACTGCAAGCCTCCTGTGTTCTTTAAGTTTTGCACTATAACCCTTTTAACAGCACAAAGCAAATGTGTATAGGTTAAAAACTTTACTTTGAAATTAATTTTCAGATGCCTATATTCCGACATCTTCTAAATTTCCCAAAAGACCTGGACAACAAAATAAACATTTTAAAAGTTTGTTGTGCATGTTTTCATAGCAACTGACTTATAAACGTTTTAAAAATAGGAATTGTCAAATTAATCTTTCACGTAAACATTGCTTTAACCATTTGTAGTGGGCTGTGAACATGGAGCATTGCTCCAAGCAAGACTGAACTGCCCTCAGTTTATACCCAGTACCAAATCATTTACTCGTATTGTGACACCATTCGTAAAAAAAAGTCATAACTTACGTTGACAACATTCACAGCAAGACACATTCATAACATTCTTTTATTCAGTCACATTAATGAATCTCACTGCTTGTCATAAGCCAGCAGGTTATTTGAAGACAAGGGCAAGACCCAGTCTTTCTGGTGGTGAATACAATATCTTTTGAGATTTTAATTATGGTATTTAGCCTTTTGAAACAAGAAGCTGAGTCATGTATGTCAGTGTTTCTGCTACAACTCTAGAAGCAGCCGGGCCTGTTGCTCAGTCACTTGGTGTATATTGGCAAGTAGCACATCACCTTGCTCCCATATATATATATTTTTTTCATTGCACGTTGTTTTCCCTTTTTATGAGCAGTTAAGTAGTTTCATGACATTGAAATCATCAACTAGCCCAATCTGTGTCAAGTATGGTTTACTTCCAAACAAATGTAGCACACTAGTGATATGTACTATTGCTCATTGATATTCTTTTGGCTTGTGCGAGCTGTGTACAGATGTTCATGCTCTTTTTCTTTTTTTCAGCTGCTTCTGGTAGTGCTGGTCCCGAGACGCAGCATGAGCATTTTCAATTTCATGCTGGTAAATGCCACTCATTAATCATATTAGTAAAGCAAGCTAAAAATAGACATTTCTGCTAATGAGCAAATAGTTATGAAGCAGGTTTCCCTTTTAAAATGGCAGACACAACAGCACAGTCGTTCATAGTTTGTTTTGTGTGCCACTTTTATGAATATCTGTGCTTGCAGTGGATATGCATAGACATGCAGACTTTGTTTTTGTTACCCTTAGCTGCTCCCTTGAGCCGGGCAGCAGGACACCACCTGGAAGCCATGCCCCCAGACGTTGTGCTTGTAAACATTAAGTTTTCCTTCATTATTGGCATGATTATAGCTTTGACATAACAATAAGCAAAGTCTTGGTAGACAGCCTATAGGGAGCTTGCACAAACAATGGCGATGCTATGCACTCTGGGTAGACAGCCATTTTTTTGTCAGAAGCGACCGGAGAGCACAGTAGTGCAGGTGTGTTTCCTAACCTTGTTGTAGCTTGCAGGTGCGAGTGCAACGCAAATTTGACTCCAAGATGTGTCATCCACGATTTCAGCAATACCAGAAGACTACTCCGCATTGTACACGAACGCAATAGAGACCATTCATTTGAAAAAAGAAAAAAAAAGTGCTCAAGGCGTGCTCGACGTACTTCCTTTTCACATGCAATCCCCCCGAGCTTAGCTTCCAGTGCTTTCGTTGTGTTAAGGAAAAAGAGACGGATAGTTTCAACTCTGCTCGCACTGGGCGCATTCTAAAAATGTTTGCGGTGCTCAATTCGTGTGGCAATCAGCGTTCATAATGAAACTGTTCTACAACTGCTTGGAAAAGTGTTTCAGCGCTCCTTTAAGTAGCATAGTTCCAAAAGGCTTTACGCATAGTTTACAGAGATGCATTCAATTCATTCTGCCCATGTGCAACCAGCACTTGATGTTATGAAGCACTAATAACTCACTTGTTTGGCATAAACATTGCAGCCATCTTATCAATGATCTTAACCTGAGTATATTTTTCTAGCTTTTATGGAAAGAGTGCTGTCCACACTCAACCAAATAAAGATGGTGCAGCAGACTCAGACCCAGCTGCTTGCAAAACTCAGAAATAGGTCTGAAAACTCAGGTGTGGAAGAGAGAAGCCAGCTTCCCGGCCTGCCCTTCCAAACAGTTCGCGATTTAATGGAGTGGGACAAGAAGATGGCAACGAACAAGGAAGCAAATGTTGAAATGGTAATATAACTACTTGAATTATTCGTACACAATTTTCAGCAAAAATATCTTCTATCTAAGTTCTACATGTAACCATCGTCTCGGTTAAAACGTATAGCATCTTATAAGGGCATTTCTGTGCTGAGCTTTGTCCTTTATCTCATATTTTTAGAAAAATAACATGATGATTCGAGGTGGTGACAGTGTTAGACAAAAAATAACGAGAATATCGAAAAGTTTGATGACATGAGACCTCGCGAAACAATTCTCTTGGTTTGGTGCGAAGGGAAAAAAAAGTTCAAGTTAAACATCTGCAAACTTCTCTGTAGCAAGACTGCATGCCACTTTGATTTTCTTCATTACATTGATAAAATTTCGTTAACCCCTTAAAATACTTTTGTTTCACAGCATGCTTGACTGCCAATGCAAATAACCAGGCAGATGCAATGCTAGAGAATGTCCAGAAGGCCTTGGTTCCGCCATGCTGCTGAGAGAGCAGCAGCGGGCCACCGAAGAGTACCTATTATTGAAGACGAAGCTGGTTATTGATAGTGACAACAATAAATAATTTTTCTGGTCACTTGATCAATTCCTTAGTTCCTGAATAATTGGCAAGATTTTAAGTGATATATTTATTCATACTAGAAAAACGTGTGTTGATTGGATGAGGGATATGCTTTCCTGTAGGGTAACTGCCTCTCTCAAGTGAAGGTGGAGGGGGGGAAGGGTGGTGGATGGCCCACCTTTTCGTAAAGTTTTTAAAGTATGAGCGTAGCCAGAAATTTTTTTCGGGGGAGGGGGGTTCATCGATACTTTTTGCATGTTCGTGGTTGTCTTTGGTTGTGTGGGTGTATATATACACAAGCAAAACTAAAAAAGGGGGCTTAACCCCCCCGAACCACCCCTGGCTACGCCCTTGTGTCCCGATAACATCCCCACACTTCCTATTTAAACATCCCAAACACTTCCAATGTGGGACATCCCATATGGGTCTTTTTTTGTAACACTTGGGATGTTTTTCCGTCTTGTGTGGGAAGTCTTTTGAATGTCCGAACAGCCAAAAAGGAAATCATTTGGAAGTCTTTTAGACGTCCTAGTGTTGCTTTCGAAGAAAACTTGAAATTATCTGAAATGGCCAGGCCTGGTTCGAAGGAAAGTTGCCCAGCCACGGGTTGTGTAGGCTGACGTGCGGTGCGCGGCCACTTTTTTATCTCTTACGTGGGAGTGCCTGTCGCTGGCGACGAGTGCATCTCGCTAACGCACCATGTAATTTAGGGTCGACGCCAGTGCTTTATTAATTAATTCGAAGTTATAAACTTGGGTGTGCGGTCAGTTTAAAAGGTAAAATAGGTATGAAGGCTGGTGTTGAATGCGAGAAAGTCATGAGATTATCTACATTTCAAATTCGGCCGCACGTATATTTTTTTTTACATAAAGCTTTGACGCAATAAAGTTCCTCGGTATTGTTGGGTCTACTTTAGTGGAATTTCTTTTATGAAAAAAAAATGTTAAGATGTATTTGTACCTTCAGCGACTTAAGAATTTCATTTATCGATGTTAAGAAAGTTGTCATTTCAAGTTTTGGCGCAGTTTAAAAGTTGTGGTTGGTCAATAAGTACGCAACATTGGCGAGCCATGCTATTCTGAATACAATGCATTTCTTCAAAATTTTCATTGTGTAATCTGTCGTAAATGATCTATCATCAGCTAAATGTATTATCAGCAACACATGGAGTGAGTGCCACTCGTCAGACTATTTATAAATTACACAAAAACACGAATATTCTAGTTGTCCAACAGGAACCTATGAAATTCGCACCAAAAATGCTGTTTACAAAAAATGATTCCGGCCTAAATATGGGCAAGGTTTCGTGAATTTTAATTACAATATTCTGTACAAAGGCATACTGTTGCCTACTCTACAGGTACTGCGTAGAATGTGAATGAATATTTTGATAAACTGATGCTGTTTTGTTATGGCAAGATTATTTTTCTGTTGGTATCACAAGCACTGCATTTAGTACAGACTTTTTCAAAGCTTTTAATCGTGTTACATTTATCAACTTTCTAATTTATGTTTTGCCTTTTTTTGTTACAGATCAGCTATTTATTCATGGACAATGTCAGAAGTGCTAAATATGCCGTGCCCCGAAACCTCCATCATATTGTATTTAACGTGGTTACAAAGAAGTACTGCGACTGCGAGAAGAACACCGACTTTGACGATTGGCTACAGATCTACGAACAGATGAGCGCACTCTACAACTGGGAGACGACGCTCATGCTCGCCATTATCATCTTTCATCTTGAGGGAATGGCCAAAGTTTGGTTTTGCAACCACGAGCAAGAGATCCCAAGCTGGGACATTTGCAAGCGAAAACTCATTGCACTACTCGGCAAGCGCATTGGGCAACATCGAGCTGAACAGAGAGATCTCGCGTGCCGACTGCAAACCCACACCGAGTCATAATTGGTGTACATTCAAGACCTGCTCACTCTCTGCCGTAAGGATGACGACAAGATGCCCAGAAATGTAAAAGCCACGCACATTCCCAAAGGAATGCCTTTAATTTGGTGGTATTCGAACTCGTAAACAGTCGACGACGCCATTAGTGAATGTCGGTGCTATGAAGAAGCGGAAAGTCGTCGCGTTGCTCCTCAGTTTTCCCGCCTGCCTAACACAACTGCGACATATACTTGCGAAGACATCCATCTACCACCTACTCCTGCTGCAGCCAAGAATACGGTACCACTCGTCCACCACGAAATTGAAGCTGCAGCTTCAGTCTTCACGGAAGGTCTTGGCCACGGCGATTCACACACGATTTCTCTAATACAGACCATTGTGCGCCAGGAGCTCGCTAACCCCGGACTGCAGACGCTCTGCGCAGTGAATAGAGCAGACTACCGTCCACCCGGTTCACCTAATCTGCCCCGAAATTCGTACGCCCGTCCTCGACACCGGAACCAGGTAGCATGGCAAACTCCCGATGACAGCCCTATTTGCTTCTGTTACGGATACGTAGGCCACATTTCCCGCCACTGCCATAGTACCTGGAGCTCACAGCTCTGCTCCAGCTATTCCAACAATGAGCATTCTCTCGTTAGTTCCTGACTCACCGTAACAATATATTTGTACCTCACTAGAGAAAACTTTCACCACGAATCGGTCGTACTGCGAGACTGTGCTGGGCACAGGTGTATCTCGAAGCATTTTTTTGGAAATGATCTGAGGCACGTTTGTAGAAAAGGGATATTTTTTTTCTATCTGTGTGTGTTAACCTAGCAAAGGTGTGCTCGGGTCGACGACATAGGGAGCGCAGCGATGGTTTCTCACCAGCACAGAGTAGCCTTTGTGACAAAGCACCTGATGGCACTGAGGGCAAAAAGACGGAGACCACTCACACTCTTCCCAAGAAAGTCGCGTCTTGGCTGTCTCTCAACATCACGCAGAGCGACTAAGTTTTTTCAGTCTCTTGGGTGGCCAGTGAACGCTTCATGACCTCCGCACGGATACCGCATCCAGACAAAGGCTTCAATTGCATTCAATTCTCAAAATGGTGGTACTTTCAAAACCATTTCCCACAGCTGCGGCACTGTCTCCATAATAACTTGGTCGCACTTTCAGTCACACCTACAGCATATGAGGGTGCATTCCTATATAGTCAATTTACAAGCTTCAAGTGGTCTTTTATGGCACCTGCACCAGCGGAGCCAGCTTGACATGTTGGGGCGGCATTCACTGATGCTCCTGCGTTTAATTCACACATATACCCAATAAAGTAGATGCGGGGAGAGCCGCTAAGGTAGCTCAGTTGATAGAGCATCAGACGTGTTATTCAAAGATGCAGGTTTGGTCCCTGCCCACGGCAAGTTGTCTTTCTGCCCACGGCAAGTTGTCTTTTTATCCACTTTTCTTTCTTCACATTTATTATACAAGTAACTCTCATAACATCCCCTATGCTTTCTTTGGCAGGATTGCCTGTCAGATCTCATTATTACTGTATCTACACTCGCTTTGCATATTGCTGAAATTGGCGGATCATTTTCGAGCTTTCATTCGAGATTATGCTTTGAGAAGCCACTGCCTCACAAGGCTGACTCGGAAGGATGTCCCCTTTTGTTGGAAAGAAAGAAGTGACGATGCCTACACAGAAATGGTCCGGATAGTTTCTTCTGATCCAGTGCTGTGTTTACCAGACTTCTCGCTGCCCTTTGAACTGAACACCAATGCGTCTCATTTTAGACCGGGAGCCGTACGTCCACCAAACTAACAACTTCATGTAGTTGGACTCTACAGCTACACCTTTAACAAAAAAGCACTGAACTACACGACGAGGAAAGAAGCTTTAGCCACTTTAAAAGCCGTCCACTACTTTTGGTCATATTTTGAAGGCACGAAGTTCAAGCTTTATACAGACCATGAAGCCCTTAGATATATACGATAGCTGAAGTTAAGAAAAAGATAGCCCGCAGGCATAGGCGTATCAACCGGGGGGGGGGGGGGGCAAGTGGGGCGTGAGCCCCCACTTTTCTCAGTGGGCGGGGGGGCTCATGTATATATATATATATATATATATATATATATATATATATATATATATATATATATTTAAAAGGTGTTTATTGGCGTGTGTTGCGACGGTGGCCCTGCGATGAAAACACGATTGGGACAGAGCAACGGTCAAGCAGATGCCGTCGACGATTAGCACGAGGCGAGCGAGAGAAGCCCAGAACCCAGTACCCAAGTGGTGGCGATGTTGCTTGCCAACGATGCGTTTTCTTCTACACAATATATATATATATATATATATATATATATATATATATATATATATATATATATATATATATATATCCTGGCTGACGAGTGACGTAGGTTCGCCTTCCCCCTCTCGCGAAAGAGTTGGTACGCCACTGCCCGCAGGGTGGGAGAACTTCAGCAATTAGACTAAGGAAACTTATCGCCCCGGAGCCTCCATTACGGACGCGGATGCGATGTTGCAATTAGCGATGGAGCTGCCATAATTTTACGAAGGTATTGTTTAGAGGATATTGAGAGAAACAGGTTCAGCAGCAGACAGAACATGGAAGAATTGCCGTGCCTGCTTCCTTAGCTTCAAAAATATTATAACTGTATCGTGAAAGCACCGAATCAGGTGGACACAATGGCATTTGGAGAACCTATATGAAACTGAGAAAGAGGTTTACAGGAACTCGCATGAAGCTAGACAACAAGACCTATGTAATCCTGTCAAAAAATGCGAACAAAGTGCAATTTAAACAACCCAATGCAGAAAATTGTATTACAAACATATTCTAATAACCTATTTATTAAGTTCAATAATTAATATGCATCCAGCATTTAAAGGTGGCTAAACATGATGTCTGGAAGCGGCAATCATCATCATCATCCTAATCAGCCTGACTACGTCCACTGCAGGACAAAGGCCTCTCCCATGTTCCGCCAGTTAACTCGGTCCCGTGCTTGCTGCTGCCAATTTATACCTGCAAACTTCTTAATCTCATCTGTCCACCTAACCTTGTGTCTCCCCCTAACCCGCTTGCGGCAGTAGCTCACTACAGTCGAACCCCTGTACATGAAAACTGAAGGAGCGCAGAAAAAAATTTCGTTAAAGCGAAAATTTTGTTGTAGTGAAATCGAGAAAATATAGCCGATCTGAACTAGCAAAACAAAGAAACGTTTTTTTCTAAAAAGTTAAAAAGTGTCCGCTGCTTTTTATTCTATCCCCGCAGCGTCACAACGCGATTCTCACCCATGCATGTCGAGGTCATGGCGAAAAACTCGCTGAAACAGTGACTATAACCGCTTTCGTGAACGAACCAAACAGTTGCATTATCACGTTAACACCAGCAGCTGTCCGCCGTCAAAACACCGAGATTGCAGCAGGGTATGGTGAAGCGGTGACCTTTGCCTTATTTTATGCCATTCTTATCATCCATCACTCGCGGCTAGCTGATTTTGTTGATAATGCGGACGAACAGCTGCTCTGATCAGTTACCACACTCGCCAAGCGCAAACAAATTGATAAGCATTGGAATCGGAAAAGGCATCGTTCCGCAGATGCACACAGCAGCTGCGCGAAGGAAACCATGAACTAAGCAACTGAGCTTCAGCTTCGAATCATCCGCGGCTATACAGTGAACCCAATTTTTAACACTTTGATGCATTTTCAGGAATTGAAGATACGTTGACAAAGTCTAAAATATGCGTTGGCACTACCAGAAACCACTGCTGTGCATCAAGCGTGGACGCCGCCATTCCTCGATAGCGATAGCAATAAGGCTGCCCTCTTTTTGGCAAATTGAGAAGCCTCATTGCCATCGCTATCGAGCAATAGAGGGGCCTATGCTTGCTCAACAGCGGTAGTTTCTGGTGGTGTCAACGTGTGTTTTAGACTTCGTTGACGTATTTTCAGGTTCTTAAAATGCATCGAAGTGTTAAATATTGGGTTTACTGTATAGCAATAAATATCTGAGCCTGGAATCGCATTGTGAGATTTCGTTGAAGCGGGATGGCAGAAGAAAGTGTTTGTTGTGGCTACAATATGCATTGACTCCTTTGGACTGCTGAGGGAAAAACGTGAATTATTCGTTGTAGTGGGAATTTCGTTAAAGCGGCGTTCGTTGTAGCGAGATTCAACTGTACAACCATTCATACACAATCAGACTGGAATGCACTCCTCTATTCGCTGCAACAAGGTGACAAACATATTCGTTTGCTGACAGATACCTTGAAATTAAAAAGAACATTAGGCTCCAAGAAGCAGCAAGATCATAAAATAGCATATCGCTGTACCATGAAAGAAAGAAGAAAAATTTCAATGAGAGACAAAATACAATATTCCCAGAACTCAACGTTGGTGACTTAGTGCTAGTGAAATGAGGACAAAGTCTCAAAGTGGCCTACACCAGTCCATTTCGCGTTATAAAGGCGGCACGTCAACTAGGACGCTGGAAGACCACATGGTACATTCGTCCTAATGACAACATGGAATCCACCGCTATAAGAAATATGTTCAAGTATCAACCCGGGACGGTTGTAAACCACGCTGGTGGCAATGAATCAAACCACGTGGCCTACACCTTGAAGAAGAAGAATACAAGACAAGTGACAGGGGGGTGAAGAGAACAAAGAAAAAGTTGGATAGAACAAGATGTAGTCTCTTGTGTTCAGTGATTAAGTAAATTTGATTAAATATATTGTCTGATAAAATACGCCCACGCGAAAAGGGGCTTACCAGCACTCAGCACGACAGCGGCGAAAAGAGCAAATACCCATATCATCGTCTGCATGTCTGCCAACAGTGTTCTGCACTGCTGAATAGTTGAAAGAGTCCGCTGGAGTGTGTTCATAACTTTCTCACAACGTGTCGACCCTGGTTAAGTCTGAGGAACCAGAAACAGAAACCGTCTTCGTTTTGGACATTGCTCCTGCTGATAGCTGCACACACCAGGCAATTCTAGCCAGCGCAAAACATTCGGTCAAGCGGCTGCCTTAATACAGACCTTTCTTTAAACCGATTGAGAAAATATTGTCAAAGTTCAAAAGCATTCTGAAAGAGTACCTCGGCGAGCAGCGTGATGCAGTGCTGTTGACTCCACAAGATGTCAGGTAGAACGAGCACAGGCGCTCGTTGCTTATGACTGCAGTATGCAATGCCGCTTGTCCATATTAGAACAACAGCTAGTGTCATACAAGTATTATTAGCACCCAAAGAGTTCAAGACAATTGTTGGATATTGGAGTCGTATTGTAGGCGTTGCGGTGGTTTGGACTGGCGGCTGAATTTTCGCACCAATGTAGTTGGGTCTGACGTAATGACTGGTGGTGCACTAAACAGGACGGCCACGTTCGGCGTAGCAGGTGCAGTT
Organism: Rhipicephalus microplus; assembly: GCF_043290135.1. Taxonomy (NCBI): domain Eukaryota; kingdom Metazoa; phylum Arthropoda; class Arachnida; order Ixodida; family Ixodidae; genus Rhipicephalus; species Rhipicephalus microplus. The sequence continues at coordinate 4,292,892 of NW_027464597.1, read as the reverse complement.
TGTTAAATTTCTTTCAGTATCAGGTTCAGTTACTAGGGAACCCTGAATAAAAGCTTCTCTTGTGTTGAGGAGATGTTGCCAGTTTTGATAAAGTACTTTGTTGTCTTCTGTCAATACCTTTTCCGATCTTAGATACACCTATTGATTTTCTTGCTTTTCCGCGCCCAATAATTCTTTATCCTAGCTGTCTCTCCTTTGTCCAGTGGTGGCAGGTCCCGTTTGTAATCTTCCTTTGGAACATAATTCCACACATGTGCTGTCTGCTGGTCACTAAAACCCGATAGTGTCAACCTTAATCGCCTTCCTTGGAGTAGTTCTCCGGGCGATCGTCCATCTTCTAAAGGGTGCTGATCCGTAGCTAAGGAGGCCCAGCCAGAAATCTTTTCAAGCATCTTTTGTTTTCTGCAAAAGTTTTTTTTTGCTATCAGCACGCTCTTCTCTGCTAGTCCGTTGGACCTTGGGAACTCCAAGCTTGAGATGGCATGTATGAAATCATACTTGCTTGTAAACTGGCCGAAGTCGCGGCTGACGAATTGAGGTCTGTTGTCTGTCTACACCTCATACGGAATGCCATATCTCACAAATACGGCCCCCAGCTTGTCGATGACAATTGTTGCCGATGTATAACGCGGCTCCCACACTTTTGTAAAATTATAAAGGGCATCATACATGGACAGATAAGACTTTTCTCTGCATTCAAAAGGGTCGACCCCAACCTTATACCATGGGTATTTTGGTGTCGGTCTCATGGTAAGCGGTTCACTATAGGCTGCAGGACTACAGGCATAGTGTTTGCAAACAGCACACCTATGGATCATGGCTGCGATCTCTGCATTATTGCTAGGCCAAAAATTGAATTTTCTTGCCCAGCATTGCAGTTATTGAGGCCTATGTAGCCTTCGTGGACTCTTCAATGATCTCGCTCCTGATGGATACAGACAATATCTCTTTGGTTCCTTTCAGTAAGATGCCTTTTACGACTGATAGTTGCCCTGTGCAAGGCTTCAGCTCTCCTTCAACGATATCGCCAGCGTGAATGGCCTGTAATACTAAGCATAAATATAGATCTTTTTCAGTTTCTTCTTGTACCCGCTTCAGAGTGACATCGCTAACAAGAGCCACAACCATACTCACGGCATGTATTTCCACGTCGGAGTCCGCATCGTCCTTCTCCGGCTTCACGGTTGTGGTTCACGACACCATGTCCTTCATGATGAGTTCAAGCACACATAGAAAAAAAAGCCTTTGTAATCCAGGCGGCATATCAGCGATTGCTTTTTGAGCTATACGTATTGGCGGCCGATGATCGGTATCCAGCATTATCTGTCGACCATAGATGAAATAATGAAACTTTGGCATCCAAACGTCACTGCTAATCCTTTCTTTACAATCTGCCAATAGCGCTGTTCCGCGTCCGTCGGCAACCTTGACTGATCGATATGTGGTCTTTAACATCCCAAAAGCTCTATATGATTATGAAAGAAGCCGTGTGGGCTTGGGAAATTTATAACACCTGGTGTTCTTTAACGTACACCCAAATCTGATCATATGGGCCTAAAGCATTTTCATCTCCATAAAAAATGCAGTCGCCACAGCCAGACTTCGATCCCGCGACCTGCGGGTCAGCAGCCAAGTACCTTAGCCACTAGACCAGCGTGGCGGGGCAGCCAGCACTCTTGACACGTGCACCACAGGGCGCCATTCGCTTTCGTGATACTGCAGAAGTGCCGAACCCGGACCACTCATTGACGCATCTGACGGCCCTTTCGTTTTCTTTTGAGGGTCAATGATTGCCAACAATGGCTGTTTTTTAAGACAGTAGCATTCATTCATACTCTGACATTCATTTGAGTGATTTCAGGGTCATACAAAGGCTGAATCATGCTTAATTAGGCTGTGCAAGAAAACCATCCTCTGCGACAAAGATAATAACTACTTGGAAAAATAATTGGTTACGCCCAAAAGATGCTGCCCACCCTGTTCATCTGTCAGCATGGGTGTTTCATGCACTCGATCATCTGACGAGTGGGTTTGATACAGTCTTTCAACAAAATGATCCCAAAAAACTTATTCCCTGCACGCTAACGATGCAGTTCATGACGTTTAGCTTCAGCCCAGCCTTCCTAGCGGCTTTGAGGACTGATCGCAAGTGCTGGTGGTGTTCCTGCAAGGTTACCCGAATCAAAATATCATCAACATACAAATTAACACCTGGCAAGGGGTCAAATATTTCCTTGAGAGTCTCTTTATATACATCTGATGCTGCTGCGATTTCAAAAAGCATCCTGCAAGAACCTATACCTCTCAAAAGGAGTAGCAAAAAAGCAAATTCGTGTTTTTTCGTCGAGAGGCACTTGGTGAAAACCAGCTTTCACGTCAAGTCAACTTAACACTTTTGCCCCAGCTAGTTCTGCCTCGATGTACTTCTGCCTTGGCGTCTTGTAATGCTCCCATTTTGTATTATTGTTGACTGCCCAGGGATTCACACAGACCTTGAACTTTCCATCTTTTTTCCTTGGCAGTTGCCAATGTGCTTACCCCTTCAGTTGGCTCGTACACCTTGATCACAATGCCAGACACTGCATCTGCTTCAGTTTGCTGTGAAGTGGTTCCTTCAGGACCAAGGAGACTCAGCGAGGAGCTTGAACTATGGGGACAGCGTTCGACAATATCGTGTATGGACGTTACAGGCAGCCGGTGTCTCCGAATAGCTTGACAAATTCTTTTATTACTTGTCAGCTTCTACTGCGTCAACTCGACAGGTAAATAGCCCGAGTATTGCACTTGCTTTGAGCCCAAGTAGTGCCTGTCTTCCTTTCATGAAGACATAGAAGATCAAATGATGGCCTCTGTCTTCGATGACTACCTGTTGGATGATGACCCCTGTGTGTCCAACGATGGTCCCATCATATGAACGCAGAGTGGTGGTGCTGTTTGATAGGTCGAATTGGCAAAAGCTTTCTGTAGACGGAATACGCTATCAGCTTAGCTTGAGATTCTGTGTCGACTTTAAATGTGACAACCTCGTGACCATGGCTCGCTGTTACTATCCAATCTCATTCATTCTGTATGCTGCTGAAACACACATCTAGAATCTTGAAGTCATCACCATAGCAGTCATCCTGTAGCTCATCAACACGCGTCGCTCTTCTACAGCACACAGCGAAGTGATTACTTCCCTACATATCATGAACATTTTTCAACAAGCTGGGCAGTCGCAGGGCATGTTTTCTGTACCGCAGCAGGAGCACTTGAAGGTTTGGAGATGTTTCATTAATTCCGCAGCAACATTGGCTTATTCCACTTAGTTTCTTCTCTGCCCCGTGCTTCACATTGCAAAGCAGCTGCGTCGGCTGCTTTGCACATTTTTTTCGATTTTGGCCAGCATGAGCTCATTGTCTTGCATAAGTTTAGCTCGCAGGCCGTCGTTGCTAATACTAATAACAATTTGGTCGTCTATCATGGAATCTCTCGGTTGTCTGAGATTGCATGATCGGGCACGCATCCTAACGTCTGGAGAGAAATATTCAAAACTTTTCCCAGCAGTCTGCATTCTCTTGCAGAACCGATACCACTCGTTTGTTTGAGCAGCCCAGTATGGGTCGAACTTGGCAACGACGGCGCCATAGTCTTTTACGCTTTCACCTTTGCTGAATGAGAAGTTGTTAAAAAACTTCTAATATGTCATCACATGTCAAGCTCAAAAGTATAGCTGTCTTTGCCTTCTGGATCAAAGGCTTGTTATGCAACTTCGTTACCATGAAGTAAAGCTACACCTTTTGCTTAAATCATTGCCAATTTTTGCCCATATCACCTGTTGTCAACAGTGGTCCGGGAGCCTTGAGCACATCATGTTTCTTCTCTGGTTCATTTGAGGTATTGCTCCTGCTTGAAGTAGTTGCTCTCGGTGGCCGCTTCTGACACCATGTATCGTTCCATGTATTATGGGCATGTAGGAAGCATTGACGAGGTTGAGCTGCTGACAGGCGAAAGACTGCTGGCACCTTTATTGCGCTTGCTTATAAGGCAACACGAATAGACGAAAGGGAAAGGAAAGAGAAATGACATGGTCCAAGTCGAGTACAAATGATGACGTAAGTTGCGCCATCACATCATGATTATCTGCCTTTCCACACTTCTGTTTCATTCAGCAGTGGCAATCAACAAAATATCTCTTCGCTGACCAGGTGATATGCAGGTCGATGGCCGGAAATGGCGCTTCATTTCATTTGCATAAAAAAGGTGGGCCAACTGCGTGAACATTGCCTGTCCCCAAACTACTTCATTTCTCATGGACATTGTCAGTGAGCCATAGTACATGAATCGTGGTGGCATGTGTCAATGGTGATCAGAACCTTTGAACGTTATATCATTTGCCAAGAATGTCAGCCACTGATGAAACCTCACCCATGGGTAAGAATTATGGTGATGTCACGTGAGTCACTAGTGATCAAGTCACGTGACTGAGTGATGCGTATCAGGTTATTGCCTTTTTTAACACGATTCATTTCATATGCAAGTAGGCAGCTTAGCAAAGCACACGCATGGGTGATAGGCGTGATAACATCACAAAAGTGACATGTGATGAAGTCATGGGAATAAGTGATACGTATTAGGTCATTAGTCTTTAAAAGACGTTTCATTTCGTATGCATGTCTGCAGGTTAGAACAGTGCGTGCGTGGGTGATAGGCGTGATTCTGTTAAAGCAGTCACAAGTGATCAAGTAACTTGACTGACTGATACGTACCAGGCTATTACTTTGTCACTGCATTTTGTTTGATATTGCCACGTTCTATTTCTCGAGTTCTGTTATCGCCCCAAAACACTACACAATGCTCAGCGCAAACCACGCCTGCAGTTTTTGAGAAGCTTTCGGACTTTAGTAGATAATTTCGATAAGATCACGCCCACTCTGCTAACTGTACAGATTATTCTGGAACCTACGCCACCGCCAGTGATAACGCTAGAACATTCGCTGGCAAGAGTATAAATGCCGACGCACTTCGCTACTTGTGAGTAGTTGATCAACGGCCGACGCTCCGTTCACTGCTATCTGTGCAAGACTGCTACTGTAATCAGACTTTCCGTTTGCCGGGCACAGGTTCGCCCAAATAAACTGTTAAATCCCAACACAAAGTATCCTGTCTTTGGCCACGTCACGACCCCGTGACATCTGGTGGAGGTGCTGGGTACACGGCTTGACGGGGGCGTCCGACACATGAACCGCCGTTGCCAGTACCAACAGGTGGGACTGCGTGGCTTTGCCGTCGATGTACCACGTGCGCAGCCGGGAGAACGGCCACGTGACATCGCCGACTACCTGACAGGAACTCAATGAACACCACGAAGTCCTTCCCGTTCGCCGTCCGCCAGCCGCTGCATATCACCGCACCCCCGGCAGTGCTCTGGCCCAATGCGGGGCCGGTCTCCTAGCCCGTATCCTGGAAACTAAGGGCAGCAACCGATGGAGGTGCGGTTGCTGTGCGACGAACTACCGAAGATCCTCCGACGACGCCGACGCCGCGACGGAGCTTTCCGAACACAACGCCAACCAGGCAAAGCCCTGACGGCGAAAGCTCACTTACCGAAGGTGGCCTGACGACGCAACATGGAAGCAGCGGAACAAGCCGACGCAGCCGTGACCCGATGCCACGCCCTAACTGTAATGCGAGACGGCGAACTAGCGACCTAGACGTTCGTATCGACAGCCCCAGTGTGACCGCTCTCGTCGATACTGAAGCCGACTATTCCGTCATCAGTGGCTCGTTCGCCGCGAAATTAAAGAAAGTTAGGACAGCTTGGGAAGGCCCTGAAATCCGCAGAGCCGGAGGTCATCTCGTAACGCCTGCAGGAATCTGTACAGCGAGAGTCACCATTAACGGCCGTATTTATCCTGCAGACTTCGTAGTCCTACAGCGTTGCTCGAGAGAAGTCATCCTTGGCATGGACTTCTTATACCTCCATGGTGCTGTCATCAACCTAAGAACACAGTCGATAACGTTATCCACAGAAGAAGCACTATCGCCGCGCACGCCGTCAGGAAACCATGCCTTGAATGTACTGAAAGAACAAGTCCCCATTCCGCCTCGCTCAAGCGTCATTATTTCAGTCGGCGCTCCTAAATGACCTGACTTGGAAGGCGTCATTAAAGGCAGTCAGCATCTGTTGGTCACCCGAAATATTTGCATCGCAAGAGGAATTGCAGAGCTGCAGGGAGGCAAAGCAACGGTTATGCTCACGAATTTCAGCAATGAGTACAAACATGTGAACAAAGGAACAACGGTCGCATACATCGAAGAAATTGTCGAAGCCACCAGTGCTTTCGCCCTCGCCGATTCTGCGGAACCCGCTCAGAGGAACCAAGCCCCTCCCAAAGCTTTCGATGTCAATCCCAGACTTCCGAACCATAAGCAAGAACAGCTCAAGACCCTGCTTCTGCAATACGAAGATTGCTTTTCGTCGTCGTCAAAAATTTGGCAGACTCCAATTACAAAACATCGCATCATAACCGAAGAAAATGCCAGACCACTCCGCCAGAGTCCGTACAGGGTTTCGACGCGAGAACATGAGGCCATGAAGAGACAAGTCAATGAAATGCTGCGGGATGACATTACCCAGCCGTCCAAGAGTCAATGGGCATCCCGCGTGGTGTTAGTGAAGAAAAAGGATGGGACCATACGTTTGTGCGTCGATTACCGCCACCTGAACAAAATCACAAGAAAGGACGTGTATCCTCTCCCACGAATAGACGACGCACCTGATCGGCTCCATAATGCCAAGCACTTTTCGTCAATGGACCTCAAGACTGGCTATTGGAAAATCGAAGTCAACGAAAGAGACCGAGAGAAGACGGCGTTTATAACACCGGTTGGCCTCTTCGAGTTTAAGGTGATGCCCTTCGGTCTATCCTCAGCGCCTGCAACTTTTCAATGCGTTATGGATACAGTACTGGCAGGATTGAAGTGGCAGACTTGCCTTGTGTACTTGGACGACGTCGTCGTCTTTTCTTCGAGTTTCGACGAGCATCTTCGGCGCCTTGAAGCCGTACTTCAAGCCATCAAGACGTCTGGACTCACACTGAAGCCAGAGAAGTGCAGATTTGCGTACGAGGAGCTCTTGTTTCTGGGGTACGTTATTAGCAAGTCTGGAGTTTATCCCGATCCACGCAAAACAGCCGCATTCGCCGACTTCCCGCCGCTATCTGACAAGAAGGCGGTGCGCCGATTTCTGGGCCTGTGCGCCTCTTATAGGCGGTTCATGAAAAACTTCGCCTGCATCGCTGATCCTCTCACTAGCTTTACCAAGGTCGACGTGGAGTTCAAGTGGGAAACGCCGCAGGAACACGCTCTCCAGGAGCTTAAACATCGCCTCCAGACGCCTCCGTTACTTGCCCATTTCGACGAATTCGCTGAGACAGAAATACACATGAAGCAAGCAGCACATGAAGCAGCACATACACATGAAGCAAGCAGTCTTGGCGCCGTTCTTGTGCAGACGGCTGATGGACTTGAGAGGGTTATAGTTACGCCAGCCAATCGCTATCCAAGGCAGAAGCTATTATTCCACCACACAAAAGGAGTGCCTCGCCATCATCTGGGCTATGTGAAATTTTCGCCCCTACCTCTACGGCAGGCCCTTCAAAGTTGTGAGCGACCACCACGCCTTTTGTTGGCTAGCCACCTTGAAAGACCCTTCAGGTCGCCTCGCACGATGGAGCCTGAGATTTCAAGAATATGACATTACCGTCATTTACAAGTCCGGCAAGAAACACTCCGACGCTGACTGTCTCTCTTGTGCGCCTGTCGACCAACCACCACCCGACGACCCGGATGACGACTACTTCTTGGGAACGATAACTACCGACGACTTCGCTGAACGACAGCGGGCCGACCCGGAACTTAAGGCTCCAATAGAATACCTCGAAGGCAGGACCGCCGAAGTCCCAAAGGTATTCAAGCGTGCACTTGTGTCGTTCTTCCTGCGAAACAGTCTTCTACAAAAGAAAAACTTTTCACCGCTTCGAGCTAAGCACCTCCTTGTGGTGCCTTCAGCTCTGCGACCAGAACTGCAGACCCTGCACGACGATTCGATGGCAGGGCACCTCGGTGTTTCTCGCACGCTCGCGAGGATACAAGAAACGTACTACTGGCCACGTCTTAACACCGACGTCACTCGTTATGTGAGGACATGCCGTGACTGTCAGCGACACAAGACACCACCGACAAGGCCAGCGGGACTTCTGCAGCCAATTGAACCACCTTGCCGACCTTTCCAGCAGATTGGTATGGACCTACTGGTGCCGTTCCCGACGTCGGCTTTCGGAAACAAGTGGATCGTGGTAGCTGCCGACTACCTCACCCGCTACGCCGAGACAAAAGTCTTTCCCAAAGGCAGTGCATTCGAGGTAGCTAAGTTCTTCGTCAAAAATATCGCCCTACGTCACGGCGCCCCGGAGGTCCTTATCACCGACAAAGGAACGGCATTTACTGCCGACTTAACTCAAGCAATCTTGACATACAGCCAGACAAACCATTGCCGGACGACAGCGTACCACCCGCAGACCAACGGCCTCACCGAGCGGCTTAACAAGACGATCGCTGACATGCTGGCAATGTTCGTCGATGTCGAACACAAGACGTGGGACGCCATTCTTCCGTACTTTCTTCGCATACAACACGGCGGTGCAGGAGACGACGCAGATATCTTCCTACAAATTGGTCTTTGGAAGGAGCCCGGCAACGACGCTCGATGCCATGTTACCCAACGTCACCGACGAAGAAAACCTCGATGTGAGTGAGTACCTTCAGTGGACCAAAAGCCCGACAACTCGCGCGTCTCCGTATCGATAATCAACAGACGACCGACAGCCGCCGTTACAATCTTTGACGACGCTTCGTGGAATACCAGCCCGGTGAACGTGTTTGGGTGTGGACGCCGATATGCCGACGTGGACTAAGTGAAAAGCTTCTGCGACGGTACTTCAGACCATACAGGGTGGTTCGACGTCTCGGCCCACTTGATTACGAGGTTGTCCCCGACGGCATCACGAACTCTCAACGACGCCGATTGCGACCTGAAGTCGTCTATGTCGCGCGCCTCAAGCAGTTTCATGTGCGTTAACAAATTGAAACAGTGTTTTTTTGTATTAATATTGTACCATAATTTATTCATTGTACTTTCTTGCATTATTGTTGTACCTTCGTCTTAGTTAAAGCATCGGGACGATGCCTTTTTCAGAGGGGGGCAATGCCACGTTCTATTTCTCAAGTTTTGTTATCGCCCCAAAACACTACACAATTCTCTGCGCAAAACTGCACCTGCAGTTTTTGAGAAGCTTTCGAACTTTAGTAGATCATTTCGATAAGATCTAGCCCACTCTGCGAACTGTACAGATTATTCTGGAACCTACGCCACCGCCAGTGACAACGCTAGAACTTCGACGGCAAGAGTATAAATGCCGACGGACTTCGCCGCTTGTGAGTAGTTGAGGCAAGACTGCTACTGTAATCGGACTTTCCGTTTGCCGGGCCCAGGTTCGCCCAAATAAACTGTTAAATCCCAACACAAAGTATCCTGTCTTCGGCCACGTCACGACCCCGTGACAATATGAATGTAGGCAGAGTTCCAGGAAAGTTGTACATATGCGATATGCATGACAACATCATAGCAGTCCTCACTGATCAAGCTGAGTGAATGAGTGGCAGGTATTATGTTACTACCCTTTCAAAGGCGTTTCATTTTATATGCATGTAGGCGGGCAAGAAAAAGGTGTGCATGTGTGATAGACATGATGAAGTCACAGGCATAGCTTGTGATCAAGTCACGTGACTAAGTGATACATAACAGGTCATCAGTCTTTTAAAGACATTTCGTCTCATGTGCATATCGGCAGGTTAAGACGCTGTGCGTATGGATGGTAGGCATGATAACATCACGGGAGTCACCAGTGATAAATCACTTCACTGAGTGATATGTTTCAGGTTATTATCCTTTTAAAGATATTTCATTTGGTATGGATGTATGTAGGTCAGCAAAGTCCACGCCTTCGTGATATGCGTATTGATGTCAGAAGAGTCATAAGTCACGTTATTCAGTAGTAGGTATATCCTATTGCCCTTTCGAAGACGTTTCATTTGAAATGCATGTCGGCAGCATGGAACGGTAAGTGCTTTGGTGAGGCGTGACAGTCTAAAAGGAGTCACTAGCTATAAGTCACTCGGCTGAGTGATACTACGACGTTACCACTATTTTAAAAACGTTTCGTTTGATATACATTTCAGCAGGTTACAGGGGCCCTAAAACACTTTTTCGAGTAACCATGGAATTAATTCACTGGGAAAACGTATTACTTCACAAATTGAACGCCGCAAAAATTTTAGGAATACGTTGAGTATGTGCAGGGTTACAAAGATTTGTCACACGCTGCAATCACATTGTCTCTTCTCTCATCCCGACAAAAACGCTAGAAGCTGAGCAGGAAGAGATGGGAGGAACGAACGAACAAAAAACTTAACTAGCGTTCCTTGAACATGAGCTTTTTTTCATTTTTTTCTTCTAATACGCGACTTTTTCAGTGTGATTGCGCGCACGCGTGTGCACAAGTGACAGCGTCTTGCGGCGACCTCTGTAACAACCGAGCACGCCATGTTTAAATTATCTACGGCTGATAGATGGGCTTACCGGACTTATTTTTTGTGAATTGTCGAGAGAAGAGAAAATTATTTCTAGCTTCCTTTGATAATGTATTGTGAATTCCAGGCTGCATGCCACACTATAATATTTGGCTCGCGTGTTCTTGAGAGCCTTTACTACTGATCGGCAGCGTTTTCTGACCATGGTCAAAAAGTGTTGCAAGGCCCCTTTAATTCAGTAAGTTCACGGCTGTAGGCACGATGGTGTCACGGGAGTCATTAGTTAAAAAGTCGCTTGGCCCAGGGATAGGTACTACGATATTGCTCTTTCAACGACGAAGTCACTAGGCCAAGTACTGGGTACCAGGTTATTACTCTTTTAATGGCGTTTCGATGGGTATGTCGGCATGCGCAGTGTGTATACGGTTCATAGGCGTGATGATGGCACACGAGTCACTAGGTATCAGCTCACTGGCCTGAGTATCAGGTGTTAAAGGAACACTGTGAGGACAACGTTTTTTCTTTGATATCCACGTCAACAGGTGTGAATCGTGCGTATGTGGGTGATAGGCGTGATGACATCTGAGTCACTACTGATCGCTACACTTGACTGAGTTATGTCACCAGTTATCAGGCATGTCATCATTAGAAAAGTACTTCATTTTATATGCATGTTGGCAAGCCAGAATAATGCATGTGTGGATTGAAAGTGGCTTGTATTCATGTCGGTCACTACCGACCACCTGCTGAAGTACAAGATCAGTGAGCTGTCATTGGTTACTAGTGATCATGTCAGCTGTATGAGGAATTGTACAATAATAATTGCTGGAGCTTAACATCCCAAAACCACTGTACGATTCTTGCAAGCGCCGTAGTGAAGGACTCCAAATTTTGTCCACGTGGCGTTCTTAAACGTAGAGCTAAACCTAAGAAGACGGGCCTCAAACATTTTTGCCTTCATCGAAAATACGGCCGCCGCGGCCGGAAGTCTCACAAGTTATCTTTCACCCTAGACTCGCACGATATCTTTCACGATGGTCACCGACTCATCTGAGTCACTTTTCGCTTGGAAACGCGCCTGAAAAAGAACAAAAAGAGGGACGTACTACAGGCTAAAGATGACGTCAATAAATAGCCTCAACTGATGAGAACTTTCTGGAGCTGTTTACCATATAATAAGTTTCGTGCTCAAGTCAATTGCAGGAGCATTGCCTTTTCTGGCACTGCGAGTAAAACGGGTGACATTTGGAATAGCGTTGCTGGTGCAAGGATTTAATCCTGTGGCACATGGATTTATTCCAGTGTGGTGCGATTAAATGCGCTTCAGCATGGAATAAGTAATTGACGCTCGTAATGAGAGTGTTGGTGCGTCTGGATTATTTCTAGCATTTATATTAATTTGAGCAGGAAAACCTGTAAATTAAGCGCTCTAATTTGAGCTCGAGGTATACTCTTTATTTCCCATCCACACGCTTTTTTTTTTCAATTGCATGGTGATCTTTTCTAAGATTAAAAAAAAGTCACTTTCATCTGCCTCCAATGCAAGTGATGTCTGATCCTGATTGATCTGCGCCTTCCACGTGACGCTCCCCCCATCCACTTCCCATTCCGCGCATAGGAACAATTCAGGCTTGGGGAGAAAATTAGGGTCCATGACCTGCTCAGACGTCGAACCACTTTTCCTTTTACTCTTTATCTGTACCGTCAAGTGCAGTAACATAAAAGAGCTTGGTACTGATAAAGACAACCTGCAGGCTTCAAGCTTCCAAACTATTCTAAAAGCTTGACACATCTCGAGATGGAAAACGTCGATTCTCAGATAGCTGCAGTCACGGGCTTTGTTGCGATGTCCATGTTTCAGCTAGTTCATGTTGCGAGGTCTACTGCAATCCCACCACTGTCATCGAGTTGTTACAAGAAAATCCATGTTCTCTTGTATGCTGTAAAAAAATCATTTAGGAGTGGACACTCCGCCCCACGGTGCGTACAGATAATGTTGGCACTTTGAGTTCCTCCCGCCCCTAAATAAGAGAAAAGTCAAACAATCTATTTTTCCTGTCCTCGTTCCCTGCGTTTTGCCTCGGCGCTGGATGCATCTATTGGACAAATGCCATCACATACTCCACGCGCGCATTTTCTCTAGCTTGTTTTCGGTGTTCTAGGGCTTAATCTCCATAGCTGTGCACAACACGGTGAATTGCACATTTGTGCAGTGAGTTTCGCGCCACTACTCCAGACGTCTGCTGTGTGATTTCAGTTGCTTTGTGCTCACTGTTCCATTTTTATGCACTTGGGTTAGTAGGAAACGTTAAACTGGCAGCAAGCTCTGATTTGGATTCTATTTGAGAAGAAAGACGCGTCACAATGAAAGATCTGGCTTAGAATCTGCTGAGATGAATTCAAATTGTGTCGGCTCTGTAGGGCATAGAGTTTATCACAAATACCTAAAAAGAAATCTGGTGACACTGTCTATGCGAATTTCTTAAGGGGTGCTGATGGAGCACTGGGAATGATTGTATATGTGTCTGCGAGGCTTGTCTTGGCTGGTGTTTAGCGAACCTTCGTCTCAAAAGTGGATATAACTGCTCAAGTAAAACTTCTCTAAAACAAAGTTGATCTTATCGATCGACAAACGATGATAGAAATAGATGGCATAAAGTGGTAGAAAGAATGCTGACTTTGTCGTCTGCCTGCCAAGTTTAGCAACCGTTAATTACTTTTTACACTTCGTAAAATCGTACAACGCCTCAAAAGTTTTCAGTGTTAAATAAAATATGTTTCTGTGCAATGAGAAATGATAAATAGCTTATTATGTGCTCTGACAGTAAGAAATCAACCATTTTGACACTAGAAACACGTTGAAGCCAGATGCGTCTTCCATGTGTCCAAGCTTTCCGTGAAGAATACAAATCAGAGTCAAGTTAAAAGCTCACAAGTAGTTATTCCCTAGCATCTTGAAGCTCACTTTCGCCAGGTTTCGCTCAGGTCTTTTTGTGAGAAACTCCATGCTATAAGGTGCGCGAGAATCTCTTCGTGATTCTTAACATCATAGATTTTCGTCTTTCTAAGCACTGCATATTTGTTTTATGTTTACTTGTAATGTTCGTCTGCCCAATAATAAGTTTTCAAACGAGTCTTCTTTTGTGTGCAGACTTGCATGCAAGGTGCATTTCATGGCAACGCCTCCGTCCACCACATGTCGCATGTTCCAGGACGAGAAACGCGGCGAGTGCTTTCAAATCTTGCAGTGGTTCAAACACACTTGCCAATTAAATTTTTCTGTCTGTCTATCTGTCGATGTTTTTTCCTTCTATTTCGTCAGTCAATAATAACTTCACACCAAATAAATCACAGCATATCCACGGAGTGAATGATGATGAGTGGGGCAAAGCGTCCGTGCTTTTCTCCGTCTGTACATGCTGCTGCCCAACCATGCGTCTGTCCGTGCATCTGTTCCTTGGTCTGTCTGTCCATCGGTGTGTCCATGCGTCTGTCTGTCCATCTGCCTAGTGAACACGCCAAGTACCACCATCTCGTATCTTTTCTTCATATATTCATCATACACAAGTACCACCATCCAGCAGACATTCCAAGAGCCTACTACTACTACTGTCGCCTATTCAAGACCCGAGCCCTCTACCTAGAACATCCCTTTGTTCTGACTGCTCGTGCCTAATTTCGTCTTCTCCTCGCTTCTGTTGCTTGTCGCGCGGCCGCAATCATCCGCTACATACTCCCAAAGGGCCATGTCGATCACGGGGCAGTCTCGCTAGTCCAGATCACTTGTCTGGCTGACTTGCCTAGATAATATATGCTAACTGAACCAGTCGCCTTCCTTGCCTTTCTGGAAGCTATAAGTCACACTAAAGCTTGCGTGCAATATTATTCTCTCCTGGGTACGCTGACCACCCCATTCAGCTATTGTAGCACTGAAGATGTGCTACCGTCAGCACAGGAACACACTTTGCAGCTCCCAACAGCGAGGCCTTCGGCGTTCAAACGGTAGCACAAATAACCGTCTCGATGTGTTTCCTGTCAAGCGAGTGATCCCGTATGACCGGTCTTCCCACCAATGATCTCCCGCGGATTTCCACTGGATAACTGGTTGGCTCTAGAAGACGAGCAGCAACTGCTTAACATCATGATCATAGGAAATTGTATCAGACTGATACAGACCTCTATCAAGATTTTCGCTAGGGCAGCGTTGAGCTTGAACCCTTCAGTAGGGCATCATTGTGGCAGGCATGACCTAGCACGTGCGCTGAGGCATCAGACACAGCAGGAATCTTTATTCAGCCAAGAGCACCGTTTTTGTACAGTCAATAAGGTAGTATACATAAACGTGTGTCACCCAGACAAACTGAAACGTTCCGTATGTACAAGATCCGCACATACGAAATCAGTGGAGTACTGAAAGCTGTATACACAGAAGACCATGTGGCGATCCGCCAATAAGAAAAGCTGTATGATGCGGAAAGGTCTGCATATAAAGAAAGCCATATGATGTGGAAAGATACGTACGTAAGGAAAGCTGTGTGATTTAAGCGGACATAAAATCGATGTCCGAATCTGGTGGAAAGCAAAATAATACCGTATTTTTCGGTGTGTAAGACGCACCTTTGTATAAGACACCCCCCCC
Source organism: Rhipicephalus microplus (assembly GCF_043290135.1). Taxonomy (NCBI): domain Eukaryota; kingdom Metazoa; phylum Arthropoda; class Arachnida; order Ixodida; family Ixodidae; genus Rhipicephalus; species Rhipicephalus microplus. Next base: position 4,277,621 of record NW_027464597.1, on the reverse strand, counting down.
CCCCCCCCCACTTTTTGCAACGTCCCATGCAAAAATTCATATATAAGACACACTTGTGTATAAGACGCACCTGCAATTACTTGTGGAAACTGCATAACGTGCGGTCAATCGAGAATTGTAAAATGCCGTACTTACGTTTTTGAGTGCTAGTCCGTATGCACTTGACTCCTCTGTACGCAGTTAATTTCTGTTACTCTTGCTCCTCTAGTTTTCTTTGGTGCGGGGATATAGTAGTCTAGCTTGTGTAGATTTTTAATGGCAGCTGCGACGTCCTGCTTGCTTTTATGGTGATTTTCCACCTTTATAGGTTGCAGAGTATTAAGTCACAAGATTGTTCAAGATGCCATTGTTGCACACAAACTGTGAAGTTAGGCAGCAAATGTGCATGTACTCACTATCACATCTACATTGAGGAGTTTAAATGGCTGTTCCTAAAATTTTAAAAGTTTATAATGACATTTCACTGAATTTACTCTACTATTCAAAATCATAAGAACAACCAATTCATTTTTAATGTAATACGTATGCTGTCTCCTGGCATGTAGGAGAGCTCATTTGTGCGCTTGTTCTTTACCTCTTTCGCTACTGCACCTCTTCAAATGTTTCAATATGAACGATGCATTTTTGGAGAAGATTTTCCCTCGCCTCAAACAGTTTCATGTAGCAGCATGTGCGTGCCGTTCATGGCGTCATTTTTCCGTGCGGACGGCCTAAAAGACGATGCGAATCAAGCGCATTAACAGCAGATTTTGAGGATGGAATCGGCAGCAGTGAGCCTGGAGAAGATGTTGACACAGCAAATTTCAGCCCCGAGGATGCATCAAGGCAGCGAGTGAGTGACGGCTGTACGTGTAGTGCCCGTTTTGTTGTCTAATTAGTAGTTAGGGGCAGCGGAGTGAGTACTCACAGCGATTTACTCATTTTGAGGGTCTCAACGTTCTGCAGACATGATTCCTGGCCAACGTGCAGTGTCTTTCGAGACGAAACTCGGGGGTCGAAGTCAGAGGCGCACTTCAGAGTAACTCACGAGCTTCTTCTGGGCCGTTGATTTCATCGAGTTGTTCTTCACTGCACATCTGACCAGCATGGTCTGCGAATACACGAACAAATACGCGTGGATACATGCTTTAGAGATGCAGACATACACGGAAAGTGGCAGTTTGTGGAGGAACTCCACTTCCATCGAAGTGCATTAATATCCTCATTTACTTCGAAATGACTGAGTTACCTCACCTTCACCTCTAGTGAAATACGTCAGAGTTATTTTTAAGCTCGATTTCTTTGAATAATATGCGCAAAAGCCGTTTTTGTTCGTTCCTTGCCTTTCGAAGTGTCACGGACTCGGAGCAGACCGACCCTGTCTGTGATGACAAGCTGCAAAGGATAACCCATCTACGGCAGCATCCCCACTAACTTTCTTTTTTGTGGAAAGAACAGTTCTTTGCAATAATTCTTGAGACTTTTACAACTTTTTGCAATATAAGAAGCTACAAATTGTATATTTCAACTATTTTTAACCTCATTATTTTTAAGTTGTTCTCCTTTTGAAAGCGTTACCTGTATAATCACTGCAAAAAATTTTCATTTCAAACATTTTTTTTTACTTTATGTGCATAACAAATATATATGCTACATTTATGTTATTGGACAGACCACTTTGTTTAGCTACAGTATGGTACCTAATAATGTAAGTAAAGCATTATTGTGTAACCACAAAAAAAATTGTTTTTTGACCCCTAGTAAATATGGCCCCTTTTTCCGCGGTGGCTAAGAGTCAAGATTCACACATGCATAACATGAAGAATTGTGTGAATTTCCTTTTTAGCTTCATTCTATGCGTTATCATTCTTGTGCATGTGAACTAAGGTGCTTACATGTGTGTCTGACATCATTTGTGCCAATTGTTTACATTTTCAGGTGCCTATGAAGGACACACCTAGGTGCATGACAGTGACCTCCCGTATCTGTAGCGATTCCGGAGCCTCAAGCAGCATTTGGCCTATCTTCTAATGGTGTTCAAGAGATAAACAAACCACCACACTTTCACAATGCTGTGATTATTTTTAAAACTTTTGCTTTAAGATTATCGTTATTGCATTATGCTTTGTGCCCCCATTTTGTGGCTGAGGTACATCTCGTGAAATTTCGGTGCAGGGTCACTTCATTTGCGTATCGTCAACACCGAGATCTGGCTATTCACAGCTGGAGCATACAGACAAATAGAAAATATTATTCATTGTAGCAGAACTGCTTTCGATGTGCATACGCGTGCTTTTCTAATGCATTTACTAACTTCGTAAGTTTTTCTTTGTATATTGCATAAAACACTGCTTTACTTGGTCGCAATGTAACCCCGACATATGATGCCTAGCATGTTAATTTTGTAGTATCCTAACATACTTTATTTAAAAGCATATTTGCTCATATATCACGACTTTTGAAGATACCATTATTTCATTATCTCATCATGCATCTTTTAAAGACATTGTGACCATTCTTACGCAGTATTGCACGTTCATTCAATTTACCTAGTGTATTTTCCGGTCTATTCAACTTACCTAGTGTAATTTACCTAGTGTCTTTTTTCTCCAAAATTTTCGGAGGTGCATTTTATACAATGGTGCATCTTATACATACTTATTTTCGTAGTTCTTTCGGGAGAAACTCGCGTTGATACTGATTAGCCTTTTTTATAAATGACTAGAGCAATAAAATGTGAATAATGCACCATAATTATAAGAACCAAGACTCATGGCGACGATACTACAATTCCACAACAAAAACAAAATTACATAATGTCATCGTGTGAGTTTTCAGCTCACGGAACCTGCGCAAGTTTCAGAGGCTGTACTTAGTGAAATCCGCATAAGATGGTGATAGGTGCGCCAATCCAACCCAATCTGAGTTGGGCTCCGCCTCGGCTGCAGTTGGATCAGGCCCCGAAAACTCTCAAGTTCAAGCGATCAAGGGACGAAAAAATCAACTGTGGCACGTTTCTGTTTCAAACACCGAGAGTGGATCTACTAACCTCTCTCGCCACATGCGCTATTGCACTTTTTTGTAAAGGTGCCCTCGTCGGGGCCAAGTTTCAGTTCTAAAACTATCAAATACATTTTTATGTACCGCTACACATAAAAAACAACTTGTTCTTATAGCAAGTAGTCTTTCTTAAACATGTGCTGCGAAATCAATTTTTTGTAATGATTTTTACTCCAGTTGACTCAAGGTCAGCAGCAGCCTATCAACATCATTATCCTCATTTCAAAATATACAGCGGCCAACGATTGCGACGGCAGGTAACAGTTCGCGATACGTTCGGATTTGTCTCAGACTGTTTCGTTTCGCTGTAAATATTTCGAGCCTCTGCTGACCAACACACTCTTTCTCGCTTAGTTTATTTTCACACGTTCAAATGCTTTTGCGAAGAGAATTCAAGTGACTTCCGAGCAACGAATGTTGAAGCTTTATTCGGATGAGCACCTGTTGCAAGCCCGGGCCAGTGAGTTGAAACCACTTCAGTTTTTTTAAGGACGGTTGCTTGCTGGGCTAGTTGATTCATTTCAACATATGTAGTTTTTTTGCCAATGACTCCATAGGTGTCACACGGTGGCAGCACACTGCAATATTAAATTAAAAAATTTTTTAACGTCTCAATCTGTCACTGAAAAAACGTGCGTTATTTGCGGCGTGGCTTGACATGGGCAGGAGTCGCTGACTCAATAGTTAATTCTGAAATTCCATCGCCAGGTAACACCAACCAGGCCATTGCGATGTAAGAAGGCAAATAAATCACTGTCGCCTCACATGTATTTTTCTAGCCAGCCCATATATTAGTGCAAAAAACCTACGAGTTAACAGTATACTGCAGTCGCATTTGTGAAACATCACATAATTATGGGTGTGGTTTTTCTATATGTGACAAAGAAAGCGTCACATAAATCAGAAATACTTCTTTTTCTGCCATAGCCTCCTGGCCCACTCGACATGGAAGCAGCTGTGTCCAATGGGCAAGGAACCCGCTACAAGACATGCCTTGTGAAGAAGTAGCCCCGAGTGATACACGTGTTATGGGGTACCATTACATATATGTATAGAATACTGTTGTTTACTAGTTAACTGAGTTTATTTGTTTACTTTGTAAAATTTCATGCATTGACATCTGGTGATGTTACTTTATTTTCCAGGCTGCCATGCAACGACAGAATGCCTGCCCCCGAATGTCCCCTCTGCAAGCACGTTGAAACATCTGAATGTCCACTACAACAGGTCATCTCGAACCTCACACACGCAATGCTGTATTTGTGAATGTTTCACCGCGCATATCGTGAAGGAGTGCTTTAGATTGGCCACAAGCATTGGCTGTCTACCGTGGCATGGAATCTACACTTTAATAAAGTTGAAACTGTAACACTTTTAGTTAGACTGTGTGGCAACAATACAGGTTTGATCCCAGCTTAACACACAGGTTTGATACCAGCCACAGTGGCCATATTTCGATGGGGGTGAAATGCTAAGACGCTTGTGCGCTTAAGGGTTTGTTCAATTCGCCTGCCCCACATGATCTATTTTACGAAGTGCTGTACCTTGCCAATCGTTTCTGTGGTGCAGCAATGGCATCTTCTAACCGTGCCATTTATTTAAAAAGCGCAAGAGAGGTACAGCCCCAAAACTAGTTAATGATTTTTTTGTACCTCCCACTTTGACGGTGCTGGTTTGGTGCAGCTGCAAACACAGCTTAACAAACAGCAAAGCATTAACCGTAGGTACCGTACCCACCTCTACAAACACGGTGTGTTTTGTCAAGATGTTTGCACCTCATTCAATTCAGCAAACAAAAATAAGGATTTCAGCTTGTCGGCACCTTGTCATTCACTTGTGCACTGCTGAACTCATGCTGCACAAGTTCTGAACCTTTGGTGCACAGCTGTGAACCAGTTCCCATTGCTGCAGGTGAACTATACTCACCCTTAAAAGATGGAAGCTTGAAAATATAAAAAATCTATCAACATGAGGTGTCAGAGCAAATGTTTAGACAAACAGTCTTTTCTCCAGCAAGGCTACAATGTCATTTGTTTTAACCCCTGGAAGCTAGAATCAATCTAAATTTACCCCCTACTGTACGACTCACGATCACTTCATAGTTGGCATATGAATCATCAGAAATGATTAATTGCATTATAAAATGAACATGGACACCCCCACACTGAGGGGCACTAACAGGCTTTCCGACATTTAGTTGTGCCTTGTGACAGTTTACGAACAACACCCAGAACTGTTTTGTCTTAATTAACTGTGTTTAGCTCTTACAAGTTCACAAAAACATGCGCCAACGCTCATAAGACTGCACTCAATTGCTTTAGCTTTGCACATATATTCAATGGGCTCTGAAAATAATGATTCTTAAAGGTGATAAGCACTTGCAGCACAGCTTCCTCAAAGACGTGAATGCTGTCGTGTAGAGCAAGATTGTGTTCATTAGATGTGGTACTGTTTTTTTTTATTATAGCAGAGAAACGTCCCAGATTTCTTTGAGCACATCTGCTTCTCTTTAAACTAAGTTGTGACAACTATAGTGTCTACCACTACGAAGTGAAATTTTGTGCACTACCGTCATGAAAAAAAATCTAGGAAATCGCACAGGTAGTTGAAACATACATGATCTTGACTTATCCACAGCCACACTGCAAGATAGTACGTATTTCAAGTACTAACCTCTTAAAGTAGCAGGGAGAAAACAACTTCAGCGTTCAAGCACAAGTATACTGAAAAAGTAAACACAATAACAAGTGTAATAAATGTGGCCTTTATTGATCCAGTATTTGGACAGATTGATTTCAGGAGCGTTTGCTTGCAAGAGAGTGCTCAAGTTCTATCGATATGTCTATGCAAATAACAGATTGTGCTCAGAACTGATCAGATAGTGTACTGTAAGAGCACCTACAAAGATATACTAACAACAAAATTGTACAATGCATGCCTAAAGTTCACTTTCTTAGAAGTGGGCTTTTTCGATCTGAAAGCACATACCTCAGAACTGTTCGTTTAGCATACATGTTTGCTGCATACTCCACAGACCGGTCATTACCTGCGAAGAGAAATTTTAACTCTGGTAACTGCGTAACTTAACTCTAACAATAAATGTAGCAAGCCTGAAATATTTTTTAGGCCCATCGCCTAAATACATATTACCTATGATATGAGCTCACGGCAGAGAAATAAAACTAATGCCTACCCTGTCGACACGACGCGACATTGCACAATTGCGAAGCACTCAGTGCAGTATTGCAGAGCAAGAAAAATTCAGAACTGCACGCATTCGCGATTGCTTATTTAACAAATTTAACAAAACTACACTGTTCACACAGCGCAACGTATCTATTGGCAATGTGCAAGTTCCCTCATCACTTCCACATCATCAATTCAAGATCAACGCTAGAGGGCAAATGCCACATCTCATGGCAGAATCGGACCCTTGTCCTGAAGCCACGCTATTTAACTCAAACGGCGCAACACAATGAGAGCGACATTCATTCAGCAATCTCGATGTTCAGTTATATGCATATGCTTGTTAGCTTTCAAGAGTCTTTACACATGGGTTCAAAGCTTTCGATATGTATGAGTTACTCATTTCGTTCAGACCTGATAGTATACATTGGTGATCTTAGACACTCGAAATAACGATGCAAACCTTACTTGATTGACGTTATTTTTGCCAGTTGAGGCTAGCTAGGTCACCTGGCAATAATTACAGATGCGACGCGCGATTTAGCAACGAAAAAAAATACCAGAGGAAGCGAGCAGCCCAAACCAGCTGCGAGCCCCCCACCTGCAGCAAAAAAAAATGTCTTTTTATTGATGATGATAGTACTACAAGCGCCATCTCGGTTCACGATATTGCAGTTCTGTACGCCGCGGCCCCGTACTTGCGCGTTATTTTGATACAACAGCCCCAAGATACAGTTTCCATTCTCCAAACTGGTAGGTGTTCTGTGGTAGGTGTTCTGTGGTTCAGCGAGTCGGGCCAGTCGTTAATTGCAATCTTACTCGTTCGGCTGGTCTGCGACTTTCTTACTTTCACCAGCGGTATGCTGGCTTCGCTGAAAAGTTACACGGCAACGTTTAAGCTTACCGCTGTGAAGTATGCTGAGGAGTATGGGAACCGGGCAGCGGGCTGCCATTTCGATGTCGTCGAAAAGATGATCCGTTCATGCCGACAATATACTGGCAAGCTTCAGGCCATGAAGAGTGACAAGAAAGCTGACCGCGGCAAGAAGGCACGATGGCTAGTCCTTGATGGACGTTCGGACCAAGGAGGATACATAAAACTTGCTGGAGTGGAAGGGGCGCTGTGCGAGTGAAGCCAGCCGCCGCCATCTTGCCAGTGGTAAAAAGCGTGCTCAGCGCCATCGCGAGCTGCTGATTTCGTCCGTTCTTGTTTCACCTTGTCGGCATGTGAAGACAAATGGTTTACAATGGTTGGCTCTTGCGTCGTTTACGGATGTGCCAAGAGGTTGAAAAAAGGTTGTGGCCTCACATTCCACCTGTACGTGCACGAAAACATCTTCGACATAGCCATTCCGCACTCGTTACTAAAGGGAGCTATAGCTGACGCGATCTAAGCGTGCAAAACATAACAGTCCGGATTTGTTTTACAGGTTTCCTAAAGATTCCGTAACGCGGAGCCTCTGGGAGTGGGCCGTTCGCCGTGAGAAGTCGAATGTGAAAGACTTAGATCACTTCGCTCTGTGCACTTCGCGCCAGAGTGCTTTGACCACCTCTTTGACATTGAAGGGAAGCATGTGAAATGGGGTTATGAAGTGGCATCAAAGGCACTTCAAAGTGAAGAAGGGTTTTGGCTCGGAAACAAACTTATGAAAGTCCACGTTCAATTGGAAAAGCAAGAAAATGAAGGCATGATATGCTGTACAACTGATCGAGTGCCTCAGTTGCCGACGCTTTGGACTTCTGCGAACAAAAGCTAAAGCTGCCACAATTCAAGGGTGCCAGCACAAGATCTACGTTTATTAGAACTTTTGATCGCTTGTTTGACATCTTAAACTACAGGAACCCGCTGGCAAAGTCGTACAAAGCGCCTCTTCAGCAGGGGAACGAAGCATTCTAGAAGTCGTTTTTTGCGGAGACTTGAGCGTACATAAACGGGCTGAGAGATCCGGCAGTGACAGAAGGACTGAAAAAAAAAACGGATTCATTGGTTTTTGGATACGCATGGCAAGCACGAAAAGAATGTTTGACAGACTTGTCAGCCAAGGTCAGCTGAAATATTTACTAACACACAAACTCAGTCAAGACTATGCCGAAAACTTCTTTGAATAAATACGTGGATGAGGCGGCCATAACAACCCAACAGCTTCGCAGTTTATGGATGCATACAAGCGTCTATTGGTTCCGATGGAAGTCACGTCTTCAAGCTCTGGACACTGCTCCAAAGATGTTCTCTCCGTATTGAATGCAACGACTCCTGCAGCCATGGTAGATCCAAGAAGCAATCTCACTGACATGCGCAAGGGCCCAGTCCTGCAGCCCGATGACCACGACAATACGCATCGCATTGACTAGCCCGAAAGCTTTTCTGTTTTTGTCAGTTCCGTGGTGCCATACAGAGCAGGCTTCATTGTTCGAAAGGTCGAACTGCAACTACCTGTGAAGAGTGCATAGCAGCCATGCACTCAGATGAGCTGACACCTTTAATTAAATGTAAGAGGCGAGGTGGTCTTGTTTCACCGTCGCGAGATGTCATTAGCCTCTGCAAAGAAGTCGAGGAATGAGGCGGCTACAGGCTGAAGGTGATTCCACCACAACGGTGAAGTCAAGAGCAAAACACCTCATCCTGGAAGTTCTATGAGCTTCCTCCGAGAAAAACTGGTTCCATAAACTAGAGCAGCACCTCCTAGACTTTGATACGCTTGATAATCAGGTTTACTGTTTGTGCAGGCAAATCGTCAAATAATACGTAAAAGTGAGGATACAACACATGATGAAGGAAAAAAAACCGAGAATCAGTCAAAAGTAAGGTGGGACCACTTTTGACAAGGGCAATAATTTTCAACCACCAGTAGGGCACTTATGTTTTCGATGATGTGTTTGCTTTAGGCATCGCTATTTGATGCATATGCACTTTGAGTTCTCTACATGCCACTTGGCTGCGTACAAGTCGCAATAAACATTTACAACCAGAATTACTTGTTTTCGTTGCTTTATATAAACACACGAGTCACTTCACCCGCAGAGCGATGAAGCATAAATTTGCAGCGCTCGGCTCTTTTCTGCCACTGGCAACATGGCCGCCGCACGCTCGGCGCGGCTTCACTCTCTCCCGTAGCGCCGCATAGGCGGCTTCCACTCCAGCAAGTTTTATGTATCCTCCTTGGTTTGGACCCATGGATATTGGAGCAGCATCCCCAAGGTGGGGCGATGTCGACAGTGCAGCTGCATCTCAAAGTGCAGGTGCTAGCGAAGAAGATGGGTGCCGTTGACTTCGTTCGCGCATTGTCCTGGTGCTCAAGATTTTGGCGCCGCAAAGCGCTGGCGATGAGAGCCCGCACAAGCATGAGCCAAAATGGACAAGCTTGAGAGGTTCCAGGCTTTCATAAAGAAAACCATTGAAGACAATGGCACTAGCGACAGCCATATGATAAATATGTACAAGGTGCCACTAATGTTTGACATTCAAACGAAGAGGAGTGTGGCACCAAAAGTGACAAGGCCGTCACCATCAAGACTCCCGGCCATGAAAAAGGGCACAGGGCCGTCACCATCAAGACTACTGGCCATGAAAAAGTGCACATCACGGTTGTGCTCGCGTGTTGCACTGACGGGCAAAAACTTCCACCAATGCTAACATTTAGGTGGTAGATAATGCCGAAAGAGGCCTCCCCATCTGGCGTCGTCACAGGAACGAACGTGAAAGGCTGGATGGACGAAGAAATGATGGGCAAGTCACCCAAGAAATGTTTTTCTAAGCGACTGGATGGTTTGTTTCATGGGAAGACAGGGCTCCTGTTCTTGGATAGTATGCAGGCACATGTAACGAGGCTGACATTGAAACGCATCAAGGCAAAGAACTGCACCGCTGCCGTTATCCCAGGCGGAATGACGAAAATGCTTCAGCCGCTGGACATCTAAGTGAATCGCAGTTTCAAGATTATTCTGCGGTGCCTGTGAGAGTTGTGGATGTTCGATGGCGAACACAGCTACACTGCGACCGGACGCACGAGGTGCGGTTCATTTTGCGAAGTCGTGAAGTGGGTGCACGAAGCCTGGTGCGCCGTGTTACAGGCCACCGCAATTGCGGGGTTCCGCAAGGCAGGCCTGCTAACATCCTCGGTTCCTGACCTCGATGATGACAGCAGCAGCAGCAGCGATTTCGAAGACAAAGCAGAGGAGGTCCCAGTGCCGGTGCCGCCAGAGCTGGTTGAGCTATTCCAAAAGGGTCAGAAGACGAAGACTTTGATGGCTTCGAAGAATAAAGTGTTTTACCTGCAGTCATGCGGAACATTTCAGTGAGTGTGCATTATTTTCCCTCAAGTTTGGCGTTGTATACGTTTTCATACGGACTAGTGCTCAGAAACGTAAGTACGGCATTTTACAATGCTCGATTGACCGCACGTTATGAAGTTTCCGCAAGTAATTGCAGGTGCGTCTTATATACCGGTGCGTCTTATATATCAATTTTTGCATGGAAACTTGCAAAAAGTGGGGGAGGGGAGTGTCTTATACAAAGGTGCGTCTTATGCACCGAAAAATACGGTATCATATTGCTTTCCACCAGATTCGGACGTCGATTTTATGTCTGCTTGAATCATACAGCTTTCCTTATGTACGGATATCTCCACATCATACGGCTTTCTTTATATACAGACCTTTCCACATCATACAGCTTTCCTTATATGCGGATTGCCACATGGTATTCTGCATATACGGCTTTCCGCACATAAGGCTTCTCCATATACATCTTTCAGTACTTCACTAATTTCGTATGTGTGGATCCCGTACATACGGAACGTTTCAGTTTGTCTGGGTGACAGACGCGTTTATGTATACTACCTTATTTACTGTACAAAAACGGTGCTCTTGGCTGAATAAAGATTGCGTTTCACAGACTTCAATTTACAAATGTCAGTAGCCCGCTCATGACCGATTGGTGCAAAGATTTCATCTTCCTATTGTTGCCTTCGCGTCTCCTAAAAATAATGTGAGCGTCTGCAGAATGCTCGTGCTTCTCTAAAAGAAGGCAAAAAACGAAGACAACCAAGTATGCACTAAAATTTTGGAAATGGTTTCTTGGCCTTGCGTTGTTCCAATCGCCCAGTACCTGCTCGACCGTACTTTTTTCTGAAATAAATCTGAAAACTTCAAACAATCTTCTGGTTCTTTCGCTTAAACAAAATAAACATATCATTTATTTCCTCCCAAATAACTAAGATTTATTGCATGGTGATGGCGTGGAAAAGTATAGGCTGGATGCGTCTGCGAAACCGAAACAGAGATCGCATGAAAATGGACTACTTGACTTAGTAACACATGTGCAGAAGCTCTGCCACGTTGCTTTGGCTGTGCTGCCAGAGAAAGTTGTCCCCGAGTATAGCATTGGTGGCTTTTTGTGTGCATGTTTTGTTGTTGCATTGCCCTTTTTTATATTGATCGTTTTGTTTTCTCTGGCTTCCTTTCGCCTTGCCACTGCTTACTTGGACAGTCTCAGCTCCCTATGTTGGCCCTTACATCACGCTACCCAGGAGACCATGGTGTAAATAAAATAATTCAGGAGCAGACGATCTCCGCCCGTGTCGACAGAAACCACGTCCCAAAAATGTTCGTATTTAGTACAGGCACCGGCCTCAGTATCGTAGTGCTTTAATGAAGTGGGTGCTGTTACATGGCGGCATAAAGGAAATGAATGTGACGAGGCAGATGCACATTTTTTTTTTCTCCTATTGCTTCTTTTAAAACACCGTTCATGCCAGTAAATAAAGCAAGCAACGCAAGTCGCACTCTTTAGGGCGGAAATACGCAACGTGCCGCAAACGCTGCAGTTGCCTTCACAATGTTGTCCCGTACTCAACGCTGTCAGAAATGCTACATGGGCAGTTCGTTATCTATTCTTCATACTTATTCTATAGTTCATATTATATTAATCATGAACCAGCTCGCCCAAGCAGCAGGTTTAGTTCATACGCCGGCCACAATCACAGGTGGGTGGGGGAGGGCATCTCGACATGGGGCTGGTGAAACCCCCGAAGACAGTAAGTGTAACATCATCTCCTCTTTTATCGTTAGGTGCCGGCATTCCTCTCTCTCTCTTCTTTCGACCATGGCTCTACCCATGGGGCGCTTATCTAGAAAATGCTCTCCACATCAAACCTTGTCGCTGCAAATTGCTTGCTCTTTTCAGCTGGAATTTTAATGACATTTTTTAGAGGGAAGCTGCTTAAGCCCTGGCCCATGCATCCCTGATGTGTAGTAGTAGTAGTAGTAGTAGTAGTAGTAGTAGTAGTAGTAGTAGTAGTAGTAGTAGTAGTAGTAGTAGCAGCAGTAAGTCCTTGGAATGTCTGCTGGATGGTGATACTTGTATATGATGAATATATGATGAAAAGACACAAGATGGCGGTACTTGGAGTGTTCACTAGACTGACAGACAGACAGACGCACAGACACACGGATGGAAAGACAGACAGACCAAGGGACACATGCATCGACAAACGCATGGTTGGACAGAAACGGACGGACAAAAGCACGGATGCTTCGCCCCACTCATCATCATTCACTCTGCAGATATGCTGTGATTTTTTTCTTGTAAAGTTATTAGTGGCTGCCGAAATATAACGAAAGGACATCGACAGATAGACAGACAGGCAGAAAAATTTAATTGGCAAGTGTGTTTGGACCACCACGAGATTTGAAAGCACTCACCGCGTTCCTCGTCACAGAAAATGCGAAATGTGGTGTACGGAGCCGTGAAGCCTTCACAGAAAAGGAGACTCATTCGAAAACTTCCTGGAAGCGACAGATGAACATTACAAGTAAACGGAAAACAAGTATGCGACGCTTAGAATGACAAAAATCTAAGACGTTAACGAGTCACGAAGAGACTCTCGCAAACCTCACAGCATGGAGTTTCTCACAAAAATACCTGAGCGAAACCTGGCGTAAGTGAGCTGCAGGATGCTAGGGAATAACTACTTGTGAGCTTTGAACTTGACTCTGATTTGCATTCTTCATGGAGAGCTCGGACATTTCGAAGACGCGTCTGGCTTCAAAGTGTTCCTAGTGTCAAAATGCCTGCTTTCTTACTGACAGAGTATATAATAAGCTATTTATTGTTTCTCATTGTACAAAAACATGTATTATTTAACACTGAAAACTTTTGAGGCGATCTGCAATTTTACGAAGCATAAAAAGTAACCAACGGCCGCTAAACTTGGCAGGCAGACGACAAAGTGAGCGTTCCCTCTACTACTTACGTCGTCTGTTTCTATCGCCGTTTGTTTGTGATGTGTAGCTTTAGATAAGCAAAGTATTAATTTAGGTTATAATACGCACCTATAAGGTCAACTTTGTTTCAGAGAAGTTTTATTTGTGCAGTCATATCCACTTTTGAGCCGAAGCCTCGCTAAACACCAGCCAACACAAGCTTCGTAGACACATCTATAGTCATTCCCAATGCTCCAACAGCACCCCTTACGAAATTTGCAACGCCGGTGGCAACAAACTTCTGTTTAGGTATTTGTGAGGAACTCCATGTCCTACAGAGCCGACATGATTTGAAGTCATCCCAGCAGATTCTAAGCCAGATCTTCCTGTGTGGCGCTTCTTGCTTCTCAAACAGAATACAAAACGCAGCTTGCCGTCAGTTTAACGTTTGCTGCAATCGCAAGTGCACCAAAATGTAAGAGCAAGCACAAAACAACTGAAACCACGCAGCAGACGTCTGGAGTAGGGGCGGGAAACTCACAGCACAAATGTGCAGTTCACCGTGTTGTGCACAGCTATGGCGATCAAGCCCTAAAACACCGAAAACAAGCTAAAGAAAATGCGCACGTGGAGTACGTGATGGCATTTGTCCAATAGATGCATCCCGCGCCGAGGCAAAATGCAGGGAACGAGGACAGGAAAAATAGATTGTGTGACTTTTCTCTTATTTAGGGGCGGGAGGAACTCAAAGTGCCAACATCATCTGTACGCACCGCGGGGCGGATTGTCCACACCTAAATGATTTTTTTTACAGCATACAAGAGAACCTGGATTCTCTCGTAACAACTCGATGACAGTGGTGGGATTGCAGTAGACCTCGCAACATGAGCCAGCTGAAACATGGACATCGCAACGGAGCCTGTGACTGCAGCTGCGTGAGAGTCGACATTTTCCATCTTGAGATGTGTCAGGCATTTAGAATAGTTTAGAAGCTTGAAGCCTGCAGGTTGTCTTTATCTGTACCAAACTCTTTTTTGTTATTGCACTTAACAGTACAGATAAAGAGTAGATAGGGAAAGTGGTTCAACGTCTGAGCAGTTCGTCACCCTAATTTTCTACCCAAGCCTGAATTGTTGCTATGCGCAGAATTGGAAGTGAACGGGGGCGCGTCACGTGGAAGGCGCAGATCAATCAGGATCAGACATCACTTCCATTGGAGGCAGATGAAAGTGACATTTTTTTTAATCTTGGAAAAGATCACTATGCAATTGAAAAAAAAGTGTGTTGATCGAAAATAGAGTATAGCATGAGCTCAAATTAAAGCGCTTAATTTTGCTGCTCACAGGTTTTGCTGCTCAAATAATACAAATGCTAGAGATAATCCAGGTGCGCCAACACTCAATACGAGCGTCAATTACTTATTCCAGGCTCCAGCACATTTAATTACACAATGGAATAAATCTACCTGCCACGGGATTAAATCCTTGCACCAGCAATTCTATTCCAAATGTCACCCATTTTAATCGCAGTGCCAGAAAATGTACTGCTCGTGCAATTGCCTTTAGCACGAAACCTGCAATGTGGGAAACAACTACAGAAAGTCGTCATCAATTGAGGCTATTTATTGACGTCATCTTTAACCTGTACTACGTCCCTCTTTTTGGTCTTTTTCAGACGTGTTTCCGAGCGACAAGTGACTCAAATGAGTCGGTTACCATCGTGAAAGATATCGTGCGAGTCTCCGGTGAAAGATAATAAGTGAGACTCCCTGCCGTGGTGGCCACATTTTCGATAGAGGCAAAAATACTTGAGACCTGTCTTCTGAGATTTAGCTCCACGTTGAATAACTCCACGTGGACAAAATTTGGAGCCCTTCACTACGGCGCTTGCCGTAATCGTACAGTGGTTTTGGGATGTTAAACCCCAACAATTATTATTGTAGAATTCTTCATACAGCTGACATAATCATTAGTGACCAATGACAGCTCACTGATCTTGTACTTCAGCAGGTGGTCGGTAGTGACCGACATGAATACAAGCCACTTCCAATCCACACTTGCATTATTCTGGCTTGCCGACATGCATATAAAATGAAGTACCTTTTTAATGGTGACATGCCTCATAACTGGTGACATAACTCAGTCAAGTGTAGCGATCACTAGTGACTCACGTGTCGTCATCACGCCTATCACCCACATACGCACTATTCACACCTGTCGGCATGCATATCAAAGGAAAAACGTCGTCCTCACAGTATTACCCTAATACCTGATACTCAGGCCTGTGAGCTGATACCTAGTCACTCGCGTGCCATCATCACGCCTATCAACCGTATACACACTATGTGCATGCCGACATGCCCATCGAAACGCCATTAAAAGAGTAATAACCTTACTTTCAAGTTTTCAAGTTTCAAGTTTTATTATTTCAAAAACAAGGTACGAAACCTAAGATATACAGATTGGCCTAGCGACTTCGTCTTTGGAAGAGCAATATCGTAGTACCTATTTGTGGGCCAAGCGGCTCCATAACTAATGACTCACGTAACACCATCATGCCTACAGCCGTGAACGCACTGACTTGAAGGGGCCCTGCAACACTTTTTGATCATGGTCAGAAAACCCTGCCAATCAGTAGTAGAGGCTCTCAAGAACACGCGAGCCAAATATTAGAGCGCAGCACACGGCCTAGAATTAGCAATAAATTATCAAAGTCAGCTAGAAATAGCTTTCTTTTTTCTTGAGAAATCACAGAAAATAAGCCCAGTAAGCCCATTTATCAGCCATTGGCTGATAGATATTTTTCATAGAACCAGTCAGTTTGTTCCTTTAACTTCTCAGAGCTACATAACGAGGCAGTTATGTCTTCATGCCATCGCCATGGCCAAAATCAAAACAACCTTTAGGGCCAGAAGCAGAGAACTGAAATGGCTACACGACTGCAATATAAACACAAGGCAAACAGATGCAAGATGAATAACTACTCACTTTTTCCAACGTGCCATATATTATAGATGTGCTCCATGTTTGCCTCATGTGTTGTCATGTATTATTCTATCTGTTATTACCTTTGTGATTTTAAGGTTTCTAGCTTTAAGCTCAACAATTTCTTTCTGTAGGTCAAATATTTCCATCAAATTGCTTTTCAGCACCTCGTCATTCTGAAACAGGCAGAAAATGCACAGTTTGACGCGCAACAATACTTTAAAAAAAAAGAGCTATAGCTAACTACTTTATAAGAGGCATGCTCCGGGGAGCAATTCTGGTCTTCCATACAGACGTTCTTTATAAGCAGGGTACCACGTATGCATTTTCTGAACAAGTATTTGAATGTAGGTGCATTAGTTTCTCTTATACCAGTTTGTATCTTCTATAGGTGTCTTCTATAAAGAGGTTCGACTATATGTCAGTAATTAAGACCCCTCACTTCTGCAAGCTTCACCTCAACAAGGTGCACAGTTTTATTACTGCCAATATCTATGAAACTGTTTGTCAAGTATTTTGCATAAAAGCCAGCTGAATCACACCTTCTATCACCAGCCAGTTGTGCTTCACCCTGCCGTCTTTCAAGGACAGGGTTCTATTCGAGATCCCACACCTGAAAAAATGACCCCATTTGTAGATACAAACTCAGGAAGCTGCTGAAAACAAGTTCACAGCGCAAAACGTTCACACTATGGAAGCCATAGTATGAAGTGATGGCCACAGCTGCTTGCTCGTTTGTAATGTGTACAATGACAGTGTCAATGGAACGTAAACTGGCTCATAATTGCCTTCAAATACGTAGACCCGTAAAAAGACGCTGTGTGCTGATGCATGAGTCTCATGCTTGATCACTACATGGGATTCCCAAACTTCCCAAAGCTATGTCATGCAGAAACTGCTGACTAATATTTGTTATTGTTCACACATAACAAAAATGCCAGGGTTCAAGTACCAGGCATGTGGTGTTAATCTTTTGGTAAAAAAACAACAGTGCTACCATGGGAAGAAAGGTATACTTACCCACAAACATGTGCTCATTTCAATACATACTTGTACTGTAAGCTGGAACAGAAGCCTCTGGTAGAGGTAGAACATTGTCAGGCTAGGCCTCTGTATATTCACCTCCTCAAGCAGCCTCAAAACTTTCTCTGGGCTAGCGCCAGTGAAGCATATTTTAACACACAAAAGAAGGCTTCTCACCGACATTTTCTTAATTTGTGGTTGGCTGTGCCACACGAATGAATGCTCGAAGGGGGCAGAAATACTCAACTTGAAACAACGAGCCATGCACTTTTGTGGCAATTTTGCAAGGTGAGGCACATGTGGGGTATTTTCTAAGCAGCTCCAAGAGGCAGCTTTCAAAAACTACGAACTTACATTCTTGGGCAATTGGCAACGTGTCATCTCTGTAAAGAGAGGGTGGGCCACATATACCTGTAGCCATCAGAGTTAAACATGGTTGAAGCATTCTAGCTAGAGCTTTGAATTTTTGCCCCCGTATTCAATAAAACATAAAAGAGCATAACTCACAGCCACGAGCTAGAAAACGATGGCTGGTTCGGTTCCTCATCGTCTTTTTCATGGCCTGGCCGCAGAGAGGAACATTGAATCGATAATGGAGGTGCACCAAAATCTGTAGTTGCTAACTGCGATTGTCCAGTGAACTGGCGGTGAGGTATCTGTTTGCGACACTGTTGTTACAGTCTTTTTCTATACAGGAAAACCTGCACACCTGTGAAAGAGAAACACCAATCATTATTTTTTACGCACTGGTGCACCGGCAAACACTTACAGGATATAAGCTACCATGCAACACAATAAATTGGTAAACACTGCTCAATGTAAAAGCAATCCTGCACATAATATAAAGTGAAGTTAAAACCATACACCAATGTTTATGATGGTTTATTATAAATGAAGGATGAGCAATGAAACATTTTGAATGCGATCCTCTACGAGCAACGAATTGTGCAAAATTGCCGGTAATTTGAAAAGCCAAGCATGCCCTTCATGAAAAGAGAAAAATGGGGGTGTCAAAAACAATAACCTTGAGATTGCAGCTTTCGTTGGGCATAAGGTCAGTCTGTGCAGCTGCATGGTGCTTGTTGGTGTACCAGTGGCCCTTGAGATAACTGATGCTTTTTGAAAGCTGTAATACAAAGTGTGCAGAAATCATTTTTAGCAAAGTGCTTCGTGAGTTATGAGGGAAACAACTTAAATAAGTACCTAAAATTATAGTCCACACGCAACTACCATGATTTTAGTTGTAGCTATGCCTTCAACAGCAACACGTCTGTAGCCAGAAATTTCAGTGGGGGGGGGGGGGGGGGCATTTGTTATAGGCCTTCGATAACACCTAATTTCATTATTTACTCTAGGCGAAAACCCCTCAGGAGGGGGAGGCCCAGCTTTAGGGCACCTCCCCTGACTACAGGTCTGAGCAGCAAACAAATGGATGCCCTGAAACAAACCATGGCTTACAAAAAAAAGGGCTCATTCACACCACTCAACAGAGCCCACACAAATTTTTTCTCCTTTAACTCACTGCACAGTGATCCATATATTAGGTTTAATACCTGGGAAATTTTAAACGCTTCTGACGTGGGCTCCCCAAAGTTTGGAGTCAGGTCCATTGCATCAGTCTCAATCTCCATTGTGGCACCGATGTCTTCAAAATAGGCTGCCTCTTGACTAGTCTCCTGCTGGAACAATGTAAAGGGTCACACTGGATTTTAACGCACTTACAACATGCCAACAATGTGAACTGAACATGTGTCTTCCAGTACGCTCACAACATATGGTACATGTTATCATTTTGCCAAGGTGCAACGCAAAATAGTATGTCTTCTATGTGCTTGATCTGTGAACTCCATTTTCGTGCGCTAAATACGGAGAGTTTGCTTTTCATTTCCAAATGGTGAGTTCATGAGATGGTGTAGAAATATTTTGTTTTCTTATACCTGCTTTCATTGTGTTAGTAAAATAAACTATTCTAATATTTTGACAGCAGAGCAAATGCACATCACATGCCAAGCTATCGCATGTGTGAATAGTTCTTGAAGAATGCATCAGGAGTCAC
This sequence comes from Rhipicephalus microplus, assembly GCF_043290135.1. Lineage (NCBI taxonomy): Eukaryota > Metazoa > Arthropoda > Arachnida > Ixodida > Ixodidae > Rhipicephalus > Rhipicephalus microplus. Next base: position 4,258,130 of record NW_027464597.1, on the reverse strand, counting down.
ACCGCTACTGGGAAGCATTGTCTTCTTGAGTACACAAACATGTTTATTTCTAGAGTATGCTTCATTGAATAAAGTAATTCAGCTATTGCTACTGATTTGCCTTTCACAGTTGTTTTATAGAGTACATTGTATAGAAGGGTATGACTATAGTAAGTGACGGAACAGTTAAGTGTGCATAACAAGGCAAAATAGCTCACTTGACTTTCCAGCACCAATGGGAACTGATTGACAGAACACAAGAAAGTAGGACAAAAGGTGCAATGACAAAGAGACACGCACAAATAGCTACAGTGTGGATTTGCACATTCATAAAGAGACACTGTCAGCTGGAACACACACTGAAGCCTTGAACCAACACTGCATTTTTTTCACAAACAGGTGTTCAAAGGATGAAAATGGTGCACACCTAATTTAATTCATCACCTTAGTATGTTGGTTTAATGAGTGAACATGTACCAGGCAAAGTTGGACTTCCTACCTATACTAGTCTTTTCTAGCAACTCATGGAGGGAAAAGCAAGTCTTACAGAAAGGAAGTCCTTGGTGTCCATTGAGAAAAATTGCTCCTCCAGCTCATGTACAGGGAAGGAGTCCTGTAAAAAAAATGTAAATGTGACAGGCGTTTGCACTCGTAGTGATAAGGGAGGCAGATCCCCCTAAGATGTGTAGCATGTAGCAGAATGACAAGTTGGGTGAATTCATGCTATTCATATTTGAAGAAAAAGACACAGCGCACAAAGAAAGCATATACGAGAAATAGAGGGAAGACACAGGAGCACACTGTCTTGTCTGTGTGTTTTTGAGCACTGTTTTTTTTCTCGGTGTGATACATGTAAGATTCAGATTAATGTTTGCACATACGAATGAAAGACGCACTAATGCAGTCATGACTTTTCTTCTTCATAGCTTTACAAGAGTAAGTGAAACTTGAAAGATTCCCTAGTGATTTCCTAACATGTATATGTACCAAACTGCTGTACAGCCACACATTGTGCAACTAGACTTGAAGAATGGACCTACATCATTATCAAAAGAATGGGGCAAAATTTGAAGGGAAATGACCTCAAGCGTCAATTTGTGCAGACAGAAATTGACAAGCATATCTACAGGCACATCTATAAAATATAAGCATTAAATATAGAATGGGACAAGCACATCTATTGGGCTCGGCTCAACTGAGGCCATAGCGCACTACGTTTCAACACAGATTGCAAATGACTAATACACCTGTACATAAGAAATTTGTGCTGGATGTTGTGCTCCTTACATCTGTTCCATTTCACAGTTGCATGATACCTTTGTCACTATCACAGCTTACGCTGTGCCAAAATACAGGTTCTGCACAGCATCCGTGTTCACTCTGTGGCACTGACCATGCACAATATGCAGGTACAGCAAAATTTCATTATAGGCATGCACGCATTTTCCCTCGACAGACTTCAGTGGCTGAAGTAGATGGAGTTTGTGTGCTACATGTACACAGAGGGCTCCACAGAAAAGCACTGATGTGTGCTGAACTCACTTCCTTCACTCACTCACTTTTGGAAGCACAATACTACAAGGTCAACCATTCGAACTAGCAATGTGATGTTCACTCACAACTGTTTCCACATACAAGTTAATTTTGTGTTGCTATGTGCCAAGCTATGATAACATTCATTACATACCATATGTGTTTACGAAACCGTAACTCTGACTGGGTGTTATAAAAATACATTTCCAAATAACTCTCCGTTCCACCTAGACTTCTGGCCACAGGCAGCAGCTCATTATGTAACTTATACAGGAAAAGAAGTGACAGACAAAATACCTGTTCAAGTGCTCTGTAATTGTGTGCATATACCAGTGTACCTTTAGGGAAATAGCAATGTGAAAGAAAGACAGACAGTATCAGTACGAAAGCTGCTTGAAGCTGGCCACATTTTCAAAAAAGGCAATGACTGTATTAGTGTTCTGTTTGCCTTGGTTTTATCTTTGGCAAATACAAATTGATTGTTGCTGCCAGAAAGTAAACTAGAATGTTTCTTGTGCTTTATCTTCTCTATATAATATTACTTTGGAATGTGCCACATTACCTAGACTAGCTGTGCACAAAAGCGTCTAACGCAGTACTCTGCTAAGCCACATAAAACAAAATAAAGATAGAATCATGATTTCACTTCACTTTCCTGTTTACAATGGCACTGCACATTACAAGTGTGCCACAGTGATATTGATTTCAGTAGCAAAGAAGTAAACTTGCTCTCTGCTACAGTTTTTTCTTGATAATGACTCTCGTGTATATATCCTTACTTAGGTAGAATCTTCCAATGCATCCATCGAAGCAAGAAGGTCGACAGTTGGCTTGACTACCTGCAAGTTTATATAATATAAAGGGTTGCATACAACAGCACAAAGTTTCAGGGATCGAGTCATAAAAATCTAAATCCACCGAGAATGCAATGCTGCTGGCACATTAAACTATTCTTGATTACAAATAAGCAGCGCACGACGTTTTACAAAAGAGAGACGATAGGGACACCGCAGCGGTGTCCCTATCGTCTCTCTTTTGTAAAACGTCGTGCGCTGCTTATTTGTAATCATGAACTATCACCAACTCGCCCAACTTTCGGTGTTATTAAACTATTCTGCTGTCAGAAATGTGCACCCTTATCAAAGCTAAATGAACGAACACTTTCACAGCTGCAAACTCAATGAGACCCACACAGCGTACAGGTCTAATGTAGTACAGTCACTTTACTTGTAGAGTGGCTAACGTTGCTTCATAACAAAGTGAAAGTGACTTCCGTTGCAAAAGCTCACGATTATGACCGATGTAAGTTGCTGAAGTTACGCCCACAGTGTTGCACGCCGCATATTTCGCTTGCTGGTGTCAGTCTTTCATCTCTCTCCCTGGGGGCCCAATAACATACGTAGTGGCATGGCAGTGCGCTGGGGTATGATTGTTTTGCTCGTCGATACTGCTTCTGCCAATACCAGAACCGTCATGCAATGCTCGCTATTGCGCCTACCCCTGACATTACTGAGATCCTATTTTAAAAAAAAAAAAAGATACGCCCGGGCATACATCTAGAGCCAGAATGTACTGACCTCACTGCCGAGCCGCTGGCCACCCCGCAGAGCGCAGCTAGGCACCGCATCCAGGCGAGGTCGTCAGCGGCTATAGCCCGTAGTCCTCTTCAGCGTGTCTCTCCCATTGTAGGTGCTCGTAGCAAAGTGCAAGGAGCACACTTTTCAACTTGATGTGCTTTTTTCGCTTTCAAGACCTAGCACTTATGGCCACAACTGCCGTCTTTCATTGCTCATTGGCAGCCGATGAAACAATACAGCAGCAGGACTGTTGCCATTGCTCATGCAGCTAGAAAATGCGCATCGAATATGCACCATACTTACGCACACAGGTGATTACATGGGTGTGGCAATACACAACAATGTACTTTTGCCAAAATACCAAGAACCAGATTTAAGGTACGAGAAACGATCGGCAAGTGCACACCATAAAGACAACACCAGAAAGGGCGAATTCCTGGAATGCATAGTCTTCAGCTCCCTAATTGCACAGGACACCTAGAGTTAGTGTTGTAGTTCTGAAACACACATCATTTAGAAACAAAATTTCTTTCTTTCTGAGAAAGTACTAAAAGCATTTTTATGGTTTTTATTTACTCATATGGCCTAGATACCATGATATTAATAGTTCAAGCTACTTGTCGCGTTAAGCCAACCAAAAAAGAACGGTCACTGTCATTGTCGGCAGTCACAGCATCCCCATCAGCATACTTATTAAGGGCTTTTTACTCACATTCCTTCCCATACCGTGTGGCAGACTTCTAGCGGAAAAGTGTCTGCCCACATCTTAGGTATTTTGGTGTCCCACGAGCTGCTCTCTATTTGGGTATATAAGTGTAGAGTGAGTGGCATGTGCTTCCTGTAATTCTCGCTTTTCTCTCGCGCTGCCATTTGCTATTATCCTGAGACATTTCTGTACATATTCTTAATGCTTCATTATAGGTCACAGCAACATAATCCCTGTAAAACTCTCTCTCCTTGTTTGTGAAGTAAACATAGATCCTGAAAGCAGTTGCACTCCCTTCTAAATGCTATGTCATGGAAGAGTATCTCCGTACGAGGCGCCACGTTTTGTCCTACTATGTGGAGTAGCGTGGCCTCCTCTGGCATCTATATCCATTGAAAGTAGTTTTCGCTGCCTACCATGAAAATGCTTTGACAACGCACTTCCAGGTAGTGCAGCAATCATTCGTTGCTCTATATTCTGTTATGCTTGCTCATACAGGTCCAAGCAGGTGGGGGGGGGGGGCACAGATCCTTGAGGAGCTGGCTGCAGTTTTTCCCAGGCTTGTTTGATGTCGGTAGAAGTCAAAGGCTCGAGATTCTCTATGCCGGTCCTTTTAGTAGAGAATAGGAAGTCACGTGTTATTTTTCAAAATTGCTTCACAAGTTCACCTATGTATGACAAAATATTACGACATGGCAATGGCATACAGCACTTAGGCAGTGTGCTTGATTGGGCTGGTTGGTGCACAGTATATGAAGACTACAACATGGGAGCTGATTATCATTGTTGTATGGCCTGTATCACATGTATGTGCTTATGTGTTGTTATGTGCAAAATTCCTATATGTTGCAATTGTCTTGCATGAAACGTTGGTTGTTACACTCTGACATCATGTGCAACATTGCGGAAGCTAGCGAGACTTGTTGCAGTTGATGCGTTTGCAACAAAAAGTAGTTTGATGTTCTTATCCCCAAAAATTTAATTTTTCTTTCGTTGTTAGGGCAAGAAGTAATAGACCTTTTTCCAGCAATCCCAGAGCCCGCGAGGGCGTCCGAAGCACTATGGGAGAAGTGTGTACGTCGAAACCGGTCAAGCACGCTGGCTGTTTTCTATCGCCCGCTGCTGGTTGGCGCCATGGGAGCACCAAACAAAAAAAAAACGATAGGCCTCCCCACATGTTGACTGTTATTCCATCCAAAATACTATACATGTCTGAACCCACTAGCATGTATATCTACGCATGAAATACATAAGGAATGATTCAGTCAGTATCACTATAACCAAGCGGACGTATACTAGATGTAGCAGTTAAGCGGCATGCAAATAAATGATGACGTGCCGACACATGCAGTCAAAACGTGCCATCATGAGCAATGGAAGCTGGAACATTGAATTTATAATTATTCAATGAATACTTACTTCTAAGTTGAAAAATTAATGAATTGCCTATGATGGGGTGTAGCCAAACTGCAGAGAGGTTTTACAGTATTCAAGTACAGAGATTATCATTTTATTTCACAGGTCACGTGCTTTACAAAAAAGTGAGCACATTCTAAACACGTTTAAACAAAAAGGAATGGGACTAGAACTCATTTGTGAGGTTCTTTGCTTTGATACTTTACAGTTTCTTGGTACATGCTTTAAAGTTTGATTGTGCATTCACCAAAAGTGGTGTTTTAATCTTGCGTCGGTACATTAGTCAAATATTGTCCAATGAGGAATTGTGATGACGTGCTACGCATGGCATCGGTGAAAAAAAAAACTTGCTCACGTAAGATGAGTAGTAGTTTTCAGCTGCAAATCGATCGCCTCAAAGAGGCCGGGATCCTGCATTGGTTCACATGGCAAAGAAAGATAAATATCAACGTACTTCACCCGTGAATAATGAAGTGGGGGGGGGTATTGCCACCACAAATAAAATTATTCGCATTTGTTCCCTCGTGCGCAAGAGATCGCAAGCGTCGGCAGTGAGGTCTACTGCGGTGCAACAGTAACAACGGTGCTCAGCTGCTGACCCGAAGGTCACGAATTTGATCTCTGCCATGGCAGTCGCATTTCGGTGGAGGCGATATGGTAGAAGCTCGTGTACTGTGCGATGTCAGTGCGCGTTAACGAACACCACATAATCTGGAGCCCTCTACTATGATTTGTGACACTGAAATGCCAGATATTATTAGTATTGCTACTCTGCTATAACCCAATGAAAATTTGATCAGAGTCATGTCAGTTGTTGTGTAGCAGGTAAACACAAATTTCTATCTCTCTCTTTTCGTCCACATTGGCTACGCTAGTCGATGTGTTAACACGTGCGCCAGCGAGCGTCAGAATTCATTTAATGGAATCACTTCATCTCGCCCCGAATGTTAGTCATGCAAATGTGATTCAGCCTTCGAAACCACAGCAATTTTGTACCATCAACCTAATCAGACAAATTGAGAAATTGCGGAAGCATATCATGTCACAAGTAACGCCACACTTTGTGCAAGCTGACCTTCGCGGTTATTACAAGACATGTAATTCGACTGTATTAACTGTAAAGAGGCCTTAGTTTGACTTTTTGTGTCTTTTTATAACGCGCACGCTACACCCCCATTTTTGTAGATTTTTTTTTTCATGCGTGTAACTTTCAGTTGTAAGGGAGCAGTAGATGGTGAATGTATTCCCAAGCTTTTGCATACTGCTTTTCTTTGTTTTTTCGCCCTAAGTACTATTCAAACTAGTGGCAATGCAGGTTAGTAGACACTTATCGTCATTACTTATGTGGTGTGAGCAACACACACACTGTTTGAATGGGTGTTATTGTATTAAATTCCGACTATACTTTCTACAGTACAGTGCAGTCCACTTATAACGATATCGAGAAAACCTAAAAATATGATCGTTATAACCGGTGATCGTTATATCTGGACTGCCGCCAAAAAATCGTCGCCGGACGTACCTTTTGTAGCTCCAGGCTTCATTTCGCTATTTTCACCAATTAATAAATATTGTAGATAGTAGGATGTCAAAAACAAGACTTTATTTCTTACTCCGAAGAACGCATCACGGGTTCGATGAGGAAGAGAGACTGACCGACGGCGGGGTGGGAGCAGTGGGAGGAAGAAAGCACAGCCAGAGGTACACAGCCGGAATGTCAACGAGGCCCCGCCCCGATGCCGCCGCTTTGCTTTTCGCTTTTTTTATTTTCTCTCTCTTTCCCGCTTTCGTTCGGCAAGCTACGAGTAGCTTGCCGGCTTGCCGTTGTAGAAGGCGGGGAGCCCCGGAGCGCGGCGCTTTGCTTTTCGCTTTTTTTTTTCCTCTCCGCGGTCGACGCGCGGCGAGGCGCAAAACGTGACACAGCTGGCGCCATCTGTAGCGCGTCGCGCCAACTCGCGATGCTCTCCTCGGCTTTTTGAACGGCCGGGACGCGCTGCCGGTGCTGTGCTGCAGTGGCGGCAGGTACTCGCCTACGCTAACTTTTCGTCTTGTCTCGGCATAGTTCGTTTCAGAGGAACTTATCAATCTAAATGTTACGATTATTCTGAATGAAACATGCCGTCCACGGCAAACTTTTCATCGTTGTATCCGATATGCGGTGGATAACATATCGTTATATATGGTTTTTTTCCCCATAGCCCCAATGCATAAAATGAGACTGTTAAGTCGACCCATCGTTATAACCGATATATCGTTATATGTGGTATCGTTATAAGTGGACTGCACTGTACTCTTCAAAAATTGGAACCTCAAATTCTACTCGCCGACAATGTCAATGGACATTGGTTACAAATGCATCTGCAAATCTAAGACCGCTGGTGTGCTTCATTGGCAACCGAGTGATCTCTTCTTTTTGTTTCATTTTTTCGCCATAGAGCACTGGTGTAGAAAAAAAACAAAAGGGTGACGTTTCTGAGCTGCTTAACAGATCGTGCAGTGAGTGGAACAACCAACGGAACTAGTCAAGAGGCCCACACAGCTAAACACTGAAGTACGGGATTGAATTACGCAGCAATATGTTCCACCTCGCCAAATTCGCGGTGTCTAAGAAGTCCTGAAACAGCACAGGTAAAGCGTGAGGCCCACGCACTTGTCGCGGTGGCTGTTTCGGCGTACCAACTTTTCCCGTGAGCACTTGCGCGCCCGTTGGTAGCGCTGGTGTGCTTGAAAATGGTCTATTGAAGATATCATGTGTCTTACAAACAAAAACGCCGTTGAACATCTGCTATTATGTGGCTTTATAGCTTAGTTTTAATGTGGAGTCACATACAGGCTCTCTACTCTGGGTACGTCACAATGGCGGCCACCTGAACTTTCAGTGTCAGTGCAGAACAGGACACCACAGGGTCGTTCGGTACCCGCATTCTTTTGTGCTCATACCGGTTTCTTCTGTTCGACAGTCGTGCCAAAACGGAGCACAAAGAGACACGAGAGCACACTGGCACTAATCAGATTTAACGTGAGCGACCACGAAATGCACAGAGTTATAAGTTATGCTGGCCGAACTTCTTGCATAGCTTCCACTGTTTTGCTCCTGGTGTGTAAAATGGAGTATAGTCAGCAACGTGTATGTATCTTAGCCTTGTCCTGTTTTAAGCGCTGTTTTATACTTCAGCACTTATGTAATTAAAAGGTTATTAAACTGAAAAATAAAGGGCCCACTTTTGCAGTGAGAGCTTCAAAGGCGGTGCCAAGAAATTTTTATGACTCTGAAGTGCTGCAGACTCACTTACTGGTTCATTCATGACCTTCAGGTAATCTCATAGGAATATGCACTGCATGGCGACTCTTCAAAGGGCCCTTCATGAGGCTGGGGCATTGCAAATAGAAAAGTGCAAAACACAGATAGTTCAGCGATTATCATATTTGCAAAGTATCAAATGGCTAAACGGCATGCAAATACTCAAAATATCAAAAAGAAGTCTGAGTGCACCATGTCTGAGAGAGCCACTCTTCAAAAAAGCTTTACACAGCACTTACTGCTCTCAGCAGTGCGCTTTTCATAGCAGCAACACTAAAGCAAAAAATATTTTGAATATGTGAGCAGTTCATGTCTTCAGTTACCTTTACGGTGAAAGTTATAAAGAACACTTGGCAGATAAGAAATTGGTGGATATTTAATTAAGTAATCAGTTATCCTTGTGGTACTGCATTAAGTAACTATAACAATTGAAGTGTCTTTAAAAAGTTTTTTACTTATTCTTTTTTATTTATATAAGTACCCTGTGGAGCTGAGGGCATTACAAGGAAAGTGGGTTACTCTTTTAATACAACATACCTTTAAAAATAAATAATAAACTTGGGGGTTACACAAATACAATGAAGGAAGCCAAGATTAAACAGCATACAGAAAAAGGACAAGAAAAAATTGAGCGGGAATGCAATGCATTTGTTGCAAAATTGTGTGCTGTGTGAACTGAAAGCTGAAGAAGAGGAGTAGTTAACTTGAGGCTGGACGAAGTTTGAACTTTTCACAGACTCTTAGTTGGGACGGTATAGTGCAGTGCACCAATAAAAGCTCCAGAAGAGATTTTTCCACAGCATTAAAGGATCTGTTACAACAAAAAACCAATAATCGTAATTTGTTAGTCTTTTCTCTAACCTGCACAAGTCTAAGTAACTAATTAATAGAAGAAATGATGAAATAGAATGCAAGTTGGCTTTTCAATAAAAAGGCCAGCTCCATGAAGATTTCAGCTCTCATGATTTAATAACTTGAAGATTTATCAATATGAGAGCAGGCGGCAAAGGACAGAGAGGTTAGACAGTTCTCAGATCTGTTGGCTGCCTTGTCATGTGAATAGAAGCATATGCTTACAAACAAATAAGTACAAAACAAAAAAAGCATGCTTGTCTATTTACGAGCAGCAGCATTACCACTAGATGCTTGCATCACTGGGAGTTGGCCGCTTTGCAGAAACAGTGACCCTACAGAAACACAAAAAAATGTAAAACAAAACAGCTTTTTATGCTTTATGCACTTATGCAAACGAAGTAGTTGCCACACTGTTGCTAATGGCAGGCACTTTGCAAGCGTTCAATAATAATGACGAACACGTCGGCGAAATGAGTGCTTGCATGTTTGCACAAAGATACACGTTTATGCTGATCACGTAAGTGTTGATGGCCGTTGCTTAATAACAAAAATGTTTCGTTTAAGTTCATAGTCATGCTATATTAATTGTCGAGAACTGCATCGGGGCGAAATGACACAGCCGTCAACTCGCTCGACCAATTCTTGCGGTATGTGGTTCTCAAGATCGTCTCGATAGTAACAAGAGCTTGATTCGGGCACGTTGACTAATGCTCAATATCGTAGGTACTGCTCAACGAAAAAATCACAATATTCAGTCTCGATCGCCTAGTAAAAAGTAAGGCTCACGCAATGAGCAATGCCATACAGGGCACAGCCGTCAGCTTTATCTGGTCTTAGAGTGGCCCAATAAGGCATATGCGTACATAGAGGCATAAGCATAAGTATGCAGACCCCGAGATCGTGTTGCCTAAGGCATTGACGTACTATCTAGCGATGAAACGCCTGCCGCGGTGCGCATGCACATCCCATCCTATCAGTTGGCCTCTCATGTCACTCTTTCCGATGAGCTAGTAGCCAAAACGACACCTGGATGTTGCTGTCTTTACTCCATCGAATTAGTGCTGTTTTTTGTTTGTTTTTACGTGGAGGCTGTGACAGTGCTAGAATCACGTAGTTTATGTCGATTGATTCATATCTAAGCATAGCCAGCCTCCGAAAACCTGATGAAGCCAAGCACACAAAATTAGGTTTTCTCAAATCAGTTGCTTTTGTTACTTTAGGCCAAATATAACTTGAATCAGCCTAGTTATGAAACAAGCACAATAAGTACAAAGAAATAATTTTAATTAGTTTCAACGTTAGCTAGATTTAACTTAGCTTATTGAGACTAGACTCGGTGATTAGTAATTAGTGTATTCCTCAGCTTGGATTCTCTGAGCTCATAAAAATTGAGCTTCAATTACTTTATTGTTTTATTAGAACTTAGTAATTACACTTATTTGTAATCAGACTAGCTCGGTGATGGCATGATAAATCACACTCAGATTTTTCTATACTTACCTTGGCACTGCCTCATACAGTTAGGTATTCATAATTAACCTACTTATGTCATGTGAAACTCTAGTATGTTTCGCATAAGTGGATATCATACTACTTAATCATCCATAACTCGTATGCACCTTAAATAACACTAATTAGACATAAATTAGCTTGATCGGTACAGTGTCAGTATGGAGTAATTAGCATCTTCCAGTGTTTGGCACCTATAGTCTCATGGGGAAGTCGACTTGAATTAAGGGGAGATGCGGGTCGAAAAATGAGTTTTTTTTTTTCGAAATTACCGATTTTTTTTATTTTCGCCTGTTTGGATAAAAGAAGTGCTTCTCTTGTTATGAAAAAAAATGATACAGGTCGAGACTTAACAGGAAATGATTTAAAATTGCATCTGAAGAGCACAAGGTGCCTGTTAAAAGGTCGAAAGTGTGCAGTCTTCGAGCACCTTACCGCCGATAGTGCGCCGCCGCTAGCCATTGGAAATCGCATGAGTCGAAGAGTCGAGCCTCACTATTCAAATACCAACAGTTTCTCTCGCTGATGCAGCGCAAGAAATAATAAAAACAATCACTCTTCTGCGCATTTTTCGAGCGCCGCGACTGGTTTATCACATGGTACGAATTGGGGACCGCCATTGGCCGCGGCGCGCCTGTATGTGCTCTGAAACCTATTTGCGGGGTCCATGTTTTGTCGAGCAGCGCAGCTGAACAATGCTTTTCTTGTGTAATTATGTCCGTTATGAAAAAAGGCATTTCTCGCAAGTGAAAGCCGTTGTGCGGTGCGCTCTGTAGGAATAGGCTACGAGCAGCTGGTCCGATTTGCAGCAGTTGTTGGCTTTAAAAGACAATGCATCAAAGTCATCCACACCCGTCAGCCGGAAAGTTCGTGATGTGGCAATGGATGACGTCAGCACAAATCTTGAGAAGTCGAAAGAGCTCGCAGTGAGAGAACTTAGAAAGGGCGACATTGCCATTATGTACAACGGTGTGTGGCACAAACATGGCCACAAAATGGCATGACACTGGACTTAGGTTGGATTTCGCAGTCCTGTCGAACTCCTTCCTAGCTTGCAGTTGGCACAAGGCTCTGCCAGATGGAGCGGTAGTTTGGCAAGCGTTTCATGGCCCTGTCTGTGAGCGAAATGTCTGTGAGGTGTCTGCTCGAAAACGCCGAGAGGGACAAACTCATGGTGCCGGCGTATTTTAGTCGCAGTGGCCACTACAAGAAGGATTGTTGTTTATGGTGTGCAAATATCATCTGATTTAATAATATCTTTCATAAATAAAATTCAATTTTAACTTTAAAACTCGTTTTTCTCAAAACCCAATTTTTGACAATTTTTCCAATGTGCCCCACCTTTTCTGGGCACATTTAATGCTCGGATCTGCATGTGACTTTGCCCAAATTTTTTCTGACGTATGACAAATACAGTTACCTACAGGTTTTCCCACTCAATTTAATCCAAGCGCCAGCCAAATTAATCTAGGCACCAGTCAATTTAATCCAGCCGCCACTCAAATTAATCCAGGTGCCATTCATTTTAATCGAAATGCCACTGAAATTAATCCAACCGCCAGCCGATTTAATCCGGACGCCAGCGAATTTAATCCTGATGACATTGTGACTTCAAAACGACCCAGAATTTTTGGGAATGCGTGGAGTGAATAGCTTTGGAGTGAATTTAACAGGGAAAAACAATGAATGAGTCACTGGTGACACAATGCAACTCGCGCGACTTTATCACGTCTATCACCCGCATAAGCACTATTCACACCTTCGACGTGCATATCACAGGAAATGTCGTCCACACAGTAATAACTTGATACTTATTATCCAGGCCAATGATCTCATCGAGTGACTTAGGTGACGTCCTCACGTATTTAGGGTACCTAAATAAATAAATATCCCCCACGCACGCACTGTCTTAACCTTCCGTCATGCATATCAAGTGAAACGTCTTTGAAAGGGCGGGAGCCTTGATATCTAAAACTCGGCCAAGCCACCGGATCACCAGTGACTCAGGGGACGTCATCACAAATATCACCCGTGCACGTAATTTACTCGCCTGCCGAAATGCATGCCAAACGAAACGTCTTTAAGAGAGCAATAACGTGGTACCTATGACTCAGCCAACCGACTTGATCACTTGTGATTTAGGTGACGTCATCACGCATTTCACCCACGCACACAATGTCTAACCTGCCATCATGTATACCAATCGAAACGTCTTTGAGAGGCTAATAAATTGAACGCTGTCAATCGGCCTAGTGACGTGATCACTAGTGACTCGTGTGACGTCATCGCGCCTGACACCCACGCACGAAGTGTCTAACCTGAGTTCATATATATCAAACAAAACGTCTTTGAAAGGGTAATAACTTGGGCGCTGGCACTAGGCCTAGTGACTTGATCACTAGTGACTGGTGTGACGTCATCATGCCTATCACATACACACACGCAGTGTCCAAATCTGTCTTCATACATATCAAACGAAACGTCTTTGAGAAAGTAATAACGAACTCTGTCACTAGGCCCAGTGACGTCATCACTAGTGACTTGCGTGACGTCATCTCACCTAAAAATTATGCAAGCACTCTATAATGTGCCTTCATGCATATCAAACCACAAGTCTTTGAAAGGGTATTAACATGAACAATGTTACTAGACCTAGTGACGTCATCGCTAGTGACTCACGTGACGTCATTACGCCTATCACACACGCACGTGGTGTCCTAACCTGTCGTCATGCATATCAAACGAAACGTCTTTGAGAGAGTGATAACTTGAGCGCTGTCATTAGGCCTAGTGACGTCATCACGCCTATCACACACGCACGCGGTGTCCTAACCTGTCTTCATGCATATAAAGGAAACGTCTTTGAGAGTGTATTAACGCGAACGCTGTCACTAGGCCTAGTGACGTCATCACTAGTGACTCACGTGACGTCATCACGCCTATCACACACGCACGCGGTGTCCTAACCTGTCTTCATGCATATCAAACGAAACGTCTTTGAGCGAGTAATAACTTGAACGCTGTCATTAGGCCTAGTGACATCATCACTAGTGACTCAAGGGACGTCATCATGCCTATCACACACGCACGCGGTGTCCTAACCGGTCTTCATGAATATCAAACGAAACGTCTTTGAAGGTGTAATAGCTCGAACGCTGTCACTTGGCCGAGTGACGTGATCACTAGTGACTCGCGTGACACCATCACGTCTGACACCCACGCAAGCACTCTGTAACCTGCCTTCATGCATATCAAACAAAACGTCTTTGAAAGAGTAATAACTCGAATGCTCTCACTAGGCCCAGCGACGTCATTACTAGTGACTCATGTGATGTCATCACTTCTATCACACACGCACGCGCTGTCCTAACCTGTCTTCATGCATATCAAACGAAACGTCTGTGAGGGAGCAATAATGTCATACTTATGACTCGGCCAACCGACTTGATCACTAGTGACTTACGTGACATCATCATGACTAACACTCATGCAAGCACTCTCTAACGTGCCTTCATGAATATCAAACGCAACGACATTGAGAGAACATTAACTTGAAGGCCGTTGCAGGCAGCGTCTGCTAGTGAAAAACTGACTTCTCGCACTGCACAGCTGTTCACCAGCTAACCGGTATATGTAGGCACCAGATCGTGCGTTTCGAATTCAGTCAAAGGCGTCTTTACATGGCTTTTGTTTGACTTGACGCTTTTCTTGACTCAAGTAGATGCGATGGAAGAAACAGTACCTTCAAGCAGCAGTGGGGTACATCCCAACATCAGCGTCCCACCACTCGTTGAGGGCAACGCTTCTCCTTCATTCAATGAATAGGAATAATAAAGGCCAAATGACAATTAAGCATTTTCCAAACCATACTCAATTACGCAACATTCTGATCACTCTGTGATGCAGTTAGTCCAGCTCGTCTTGTGGGAAGATGTGGGTGGCTTTTTTGTTGCTTCTTGTGTTTCGAAGTATCCCTTGAAAAGGCGGGCAGCCAGGCCGCACTACTGTGAACGGACAGGCATTCTACACCAAACAAGCACGCTTATTCCAAGCACACTAACCTATAAGAAACGACGTGGCGTAGAATGTAGAAAGAAAGGCACGAGTCAGCCACAGCATACAATGATGCATCCGCAAATGGTCGCTTGCAAATAGCAATAGTATGTATCTCAAGTATGGGGACTGCTCTCAATTACAACGGACTTGTTTCACAGGATAACCAGATGAAATATTAGTTGGGCCGAAGGAGTGGTAGACAAATCTTTTTGTGGCAAGTTTTGGAGCAGGCAGACCATGTGCCTTACGCTTGATTACGGATATAAAGTGTTTTGACTAGAGGTCGGATTAAATGCAAATGTCTGTTTCGTTTCTTGCACTCCTATCGCGTCATTTTGACACATGAGCAAAAACTAGTGGGCAAGAAGAGCTTTTATAGTGCCTATATATGCCTATTTCGGACGTTGTAGCCTCAATTCGTATAGGTGCCTGTAAATGCTTGTTTTCAAAATCGATGCCTATATAAACGCTATTTAACCTGAAATTTCGCTTTCAAGTACCACTGGGGCCCGGTATTCATGTTACACGGCAAAATATAGATATCGGGACACTGTGGGGTGCAAACTACACTTTATTTCACGAGTTACTTTTAGAACTGTCAAGTCCAGAAGGGATTTTAGCCAAAAAGAGGGTAGATTAGCCTCTACACATGTATACCATCCATGTCGCGTCGTCTGCTCAGCCTCTTTCCAGCGTCCGCTCGGATGCAAAGGATTTTTTTTTGCGGCGTATTAACTTGGCCTAACCACACAGGCTTAATTTTTCTTCTGTCTGTGAACACCTTAAGGGTCGTTACACAAATTTAGGAGTTTTGAGAAGCGAAAAAGAATGCATACACTGGGTGCTCAAGATCTCATTTACCAAGATTTGCAGTACTACGCGCATCATAAAGAGGTGATATGCGAAACTGAACACGGCTTGACCTTCATCTCATGGGCGTGCGCCCCAACATGGTGAAGGTGATAGAATGGTCCTGCATATGTGAAAGTAGTACGTGACACTGCAAGAACTATTTGAGACAATGTGTGTAATTTGTACAAACTGCTGCCTAAATAGAAGCATAAAAGTTGACAAAAATGTTAGTACACACAGACGAAATCTATTCGCCTTATATACTTAATTTCATATCGAGAGAGATGCGACACTAAGGTGCCTCCATTTTGTATGCGTTGGTGTTCTCGCAGTTCGCGCATCGTGTCGGTGCCAGCATTCACAACGCTGGGCGTGGTTTTGGTGCATCGTCCCTAACAGAAGTTGACTCTCCGCAGTTTCGCATTCATTCATCATCCTGCCGCTGCACAGAAGCACCTCCTGCTCCCTACCCATCCTAGCGGACGCTGGAAAGAGGCTGAGCAGACGACGCGACATGGATGGTATACATGTGTAGAGGCTAATCTACCCTCCTTTTGGCTAAAATGCCTTCTGGGCTTGACAGTTCTAAAAGTAACTTGTGAAATAAAGTGTAGTTTGCACCCCACAGTGTCCCGATATCTATATTTTGCCAGGTAACATGAATACCGGGCCCCAGTGGTACTTGAAAGCGAAATTTCAGGTTAAATAGCGTTTATATAGGCATCGATATTGAAAACAAGCATTTACGGGCACCTATACCAATTGAGGCTACAACGTCCGAAATAGGCATATATAGGCACTATAAAAGCTCTTCTTGCCCACTAGTTTTTGCTAATGTGTCAAAATGACGCGATAGGAGCGCAAGAAATGAAACAGACATTTGCATTTATTCCGGCCTCTAGTCAAAACACTATATATCCGTAATCAAGCATAAGGCGCATGGTCTGCCTGCTCCAAAACTTGCCACAAAAAGATTTGTCTACCACTCCTTCGGCCCAACTAATATTTCATCTGGTTATCCTGTGAAACAAATCCATTGAAATAGAGGGCAGTCCCCATACTTGAGATACACACTATTGCTATTTGCAAGCAACCATTTGCGGATGCGCCATTGAATGCTGTGCCTGACTCGTGCCTTTCTTTCTACGTTCTACACCACGCCGTTTCTTATAGGTTAGTGTGCTTGGAATAAGCGCGCTTGTTTGGTGTAGAACGCCTGTCCGTTCACAGTAGTGCGGCCTGGCTGCCCGCCTTTTCAAGGCCTACTTCGAAACACAAGAAGCGACAAAAAAGCCACCCACATCTTCCCACAAGACGAGCTGGAGTAACTGCATCACAGAGTGATCAGGGTATCGGTTGAATGTTGCGTAATTGAGTATGGTTTGGAAAATGCTTAATAGTCATTTGGCCTTTATTATTCCTATTTATTGAATGAAGGAGAAGCGTTGCCCTCAACGAGTGGTGGGACGCTGATGTTGGGTTGTACCCCACTGCTGCTTGAAGGTACTGTTGCTTCCATCGCATCTACTTGAGTCAAGAAAAGCGTCAAGTCAAACAAAAGCCATGTAAAGACGCCTTTGACTGAATTCGAAACGCGCGATCTGGTGCCTACATATACCGGTTAGCCGGTGAACAGCTGTGCAGTGCGAGAAGTCAGTTTTCCCTAGCAGACGCTGCCTGCAACGGCATTCAAGTTAATGTTCTCTCAATGACGTTTCATTTGATATTCATGAAGGCACGTGAGAGAGTGCTTGCATGAGTGTTAGTCGTGATGACGTCACATAAGTCACTAGTCATCAAGTCGGTTAGCCGAGTCATAAGCATGACATTATTGTTCTCTCACAGATGTTTCGTTTGATATGCATGAAGACAGGTTAGGACAGCGCATGCGTGTGTGATAGACGTGATAACACCACATGCAAGTCTTTAAAGGTTCAGCACTAACAAACTCTACAGAATACCACCATTTATTATATATCTGGCGAAGAGACTTTTGCCGCGCTCAAAAACAAGAAGTAGCTATCACAAGGCTGCGTTGCCGGGTACCAAATCTAAATTTCTATAAACACAGGTCTGCTCAGGCACCTTCACCACTGTGTGCATTCTGTGATGAACTGGAAACAATATACCATTTCTTTTTGACCTGCAAGCGGTTTAACACATTACGAAAAACCCTATTATAAATACCTTTACGTGGTATTGGTATGGACTTATTTCTGCTTGTCATTTTGTCTTTTGGAGCTTCCATATATAGTTTCTCTAATGCGACAGTAGGCGCGGCCGTCCGGGACTATATTGATGAAACTAATAGGTTGACTAATTAACCAGTTTCCTTATCCTAACATGTCCACATAATTATATACGTATAAAATCAGATTATTGCTCTATTCTAAGAATAAATTTATTTATGTAAATATTTGTATGCATTACATTAAGCACCACACTTTCCTAGGCTATCGGTAATCTTTCTGTTAAACCTCCATCACTCCAAATCTGAACAGTAAACTTTAAAACCACTCGATTCTTGGCCAATCCCCCACAGTGGGTATGCACCACTAACAATAGGAGAACAACAACAACGACGTCACATGAGTGACTAGTAATCACGTCGCTAGGCCTAGTGAGAGCATACGAGTTATTTCTCTCTCAAGGACGTTTCGTTTGATATGCACGAAGGCAGGTTACAAAGTGCTTGCGTGGGTGTCAGGCGTGATGGCGTCATGCGAGTCACTAGTGATCGCTTCACTAGGCCAAGTGACAGCGTTCGAGTTATCGTTTCGTTTGATATTCATGAAGACAGGTTAGGACACCGCGTGCATGTGTGATAGGCATGATGACGTCCCTTGAGTCACTAGTGATGACGTCACTAGGACTAGTGACATTGTTCGAGTTATGACCCTCTCAAAGACGTTTTGTTTGATATGCATGAAGGCACATTAGAGAGTGCTTGCATGAGTCTTAGATGAAATGACGTCACGCTAGTCACTAGTGATGACGTCACTGCACCTTGTGACCACGTTCAAGTTATTACTCTCTCAAAGACGTTTCGTTTATATGCATGAAGACAGGTTAGGACACCGCGTGCGTGTGTGATAGGCGTGATGACGTCACTAGGCCTAATGACAGCGCTCAAGTTATCACTCTCTCAAAGACGTTTCGTTTGATATGCATGAAGACAGGTTAGGACACCACGTGCGTGTGTGATAGGCGTAATGACGTCACGTGGGTCACTAGCGATGACGTCACTAGGCCTAGTAACATTGTTCATGTTATTACCCTTTCAAAGACTTTTGGTTTGATATGCATGAAGACAGGTTAGAACACCGCGTGCGTGTGTGATAGGCGTGATGACGTCACGTGAGTCACTAGTGATGAAGACACGAGGCCTAGTGACATCGTTCAATTTATTAACCTTTCAAAGACGTTTTGTTTGATATGCGTGAAGGCACATTAGAGAGTGCTTGCATGAGTCCTAGGCGAGATGACGTCACGCTAGTCACTAGTGATGACGTCACTAGGCCTAATAACAGCGTTCAAGTTATTACTCTCTCAAAGAGGTTTCGTTTGATATGCATGAGGACAGGTTAGGACAACGCGTGCGTGTGTAATAGGCGTGATGACGTCACGCGAGTCACTAGTGATGACAACACTAAACCTAGTGACAGCGTTCAAGTTATTTCACTCTCAAAGACGTTTCGTTTGATATGCATGAAGACAGGTTAGGACACCGCGTGCGTGTGTGATAGGCGTAATGACGTCACGTGAGTCACTAGTGATGACGTCACTAGGCCTAATGACAGCACTCAAGTTATTACTCTCTCAAAGACGTTTCGTTTGATATGCATGAAGGCACATTATGGAGTGCTTGCATGATTTTTAGGTGAGATGACGTCACGCAAGTCACTAGTGATGCTGTCATTGGGCCTAGTGACAGAGTTCAAGTTATTACTCTCTCAAAGATGTTTCGTTCGATATGTATGAAGACAGGTTTGGACACTGCGTGTGTGTGTGTGTGATAGGCATGATGACGTCACACCAGTCACTAGTGATCAAGTCACTAGGCCTAGTGCCAGCGCTCAAGTTATTACCCTTTCAAAGACGTTTTGTTTGATATATATGAACTCAGGTTAGACACTGCGTGCGTGGGTGTCAGGCGCGATGACGTCACACGAGTCACTAGTGATCACGTCACTAGGCTGATTGACAGCGTTCAATTTATTAGCCTCTCAAAGACGTTTCGTTTGGTATACATGATGGCAGGTTAGACATTGTGTGCGTGGGTGAAAGGCGTGATGACGTCACCTAAATCTCAAGTGATCAAGTCGGTTGGTCGAGTCATAGGTACCACGTTATTGCTCTCTTAAAGACGTTTCATTTGGCATGCATGTCGGCAGGCGAGTAAATTACGTGCACGGGTGATATTTGTGATGACGTCCCCTGGGTCACTGGTGATCCGGTGGCTTGGCCGAGTTTTAGGTATCAAGGCTCCTGCCCTTTCAAAGACGTTTCACTTGATATGCATGACGGAAGGTTAAGACAGTGCGTGTGTGGGGGATATGCGTGAGGACGTCACCTAAGTCACTCGTGATGAGATCATTGGCCTGGTTAATAAATATCAAGTTATTACTGTGTGGACGGCATTTCCTGTGATATGCATGTCGAAGGTGTGAATAGTGCTTAAGCGGGTGATAGACGTGATAAAGTCGCGCGAGTCACATTGTGTCACCAGTGACTCATTCATGGTTTTTCCCTGTTAAATTCACTCCAAAGCTATTCACTCCATGCATTCCCAAAAATTCTGGGTCGTTTTGAAGTCACAATGTCATCAGAATTAAATTCGCTGGCGTCCGGATTAAATCGGCTGGCGGTTGGATTAATTTCAGTGGCACTTCGATTAAAATGAATGGCACCTGGATTAATTTGAGTGGTGGCTGGATTCAATTGACTGGCACGTAGATTAATTTGTCTGGCGCTTGGACTAAATTGAGCGGGAAAACCTGTAGCTTGAATTTCAATATTTTTGTATAAAAAATTGTATGTACACATATACTAGGGTAGGTGAAATATGGACTTTTTTTTATATTCTTTTCCACGCGTATTACATATTTTGTATCTGCTTCCTAAATAGTTATTCGCACTCTACACTTTATCTGAAGCATTATGAGTTATGAATGGTAAAAAGTTATAGAATTTTAGGGATGGAAAGAGGCAGGGCAAAAGGCTTATGGTTTTCACTTTGTCATGCTGCAGAGCTAAAAGTGTGTAACTTGCAAGAAAACTAATTATATATTTCAAATCGGCATAAAAAGTTCCATAAACAGCTCAAGTTTCATTGCTCAAGGGCGAATATTAAAGAAAAAGTGTCTTCGAGTAGCATTTCCTCTTAATTGGCTGCTATTAGATTTGTCTTATGTGGTCTAATTTTTCTCGGCTAACTGAAATGATAGCATGATTGATTATGCATAATTGGATTTGGCTGTACGTGTACTTTTTTTTCTCAACCCAACTGGGCGCATCGAAGTTTTACTGCGCTTAACAGCAACCTGGACTGGGCTTGACCTTACTGACACCCGAATTTATCAGGTGATACCGTGCTCAACTAGGCTGGATTAGATTCGGTTACACTTACACTCACTTAACTAGGCTCATTGAAGTTCAACTTGGCCTAACGCGACAAAGGCAAGCTCAGCTGAGAAAATTTAATTTTGTGTGCTTGGCTTCATCAGTTTTTGCGAGGCTGGTTGCGCTTAGATATGAATAAACCGGCATAAACCACTACGCGATCCCGGCGGTGGAATCGGCACCGTCACAACCTCTACGTTAAAAAAAAAACAGCGCGAATTCGATGGAGCAATGACAGCGACACTCCGGTGTTTTGGCTAATACCTCGTTGGAAACAGCGACATGAAAGGCCAACTGATACGACGGGACACGCATGCGCACCGCAGCAGGCGTTTCGTCGCTAAATAGCACGTCGATGCCTTCGGCAACGCGATCTCGTGGTCAGCATACTTATGTTCATGCCTGTACCTTGATAGAGCCGTCGAGTCCATAGACGAACTCAGGTTTGTGCGGATTTTATTTCACCTGCGATGTCTGGACACACAGGCCTTGTATCGTAACGGACAACGTGTCGCAGCTTTTCCGTCCACAGCATGCAAGGTGGCGAGCGTTCACCGCTACACCTTCAATTAGACATCTAATTCTGCTGTCTCCCACTCCCCTGTGGCTCATGACATTACCTAACGTAAGTGGCCTCGCAAAAAGAACTGCACTGCTGGCGCACATCGTGCAAAACGTGCCGCACCACGCTAAAGTACACGTGTGGGGCCACTCCGGGCAATCCGGTGCGTCTATCCTCCTCGGGACAGCCACATTGAGTCGACTTGCACGCCACTTATAGTTCACCGACAGTATACGGAGTCCATATTTGTTCCGCAAGATTTCACACGGAACGTTTCAGTAGGGAAGCGCAAGGAACGACTTCCTCCGTAGACGCCGACGGGAGAGGTGTTACAGTACGCGATCATCAGTGTTATCGTATCAACACAAGGCAGCCGGAACACCGTCCGCGTATGCAACGAAATTTAGAAAAAGGGTCACTGGTTTTACGTACATTTTCCAATCGCATTTTTTCTTCCAAGCAGCTGGTGTTGCTGAAGGCTGGCAGGTTGCCGGTGTTACTTTCAAGGCGGCTTTGGCTATTGAAGTCCCACTTCCGCTGATATCACTCGCACAGAACTTCCCAGTCATTGCATGTGCGGGAAACAAAATATTTCACGACGCACCACTGTCTTTGTTTCTCGCTGCTCGATGAATACAGATCACCTAACAAACACGCACTCATGCTCGCTCCCTAGGGTTAAGGAAGGAAAAGCTTTCCTTCCTCCGTGCTTCCCAACTTAAACGTGAACTTTACCGATCGACGCCATCATTGCTTACCGAGGCACAGAAAAATGTGAAATGGAACTAAAAAACTAAAAACAAAAAACACACAGATGAAGCTTTATATTACATTACAAATAATATTCAACAATATGTTTGCATTTTTTTAATATTTTGTATTATCCTACACGATACACAAAAGTTTGCGTTTGTGGACTACATGCAGAAGCGCAGTATAAAGAAAAAAAAGCGTGCTAGGGCTTTGTATTATTGGCTACAAGAAGGAAACAGTAGAACAAACGAGGCGGCTGCACCTCATCTTGGCTGATTTTTTACGGTGGGTGAGAGCAGTGGCGGCGCTGTAGTCACATAGTACTAAAGATCTCAGAAGCGTCTGCATTGGGAGCGCCCGCGCCATAGCCTGCGAAAGCGTGTATTTGCTCGTTTTTCACGTGTTTAATGCATTTCTGGTTCTTTATCAGTGTATGCACACCCGGTATGAGCAATGGTGCATGAGTGAATATGCAGACACGTCGAAATTGCGTCGAGGCATTCACTGCTTCAAGAACCTGCCGGCGCACATAAAAAAAAAACATGTACAATTGGAATTTGCACGGATCTGCCTTGCTTCTCACTCAAACGGCGCTTTGTGCTGCGCTACATAATAGGTGGCTGCTGGTGAACTTCAGATAGGAGAAGTGCTAAAACTACAATTAAATCATACGCTCGTTTTGTCGGCAATCTCTGCGAAATCCATAGCACTGTTCCTCATATGAGTCCCATGCGCTCAATTGGTTCATGAGAAACCTGAGTATAAGCAACGTTGTGACAACATTTATATCGGGGACGACTCACTTTTATTATGCCAGTTTTGTGGAAGATAATAAATACCGCCTTTGCTGAAAGGTCTAAATTGTCTCAACCACGCGCTTTCACTCTTCCTTTGCTTACAAGGGTATGTAGTTGGGCGTGTTGGTAATTCATAACTAATAATATCGTAGCACGTAAAAACTGAGACACTGGAAAAGGGAAAGGGCAAGAGGGGAGCGCTAATTTTGTGAGTTTCAAATGTGTTTTGTGTTCTTTCGCAGTTCGTGAGTAAATGTACGCTCCCCGAAATAAAACCTTCTTTAATTCTTTTATGAAACCTCCAAATGCTTACAATACCAGGAGACCGAGCCAGGGAGCCAAGCTTGAGGCGTGTACCTCCAGTCATGAACTCTACGCGAAATGGGTTATCTTAAACACACACACACACACACACACACACACACACACACACACACACATATATATATATATATATATCAAGTTCACGCGCATTTCACTGACACGTCACCGCGCCCTTAACAATATCTATGCAATGCCCCTTAAAACAGCCGCTATTTTTACGCGGTGCATTTCTAGTCCCACTACCTCAGAATGAGACCATTTCTAGTCCCACTACCAACGAGGAAAGAATTAAGACGGAAGAAATTGGAACATGACACGCCCTTTCTAAATTAATTTCGATCTCTAACAAGGGCTTTTATGAAACTTATTTTAGTAGATTGGCGTGTGATACTTAAAGGGTTATGACATCATGTGTTAGACAAGAATGGTTGGCAGGTACGAAGGAATCTGCGTCAAAAAGTGCGCCGGAGGAGCCGAAGCGCATAGCAGTTCCTGCGTGCAGCTCTTTTAGTACATTCGACTGCAGCGCCGCCGCTACAGGCAACACTGTACCTTAACTGTGCTAACATAGAGTTTACTATGTTACTCTATAGTGCTACCACAGCAAGTTGGCGCCAAAAATTGGCGCCGAGATAGATGCACCGACCACGCCGAGGGGAGCCGGGTGCCGCTTCGCTGTTTAAGCCGGAACAGTCTACCAGCCCGGTCTGGCCCGGTCAGCATCAGTAGCGCAAGGTACCTTTTGTTACCATGCACGGACGTCCTATCCGTCCATCACGATCGCCATCCATGCATCGGTCGCCTGACATTTCGAGCCCTCCTAGACTGACGCCGCCATTGCCACAATCATTGAACTTTCAGCAAGGTGCCCTATCTTTAGGCAAATGCAAAGTTGCACTTGATCCTGAGCCAGCGAACTTGCTATGCCTTGGAGAGAGTCCATCGCCTTTTCACTGCTCAGTTCCGCCACCAGTGGTTACTTCAACAGCATGTGGCATGGATGCAGAAGCTGCTTCTCTTTTGGGCTCATTAGCTGTGACAAGGTCTGTGCAGCTAAGAGAAGGAACTTCTTTTTGTGAGCAAGATACTTTTTGCCCGTTTGCTGCTGTAACACCACATCAGCAACAAGTGATACCTGCTTACTTACAACACCAGTCCGCTGCCAGTCAGGACAACTATCAAGCATTCTATAACATGTGCAGAACAAAAGTGAGACCTCCCGTCGCCCCTTTTCTAGCATCTGGAGAGTATAGCAAGCCAGGAAATGTCATCGGTGGGTCATCCATTGTGCACGAGTACGATTCTGACACACGAGTTACTCAAAGTTCGGCGCCTAGTACTTGCATCACAATGAGCAACAGCAGCATCCACACAAAACAGAAAAAGGTTTGGTTGCAACGGCACTCTGAAATCAATAAGCCTCGTGATGGAGAGGCACACTTGGACGGCAGCAGTGCTTCTGTTTCACCTTCCAAGCAGCAACAAGTACCGATTGAGACGACCATTAATGCGCACGGCTCAGAAGCAGACGGCTTCATAAAGGAGGAAAAACGAGCAGGGAGTCGCAAGACAAGGAGTACCAGAAAGCAACGAGTTAACAGGGACAAATCTGGTAGCAAGTTGCCACGTGAGAACGAGAGAAACAGTGATGCAGCTCTTGAAGAAACATCTAAAAAGGAAGAAAAACAAGAGAATATTTTTGGAAGAGAAAGCAAGAGGCCCAAGGGAATTGAGCTCAATACAACTGATGAATTGGCTACAATGCCTCGGAAAGAGCAAGCACGATCCGCAGAAAAGCGAACGATTGACCAACTGAAGAAGTCTGGTGAGTCATTTCTCCAGGATGCATCTTGTTATAAAGTTGCTCCAAAGCTGCCTAAGTGTAGAGAGTGTAACATGAAACCAAGCCAGGAAAAAAAGGAAACTCCGAACATTATCTGCCGCTTCTACGCATTCAGAAAGCTACGCTTTAACAAGAGTGGCACTGTGGTAAGTGATGGCTTCTCGGTTCTAAGTGATGCTTCACAAGAAGATTTAAAGCTGTGGCTGCCCACATTAGGTCGTGCACCCAAAGACTTGGATGTTAACACTGCAAAAACCATATTGTTCCACGTGCGCGACCAATTTTTTGGTCTCGTAGAGCAAGAACAGGAAGCGCAGTCTCTACACATGGGCCGAGATAAGACCATATTGTGGAAGCGCGTTGTGCAAGGTGTGCGTGAACTGTGCGATGTCTGTGAAACAACTATCTTCAACATTCACTGGATTTGTGACAAGTGTGGCTTTGTAGTGTGTATAGATTGTTACAAGGCAAAGAAGTGTGGTACAGTGAAAGCTGAGGACATGCTTCCGACGGACAAGGATGAGTTTCTGTGGCTCTTGTGTGCCAAGCGACAGCCGCACAAACAGAATAAATTGATGATGACGCAGGTAATAGTTGGCAGGGCTCTGTTGGAAGTCAAACAATACCTAGACCGTATACGCCATTACTGGGACATCCCGAGCTACCGTGGCTATGACTTCCGCAACAGTGATAGTTACAGGGAGTTCTGCTCCTATAATCAGCAGCGCAAGGAACTCATGAAAGCCGTCAGCAAGTCTTTCGACCCTGACAAGGAGTGCATTGCAGCCGATGGTGAAATGGGGCATGCTGTCAAGCGTGAAATTCAACCTGTGAATGGCGGCGCCACTGCGTCTTCTGATAGAGTTGGTTGCACGTACATGTCAGAGAGTGAAAATTCTCCCCTGTCATTGTTGGCAAATGTGGCACTGACCTGCTCTAAAACTAAGTACAAAAGGGATCAGCAGCAGCCATATAAAGGTGGTAATGACGAGAAGGGTGATGACATTTCCAAACTATGTGAACTGCTCGCCCGCCCTACTGGTTGCATTGCTAAGAAGAGACCGGTGGATGAAGTAGTGACAATGGCAGTGGAGCAAATGATGGGCAAGAAAGATGAACAGCAGCTGGCACGTTTCTGTCGACGCTTCCCCAGCCCACAAAAAGGCCGTGAAGTCTTGCCTGTGCGTGTCTGCAGCTTAGCTGAGACCTCATTGCTCTACCCCAAGGTTCCCCATTCATGGCTCTGCAATGGGACTTTGCTTGTACTCCACGAACCACGCAACAAGCACAACTTGTCAATATTCCAGGAGCAATGGAATCGAGGCCAGCCTGTGCTGGTCACTGGTGTTTGCAAGAACATGAATATGCCACTGTGGCACCCTGACTGTTTCTGCGAAGACTTTGGTCAAAAACAAAATGACCTAGTGAATTGCCGAAATGGCTGTATCCTTCCAAACCAGCCAATGCGGAACTTTTGGGAAGGTTTTGAGAACTTTACCAGGCGCATGAAAGATGAAGATGGACAATATATGCTACTGAAACTGAAGGATTGGCCACCTGGTGATGACTTCAGTGACATGCTGCCCAGCAGGTTCAATGATCTTATGAATGCCCTGCCACTGCCAGAGTACACTCACCGGGATGGAGTTTTCAACTTGGCTGGGCGGCTGCCGGAGTGTTTTGTCAGGCCGGACCTTGGGCCAAAGATGTACAGTGCCTATGGCTCTGCACTTTACCCAAGTAAAGGCACCACTAACCTACATCTGGATGTCAGTGATGCTGTTAACGTTATGGTTTATGTTGGAATTCCCAAGGATGGGAAGGATGAAGAACACATCAATGCTGCACTGAAGGCAATTGATGAAGGAGGATGTGATGTGCTAACACAAAAAAGGGTGAGACAAAAAAATGCCAAACCAGGGGCTCTTTGGCACATCTACAATGCCTGTGATGCTGACAAGATCAGAGATCTACTCAATAAGGTGGCACTGGAGCGTGGTGAGAAGCTGGAGCCCCATAATGATCCCATCCATGACCAGAGCTGGTACCTAGATCACGAGCTCCGTGAACGCCTTTTCCTCGAATATGACGTGGAGGGCTACGCTATTGCCCAGTGTCTTGGAGATGCAGTTTTTATACCAGCAGGGGCCCCACACCAGGTGCAAAACTTGCACAGCTGTATAAAAGTGGCGGAAGACTTCGTATCCCCCGAAAACATTGCTCACTGCTTCAGGTTGACCAACGAATTCCGGCGGTTGTCTGATACCCACACAAACCACGAGGACAAGCTACAGATTAAAAATGTGATCTACCATGCAGTGAAGGATGCTCTAGTCATTCTACAGGCTAATTCTGCTTCAAACACCAACAAGAAATAAATGTTTGTGCCATAGGCAGAGCAAATAAAGAATTATGTTATTGCCTCTCTAAAGTTCTGTGTGCTCTTCTGCTTCCGCTGCTTTTGGATGCGTCTGGCAGGTCTCGACTTGTCCACCAAAGATGTTTCCGCCATCTCCTGCCTGGATATGGCTTTTGATCATTTTCTTCCTTTTCCCATCAGTCCACCACTAACATAATGTGCATGTTCTGTAGTATGAACCATTGAATTTCAGTTGTTGCTAGTATGCTTTCCTTATTGTTATTTTGCCAGGGGCTTAGTGTTTTGAAAGTATTTGAATCAAACTTGCGCGTGACAGTTGTGTGTGCCAACACCTGTCACTTTCCTCTGTGCTCCTGCTTTGAAATTTGTTCTGCCGGCTATGTTCAACATTTTTTCATAGCGGCAGCCTTTCAGAGACATTACCAGTGCACCCTTTTTCTGCACTGTTGTGAAGTAAAATAATAGTTTCTTTTACTGTTAGCAGTGCCGTTGGTGGCTCGTTTGAGTGATAATTGCTGTTCAGTCTAACTCGGAAAGACAGCGTTGTCAATCTTTGAGTGCAAAGCAGTATTGTGACCCGGGCCATCGTCGTATGCCATCTTCATCTGCTGTCACCTAATGTCGTAGCATTGTGCCATGAATGCAAAGCCATGTACACCATAGCCACGTATAGTTAGGTATGCAAGGTGATTGTAAGGGGATGTTTGTGTAATGAAGAAAGGTGTGATGATGGGAAAAAATGAAAAAGAAGCGTTAAAGTTAATGTATGAAAAAGAAGCGTTAAAGTTAATGTATGTAACACTGCGTCTCTCGTAATCAAATGGTGGTTTTGGGACGTTAAACCCTACAAATCAATCAATCAATGTATGTAACACTGGTGTATGGCGCTTTGCAGACAAAGCTATATATGAAATGGTGCATGTATATCTGAGCATTTTGTAGCACAGCATCACAGCCCCGCCGTGGTGCTCTTGTGGTTACGGTACTCGGCTGCTGACCTGCAGGTCGCAAGATAAAATCCCGACTGCGGTGGCTGCATTTTCGGTGGAGGCAAAAATGCTGTAGTCTCGTGTGCTCAAATTTGGGTGCACGTTCAAGAACCCCAGGTGGTCGAAATTTCCGGAGCTTTCCACTACGGTGTCTCGTAATCATATGGCGGTTTTGGCACGTTAAACACCACATATCAAGTACAGCATCGCATGAGGGTGGGAAAAGAAAATGAGGGTGAGGAGAACTGATGTGAAGTCATTGAAAGATTGTAAAGCTCAACATATAACTTGGACTGGGTAATGCGTTAGACATGAGTACCAAGCACATGGGTACATGAGCACGGCATCGAACGAGACGAGATTCCTTCATGCTGCTTGATGTTTCAGGCTGCTATCACTTGGACTATCTGGTCATGGCTCATCAATCTGGGTCACCGTCTGCCAACGTGCTTGGCACTGGCTACGCCGAATTCGACACATCATACGCCAGTTCTGAATGGAACCTGCCCGTACGTCTGGAAACCCGAATTTACGACAGCCGAGTTCGAGGCGGCTGGAGCACAGTATAAGAAGCTCCCAGAAATCCTGCACTTTGGGCACGACATCGCACGAGACAAGGTGCTATCATGCTGCTTGATGTTTCAGGTTAGTTACTTAAACAATGCGGCTTATGTTAAGAGTAACAACTGTTGTCTTCTCGCAGTGTCGTGCCACGGGCTCTTGAAGACATATTAAAACGAACGGCTGCCTTTTCAGCTGGCTTTTGTTCTTGCTTGTGTAACCTTTGGCTCCTGCTTGCTGGCGATGTCGAGTCCAACCCAGATCCCATGTTAAAAAGCGAGGCTGAGGTTTTGCTGTGGCTCTAGAAACTATCCGCAAGCTTGAGGAAACACAAGGTTCCTTACTAAAGGAGCTGAAAAGTGTAAGAGAAAAACAAGAAACTTATGAGAACACTGTTCAAATACTTATGCTAGAGTGACGACCTTGAAAGCAGCTCTTCGTATAACCTAGAAAAGGAAGACAAGAATGGCGAAATTGTGTGCTTGTCAGATCAACTGAGTGCTATCGCCACAAGATGTGAGGATGTAAAAAATAGGAAGTGACGCTCGAATCTTCTATTTTTTGGTGTAGAAGAGGAGTCGGGTGAAGAACGGCAATGTCCGAACAAAAAATACTTAAATTCTGCTTGGAAGAGTTGCAGATGACCGCCAAGAGTCTTCAATTCGAGCCTGTTCACCATTTAGAATAATATAGCCCTGAAAAGCAAAGGCCAATTATTGCCAAGTGTTTCCATTTCAAGGACAAAGCACTTACTTTCTTTGGGACGTAAACTTAAAGGAACACTAAAGCCAAATAGCAATTTATGTCACAGTGAAAGTTCAATGTATGACGTCTAAGACAACTATATTATCAACAGCAGTGGCGTACTTACCGAGAAATTAGGGTAAATGCACGTGAACACCAACGCTACGGTCGGACATTTTCAACACTATCCTGATGACGTGAGACGAACCGCCTACAATTAATCACCAGTAATCAAACTAGCTGCATTAAATAAAGAACCTTCCGAGCATCAAGAGATGTAATAAAATGCTGTTTGTTCGTTTCTGCCTGATTCATGGAAAGAATAACCTCTCTGGCATTGCCATGGTGAACGGCGCGCGTGGTTCAACAGTTCTGTATTCGCCGAACTGCGCTTCGTCCGGCGCCCTGTGTCGCTCACGCGGTCAGATAACGCCTACGATGCGGTCGCCTCTCAGTGGTAGTTTCGTGATCGCGCACTGCCGTGTGTTTTCACGCTCATGAAAGTAGCGCCGACAGAAAGTTCAACAGAATGCTGCATACGTGCGATGTTGCCGGATGCCCCAATGGTGCACGCCACTAGTACCGCAACAGGTGAACCAATCTGTCTTTTCACTGGATGCTGCAGAAAGAACCCTTACGCTCGAAGTGGCTGAGTGTCATACCCTTGCACCAGCGTGCTAAACAGTCAAAGACTGTCCTTGTGTGCTCGCTGCACTTTTGTGATGAAGATTACGAGACCAGCCGGAACTTGGTAGATGCTTGCAATGTGCTCCTCCAAGCAAAGCTTTGCCCCTGTGTTGTCCCATCAATATTTCCCAAGTCCGAAAATCAGCTTGACACCCGGCCCGTGTTGCGTGTGTCCGACGACTCGCAACTTTTGCTAAACGACGATGCGGTGCGTTCGACATTTGCTCCTCTTGATAAAGGAAGCTGCAAGAGTGTGTATTTATATGACATCCATGTATGAGGGCTACATGACAAGGAGTTCTGTTATTTTCAGACTGAATTTACGGAATCTGGAACCACACAATCTGCAATCGATACCGGTACCAACAATGACGCGAAGGTACGTAACAAACACAAACAGCTTATGGTACTCGCACTTAACAGTGGTGACAGAGTTCTCTTACAATTCGGGTGCACATGACGGGAGGCTTCGCAATTTCTTCGTTATTTCTGGGTGGCTGTTTATGCAGAAACTCAGACTGATCGTTTGTCGAGGACTGACAATAACAAAAGTGTTGCAAGTTTGTCTGAATGGCACGAGCATTGGTGAGTGTGCGTGCAAGCGAGTCTGCACATTCCGTACATCATGATTCAAGCTGAAATATTCAGTTCATATTTTCATTAATTACTCTTTCCTCATACATAATTTTGAACTTCAAATTTTTTTTCTTTCGGGGTGAAAAAAATGCAGCTATCTCAGGAATTCATAAACTGTTTTATTAATTTGATTAATCCAGGCAATCAGGTGCTGCTTTCTACATAGATGTCTAGTTATATTTGAAATCAAGCAAGCATGCTGCCAAAATGTGTAATGAGAGGATCATAGATGCGGTTTCATCCTTTCTGTGTTACATATATGTCGACATAAAGCAAGATAAAGAAAAAAAAAATGAAGTTTGGTTAGAACACGAGTGTTGAAGATTGGGCGAGTTGATTTGTCGTACTTGAACTGTCACATATCACAGATTCATAGGCGGTTACCCTGATTAAGGAAGGCCACTTCATGTTCAGATAAAACCAAAGAAGGGGCGCTAATACACGTGCTGCCAGCTCTTGCTATACAATGCGCTTCTATAATTTCTCGAGTTAATTGTGACGGGTGCTTTTTTTACCACTTCACATTGATCAAACATGGGGGTACATCCACAATCACGGCAGTGAATTCGAATGTGGCCCTAGATTGCTTTGTGAACATTATAATGGTGCTCTTTTAGCCTTTCATTAAGGCATCGCCCAGTTTGGCCGAAATACCACATACCACATGAGAATGGAATCGCGTAAACAACCCCCGCTACACACGGCACGAACCGAGTTTTGTGCTTAGTTGCGCAACCAGTGGTACGTGATTTGAGAGGGTTGACTGCTTTGCAAAGCCGCTGTAACATATCCGGCGCTGAAAACACCACTTTGACGCTGCATTTCTCCCCTATCTTTTTTAGCCGGTGGGAAATGTCATGCACGTAGGGTAAAACTACGGGTCTTTTTTGGTCGTTAGATTCCGGCTGAGCCTCAAAGTTGCAGCCTTTCTTTATCTGTTTTAATAGCTTTTCAGCTATAGATGCCAGTAGGATAGCTGGGTACCCAGCACTCAAAAGCTTTTCAGCTTGAGCTGCAAAGCTGCGCTGCATGACATGATGACACGATTTCCTAAGAGGATTGATGAGAGAAAGATTTGTGATGCTGCGCTTAACTAACTTGGAATGGGAAGAGTCATAGGGTAAAAGGGGTTTTCCATTTCTAGGTTCAAATAGCCAGCACACATGGTCAGGTGAAAGAATTAAATTCAAATCTAAAAAGCGTAAGCTATTGTCAACTGGCAACTCATGAGTCGATAAAAGCGGTTTAAAACATTCTTTAAAAGTCATTACAATACCGTCGGTTAGGTGCTGGCAGGCAGCGTCGCTGCAGTCAATGAAAATTAAAAAGTCGTCTACGTAACGACATATTTTGGTGACAATAGTTTGGTCCAGCAAGCTCATCAGCCTATGAATCTGTGATATGTGACGGTGCGATGTTGTGTGTTATCTTGTCGTTGCGTTAGGGTGGTTTTGTATGCTTGCGCCGGTCTACATATTTGATGCAGTTTGACAATAAAGCTCAGTTGGAAGTTAGCGCTCTGTCCTCTTGTGTTGGTCTGCTCGGCCGTTTCTTCTTCCCCGTAATGCGCTATACCTGTTCAAGGTTAGAACAACCTTGCAGCTTCAATTATGCCAACACTAGATGCTTAATTATAGGGCAGGTTCACTTTGATCACAGCAAATGTAATTTTAAAAAATGACCGGTTGATACCAGTGTCTTAGAACGTGACTTTAAATGCAGGGGTTCGAGTTAATTGAACTGTGAAGAACTCAAAAGGAACAGGAACACAGATGCGTAAGAGGAAAAAAGTTACTACATCAACACCAGCAAAGACGAGGGGAAAACAGATGTGTAAGAGGAAAAACCCCATGACATCAATACCAGTGAAGAGGCCTTGCAATGCTCAAAAAGATCAAAGAGCAACACGGCAGCGAGAGACCTCAATATATGAGCCCACCTTTTTAGTCTCACGAGACCCATCACCAGTGAAATGCAAGCCAGCCATGCACGATGTTATATACGAACCAGAGAACTTAACCTGAATCTCTGATGACACAATTGTTGATGAGTAAGTACATTTCACATTTCAAAACACAGAAACCAGATCTTAAAGACAGTTGGCATCGATTGCAACTAATAGTGCAACAGCCCTTGCCACCATTACTTTCTCCCTCATAAAAAAAGAGCTCAAATGCCATGAATTTAACAGCTTAATATTGGGCAGTGATTTTTATGACTTGACCCGATTGAAGTGAGTTTTCAAGGATGCCTATAGCACTTATAAACAAAAGTCTTGGTCAGGATGATGCATTCGCACTATACAGGTAGCAAAGAATTAGTAGCGGCACTTTGTGTTATGAGTGCGAGACCAATAGTGAAATGCTGGAGTGGTTTACATTTTAAGCTGTGTATGTCAGACCTGGCAGCGAATATTTCTTTTGTTTCCAGAAGTGTAGAACATCACACACAAGGCAACCATCTAGAGTACTTCCTGGTGCACCAGTCTTGCCTGGTGACACTTCTCAACCGGTGCCACACATGTGCATCAAATTCAGTCACTGTGAGCCTCTCTTGCATCGGCACTCAGTTAGCAAAATTAGAGTGCCCTCAAGGACACCTGCACACACGGTCTAGCCAGCCACTAGTGGGAAGAAAGCCAAAAGGCAACATTGTCCTTTCAACAGCGCTGCTTTATTTTGGTTCAAGTTTGACTACTACACTAAGGATGATGCGATAGATGGGCATGCAAGTGATGAGTGACCAGGCTTTCTTCAATTACCAGAGAGCATATCTTCTGCCTGCTGTCACCATGGTAAATGCACTCAGGTCGCTCAAAGTGTTCAAACATTAATGAGCTGCTTTTGTACAAGCTATATATGGGAGAGTCAGGAGGAATGGCACAAAGATTTATCCTTCCTCCGGTTACTTCGTAGGTGTTAGACAACGACTCAAAAAATGGTGCTACCACACCGAACGCGTGAATGCAATGGCAGACATCTTACATGAATGAAGCTTCATGTAACTGCAAGGCGCCTTTTTTACATTTTGAAGTTTCTGCTATCTCACTTGTAATGCTTTCAGATTACAACCGCGCAATTTTTTTTTTTAGCCGGACAAATTTTAGTCATCACAAGCAATCTTTTTTATAGCTCAACCAGGATCCATAGAAAGTGTTGCATCTCAGAAGGTTTTTGGCTTGTTCAGTCTTGCATTATAATCAAACATTGTTCCACGTTCAACTTCTACAAAACTAATATATCACTGTAAAAAGTGCCCCTATATTTCAGACTCTCCCCTATATGTTAAATTCACTTAATATCTTGTCCTTCCCATTAGTTTTTTGCTCATATACAGTAATGAAGGTGCATGCTATTATGATATCAATTTCAGGGTGCAGTGAAAGCACATCAGTGGGGAAATCATTGAAACACAGAAAATTTGATTGTGTTATTCAGGGCCGTGAATCAACCCGGTAAAGTTATGCATTAACGATCAGACAAAGTCAGGCATTAGCTTTCTTTTAGGCGCATTTATTGAAAACCAAAATGTACATGCCACTTGCAAGCGACAAACTAATAATGAAGAAGTGAAGCATAGATGGAATGCCAGCCAAAAAGTGCTTTGCGTTCAGCTACAATCATAAATTGCCAAACTCACTCATAAGTCTACTCAGTTAGTCTCATTCAGACTCGGATCTGTTCTGGCGAGTTTGAGTTCCAGTGAGTCCGGTTCAAGTAAGTCCTGCTGAGGAAAACTTTGGCAAGTCTGAGACTGAGTGAGCCCTAATAAGGACAAATTGATTTTCATGAGTGAGTGTCATTGTGCTCCACATCTTTTGCCGACTTATGCTTAAAAATACATACCAGGCTGAGCGCCTTCCTTCTCATCTGAACTTTTCGAACCTGACTTAATCATGTGCATTTCCATCAGATTAGTACGGAGAAATATAATTAGAAATATATTCGTGTCTAGATTATTATGTCGCAATAGCATTTCACATAACAGTTCTATTTGTGACCTTGAATTATTATGGGGTGGCTAGTTTTCTAGCGAATACATGTCAATTTGAATGTATTTGATAGACTTTGTTATAACTGATCATGTGTGAAGTTAGGTACTATGACCTTGTTCTACTTGCTAGTTTTTTTTCTTCTTGGTTTGCCTTTTAGGGATTTTTTTTCCTCCACATAGTGCCATTTGTACAATTAGCTTGTAAACGTATCCCATTTACATTCGAGGCTTTTGCAATGTTGTGCAGTTCAAAACAGATATCACAGGACAACACTGATTACCCTTTTCAGATCTGACAACTTTTTTCTTCAATGGCACATGTAGGAGCACGAAGCATGGGATATCTTGCTATGTTAATCAGCATTTTGCTATATATAACTGAAGAAGAATAGCAAACATGCTTCTGATTTCAGTGTAAAAATTGTGCAAATATGCCCTGCCTGGTTTATGTTTTCGTGCGTTGTCACACGAAATGAATTTTGACCATGTTGAGGAGTACACTTATCAGTGTAAACTTCTTACAGGTGTGGGAGTAGCACCAAAACACACTTCTGACACAGCTGCACAAGACCAACTTACAGCTTTGTGGAGATGGACGGTGCGATTTTCTCAGTCACAGTGCCAAATACCTGATGTACTCTTTCCTGTGCCCAGATAAAAAAAAATCATCCACACGGAGCAAGTGCAAGTGAATGAGGTAAATAAAGCAAGAGATATTTCAGGTATATTCACTGTTGCTTGATCATAAAAGCATAATCTACCTCAGGCACCAAAAATATGGTGTGTATAATTTTGGCCTGCAACCTGAGCAATTTTGTGACTAATCGAAGTATTAATATGACCTTTCATTATAATTCTTGAACTGTTAATTACCATAATTTTTCCAGAGCTGTATATCAAAAGTAGATGTGCTCTCTATTCATTCCTGCTTGCAGAGTGAACAAATGAAGGCGAGTGCCACAATGGAGAAGAAAGGCCTTATAAGAGGTCTAAAATTTCTTTCAGACAATAGAATCACAGTGATGTCACTCACCGCAGACTGCCACTCAGGCATAAAAAATACATGTGGCTGCAGTGCCCAGGGATCGATCACTACTATGATGTATGGCATGGTAGAAAAGGTGCGAAAAAGTCGTTCTGCACTCTTGAAATACATGGCCTTGCCCTACTGTGCTTCCTGAACATGTACGCTGCATAACACCTTGTTTGTTGACTAAGTTTACTGCACCAAGGCAATTACAAATCAATGCAGGAACCAGTGTGCAGATATATACAAGGCATTAAGTGCTCTCAACATCAGTTTGCATGCTTCTTATCATTATTGCTATTTTTCTTTCTGCAAAGGTTTTTGATTTGCACCTGTGCACATCCTTTTGAGATTTAGCCGTAATGAGTGTGTTGTGCCACTGCATCATTACAGGCATTAGGATAAAGCTGGCTGCTGCTTCCGGAAGGGCCACATGTGCTGTAATCACAGAATGGACACAATAGTCTACCATTTATACTGGTGTGCGTGTGCTTGTGGAGGCAACGGAGACCTGCTGGTGGCTGCATGGAGCAGCGTTCTAAACCATGTCAGGAACATCCATGAAGGGCATTGAAATTTGTACCTCTGCTGCCTTCATCGCATGCATTGGCCGACTGCTGGTAAGCACGAATACCCAAACAGTGCCACAGATAAGCTGCTGCACATATTGAGCGCTACTGTGCACATAACATCCTTTTTTCCAGATTTTCCAGCCTACAAACAAATTAAATGCATCATGACCACATTGTTACTCTTGAAGTACATCCGGCAACTATCACCATTCGTGGAAACCTACAGCCTGGAGTCCTTTCATAGTGTCTTGAATAATTTTGCCCCAAAGTCCAATGTATTCACGTATGAAGGCATGAGAGCCTGGTGAGCCTATATGACCAATATGTTATTCAGATGAGGATGCAATACATTATTAATGTTGTGAAACTTCTTTTCAAGGACACTAATTACTGTACTACACTTCAATTAAAACTCTCAAGCAAGAAGTAGTGACAGCACAGAACAGTGGCACGTCAAGACATTAAAGGTCAGGCCAGGCGCCTCGACAGCTTGTGCACTCAATACAGTAACCACATTCGGCAAGTCATTTTTCACTGTCGCATTCTGCTGCCTTGCCTGTTATTCAGTGTAGTGTTAGTCACAGAGGTTTTGTCTGTACAGACATGCTACGTACTGAATAGTATACTTGTAGGCAACCATTCAATTTATAGTGGAGTGAAAATAAGAAAGCCAATGGCGAAGAAAGTGTGTTCATCAACCTTGTGTAAATATTATATTTGAAAGCAAGTGTCGATTACATTGTATCGGATCTGAAATGAAGAAAGCTTCCATGTAGTAGTTTGCGAGAAAACAGCTCTTAAAAAATTGATGCACACCATGAAACATGTTGCACTAAAAAAAAACGTAGGCTGCTTAAGCTCGTCTTTTTAGCTGCCAAATAGTTCCACACATGCCCACACAAAAAGTATGCTTGATCAATGACACTTCTGGCATATTAGCTATATGTATGCAATTAGGTTTAATTCAAGTAGGTCTAAATATTTTGTCAGCATACACAACCCTTCGCATGCCGTAGCACTGCATACAGTCTATAAGACGTATTGTTTTCATAGTGAGCTAAGGAGTGCTAGTGTCATTTGTCACAAGAAGCTTATATTTGCACACACATTTGTTGGATTAATGTCATTGCCATCTGTAAAAGTACATATATTTGGCCCATATCTGTGTAACTCATTTCACACAGCCTGCTGTGGGAAATCTGAAATTGATATCACCTCGTCATTGAAAAGGGTGCAACCACATAAGAGTCGCAGTAATGAAAATAACGAGCAGTCAGTAAGCAGACTGCAAGTGTGTGCTTCTAAAAGCTTTGCAACACTTCTCTATGAAAGTTTGCAACCACGTACACTTTCAGCAATAAATATCAGCAGTCAATAAGCTGACTGGTGCAAGACATGCGCAGTTTCGCTGAATAATCATTGTCAAGTAGAATAATCAATAAGGTACATTTTGTAAACTAGTAACCCTTGAAGCAACACACGGTATTTAAGCTTGAAAAGTTCATTTCCTGCATTAGCATGTTACGTAT
Source organism: Rhipicephalus microplus (assembly GCF_043290135.1). Lineage (NCBI taxonomy): Eukaryota > Metazoa > Arthropoda > Arachnida > Ixodida > Ixodidae > Rhipicephalus > Rhipicephalus microplus. Next base: position 4,219,327 of record NW_027464597.1, on the reverse strand, counting down.
GGTTAGTGAGAGGCAAGCCGCTAAGATAGGAGCATTCAAGTGCCACAGTAAATCAACACACTGCAATGACCGTAGCTGAAACATTTGTCTGTCTGTACATGCCTTGTTCTGAGATGCATGCATGTGTTTAGACTGTTAATTTCTACCAGAGAACACCAAACTCTGTATGTGTACAAGTATAAAACAACGTAGAAAACGTATCTTAACCTTTTTCTTTTTCAGACTATGCACAAGACTTGCGCGAAAAAGTTATGGAGCTGTGTCAGGTGCACAACACATTCTCGAAAGCACTTTCACAGGTGGAGGAAAAAGTCCCGCGAGCATTCTCATCCAAGGATGGCCAGCAGGTGCACAAAGATCTGGTAGCTGCACACGAAGCACGGTTTCTCAAGTTTTGATGTAGAAAACAAATCGTGCTCATGCAGTTGGATATAATCTGGAGTTCTTTGTATGTCAGCCTTTCCGAATCTCTTCTAAGATGGAAGCAGTATGAACTGAGGTGAGGGAACATGGATGGTTGTCGTAATGAAAGGGCATCCAGGAGTTCTTCGGAGGACGTTCGAAGACCAGGCAATTGCCTATGCTGGAAACGATGCTTGGGGCAGCTTGTCTCACTCATTTGCAAGCCACCTCTGTCCATGAAGAGACTAATGTGCATTACTGTGTAGCCTGCACCTTGGACTATAGATTGTGTGAGTTTTTGTAAGTCATTGAGGCCATTCCTAAATAGTGCTAACCCCACACACACAGATGTGTTTCTCACACCTCAAACACTATGCCTTGGTCTCACAGTCTATTTTTGTAGTTATCTTGAAGTGAAATTTGCCATCAATGTATGGAAGGTCTTGAACACGTTGACAAATAGTTTAGCTTCCCACCACAAACCAGGTGAAAAAGGTTCTACTTGCCAAACACTGTTTCTATTGCCCTTGATCCTTCCTTTAGGAAACGAGTTCGGTCTGTCATAATCATCTAGTAAATTTAACATCACATTTGGAGCTCCAAATACATCTCATGAATGTGATCAGCTGGCAAGTTTAAACCAGTCATTGTGATTCCTCTGTCTTACAGTCAGTGCACTGCTTTGAAGCAGTGTAAAATGTTTATTGCGGATGTTTTCTGTAACAAGTCTATCCATGCTGTGCCTTCCCTACCAGCAATGACTAATGGCCTATGATTGGACACAAATTGGATTCTCATCGGCTTTCGTTGTCATTAGTCAACGCCCTGACTGGGTGATAAAAAAGGGCATGGCCTACATCCTAATTATGGGCAAGATGATGGTAATGGCGGCAAACATGTTTTTTGAAGTGTGTATTTCCCTTATCGTTGGCAGCTGCCACATATCAGAATGCAACGAGGTTTTGGAGATAGTTCTGTAAAATTTATTATGGTGGCCAAGAACTCTTCTGTGACATACCATGGTCGCGAGCCAATTCTCTCAGAATATGCTTGGTCATAAGTACACTCACTTGTGCGTATTGTATATAGCTTGTGGAAATTCGTGGCACAGGAACATGTATGCACCGACGGTGAAAAAAAAAATAAATTACATGGAAGCGCGGCTGTACATATGTGATACAATGAAGTCGTACAGACAACTGTACCCGAATAACTAGAAACATGTATGTTAGCGGTCCATAATGCAGTTCACACGCAGGCGCTCTAACGAATACCTCACTTTTTTTATCCAGAGAATAGGGCCTACAAGCACGTGCATAATATTCGCGATGTTTGAATTTTGTCACTTTTCCTGTGCTTCGAGCACTTCGGCCTCTGTACAGCCATACTGCACTAAAAAAAAATAGTTCACACAATGATTCGAAAAGCTATTTTTGAGAACTCGCAAAGCGCAGCAGTTGTTAAGCATTCACGTTATACTACAAAATTCGTCAAACATATTGCATTTGATTCGTCTTTATGCGTGTTTTGGCATGCACATATTTGCATGACAGCGTGCATGGTTTTTATCCGACTTCCCCTGCGCCTCCTGCATGTGTCTGCCCTTTTTCACCTTTTTTTCACTCGGTCAGGTTGTTCATCAAAGCTTTCGCCAAAATTGAAGGTGAGTAAATTTGAACTGTCTTTTTCACTGCTCTTTTCATTGCGTGCTATTTTATAGTGAGATACTGCGATGGACATCGATAATTTTTATGGTGTATTCCTAGATCCTTTTTAATTATATTACACAGGCCGTCATGTTATCGGCGGACACGTACAAAACATTCTTAGATGCGGCATTCGAGCACCGATTCAGTTAGCCCTAATTTGTAGTGATCAATTCGCTGTGTTTGGGACAAACAATCGGCTACATGAAACCATCTCAATTCAACGAACGATGTCCCTTCAGGCCATATGTACTACATGCAGTGGAATGCGTCAGCCATGCGGGATGTCGTCGCTCCTGTACATTCCTGCAATTTTTTAATAATATCGCGCAAGTGTTGAGTCAGTTGGCCGCAGAATATCGCAGCGCCTAATATTGGCGAGAAGTAATGATCGCAATTCTCTACGATGCGCAAGTGCTAAAAACACGTGTGTGCGATGCACACACTTTGCCTCGCTGTTTGCTTAGAGGTGATCGAATGCACCCTCCCTGTCAGCGTTATCTGTGCAATCGTGCTGCTATGAGCCGGTGTGAAGCTGAGCATCGCATTGCTGGTCTCGTCGCTTCTCGCTGATATTAGAAAGAACCTATCGATGTTTATTTTTTTTTGCTGAAAAGAAGAGTCGCATAGCAGAGATTTTAATTGGGTTTTAAACATTCATGTGTAATAAATGATGCTTTGGCAAAGTTTGCAGTGATCTTTTGACTATGTGAACTATGAATTACTTGTTCTATGTAAAAAAAATAACACTGCTACATAATAGTAGCAGCAAATAGACCAACAAAGTGAGATTTGATGCGAAAGGGGGTGCATGCCTAGAGATATGTCTGCAGTTAACTTAGTGCTCATGAATAAAATTAAACAGTGCACTTGGGATAAAAATGAAACCAATGTTTGACCACCTAAACCATACACTTTCTAATGGTTTCAAGCTGACAAGAGTAACCATACATTAATTACTACTGAAGTGCAGTCCATGTGACCTTTTGGAGTGTTGCTGTAGTGCATTTTGGCTATCATTTTTAATACAGGTTCCTGTCCTCAGGTTCAAAATGAGCATGGAGCCATCTTCACTGGATCAGAAAAGGTGATAATAAGTCCTTGCGTTGTCATACGATTGCCATGATTAGGTGCAGTGAAGCCGAAAGGACACGGCGCAAAGAGTGGAAGAAAATTATTGGTGATGCCACCACAAGCATTTCCCGCATTGATAATTTTGTGCACCGTGCATCCAGCTACACACAAGATGACTTTACTCAAGAGTCTAAGAGACTGCAACTGGGCCGATAGTGTTCACATCGAAGACACGTCTCTTAGTACACATGAAGACATTACACATGAGCAACTGCCTGTTGAACGTTGCAAGTGCCAACACAAATGGCGAATTGGGGGCTTATTCAAGTTCATCTGCGAGTTCATCTGCGAGTACATCTGATGATGAATCCATGGTTGTTAACAGGCCCCATGGTATCATTTCTTCACTCAGAGGATGGGCACTTGATGGAAACATCATGCATGAAAGTCTTGATAACCTTCTGCGTATTCTGAAACCTCATTTGCCACAGTTGCCTTGTTCAGCGCGCACACTCCTAGCAATGCCATTGGTCGTTACGCTTAGTAAATTGAGTACTGGACACTATTATCACTTTGGATTAACGAGGGGCCTTAGCACTCTGCTTGAGAGTATGCAACACCTGCCAGGTTTAGCCTTCTAAGTGAGATTCAATTTTGATGGTCTTCCACTCTTCAAAAGCAGTGGAACAGAGTTTCGTGCATACTTGTCGAACTGCATCACCCTTACCATCGTAGAGAGGACAGTGTACACATTGTCGGGGCTTACTGTGGAAACTCCAAGCCTCTTCTAGATGAGTTTATTTATCCCTTTGTAGGTAAGCTAGCTGAAGTTTTGAGGGATGGCTTTATGTATAGGGGAAAGCACTTCGTTTTCTCAGTAAGAGCTTTCATATGTGATGCTACAGCCAGATCATTCATAAAGGCAGTGAAAGGACACAATGCAAAGTCTGCTTGTGAAAAGTGTACAACTGAAGGTGTTTATTACAGGCGAATGACATTTCGGGACATCACAGCTCCTTATCGTACTGACTCCGGCTTTTATGAAAAGACTGATGATGACCATCACAAAGGCCATTCACCCCTGACGTCTCTTGGACTAGGGATGATTTCGTTGTTTCCTCTTGAGTATATGCACCTTGTGTGCCTAGGAGTAACAAAGAAACTGTTGCTAACTCGGCTGAACGGCAGCCTTTCAGTAAGAATGCCATCAGCCAATGTATAACGGTTGTCAGGACTTCTTTGTGGAATGAGGCTTCAGATTCCTAGGGCAGATTTTCCCAGAAAATGTCGTGGGTTTAATGAAGTCAGCAGATGAAAGACAGCTTAGTTTCATTTTTTTCTACTTTATACTGGTCCTGTTGTGTTGAAACCTGTTTTATCCAAGCAGTTGTATGAACATTTCCTCACATTACATGTAGCAGCTTCCATACTTCTGAGTTATTCCTCTGAAGAGCATATTAAGTGTGCTGAGCAGTTGTTGAAGTTCTTCGTGGAATGTGCAGTTGTGTTATATGGTAAGGAATTCTTCGCCTACAATGTACATTGCTTAGTACACCTAGCTAAGAACTGCCTGCGATTTGGTCCACTTGACAGTTTTAGTGCCTTTCCATTTGAGAACTATTTGCAGAAAGTTAAGTTTCTTGTGCGCACAGGCAGCAGGCCTCTTGAACAGCTGGCAAAACGAATTGAGGAGACTCATAGAGTCACATCTTTTAAGGTGCCTGTCATTGCAAATATTTCAAAGTGTCATGTAGACCCTCTGTCACAGCATTCAAATGGTCCTACTTGTGGGCTGCTTTGGAAGGCACAGTACCATAAAGTTCACTTTGGGACCACAGTTCTACGTACAGAGAGCCCAGACAGGTCTGTACTTCTGAAAGATGGTTGCGTGCTGTTAATCAACGACTTCCTACTTTGTGACGACAAGCTTTTTGATGTGGGTCAGGAACTAGAGCAAATTGAAGACCTCTACTCTCATCCCTGTCATTCATCACTTGTTTCTGTGTTTTCTGCTCGTGGTGGTAAGCGGCAGTTGTTAAGTTTCAGTGCTTCCAACATTGCTTACAAAGGCATGCTTTTTAATGTGGAATGCACAGTTGCCTTTTTTCCACTTTTTCACATGCTTTGTGTTTAGTGGTGTAAGGCCTCATTTAGCTCTATATTTTTAGTTCTGATCATTAAAGTAGACACACAACCCTTTTGTGTTATTTAATGCAAAAAGGATTGTGGATTAGGCCAGCATTTTGCAAGAAGGTTGTCTTTGGGAAATTATATTTAGGCCTTATGTACCAAAACCATGACATAATAGGCTGCGTGGTGGAGGGTTCTGGCAGTTTCGGCCATCTGGTGTTCTTTAATGTGCACTGACATCACACTCTACACGGGCCTCTCTCATTTCGCAACTATTGAATTGTGATCGCAGCAGTTGGAATTAATCCCGCGACCTTCAATTCAGCAGCTGAGCACCATAACCACTGCTCCACCACAGTGATCATGTCTTTGTGAAAGCAACAATCACTTGTAATCATGTCAACACTCTCACTTGTTTCAAAAATTTAGTGTGAGGTTCAAACTGCTCATTGAGCCATACCCTTGTATAACTTTGAGGTTATCTCTTCTTCAGTTTTACCACAATGTTTAGCACCGTCTCATGGAATTTTATCAATGGTGCTAGGAACACTTTTATGAATTACAACCTCCACGCTATGCTTCATTCCGAGACTTGCTCTGGAGCAATTCATGTGTTCATGAATTAACAGTGCAATTCCCCACATTTTTCAATTTCCAAGGCTAATGATATTTCAGTGTGTGCTTCAAGCAGCTCGGGCAGTCCAACTTTAATTTGAGAAGGTTGGTGCATGAAATGTTACTTGGTTCAGTTTGCAATGGCAGCCTGTTTGTTTCCAGTGATTGTAAGCATGCTCTGCGTATCTGACAGCCACCGTCATCAGATGCTCCACAGCTTTTAGAGATAGAGGACATGGATTCTGATTTTTTTGTATTCTTCATCGATTGAGATGTAACTTGCTGGGCTTATGTATATTAGTGTGCAGATTTCAAATATGCAATAAGTTTTTTACTAAAGTAAGTAGTTTTTGAAATATTAGACATTTCATACACTTTTTGGGAGCCATAGTTTGTCTAAACTGAAAGAGTTACATAGTAAATAAGCACATTAGAATCACTTGGAATGCATTTAGAATGCAAGTAAACACAAATTAAAGGAATTTGAAAACTACATACTCTCCTGGGGAAAAATAATTGCGTATTTGAAATCAGCACATAAATATACATAAACTTGACAAGTTCTACTTAAATCAATAAAGGATAAAAAAATGTTTTCAGGCACAGTGTCTCTCCATAAGGGCCAGGGTTCGATGAATATCATTTTCATTTTTTTTTTAGGTATCTAGTAGTTGATTTTCTGAGTGAAAGGGCTAGCTATGTTGTGCCTTCAACATGGATAGTTGAAGAAAACAACAAAACTTATGCCTTCTGGCCTCCAGCATCGACTAAGTTGGACATTTTGAAGGTGATGACTTCTAAAAAATTGTCGATGCTTCGTGGACACTTCAAGAGGTGAAGATTAGTGGCCATCTAGGTATGAAGCAATGTTTACTAAGGCCCTTCAGGCTGCAATACTTCACTGTTTCATCTTGTGCAAATATGCCTGTACATAGCGTGTTATTTTTTGAAGATACCCTAAAGAAAGCTTTTGACAAGCTGAACGAATCAGCCGACACATCAGACTTTAGGAAATCTGATCCAGACGAAAGAAGAAGAACGAGAAAGTTCAGGAAGCGAAAAATACATCGTGACACCTCAGATTCCGACGACGTTGATGAGCCAAGTTAAGGTCATCGCTCACGATCATCGCGTCGCAGCAAAAGTACATTGATTTTTTATTTAGTATTTGATTAAATATGCATCTCATTTTACAGTGCCTATAACATATCTGCTTAAAGAGGATACCTGTATGTTTCGTTCAAAAGTCTAGTGTCAAAATTTTCATGGAACAAAGTTTGTCGAAAGCTTCAAAGCTGCCGCCTGCTCCAATACCACCGCCAACCATCTCATGCTCAAGAGAAGTAATGCCACCCTGTTCATTTGACAGCTCAATGGGCACAGAGCCAGTGAACAGTTGCTGTTGTCTGTCTCCTTTAGTACTGAATTGCACCCAGGTACGATAGAATGCAGTTGTTTGTGATAAGTCTGCAGGTGTAGCATTTAGCCACTTTCCACCCTGTGTAAATTACGCGATTTGGTGGATTTAATAATTTTGGATATATTGTCATTCACAGTCAATACACTGTAACTGTGACCAATGTAGATAATTGAAAACAACGATATTCTGATGTGGAGAAAATGAGCTTTATTAAATGCTTGTATTCAATTAATTATTGTCGGGTAGTTGGCAGCATTTAACCAGTCAGTGCAGTTGGTGGTTATGGCACCAGTTTATTTTATATAAATTGTATTACAAATATATTTAAATGTCAGCTTAAGCTCTTGCACTGAAATTCACTGGTCAGCGTAAAATAAGTAGACAAGGGGTGAGCTTTTTTTCTAGTATACTACAGGAAATCACTCAACTCCACTCACAATTAGGCCCAATTTGCATCGATGCCAGTCCTGTGCAATACTGCCTTCTTCTGTGATTTCCAGGTTTTATATGAGCATGTTTTTGTAATCACCTCTTTAACACTTTTAGAGAGTTACACTCTGCACTTCGTGCAAACACCATGTAATAGTCCTGTTGTTGGGCAGCAGCAAGCGCATTCACCATCGAGGTCACTGAACATCATAGAAACTCGAAGTCCTACAAGGGCTTGTACTCTATCACCATTTCAGACTCGTAGGGGTCGTCTCTGTCAGCAGGAAACAAGTACTTTTAACGTGATTGCTTATCTAGTTATCATGGATTGTGTCGTATGATCCAGTATATCTCTCACTTGTGTTTGTTTGTTTGAAATTCCAAGCATTTGGATTGTTAAAACAAACTTTTTTTTGCTTTGGTCTACACAACAGGGCTCGAAGTGTCATGTTACTAGGGGTATGGAAATATTTATTTTTTGTGATGCAATTCAAGCCATTCTTGCTTTTTGATTTTTCACTCATTATTAGAAATATACTTTTCAATAGAACATATAATTGAGTGAGTTTGTTAAGATTCATAGCAATGAGTGGAGCAAATGGCTTAGATCAGTGGTTCTCAGCCATGGATGGGTCTGGAACCCCTTGTGGGGTGGTGTAAGTGATGGGGGACTCCTTGCAGCAGAGTGAGGGGGGATACGTTGGTAACTTAACACAACTGTGAAACAGTGTCTTTTATTGCTACCAAAAACATCAAATAAATGTGCCTCATCACTTCGTTTTGGACAGTGAATCAATACGTGGCACAGTCAGGCTTAAAAAAATGCAGGTGAGGGTCTCACGGATCATAGAAATGGCTTCGCGGACCCCCTAAGGTTCGTGGACCCCCCCCCCCCTCCCCCCCGCCCCATTCGAGAACCACCGACTTAGATGAAAATTATCACACCGACAAAAAGACTAGATTGCATGACGAGAAACCTATATTAAAGAGCATGCACACGTGGCCTTGTGGCGACACGTTCATTATAATAAATAATTTGTTTGACACTCAGCACATCTGCTGACATTATCCCATAGGATTATTTGATTATTTCACCATCTAACAAATGCATTCACTTTTTTCTTTTGATAGCATGCCTCTACCATCTTTCATGCCTGTAAATTTTCATGCTAAAAAATTCTACTATAAAATTGTATACTCAGTGAGTTAGTGCTTGTCTTTTTGACTAGTACAAAGCTGTTCACTTCAGGGGTGCAACAGCCAAAATGCTGTCTGGAGCAATTTTTGGAGCAGCAACATGTTACTTTTAGAGCACTGAAATTGAAAGTTGGAGCAGGTTACGGGGAAAATACATGAAATTTTATCATGAAATACACAATTTGGAGCAGTATACAAAAGAAGGCTTTTATTTATAAAAGAATATAATCATAAATCATTCAACATCACCTAAATTGTGCACTGTGAAAGTGAGCATTGCTACTTTAATGAAAGTTGTATTGTGAACCACCCCACTGGGCTAACAATGATAAAGTTCATATTAGCATTTCCTGTAAAAAAAATGGCATGCAATTGAGTTTTTTTAGCAATGCAGAAATGTCATGCATGACTCGAAATGATTGTCAGTAGCTTATTTAGACGTCGGTGGTTATACTGGTACACTGAATCATGAAGCGCATGAGTAACTGGACAAAACTAGCACTGTCCCGTGAATAGTGCTGACAGCCGCTTCCAAATCCTAATACGCTTTTCTGCAGAGCGACTGTGCTGCGGTGAAGGTGGCTTAAGCCGCATTCTTTACACGGGTTAGAAAAAATCCCCCCCCCCCCCCCCACAACACAAACATTTCCCACTTTTTTTTTCTTTCATCGTGGGTTAGGTGCCACTTCGGCTTGCTAACAAGGCACGTTTGACTAAGTAAAATAAGCGCGCACCCGTATGTCCGGCGACGATATCAGATATCTACTGTGGCTGGAACAATGCAGCTTTAAGGGTGTGAAAAAAAAAAAAAGTTTTTTGTGCCACTGCTAAGGCAATCAACGTGGTCGCTGGCAACACCGGCGTTTGCAGCACGTGAAGCTTGTTTGCGCAAGGAAAAAGCACCATATGCTTTCCAACAAGACACAGCTGCATTTTCAGGCTAGGAAATTTTCGATGAAGGTCTGTCGTCCTGGGGATAGGTATCCGCTGCAGTCAGCGGACAGATGAGCACGCAGCTTTCTTACTTTATCTGGCTGATTGCCTCTCGCGAGCATAGAGTGGGTACCCAGAATATTTTAAGTATATTTTAGGCGCTGTAGTTAGGGTCTGTGCATTTTTACTGATGGCCCAAACTGCAGGTGGCCAACGTGGCCTGTATTTCTCGCCGAAATCAGTGCACCTGAAAAAAATTTTGAGTCTGGCTGGGCATTTTGGTGCAGCGTGATGCAACTTCAGCAAATTTCATGGTTTTGGCACAGCTCGGCGCAAAAATTGGGAATTGTATCAAATTGGCGCAGCTTTGTCACCCCTGTACTCGGATAGGCAGTGTTCTAGACAGTAACAAGCAGTATTCTTTTTGTCCTGCTTTCTTTCTACATTCTTGTACTAATGAAATTTGTCTTCTTCATATACAGCGTATACAAGGCAAAGCACAGGAACAAAACTGTGTATGTGGACTAGCTGAGGGACATATCTATTATGTTGTAAACTTTTTTACAAAAATAATCATTGCTTATTGTGCAGTTGGCTGCTCAAAATTAAGGTGGATGTAGTTTTATTTTTAGTTATGCAACATTGCTTGCCACTATACAAAAAGCTTTACGGGACATGGATCAGCTGTCACTTCCTTATTGAAGTTCTTACATTTAAAAATATGCTTCACGGCATCTCCCTGTTGCTGCAGTTGATATTTTAGTCCTTGCGTACGACTGTCTTTTCTTGATTGCAGGGTGCTCCAGCACGCCTCCTATAGGTCGGCGCACTTCTGCCTCATTAGATCAACTTCAGTGTGGCAGAGGTATGAATCTTACATTTCTGCACAAGGAAAGCTTCAATGCTCGCAGTAAAGCTCCTTCATCTTGTATATTTTACATAACATAGACTCTCGGTGGCTTGATGCCTGGACAACTATTGGTACTAGGCCGTTTACTTCCTAGCTCTTTGTTTGTTGAGTTAACAATACGTTGATTCCAATGCAGCAAGCATTTTTTTGTAACTTAGCTACCACTAACCATTAGCATTGGCATAGTTTAGACAAGAGTAGCATATATTTTTGAAAGGAAAAGGGACAAAATAGGTTTTAAATAACCTTTTTGGCCAGTACTTTTAATGTATATCGTACATATTTATCACACTTGGTTTTATTAGTTTTCTAGCACTAACAAATGATGCTATATTCATTAACATATGCACCTATGCATATTAGCTTGAAGAAACATGTGTACTGGCTGAGGTATTTAATCATTGTCTTAGGTTTACAAATACTGGTAGTTCATTCTTGCTCATATTTGGCCAACATTGCTCTGTTGTTGCTTACAGATGCAGACAGCACATGCCCCACCCTACAAGAAACATTTCATCTCCTAAAGAGGCTTTATGCAAGACAACTTGCTAAGAAGCACGTAAAATTTGCAATATCTGATAAAAGAAACTGATACAGTACTTTACAGTAATTGAATAAAATCAATTTATTTTGAATAGGGTTGCACAAATGATTAACTTTGAAGTATTATTTAATAGTGTTTGCTAGCAAATTGACTGGCCATATTTCGGCTATTTTAAGTATATTTCAATTTTTGGAAAATAGACTGGTCGCACTCTTGAAAAATCATATTGCAAGGCCTTTAGTTGATATGCCTAAACCAAATTCTTCTCATAAACTTTGAATTATTGGAAAGGGTTGACAGCCGTCACTGCGCTTTGATATTTACTTTAGACAGGGCAGCACAATCAGTCTTCACAGACTGCAAACAGTTGGGCTGATGACTAATGCCTTTTTTCTAAAAAAATTTCATGTTAAACCTCTTTCAGGGTTCGAAAAGGAGGTCTTAAAGACTCTTGGCGACATACTTGTGAATGTGAAAAGCATTCGCAAGAATTACTGTGCATACAATGCTGTGATGCAGCTGCCAAAGGACTGCCTAGCCCTCCCTCTCAGCTCATTAGAGGAACTTATGGATTTTGACAAGTATATGTCAGATCAGGCAAACATGGAGTCAGTGGTAAGCCGCTGCACAAATGGAAATGGACTTCATTGTCAGCTGCATGATTTAGTTTTTTACCTTTTTGAACATACAAACATTGTGAAGAAAAATTATGACAGTATTTTACCGCAGGAAATTGCAGTAAAAGTGTTATGGTCTTTCTGCCATGCCACCTCCCACCTCAGGCTACTTAACTTATGAAGCATAATTTTTTTATGCATTATGCAGGCAGTACATGTTTGAAAATTTGTTCAGTTTAAAGGTTATGGTCAATGAGTACACACAGTTGGTAAATCATGCTATACTGGTTCCAGTGCAGTTCTGAATTTGCATCAGACATTTCATGCTTTGAATTTTTTGTGGACCAAATTTGAAAAGAATGTAGTGAATTTGGCAAAATTAAAACTGAAGCTTCGTGACATTTCCACGTAAATGGACTATCAGCTGAATGAATGATTGGTTGTCCTATTGTGTCGGTGATAAAATTTCTGTATTACATTTTCTTGGATGGAGGGGATTCCACATGTCAAAGTTATTTTTGATTTGCACAAACACAATTCTTAACACCGCAAAATAAACATCTGTAAATTTACAAAAAAAAATTGTGTTTTCAAGAGTAAAACAAGTTCTATATGGTTAATGGGTTTTATGATTCACAACTTTTTATCATAAAGGCACTGTTTTAGTCAGGCTATGCAAGTATTCATTGAAATCTTTTATATTTCAGGTAATAAAATAAAGATAAAACTCGATTTTACGGATGCTCTGAATAAGCCTACAATTGTGCACTTCCCTTGGAGCTGCCAATAAACTATTTACCATCCTGATAAAATGAATTATATTACGGTCCGCTCAGTATCGTCAAATCGTATTGTAAATGAGGTGGATTTTATCTCTGCAGATTATCTTTCCGTTGGCACCACAACCTCAGATATAATGCAGGCATTTGAAAGTGATTTCAAGCAAGATGTAAATCTGCTGAACCTATTAATGTATGGCTTTTTTGTTGCAGACCAGCTATTTTTCACTAAAAGAAGGCAGCGACTCCAAAGATGCAGTACGACGGGTGCTACGTCACATAATATCAAAGGCTGTTGTGGTGCAGTGTAGTTGGGCTGGATCATCCGGAAACAAGTTTCCGTTCAAGAGTCTCTCCAATGTTCTGTTGCTTATTCTTGGTAACCATAACTCAGATAAATAGGACAATTGTCTCGTGCTGCAGCTTCTTCTCGCAACATGCACATTATGAGATTTAGTGTTATTTAGAATTCTGTTATGCAATGATAATGTAGCTACAGTTGTTTAAAAATGCTTCGTGACCTTTAACAGTGATGTTTGTTTGACAGCTTGCCTTACTTATTCAATTTTTTCTTAAATTGACGTACACTGGCTTTATGAGTATTACTGACCTCTGCCGACTGTAGTTAAAATCAGCAATGACGACCCGTTTCCCTAGAACCACCTAATTCACCAGTTCGGTGTTTGATCACCTTAGTTTATGCTTTATTCAGTTTTCCTCTCTTTGAAAGCTGAGAACTGGGGCACATAACCGATTTCATGATTTATTAGTCGATTTCACAGCTGAGCAACACCAATGTCAACTGATGACAATTCGAGGACAGCGAAAGCTACATGGAAAATTGAGTTACAGTATTTTTTGTGTATCAGCTGTCCAAAAACTATTCTTAAAATAAAAGAACATGCAGAAATAACAGGACAGGACAGAGTGCTCATGCACCAATGCTCCTTCTATTGTTCTTTCAGAAAAATAATGTGTTTTTTGTCACTTAACGAAAGATCTTGTTCTGCAAGAGGTTGCCAGTGTATAACATTACAGAGGCCCTGTAAAAATGTCTAGGTAATCGTCAAATTGCTCCATTAAAACAGCACATCACAAATTGACCACTGCAAAAAATTTCACAATCCATCAAGTATGAGTGGAGTTACAGCTATTTGTCGCCAGTGATTTCTCTTCTTGTGCAGCAGCTAGTGTGCTGAAAGGCACTTCGGTGAGGGGAGTGACAAGGCGGCAAGAAGACGTGGTGGCGGGTCAGTTTTTCTGAACACGCGATTGCAAGCACACGCATGGGCACGTGGCTGCATCTCACTGTGGCTGGAGTATTTATACAGCTCAAGATGCTCAAATTAGACAATGGCTGCAGACTTTGGGTTTATGGTATTATCTGTCAAGAGCGAGGCGAGCGATTTGTTACAGGCTGGGAAATTATTTCGGATAAACAATTCAATGAATGTTCTATGTTAGTGTTATTGACAAGCACCGTGTCAAGAGTATTTGATGTTGAATGTAAATTATAGGCCACATGCTGCGCTACTACGCATGACCCTGCTGCTCTCTGGAGTTTTGACTACCAATCACCACCATTTTCTAACCATTCTTCAAAGCTATTGCAGGGCCCCTTTAAGTGGACCTTTTTGTTGTTTTTCTTCACATGTTGTGTCATGTTTTCTTTCATATTGATGAGGTTCTCGCACAAATGTGTAAGCTACCCCCAGTAAAGAATTGGTTGTGGAATCGGTTGTGGAAAAAACAAGAGCTGATGAAGCAATGTAGTACATTGCTTCATCAGCTCTTGTTTTTTTCAGGTCCTCGCGTGAGCTGTCATGCTCATGATTTTGCATAATCAACTATCATTTCAGCTGTGCATTTTGTTGGAGGAAGAAATGTTGAACTTGCTTTCAACATTCTTTTGTCGTTAAGAAAGTGGGCTCATGGTATTTTGTGTATTTGTATTTTACAGGTGCAACACACACATTGTTCAGCACTACTGATGCAGTAGTCGCAGACACGACTAAATGGTGGCTGATGTTTGCCGCTGACCAGGAAGGTGGACGAACACAGAGACGACATGCTTCCATGAATAAGAAATCCCAGAATAGCTAAAGAAGCATTCCATTATCTCAAGGAGAAACCTCGGGGGGGGGGGGGGGGGGTTCTGAATTGTAAATAAACATGACATACCAGAAATATTTGCCTTGTGACTTATATAGGTGGGACTGACAAATACCTAGCAAAAAATCGGGCATGAAGCTGTATCCAAGATGAAAAACTGAATAAAAGTGCTAGAAATTGAATTAGCCAGAATCCTTAAGATGCTAGTCTTAGAATTCTGGCTAATGCAATTTCTAGCACTTTTATTTATTTTTTCATCCTGAATCGAAAGCAATATGCTATTTCCCTAAAAAACTACAAGAATAGCTGGGCGTGAAACTGTAGCCAAGATGAAAAAGTGAAACAAAAGGGCTAGAAATTGCATTGGCCAAAGTGCTTGGCTCCTATATCAAAAAAGCTAGCTTGGTTATTGCATGGCATTCCACCACAGTGCCAACCATGGCAAGAGGTGTTTCTAATAATTTTCCAAGCATTGCCAATGCTAGGCTTGTCACACGACCGAAGCACATAACTTGCTTGGCTTCCAATAACTTTCCAATCATGGACAGCTCGGCCACTGATGATTTGCCATGCTTGGTCCAAGCAAATTTTGCTTGTAGGGTTGAGGCTTCAGTTGCACCACTGAGTTGCAGGGTAACTGTTTTGAGCTGTTTCTGTTCTTGGGGCTGACAAATCATCCTGCCTACAAGCCTAGGTCACCCCTTTTTTGGCACTTCAGTATTTCTTGCAATTAGTTAATAAAATTCTAACCTTTATCATTGAAAAGAAACCACATGTGCAGCAGCACTTCTTTGTATGGAAGACAAATGTGGAATACCATGACTAAATGTAAGTGAACCATTTTCCTGTGACTGCTGGCAGTTGAAGCAGTGTGGCCACTCTTCCAGAATATGAAGCCAAAACACTAGGCTTGCGTGTGACTGTCACATGTCATTAACCGTTTTTACAACAGCTGACCTCTACTACAATTTTGTTTGAGGTATTTTGAATACATGAAGTAGTGCCCACTTTGATGAAGCCTGAATTTTCATAGCACCTCGAACTTTCACTTGAAAGAAAGCAACAGTGGCAGGGCCTTTAAGAGAGCTAACGTGGTTGCTTGGGCGAGTTGGTACGACATGATTCACATAAAGAACAGCGCCAATAACGAGGGACAAGAGAAAGGCGGAGACAGACAGCGGCACTGACTTACAACAAGATTTATTTGCTAGAACCGCACAATATATACTTGGGCAGTATCTGACAAAAAAGGGAGAAAAATACAAAACAAAAAAAAAACAGAATCCACCTAACAACCGCGTGATCATCGCCACAACGCACCATGAACAACACGTGTGCTAACGTTCCGAATAAAATCTATTTCTTTTTGTGATAGCGCAATCGAAGGCCTGCTGACAAGAGAGGTCTTAAAGGGGCCCTCCAACACTGTTCAAGTCCCCATGTTTTATTGGTTAATTGTGTAGACTGAAGTACAGACAGACTAATGCAGCGGAAACAGCAGTGATAAGGGCGCACAGTCTGAAGTTATTCGACATAGGAAATTCAAAATACACTAAAAAATGCTGACCCTCAACTCGATTTCTGGGGGGTCACTTCACCACATTTCACTCACCCATGACGTCGCACAACTGCCCCAATCAAATAAGCTTGAAGTGCCGATGCAGGGGAAGCTCGCGCCCTATCGTTGCTTTTTTTTTTTTTAAGTAATGTTGATCTTGTGCCAGACGCATGGCTTGCCAGAACGTGAGCGAGAGCTACTGCGTTAAAAAGCAAGGAATTTTCTGCTGTTTTTTTTTTTCAATATTCTGGGTCACTCCCTCCTTTTATTCTGAAAGGAACTTGTAGAATGAGCAGTACAGCGAAGTACTGTTGACCCTTCGCACGTTGTTTGCTGAGCCGCCCGACGAACAACAATAGTGCACTGCACACCTTCAATAGCGCATGTGCGAAAAGAGCCAGCTCACAAACTCCCAAAAGCAATTAAAGGGAAGAAAGAGAGAGAGAGAGGTCTTCCATGCGGACGTCCGACCCGCGCAAGCCAAAAATTTAGAGGCGAAATGGCAGCCAGAGACACAGGCGTGCTTTGAAGTCGCAGTGAATTTTTTTTTTTTTTTTTGGGGGGGGGGGGAGGGGGGAGGGAGGCACGTTTGTTTAGGGTTTGATGAAAAAGCATAAAAAGAAGAATGAAACAGCTTAGTAATTTCAGTTTTAATCTTACACTACAATCACTTCTAACGTTACATTTATCCAATCATATTGCGCCAACCTTCCGGCGTCATTTCCGCCCGCATAATCTGGTGAGCGCCACTAAGTGGTGATGCGGTCGGCAACGATGTAGCGACCGTATTGCATGATTAAAATACTAAAATGTTTGATATTGGCATTTAGACCTATAACAAAATTATCTCCAGCTATCGGTCAATACAAACCATACATAAAAAATAGATGCTTCAATACTGTTGGACGGACCCTTTAAACAGGCAAACCTGTCTCCTCTGTCATGGACTGAAATATGTTACTTTTGCCAAACAGGAGACCACTTGTGAGGTGTCCGTGAAACTACAATGTTTATTGCTTGGAAGTTTTACGCTGCAACAACTTTAGGAGTAGCAATGTGCACTGCTGTAAAGGCCAGGTCAAGTGGTGCACGTTATGCTTCTTGGCTACAACCACTGAATCCAGTACCGCAGCCATGAGTAAATAACGGACTTGTCAGTACACTTAGCAGTTCAAAAAAATTCTCGTTCTTTGTTGGTTCCTGTTAGTTATGGCTCCAATATTTCCTGTTCCTAAAATTTCGAGCTTGCTTGTTATACTATCTCTGTCCATGAGTATCCGATATCATGCAAGCTTGTTCAGCAATTTGAAAAAGCCTCCTCAATTTCATTTGAAAGCTTCATTTATGTAGTCGATCAATACAGTAACTAGGCACTTCGGTTTCTGTCATTCGATGGTTCCTTGGTTCCAGCACCATTTGCCTTTGGTGGGGGACTTAAAAGGCTGTATGGCGGTAGAAAATTCATCGTCAACATGAGAGTGTACCGTCAAGGTTGGCCCAGTTGTGTCACTCATAACTTATGTGTCAGTCATAACTCGAGCAATCTATTTAAGTTGCAGAAGCGTTTGTGTGCCAAGTGAGTTTATTCGTTTCCAGCACGAAGGTTGCTGTTTGCACAATGGCTTCTGCAAATATTTCATTGAATACTGCACAGACTTTGAACAAAGACATATTTCACCTTCCATGATTGCGTTCTGAATTTCTCACAGAAGCAATAATATTGTCAGCTTTTTTGAAAGACTAATTTCTGCAGTGCCAGCTGAACCACCCTTTCTGTCAGCAGAAACTACCAAACATCATAGTCTCTATTTCCAAATGATCTAATCCTTTATAATTCTATCCAGGAATGTGGCTATATTGCATTGTATTGCATGACATGGCAAGTCAGTTGCAAAGTCTGTTTCACCATCTGACTTGTCAATACTAAATGATCGCGGCTTGCCACCATGCCGTCTTGTATGAGCTGTTGAATTGTTCCAAAGTGCTGTCGTATCTAGTGCTCGTCACGAGCTTTCACATGTTTCATGTTTGAGTGTCTAACGGTGCTCTTGCTATGGAATTGCACTGAAGGTCTATGGCATTTCAACAAGTTGTAATGTTACCATCAAAATAAGTGACAACATAAACATAGCAGGCATCCTATCATCAGCTTAACTTTGACAGGAAACTATGAGGCAGGCTGCAACTCTTGGTAGCCCAGATCTGACTCTGCTGTTATGAATCTCGTGAGGAAGCTTTTTTATTTCATTTGCATTGTTTATGCTAGTGTGTCTGTGTATGCTTGCATGTGTCTGTACGAGGTTGCGTTCAAAACCTACAGCTTTTTTCAACTTGGTTGGACTGTGTTCATGCACACCTTGAATATCTTGAGAACCACGTTTATATTGCAGATTAGTTCATGTGCAGAATGATGATATTGAACTGTTTTGGTATTGCTGTGTGTTTGTGACAGTAAAGAAGGAGGCAGTCGGACTGGCAAATCTGAAAACACTTTTTTGAGTTAACTTGTACTGTCTTGAAATCGCACGAAAACCGACGGACACACCGTTAACTCTGTGGCACAATCAAGAGATGAGCAAGTGAAGGCAATCTTGAAGTTCCTTCAGGTTGAAAGCAGAGAGGAAAGTCAAGCGTCGTGCGAGAAACCCACTTCAGCAAGCCCGTCACGGAACCGTAATACTACGAGCACCGTAACGTCACTTTATCTGCCGCCCCGCCGCGGTGGTCTAGTGGCTAAGGTACTCGGCTGCTGACCCGCAGGTCGCGAGTTCGAATCCCGGCTGCGGCGGCTGCATTTCCGGTGGAGGCGGAAATGGTGTAGGCCCGTGTGCTCAGATTTGGGTGCACGTTAAAGAACCCCAGGTGGTCGAAATTTCCGGAGCCCTCCACTACGGCGTCTCTCAAAATCATATGGTGGTTTTGGGACGTTAAACCCCACATATCAATCAATCACTTTATCTGCCATCTGCCTTAGCCCTAACAGCACAGTCATCATCAGCAGGTTCGAATTCAAAGCCTGAACAGACTATATGTCCCCTTTGTGGCATCTCGGGACTCACGACACCTGATTGTCGGGTCCCGTTATTGTGTATGTGATTGTCGGGTCTCAGTTTGGTAGCGGGCCCCCGTCGTAGGAACCATCGTTCGACAAGTCAGATGAGGCGCTCGTAAAAACGAAAGCAATTAATTTACATGGCTAGTAACTGAGAATTCGAAAGGAGAACGAGAAGTAAAAAACTGTACAGGAGAACTGTAGAACTTTAACTATACAAAAGTCTTCCACTTAAATAGCGCCTAGTTGCCAACCCTGGGCGCATTGTCCGCGGCTTCCGCCAATAGGGCGCTCCATGGTCTAGGTGCTCCACCCACGAAGGAGGGGAAATACACCACACAATGCATGTGGAGAGGGCACAGCCTACACGATGCCCAAGTAAGGTCACAAACGCACTGCACCGACGTTTCGCACACGTCACCAAGATTTCGCGCACGTCCGATGATCTTAGGTGACCTTGGTTTCCAAGACTCTTCTGGCAGTTGAGCGAGTTTCGAAAAGCCGACTGCCGGTACACGTGTCAAACTTGTCTGACTGCGTTCGGGTAAGACAATGAAGTGGTGCGCCAGCATATCGTCAAAATATGCCACCCCATTCAGCCGATCCTACGGAGAAAGGGGGAAGGAGGAGTGGTCGACTAATCCCTCGTCATCGAGGCGGGCTCCCGCAAGGGTTGCAGCAGATAGTGTGCCTTTTCCTTTTTTTCAACACCACATTCCATTCCTCGTTTGCTAGAAGCAGGGGCTTAATTGCGAATATCCGGGACTCCGGTTCTCCTCGCAAGGCGCAGCCACAGCCAGTTTGGTTTTAGCTTTCAGCACAAACTGCAAATACCACGCATGTTCGAATCTTTCAAGATCTTCGGTGACCTCAAAATGGCCCAGCTGCTTCCTTGTTTGCCTGGAACGCCTTGGATAGAGTCTAGCTCACAAGGGCCTTTCTTGGCTCGTGCGTTTTCCTAGCGCAGACCCGTCCTGGACACCTTTTTCACGTTTTGCTGACAGGAAACCAACCCGTCTTGACGGCACATCCTCGCCTGGAATGCATCGAAATATTTTCGTTCAGTTCACAAAGGCCGAAAGACTTTAATAGGGATTACGGCCATAACAGCAGTGAAAGTTGCAATGACGTCACACTTGATATGTAGAGACGTGAGCGACCTCTGTTACCTCACTCTGAAAAAATGTAGTATTTCGGTAGCGTTTAGCTACGCAACAATAATCGTCACGTACTTCGAGTACTTTCTTGACGATATAACAATGGTTTCGGTAAATCGCAGTCGCGAACGGTGCGCGCGTTATCAGTGTGACATGGCATTCCTGACAGGAAAGGGGCCAGCACGGGATTTGAAGAAAGGAAACGTGAGCAAGCCAGATCATGATTATTGTTGTGTAGCAGAACTACTCCCCGAATACTTCAATTTAAGAGTGTATTGTGTGCACTGTCTGTTGACTTCCTACGCTTAGAGACTAGGATCATATGTGCTCTGTGCTATATATTTCAAAAAAACTAAGAATTAGCCGGTACCTTATCTGTACGTCAACATCTCCTTACTTCATGTCAATATCAAAAAGAAAACCGAGATGGATAAAAATGCCCTGTGGTATCCCACCTCCCTCATTGTAACTTGTTAGCTCTGTTGGTAATGCGAACACCCAAGGAGAGCGTTAACTGGCCGAGGACTCAATGCCTGGGTGAAAATGAGTTCGTTCACTACGAGAGAGCTTTCTTATAAAAAAAATGAATAAATTTCTGAGAAATCTGTTGAAGCAATGCCCTTTGATGACGGCGTCACGTCAAGTCACCTCATGACGGCGTCCAGTATTTCGGGAATCTGTGACGTCATGATGTCACAGACGAAGTCATCTAGAAAAAACTTACTTTTTGCATTGTTTGTGTTGCGCCGACAACCACTTCTCGCGTTCAATATGGCATCCCCGGCTTAAAGGAAGGACGAGGGAATCCGACAAAAAAAAAAAAGGTGGTAAAAGAATCAGAAACGGAAACTGTGCTTCTTATCGAATTAAGAAACGGGAGAGCGTTACGCTACGTTGGAAAGCAGGCTGTTCGTATTCAGCATGCGTGATTGGTAGAGTGAAATCAAAGATTCACTTTGCGTTCGAGGAGATGGAGAAACGACATTCGGGAAAGAGGTGCAAAACAAAGGGGGGGGGGGGATGAAAACGGTGACCAGATAAACTCGTAAGGCCGGTGCCACAACAGAAGCATCCAACAACAAGCGAGACGGGGAGGGGGGCATGTGGATATAAAGGTGGTGGACTTGAGGAGTGATAAGAACACAAAGAACGACGACTTCCAGCTGGCCATCGACGGGCAGCCAGTGAAGGATATAGCGTCTGTCGAAACAGAGAGGGAGCCACACCTGCCCTTGGGACGCAGGGACGGACGCACAGATGGCCGTGCGGACGCACGCACAGACCCGTGGACGGTCACACAGACGGACGGAAGCAAGAAAGAATGGAAGGACGGATGCTTCGCCTCATTCTCCATCATTCACTGCGTGGATATCCTGCCATTTTCTTTTTTAATGCGAAGCATTTCTTAGCAAACTTCGGCGACTTCGAGCGTATCTATCTGCCTAGCCGCCTACGACTTTTAGCTCTTCTGGCCGTTCGGATAATGGTATCGATACCAAACTTGGTATGGCAGAACATGATTATAGTACGAGCATATTTAACTGGTCATAACATGAAAATCATGACATGTGTGACATGACTGTCATGATTTACATGTCATGGTCTTGCTGCTTTTGCGGTAGTTTCATTCACATGAAATGTTGCAAAACTGGTATGGTATGAAATGATTGCATGGCGAATACAAGCGAATGACCCTAACATGAAAATCATGACATGCTTGTCATGTAACTACATGACTGCATGCCGCGCTCATGATGCGCTCTCGGCCATTTCGCTAGCGTCACATATACCAAATTTGGTATTACGGTACGTGAATGAATGACGAAGGTATCTGATGGGTGCAAACATGATAATCATGATATGCGTGTCATGTAACAACACGAATACATGCCACGCTCATGATGCGCTGGCGGCCGTTTCGCTAGCTTCGCATATACCAAATTCGGTAATACGTGACGCGAACGGACGATATAGGTAAATGACACATCCAAACATGATAATCACGACATGCGTGTCATCTAACAACATGACTACATGCCACACTCATGATGAGATCGCGGCCGTTTCGCTATAGCTTAACGTATGCCGAATTTGGTATTACGTGACGTCAGGGGATGACGAAGGTATGTGACTGGTGAAAACATAATTATCATGAGATGCGTGTCATGTGAGAACATGACTACATGCCGCGGTCAAGGCGCCAATATAATTCGACATTACCCGACGCGCGTGCGCGCCAACGTTCGTTTTGTTGCGTCACGTCGTCGTTGCCAACGTTACTAGAATAGCTATTCTAGTAACGTTGGTCGTTGCCACGCGAGGCGCCGGTCCTGCCATATATACTCGCAGGCGCACGCTGCGTTGCTTGGACGCATACGGGCTCTAGCGCGTCCGGTATTCTGTGGTATACCTCCGTCTCGAAAGGAGGCAGACGCAGTGCGGTCTGGGTAACGCATTGACGCCAAATGCAGCATGTCGCATTTAGCGCCGGTTGCCGTCGGACCGCGCCGTCGGACGCTGGTCGCGCCGGTCGCGTTTGGCTAACGTAGTGGCGCTGTGCCCAGCGTGCGCGTGCGTCAGCGTTATGTTGGAGTATATTGGGCCTTTCATGATGCACTCGAGGCCTTTCCGCTAGCTCCTCATATACCAAATTTGGTGTTACGTGACGTCAATGGATGACGAAGGTATATGACTGGTGCAAACATGATGATCATGAGACACGTGTCATGTAAGAACATGACACGCTCATAGTGTGCTCGCGGCCGTTTCGCTAGCTCCACATATACTAAAATTGGCATCAGGTGACGTGAATCGATGGCGAATGTAAACAACACATCCAAACAAGATAATGATGACACGGAAGTCGCGTACGGCGTAATTTGCCTTAATTTCGTAACATTGTGGTGATTTGAAAGTGGCATATCAACCTTCCTCATTCGTGCTTCGCATACAATTGATGCCCACTGTATGTGGGATCTGCCAATTTGTTTTCTCGTTGCTTGACTGAGAACACCACATTCACCATTGAAAACTAAGCAGAAGCTCCGGTAGGCAGAGCATCTTTTGCCTACCAACACAGCACCACCGCATTTTCGTGACGTAAGTCCGGTGGAACTTGTCTATACCAAATTTGATGTTACGTGACGTCAGTGGATGACGAAATATATGACTGCTGGAAACATGATAATCCTGACACGCGTGTCATGTAAGAACATGACAACATACCACGCTCATGGCTGTTTCGCTAGCTTTACACGTACTAAATTTGGTATCACATGACGTGGATAGATGACGAAGGTAAACGACACATCCAAACATAATTATAATGGCACGAAAGTCATTTACGACATAATTTACCTCCACCTCGTAAGGTTGTGCTCATTTTAAAGTGACACATCAACATTTCTCATTCGTGCTTCGCATATCAACGATTCCCACGATATGGAGGGTCTGCCAATTTTTTTTTCCTGCTCATACCTTACACACAAAAGAAAACATTGCTTCACAGATTCAAAACTGGAAGAATATTCCAATCATTTTTTTTTTCCCAGAAACTCTGGGTCGCATTCTGCGAAACGCTCGCGCTCATTGTGGCCTCTGCCGCTTTCGCGATCACCAGAGGCAACAATGAGCGCGAGAGAGATTCTAGCCCAAGTTGGCTATCTTGCCTCATTCGTTATTTTGGCCAGCTTTCTTCGTGACACCGAAGATTCCTGAAGTGCGGGTAAAAGACTCGCCATTGTCCTTTGGTGTTTGGTTTCGTCATGAAATTAGGACCTGCAGCTTTTCTTTTATGAACTTGTCGACATTTTTGTCGACGCAAACCTGTTCTTTTCAAACGCGCCTTTCTTCTTGGGGACACACGTCCCTTTCAACTACTCCTCTCGCCAAATTTGCCTGACCGCATGCCCCAAAAGACGTTTTGTTGAATCGCCCGATGGCCAAACCTTCCGTTTTCGCTGCGGCGTGCCCTCTGCCTCCACCTTTTGTGGTGCCACACGTCCCCGCTTCCTTCTTTTGGGGTGACGCTTGCGTACAACCTTTCCTTGGTTGTTACAGACTTGTAATTGCGTCATCGTCAATCTTACAGTTCAGGTGTGTCTGTGCACCACCCCTTCTACAGCTTTTGCCCTTCCATTTCTCCGCCAATTAATCTGCACTACCCCTCACGAAAACAGACGCTGGGCCCTCCTTAACCGCAGATGTGAACTCTTGAAGATTTCCGGGTAGTTTTTAGCGTCCGGCCGATCGTTTGCGCGCCGCCGCACGAGGCATGTTTCTATAACAAAAGCTCTGTTAGTGCTGCTGGGATTAGACTTTTCCTCGAAACGATCCTCCACCGAATTTGTGCCTGTTTGTACGCCTACGACAGCCTCGCAATGTACCTTCTCACCTTCTGAGACATTTCCCACTCTATCTGTAGGAAATGCTTTCAACATTAGCTCGACCTCGCTGGCAGTACTGTCGAGCTTCAGTAGCGTTATGTCTTCGCTACCTTTAGGACTACCTTCGTCGTCCTCTTTTTCAACCTCCAAAAGGTCATTCCCTTGCTGAGGCTCGAGCGTGGTCTCCAGCTCATAATTCTGTTCAATGACCCCACCAGGGCGACTGGAACCAGCCTCGGTCTCACATGGAACACCCTTTGGAATTGCCACAGTTTGCATGCCAGCCCCCGTCCCGCTCTCTACATGCACCACCTTCGCACCATCGGAGAGTCGCGTACCTTCCCTAGGCACATTTTCACTAACAACGACCTGTTGCTCTTTTCTCTCCGCCGGATGATCACTTTGCATGTCGCACTGATAGAGACGCGTACCTTTCTCGGGCGGTACCTCGCAAACAGCGGCTTTCTCGGTTACTTCACTCTGCACCATACTCGCCACTTCACCGCACCTTTCAGGCTCTACACATACTGCACATATACACGACCAAATACGCTTCCGATGCTGTGCCCTAGTTTCACGATTGATTCTTTAAATGTCTTCGTCTAATGCTCGCATTTTAGCCTCGTGTGTACGTATCCTTTCGGCTTCTTCTCTCTGGGCTTCTGCCTCTTGTCTCTGGGCTTCTGCCATTTTTTTCGGTTGAATGCTCTCGACATACTCGGAGAGTGACTCATCGCTTGTCCCTGTCCCGACGATCCGCTCGATCAGTTCTTTTCTGTTTGGGGAGTTCGACACATCCAGTTTCAACTCCTCTGCGACCGCTATCAATAAGGGTTTTCGCAAGGCTTTCAGATTCATGACTGCTTCCGGTACCGTTATCTGTTTCAAGAATCATTCCTGTCTTGCAACTAATTAACCCTGACAACAACGGCAGCCCTAGTTTTCTGCCTTGCCTCAAGTTACCTGTTAACTTAGTCTGCAAAAGCTTCCTTAAGCTCTTACACGGAATCCTGTTCTGTCACTGTTAACCTTGTCGTCACCCACAGACTATACCCTAAACAAGCTATCTCACAATTATCTGCCTGACGCAAGTTATCTGTTAACCTGATGACTAAAATAGCTCTGTCACTGTTAACCTTGCCGTCACCCACAGACTAAAGCTTAATCAAGCTATCTCACAGTCTGCCTGCCGCCAGTTACACAATGACCAAAAAAGCTATTCTCCCTACCAGCTTTTACTCACACATTAGTAAATGCCTGGTAAAGTTTAACAGAGAAAGTCGGCACTCACCCGGCTCGCAGTCGTACCTCCAGCGTCGTGCATCTCAGCAGTGCCTTCCGGTTGCCTCTCGCAGTCGATGACCTCATGTCATTCCAGAAGTGCCGTTCGGCTGCCTCTCAAGTCGAGAGGTGTCCGCTAGGGGGCAAGGCAAGGCTGGTGTGCCTCGCATGGGCTCCGTATTCTACGAAGTTTTTGTAGAACCAAGACTGCTTTTTTGGTGCCAACAGTGGTCTTTCTTGAACTTCAGCAAGTTGCCGACGCTGCTGGTGAGTGCCTCAAACCTCTTTGTTCTTGAGGAGCTTTGCAAACACCAACTCTTGCTGAGCGGGGGAACGCCGCCTCGTTAGCCCTAACGCCACCGGCACCGGCGTCGGGCTCGCGATTCGGCGACGCAATGGCATACATGGTGAGTGGCACGGATTTACCTGCCACAGAACTCAACCCAGAAAAATGGAGTGTAGTCCTGAATGCCCGACAACGCTCACCTCGACAACAGTCAAAAGAAACTGAAGGAACGCAGTCAAGTAAACCGGCGTCAGCTGCCGAAACGCCAGCACGCAAAACGGAATCACCGCCCAGCGTTTCCTCAAAGCTCGACAACACAGCTGTGGCGCGTCCTCGCTTAAAACGACTGCCACGGTTGCCAGTCGATGACTTCAAGATTGTCTTTCGTCCGAGTGCGGGCGTAGATCTGGCCCAATACAACGACGTAGAGTTACGAGCGGCTCTAGTCGCCAAAAGCGGACTGCACTCTGTGGTTGCCGATGAAGATCTTGTGTGCACCAATCTGGCCAAGAATATTTTCACCGTGTCCACATCTTGCGCCGACCAAGTTGCCAACTATGCAAAAATACGAGAACTCACGCTACGTGGTAAAAAACTGGGATTTCACGCGTACATAGCTCCCCCGGACGGGGCACGGGCAGGGATCATCTACCGCGCTTGGAATGGTGAATCACCTCAGGACTTGCTTCAAGAATTACGTCGGGCGAATCCCCTTCTACCAATAGTCCAAGCAAGGGACATGGGGCGTACCTCACGCTCAGTGCTCATTCACTTCATGGCTGAGGAGCTTCCTTCGTCAGTCAAAATGTTTGGCATCCTCTACGCCGTTTTCAACTTTCGACCGAAGGTGGAAGCGTGCCTAAATTGCAGACAAGTCGGCCATCGACGAGATGTATGGCCTTTGCCAAATCGCCTCACTTGCTCAAGCTGCGGACAGAAACACCCGAAGGACTATCCCTGCACCCCGCAGTGCGTCATCTGTGGGGACGCTCACAAGATGGGTGACAGGGCATGCAAGCAACGCTTTCAGCGTGGCTTCAGCCGTCTCTCTCACTCTCCATCATTCACTCCGTGGATTTGCTGCCGCTTTTTTTTTAAATGCGAAGCAATTCTTAGCAAACTTCGGCGACTTCGAGCGTATCTATCTGCCTAGCCGCCTACGACTTTTAGCTCTTCTGGCCGTTTGGATAATGGTATCGATACCAAACTTGGTATGGCAAAACATGATTATAGTACGATCATATTTAACTAGTCATAACATGAAAATCATGACATGTGTGACATGACTGTCATGATTTACATGTCATGGTCTTGCTGCTTTTGCGGTAGTTTCATTCACATGAAATGTTGCAAAACTGGTATGGTATGAAATGATTGCATGGCGAACACAAGCGAATGACCCTAACATGAAAATCATGACATGCTTGTCATGTAACTACATGACTGCATGCCGCGCTCATGATGCGCTCTCGGCCATTTCGCTAGCGTCACATATACCGAATTTGGTATTACGGTACGTGAATGAATGACGAAGGAATCTGACGGGTGCAAACATGACAATCATGATATGCGTGTCATGTAACAACACGACTACATGCCACGCTCATGATGCGCTGGCGGCCGTTTCGCTAGCTTCGCATATACCAAATTCGGTAATACGTGACGCGAACGGATGATATAGGTAAATGACACATCCAAACATGATAATCACGACATGCGTGTCATCTAACAACATGACTACATGTCACACTCATGATGAGATCGCGGCCGTTTCGCTATAGCTTAACGTATGCCGAATTTGGTATTACGTGACGTCAGGGGATGACGAAGGTATGTGACTGGTGAAAACATAATTATCATGAGATGCGTGTCATGCGAGAACATGACTACATGCCGCGGTCAAGGCGCCAATATAATTCGACGTGACCCGACGCGCGTGCGCGCCGATGTTCGTTTTGTTGCGTCACGTCGTCGTTGCCAACGTTACTAGAATAGCTATTCTAGTAACGTTGGTCGTTGCCACGCGAGGCGCCGGTCCTGCTATATATACTCGCAGGCGCATGCTGTGTTGCTTGGACGCATACGGGCTCTAGCGCGTCCGGTATTCTGTGGTATACCTCCGTCTCGAAAGGAGGCAGACGCAGTGCGGTCTGGGTAACGCATTGACGCCAAATGCAGCATGTCGCATTTAGCGCCGGTTGCCGTCGGACCGCGCCGTCGGACGCTGGTCGCGCCGGTCGCGTTTGGCTAACGTAGTGGCGCTGTGCCCAGCGTGCGCGTGCGTCAGCGTTATGTTGGAGTATATTGGGCCTTTCATGATGCACTCGAGGCCTTTCCGCTAGCTCCTCATATACCAAATTTGGTGTTACGTGACGTCAATGGATGACGAAGGTATATGACTGGTGCAAACATGATGATCATGAGACACGTGTCATGTAAGAACATGACACGCTCATAGTGTGCTCGCGGCCGTTTCGCTAGCTCCACATATACTAAAATTGGCATCAGGTGACGTGGATCGATGGCGAATGTAAACAACACATCCAAACAAGATAATGATGACACGGAAGTCGTGTACGGCGTAATTTGCCTTTATTTAGTAACGTTGTGGTGATTTGAAAGTGGCATATCAACCTTCCTCATTCGTGCTTCGCATACAATTGATGCCCACTGTATGTGGGATCTGCCAATTTGTTTTCTCGTTGCTTGACTGAGAACACCACATTCACCATTGAAAACTTAGCAGAAACTCCGGTAGGCAGAGCATCTTTTGCCTACCAACACAGCACCACCGCATTTTCGTGACGTAAGTCCGGTGGAATTTGTCTATACCACCAAATTTGATGTTACGTGACGTCAGTGGATGACGAAATATATGACTGCTGGAAACATGATAATCCTGACACGCGTGTCATGTAAGAACATGACAACATACCACGCTCATGGCTGTTTCGTTAGCTTTACATGTACTAAATTTGGTATCACGTGACGTGGATAGATGACGAAGGTAAACGACACATCCAAACATAATTTTAATGGCACGAAAGTCATTTACGACATAATTTACCTCCACCTCGTAAGGTTGTGCTCATTTTAAAGTGACACATCAACATTTCTCATTCGGGCTTCGCATATCATCGATTCCCACGATATGGAGGATCTGCCAATTTTTTTTCCTGCTCATACCTTACACACAAAAGAAAACATTGCTTCACAGATTCAAAACTGGAAAAATATTCCAATCACTTTTTTCCAGAAACTCTGGGTCGCATTCTGCAAAACGCTCGCGCTCATTGTGGCCTCTGCCGCTTTCGCGATCACCAGAGGCAACAATGAGCGCGAGAGAGATTCTAGCCCAAGTTGGCTATCTTGCCTCATTCGTGATTTTGGCCAGCTTTCTTCGTGACACCGAAGATTCCTGAAGTGCGGGTAAAAGACTCGCCATTGTCCTTTGGTGTTTGGTTTCGTCATGAAATTAGGACCTGCAGCTTTTCTTTTATGAACTTGTCGACATTTTTGTCGACGCAAACCTGTTCTTTTCAAACGCGCCTTTCTTCTTGGGGACACAAGTCCCTTTCCACTACTCCTCTCTCGCCAAATTTGCCTGACCGCATGCCCCAAAAGACGTTTTGTTGAATCGCCCGATGGCCAACCCTTCCGTTTTCGCTGCGGCGTGCCCTCTGCCTCCACCTTTTGTGGTGCCACACGTCCCCGCTTCTTTCTTTTGGGGTGACGCTTGCGTACAACCTTTCATTGGTTGTAACAAACTTGTAATTGCGTCATCATCAATCTTACAGTTAAGGTGTGTCTGTGCACCACCCCTTCTACAGCTTTTGCCCTTCGATTTCTCCGCCAATTAATCTGCACTACCCCTCACGAAAACAGACGCTGGACCCTCCTTAACCACAGATGTGAACTCTTGGAGATTTCCGGGTAGTTTTTAGCGCCCGGCCGATCGTTTGCGTGCCGCCGCACGAGGCATGTTTCTATAACAAAAGCTCTGTTAGTGCTGCTGGGATTAGACTTTTCCTCGAAACGATCCTCCACCGAATTTGTGCCTGTTTGTACGCCTACGACAGCCTCGCAATGTACCTTCTCACCTTCTGAGACATTTCCCACTCTATCTATAGGAAATGCTTTCAACAGTAGCTCGACCTCACTGGCAGTACTGTCGAGCTTCAGTAGCGTTATGTCTTCGCTACCTTTAGGACTACCTTCGTCATCCTCTTTTTCAACCTCCGAAATGTCATTCCCTTGCTGAGGCTCGAGCATGGTCTCCAGCTCATAACTCTGTTCAATGACCCCACCAGGGCGACTGGAACCAGCCTCGGTCTCACATGGAACACCCTTTGGAATTGCCACAGTTTGCATACCAGCCCCCGTCCCGCTCTCTACATGCACCACCTTCGCACCATCGGAGAGTCGCGTACCTTCCCTAGGCACATTTTCACTAACAACGACCTGTTGCTCTTTTCTCTCCGCCGGATGATCACTTTGCATGTCGCACTGATAGAGACGCGTACCTTTTCCGGGCGGTACCTCGCAAACAGCGGCTTTCTCGGTTACTTCACTCTGCACCATACTCGCCACTTCACCGCACCTTTCAGGCTCTACA